>NC_133752.1:111186286-111846920 GCF_036562045.2 Rhinolophus sinicus | reverse complement strand
ATTATGACATCTGCAGATAGAGATAGTTGTTATGTTTTCCTTTCCAATATGGCTGCCTTTTATTTCTTTTTTCTACCCTAATTGCCCTTCCTTATTTTCCAGTACAATGATGAATAGAAGTGATCAGAGCAGACACCCTTGTTCTTTCTCTAAGGGGAAAGGTTTTTCATTTTTCACCAGTAAGTATGATGTTAGCTGTAGGTTTTTTACTAGATACCCTTTACCAGATTGAGAATGTTCCCTCTATTCCTAGTTTATTGAGTGTTTTTATAATGAAAAGGTGTTGGGTTTTATCCAGTGCTTTTTTTTGTACCTATCGAGATGAGCGTGTGGTTTTTGTTCTTTATTCTATTAATATGGTACATTATATTGATTGAGTTTTGTATGTTGAACTAACCTTGCATTCCTGGAATAAGGATGGGTATGTTTTTAAATAGCCTTGTGAATGTAGAAAGTTGTTCTACCAACCTTATCATGGAGGCAATAGGACTGAACCTGAGAGAACATATCCTTTGGATAAATGCTTTATTTTTGAGTGCTAAGGTATAATATAAATAAATAAGAACTATTCAAAGGCTTATATTGTAATGGTTGGTACAACTTAGAAGTAATTTTCACCCTCACTCTCACATAATTTCTTTGGACTTTTACGTAACTTAGTGAATAATTTGAGGATTTATGTTTATCTGTGTAATTTTCTATTGATAGTATGCCATATTAATATTCTCAGAGTCTTGCAAGCTCTAGTTCAGACAGTCCTGACTTCTATTTTGACTAAACACACATTTCAAACTTGAGAAATGTTAAATAACAAGTCAGTAGGGAAGGGTCAGATCCCTATTGTGACAAAAGTTGTTCTTAGTGGTATCTCAGGAGACCTTGTAGCAGGAACTTGTCAGAGTAATAAATACCTAGATCAGTATCTAGAAAGGGACAAAAGATTTGAAAAAAAAAAAAAAAAGCTTGATCAAAGTTTTGAAGCACAGTCAATATTTTCTTCTGCTTTTAATTTGACATGAATTAACTTGCATTGCATTCTCACCAGTGGGAATGGCTGTTTGGGTGGATGCCCAGGTACCTGTCAACTCTAGTTGAGAAGTTGAAATAATTAACTACTTGAAGAAGTTGTTAAATCAAACTTTGATGAAGTAGCTTTTTGTGTTTTTCCTTCTCTCTGCCACACCAATATGTATGCCCTAGCCAGAAAATAGCTTCAAGCATCAGACATATATTTTGTCCTTTGTTTTATCTTCCTGTGATTGCCAGACCTCCTTACTTTTTTCTCCTAACACTTTTTTTTCCCCCTAGAGGAGTTTTTCAGATTAGAAAAATCATCCAAATTTACTGAGGAAAATTTACTAAATTGGTAAGATTCTTGGGCTTCCACTGCATATTGGTAAGGAACTGTAGTTTGGACCTGTTCTCCCTGCATCCTACCCAGGCCTAACTCTTATTTTGTACGCAGAAAATTTGGTAACACAGTATTTTTATAAAGCAGCTAAGCAAGCAGTTTTAAGTGAAGTGGCTGTTTATTTTAAACAACCTTCTGGGTATTTGAAAAGAATGCCCCTGATTAATGATTTTTAACTTCTGCTACTCTTTTGACAATCTGATGAAAGCTATGGGCTCTCTCCATGTAAAAGTACATGTAACTCATTTAGGTGAACTGGGATGTCATACAGAGCACCTCAAGGCCACCTATGAACTCCTGGTCTAGAATGCCCACCATCTGTGAAACAGCCATGCTGGGATGCAGGGATCGCTCTACGTTTTACAAAGCCATAAAATTATGCATATAGTTCAAATACAACATAAAGTGAAGGCAATTACAATTTCATGTTAACTGTAATTTTACTAGAAAGGGTATAGTTGCTGGATCGGATAGATGCCGTGATGAGTGACCCAGATCCCCCTTCAGGGTTGAAGGACGTGTTCCGACGCTGGAAGTGGTATTGACACAGCCCTTCATTGTTGGCCTCTGTGATGATCACCTTGCACAAGAGCATACCCCTTCCTGTTGGCGTCCAGGGACTGGTCTTTGTAGGGTCCAAGGGCTTGACTCTGTTGCCCTGACCTGGGACAGCTCTGAAAGGTCCTATCAGATTCAGAGCTCCTCATGGTGTGGTCTGAATTCTTTGGGACCACGTGGCAACTGAGTTTTTCCCTCTGCACAGTCCTGCTCCCCCCCATCCCCGCCCCTTTGCACAGGTATTGATCCCAAGAGCACCCTCTAAAATTTTTGCACAGTAAAATCCATTTCCTGGGAAACTCAGCCTTGTCACCCTAGGGTTGAATATTAGTCCAAGTTAGCTTACTTCAGGCCATAAAAGTAGTCCTGGCTAAAATAAAAACTTCGATGAACTTGAATTTAGACTTAAAATGTATGAAGCATCCCATTATAGTCTCTTCAGACTTTATATTTCAAGTAGGTTTTGAAAGTCTTGGTTTCTTTGTTTCATTTGTTGTCTCCCAGCCTTTCTTTGGCATTGCAGAAAACCCCCCAAGTCCCTGACAGTTTGATTTGTTTGGCCATACAGGTGAATCCGGGAAAGAATGAGTTCAATAAAGAGTTAAATAAAGGTATGGGTTAAATAGAGTTCATAATTGTCTACCAAGCAGGTTTTTGACTGGCAGTGATCTTTGGTCGCACCAGTTTTTGCTTCATATTACCCTGTTATTTTAATGTATGAGGTCCCCAGATTTATTACCTGTCCCACGATCAGATCTGTTAAGGAACTTACTTCCCCTCCCAGCAATTAATAAAATCTACCTGGACCAGTGGACTCTGAATGTATTTTCCTAAAGGTCATACCTACACTTCCTGTATAGTTCAATTTTAACAGTTTTTAACATGAAATATAGTAATAGTCTGTTGAACTTTACTACTTTTTAAATGTTCTCATGTTCCCTATCATAGGAATTTTAGAATTGAGTATTAGTTGTATTTTGTTTTATAGGTAATTAGAAAGATCTAGTAACTTGCCCAATGTGACATAGCTAGCTGTTTGTTCATTATAATAATACACTCCATAATTTACCCGATGAGAGAATAGCACAATTGAGAGGGAAACTCAACTAAAGAAATAACTGGTTGCCAGTCAAAATCTTTGCTGGGCTTATTAAAGACATAAATAGTAATTGAGAATGTAGCCATGGAAGCTTTTAACAATCTAAATCGAGATTAAAACATTGCTTACAGTTTCTCATGACTTTGTTACTCCTCTGTCTTCTCATCGTTGGAAACACATAATTAGACAAGTAAAATTTGGGGGTCAATATACGCGTAAATAATCTGGGCAAAACCTGCTCATTTTGGTAAATTATAGTTGTGCCTTGTTTGTACGTTTCCATGGAATGTAGAGTAATAGACAAAAATTGCCTAGAAATTAGGGGACTTAGTGAATTTTTCCTTTTTAGATTCTGTTAATTATTGCCAGCTGATTATGGCCCGTTGGTTCATCCAGATTGTACTTCTTCCACTGATACTGAAAGGTATTACTAACCAAGAAGGTGAAAGTCAGAGCCTGAGTAACTTGCTTCACGTGATGGATTTGATGCTGATGGATGCTGAGAACAACTCCAGAGGCATCACCAAACAAAAATTCTTCCCTTCAAATGGCATTTAAAGTAGCTGATCAGGTGACTGTAAGAAGTGTTTTGCGATTCCTTGTCCTTAGAACTATATCCTATATCCTCTTCTACCTCTGTCAGCGATCAGGGCCTCAGAGGCAGAGTGATCAGTTCCACTGGACTGGGTGGGAATAAATCACCCACGTTGAAACATGATAGTTTCTGACAACTGGCTGTGCTGATAAAAACCAAAACAAAAGATGTCAAGGAATCTGTGTCAGTATGGAACTGGTATGCAGATGTGATGAAGTCACATGCTTTCGCCATTAGTCCTCTGGTTTCATTGGTTTTTCTCTCTCTTTGTAAAATAAAAACTGTATGAGGAGAAGAAAGGCCTAATATAATGTAATATAATGTAATGTAATATGTTATTTCTATTTCCAACCCATTTAGCAGAACTATATTATGATAAGAGAGGTCATTTTAAGGAAAATGTCTTCTTTTTCTAAAAAATATTTCCTTTTTGAATTCTTCATTATTAGTTCTTCTCTATGGTTATAAACTGTATATATAAACCTGGTTGATCCTCCCCTTCCCTAGTTATCATCAAGGACACAGATATATAGAATAAACACCAGTTCCTTCGATTCCTACAAAACTTGACTCGTGCAGAAATTGAATGCGTGCTGATAGGTACATAGTGATTTCTTTCCATATCAGGGTATGCATAAAATAGAAAAAAAGCCCACAGAATTGTAAATTATATAATTTTCTGCAACAATCATTTCATTAATCTTCAATATTATTAAAAATAAGTTATTTAAGTAAAAGCAGAAAAGCTTTTTAGCTATTTCATTGTCAAGTGCCCCTTATTCCGTAATGTATGTAAATAAACTGGCTTACTTCTCGCCCTGGAAAGTCTGGGGTAACAGACTAGTTTAATAATACCATGATATGGAATCCTGATACCAAGTGTCTTTGGCTCTGTCCACCAGCTTTAGTGTATTGTGTTTGGATATATCTTCCCTCCTTTGGCATTTGCAGTGGTTTGGTATCTCTACCCTTCATTCTTTGTAGGGGATAACGTTTTAATATAAGTGACCATAGTGATAACATACTGTGTTTATTAATAAATGCTACTTCATAATAAGGAATAGTTTATAGAAAGATGCTTGAGTCACCTTTATGTGATGGTTTCTTTGTTTTGTTTTTTGTCACAAAACCATTATTTGTATCAGTGATTAAGAGTAGGATTGTAGAGCTGGATTGCCCAGTAATTATCTCATAGTTTTGTGGTGATGCTTACATAGTTGTTATATGTACTGTGTTTCCCCGAAAATGAGACCGGATCTTATATTAAAGTTTGCTCCAGAAGACGCATTAGGGCTTATGTTCAGGGGATGTCATCCTGAAAAATCATGCTAGGGCTCATTTTCGGGGAAACACGGTAAAGTTCTTATAACAGTGCCTGCCACGTACGTACTACTCTCATTTTAAGTGTCAGTGGCCCATGACTACCACCACTACCTCCCTCTCACCAGCACCATTATTATTTTTGTTGTTATTGATGTCATATTGTGATTTTAGGGATTCTGTGTTTTCTGTTCCTGCAAAATGGAGGGGTGTTTTTTCCTCTTTTTTCATATTCTGAGAATATTTAATGGAGTATTTTTCCACTTGACATGATTCCAAGCAATCATCTTTATTGTTAATATTCAAGTATGTGCATAACCGATCCAGTTTTTCTCTTGGTTGTTGTAAATCATGTATTTCAGATACTGTGAATAACTGAACTTAGTATTGAATAAGATCTGCACTGTAAATTTTATAGATATTGCATAGTAAATACTGGAATGATATGATATGGGCCTGTCAGGGTGAAGAGCTTTTACGACCTCAACAATAGATTAGTGGAAAAGAAAAGAATAATGGCAAAAATAATATGGTCACATTCATATACCAGCTGGTTAGGGACACATATAAACCCAGAGATCTTGATCAGAAAAGCACAATTTTGAATCACAAGCAAAGTAAAGATATATAACAGGAGCTCTCAGGAGGGCTCAACTATTAATCTCCCATGAAGCTGGATAAAGAAAAAGGAAAGCGTTTTTGTACACACCTCTCCTCCCACACATCACACACAGACTCTTTTGTTTAATGCTTATGCAGCTAGTTTGCATATATCTGTTTGTTTCAAATCTTTCTCACTGATGGCAACTTGCCCAAAGTAGGCAATTTTGGTGTCCTTTCTGCATTTTGTCAGTTCCTTTCACTATGGGGTGTTTATTCCTTCTCTTTAGAAGAAACAGGAGTCCAAGAATAGCCATCCTTTTCCTCCCCTCCAGCCCAAGAGTCAATCTGTTTAAGACTGCTGGGTAATTGAAGAAGAAAGTAGCTTAGGGAGAACTTGTTAATGGTGATTTTACCTAGTTTAGCTGCTTCTGCACCCGAGTATTACCAGAAAATGTTTTTGCCAGCAAAGAATAATGGAACCCTTTAATAATTTGAGTACATATAAATTATCCAAGTGGAATTGTTAACAGTTTAACTTCTTAATTTCTGTCTTAGATGCTAATGATGGAAGAGAAAGAAGGGTATTATCCTTATATATATTAAGAGCTGTTTGTATAGTAGGTGGGCTTATAAAACAGATCTCTGTTTTCTTGTATATAAAACTTGGTTCTGTGAAATTGCATGTTAAATAATGATTCTTGTACTGCCTTTTCTTGATAAGAAACTCTAATCAACAGCATGATCATTTCTTTGTGTAAGGTTTATATTGTTAGCAGCTGACTTGTACAGCTGGTTCAACATGTAAATACCAGAGTGTTGCATTCTGTATGTATATGAAACATCTAGTATATTTTTGAGAGTCAAAATTCTCTTTAGTGGTTGTGAGATCAACCTAAATATTGGTCCATATGAGATTCCAGTAGTAGTGTCTGATTAAACTGAAGGAAAACTAATGCTTTTCATCTGTAATAGTCTTTTTTTCACAATAGGCTTTGGACTGTTGTTGGTGTTGAAGACTGGAGCCATTTCAGGCTTATCAGTGGTTCCCTTGCATGATTATTTTTTTGTTAAAGAATGAAAATCCAAGCCTTGTAGTATTCATGGCACCCTATTCTAAATTTGCTGAATCTTTTTGCTTTGCTTATTTGCTTTGCTTTTGGAATTCTCATTGACTATCGAGACAGTGACTTTTTTTCTTCTTCCTCTGTGTAATGAAGCTGGACCTTAAAGATCTAAATTGGTAACGCAGGACATTATCAGAAAGTTGGATCTAGGGTTCTCTTGTAGTTCCTTTCCTGGCAGGAGTTTACGTGTGCCTAAGTACAGTTATAAAAGCCAAAGCTTACATATTATTCCTTTACTGACCAATATTACAAACCTGATATAGGACAGATATGAAAATAGGAAACTGGGGTGAAGGGGCAGGATGGTTAGGGATTGGTGTTATAATGTAT
Source organism: Rhinolophus sinicus (assembly GCF_036562045.2). Lineage (NCBI taxonomy): Eukaryota > Metazoa > Chordata > Mammalia > Chiroptera > Rhinolophidae > Rhinolophus > Rhinolophus sinicus. Next base: position 111,839,880 of record NC_133752.1, on the reverse strand, counting down.
AGACAGATGTAAGAGTGGAGGTAAGTGTGATAAGTATATAGATAGATGAAAGAATGGAGGTAAGTGCGTGTGTGTATGTAGATAAAATATATGTGTGTATAAGTGTGATAGAATGCAAACGATGGTCATCTTATGGGGGTAAAAGCAAGAACGTCTTCCCAAAGGAGATAACGTTTATGTTGCTTTTTGAAAGCCATGTAAAATAAACCAGCGAGTTCTAGTATTAGCTCGAGAGAAGACTGTGATTATATTCTCCTGCTTCCTTTTTCTCCATGGAACTTACCGCTATCCTACCGTGTTTCCCCGAAAATAAGACCTAGCCAGGCAATAAGCTCTAATGTGTCTTTTGGAACAAAAGTTAATATAAGACCTAGTATTATGTTATATCTTATATCATATCATATCATATATTATATAAGACCCAGTCTTATAGTATAGTAAAATAAGACTGGCTCTTATATTAATTTTGCTCCAAAAGACGCATTAGAGCTGATTGTCTGGCTAGGTTTTATTTTCGGGGAAACACGGTACATGCTATGTTCATTTTATTAATTCGTTCCTTGTCTACCATGTTAGGATGTAAGCTCTTTGAGGGTAGGGATTTTTGTCTGTTTTGATTATTTCTATAGCCTCAACACATAGAAAAGTGCCTGGCAGGTAGCAAGAGCTCAAGTATTTGTTAAATGAATGGATGAAGTTTGTGAGTTCTAAAATAATTGCCTTATTTATTTTCCTTTACTTTGTTAAGAATATCTTTCTACAATTCCTTATTTTTGCTTAATATTTTTCATTGTGTGTACTTGAATCTTCCTAGTAGTGATAACATGCTATTTCCACAATGTTTCTCAAACCCATCCCCTTTTCCATCTTTCTTAGCTCGTTTAGTCTCCAAAATCTTTTACCTGAATTGATACAGCCTCTTAATTGTTTTCCATGTCTCTATGCAAGTCTCCTTAAATTTCTTTTTCACAGCTGTCAGAATTATCTATATAAAATACAGGACTGACCAAACCATTTCTTTGCTTAAAAATTCCTAATGGTTCCCATCTATCTAGAATAGCATTTGTGTTCCTTAGGACGACGCACAAGCCCATCGAAAGCTTGGCTTCAGCTACATAATGGGGAGTTCTGTTACCATCTTCTAACATAATAAAAATGGGTCTCTTCACTTTTCTTTGTATCTCTAGTGCCTGGTATATAATAGAGAATGTAGTATATACTTTTTTGAGTAAATGAATACATGTAAATGTGTATGAAAGAATGAATAACTAGGTAAGAAATTCCACTGAAAAAGCTTGCTGTTTAGATAAAAGGTGATATGAAAATCTAACTTAACACTAGCATTTAAGAACAGTTTTTCCTGTATACAGCTGACTTGTTTTTCTTACTGCCTAGTTGATGTACTCTCTGTACTCCCTCGATTCTTTGGAATCTGTTTTGAAGGAATAGCATTTATACTATTCATTTGGGAAGCAATCCCATTTTTCGTAGCTTTCCTCTCTCCATCTTCATCTCTGTATGTTGGGTCTTTTCTCTCTATCTACTTTATTTCTTTCGAAATTTATGTATATGTATGTGTACCCAAAACCATGTATGCATCTTTTCTCTGTTCAGGATATAAATTCTGGGCTTAAAGTTTTGCATGTAGTGAAACCTTTAGGGTTAAATTATTTCTATAGGACACACACTCACAGACAACCCTGACCTACCTGTTTGCAATGTAAAATTATTGTGACTATTTGTATTTATTTTAATTTCCTTTTCGCCCCTTAAATGTGTATGCACACTCAGATTGAAAATCTCCAAGAGCAGCTTAGAGATAAGGAAAAGCAGATGAGCAGCTTGAAGGAGCGAGTCAAGTCCTTGCAGGCAGACACCACCAACACGGACACTGCCCTGACGACTCTGGAGGAGGCCTTAGCCGAGAAAGTGAGTGAGGGGTCCAGACTGCTCGGGACACGTTTTTTCCACATTCTCACTAATCTGTTGTTTCCTCTAGTAGTGAGTTATGTCATGGAAGACAGAAACCCTTTGGGCAAAAGCGAGAAGAGTGTTCCCTTGTACTGTTGCTGATGTGCATAGTGTAAGGGGGAGCAACTCACTTCATTATTGCCAATTGGAGCGTTTGTTGCTAGGCAAGATGAGTTATACACTAGAGGTAGTGGCTGAAGTTTTTAAAGAATTAGCCATTTGTTCCCAATTTACAATCTTGTGAAGAAGAAGAAAAGTTACTTTTATGTATACGGTCAGCTAGAATTTGGGGATATCAGACTCTGACCATGAGGAAGCAGGATGTAATTAGTTCTCCTTTACTATGCTGCCTTGGTACCTAATCCATTTATGGGTTTTAGTTATTAATGTAATATACTTGCCGTGTTTCTAATCATGGCTTTGCTACTTCATTTTGCCTTTATGAACAAACTGAGCTTTTAAAAAATGGTTGAGTAAATAAAATGTGACCCATCATAACGACTTTTAATGTCTTGCACGGAGGTTTAAGGAATCTTAGTGGGGCATTTCAACTCGATTTTTTAAAGGAAGAGGGTCACTGTTCCTTAAACCTCTTGGACACAGAATGCTTCAGGCTGCCTGCCTGGGATCAAAGCTTGATCCTTGAATATATTTCAAAATAATACCTAGAAATATACTTAAATGGCTAAACTTTCCAACTTCCTGTCTGTTGACAGAAAGAAGCTTTAATGGTTTCTTTTTTCTTTACTCTCTTCATGCTTTAAACTCAACATAGCATAATCTCTCCAACCTTCCCTTTTTTTGTGTGTGAATTGTGAGTTGTTTCCATCACCTTCTGGGCAACATGTAAATTTATATAAAAAACAAATACTTGTAACTTATCGTCCTTAGAGTGTGTGTATATATATAAAAGTTTTGCATTACTTAGGAATTGAATAAATGGGACTATTCCAAAAGAATACTAGTTGAGATAATGTGTAAAGAAATGCAGGGGAATCAGAATAACAAAGCCAGATCTTTGTTATAGCAAGATAAGTAGGAAGGATGAATCCTTCAAAGAGTAAGTGGTTAGCAACTTATCAGTGTCTTTTGAATAGGGGACAGAAGTGTGAAATTTCATCTTACAGTTCAGTTACAGCCACGGTACAAGTATGAAAGGAATTTTCTCACATATCGATTTGCTCTCTCATCAGGAGCGAACAATTGAACGCTTAAAGGAACAGCGGGACCGAGATGAGCGAGAGAAGCAAGAAGAAATTGATAACTACAAAAAAGATCTTAAAGACTTGAAAGAAAAAGTCAGCCTACTGCAAGGCGACCTCTCAGAGAAAGAGGTTAAGATCACCAAAATAGAATTATTTGGTTTGTTTAGTCAGTGCGATATGTGCATATGTTATAGTTGGGATTTGCATAGTGCATATAAAAAAGTATTTTACAGGAGATTTTTAAAAATATTCTTATAGTAGGCCTTTTGGGAAGAACTTAAGGTATATTTAAGGAAGTTTTGCAGAGACATAGTAGATTGGATCATTTATTTCCTAAGTCATCTCTTTCAGTGTGTTCTGAGTTGGTTTCGTACTTGTTAATGACATTTTTTAAGATCCTAAAATAACTGAAGCCCAGTTACATTTGGAGAAGTATTGTGCTTATGTTAAGAAAGGTGATAGATGACAGAAATATGTGAAGGGAGAACAATTTGTTTATAACACCTCTTAAAATGCATCTCACCATTGGCAGAGAAATCTTAAATGTTGACCATTTAGGTGACTTAAGCTGCTTTGATAACTGCGTTTGGAGACTCCTGTTAATATGATTTAAATAGAAAAAATGCCTAATGCCTTGTGATCAGATAATAATGTATGAGCTTTAGGAACATCCTCAGGATTTTCTTTCTAATGTCTTTAAGAAGATTTATGGAAATTTAAGTTCCTAGTAGAATTTTTCTTCTAAAAAAGAACATGTTTTATATGTAAGTCCGTATAACTACTGAGGTTGACTACGTACATTCACAAGGCTTGATCTAATCTACTTCCATTTATTTTATGGGAATGAATATATATTGATAGAACTCATTCAATAATTATTCAATTGGTGTTTCTTGGGAATTCATGTTATTATAGTTAGGACTTGAAAGCTAAAGTTAATATTGTTTTATATTTCATGTTCTTGAAAAGGAAATGTGTCAGTATGTGATAATGGAAAGAAACTACAAGTCACCAAGAAAATAAATTTAAATCTTCATTTTGTTTATAGTTAGTATTTATTCTCTATGTGTGTTGCTTTTAGGCTTCACTCTTGGATCTGAAGGAACACGCTTCTTCCCTGGCTTCCTCAGGACTGAAAAAGGACTCACGGCTAAAGACACTAGAGATTGCTTTAGAGCAGAAGAAGGAGGAATGTCTGAAAATGGAATCCCAGTTGAAAAAGGTTAAAGAAAAATTTACCACGTTCTTTCTTTGCTTTAAATAAGAACAGAGTAGAAAACTACAGTGTTTGGATCTAATAACTTACCAATGGTGTAATAATCCCCTAAAGTTCAAAATACCATTTATACCTTGATTAATTCTCTTAGAATTCTTACCCTATTTTATTTTACTCCTGAGAATGCACAGACTCTTAGAAAATTGACAATTCAGAGGAAGATCAAAATATGCAGTGTCCTTATGGATGAAATATAAGACCACAATGTAAAATCTCAATTATCTGATATTTTTCTTCCATTGGCATCAGGCTTCCTAGAAGGAGATAATTTAACAATGATGGTGACCGACCTGGCAAATAATTAGGATATCATGCAGATATTTACTGCTCATTTCTCTTATTTATGCCTCTCTAATATTTATATGGCAGTTGGTAGTTTTCAAAGCATCTTTATATTTGTTACCTCTGAGTTATCAGCTCTTTGAGGATTGCAACTGAGACTTTTGAGCAGTGACAGGAACTGCATCCAATTACTAATGAAAAATGGGTATAGCCTCATCTTGAGACTTCAACTTTGTTCTTTTTCCATGTGTGGGGTGTATTCAACATGATACCCTCATAATTAATCATCTTATAGAGTATGCCAAAAGTAAAATTATATTTTTAAGCTAAGGAAAGGAAGAAAATCCAATATCTTAGTTACTTTTGAATAAGTAAGAAATGACATTTTTTGAGATTAAGGATTCTAGTTATAATTAATTCAGATTTGATAATGTTTTTCATTTTCCTCATTAAAAAGGTGGAGGTATTTTCTATTTAATACCTGAAAGTAAAATTGAAAGTAAAACTAGTAGATGTATTTAGGATTATAAAACTGAGCAGTTAACTATCAAGAGCAATGTTTCATTAACATTCCAAACTTTCCTGTTTATGACAATCCCACATTTTCTATTTATTTTTAATCTTTTTATCATGATGCTTTCATAGCTGGTCATTTATATGGTCTCTTAAATTTTAGGCTTTATATTTATGTTCATGAGAAAAAATAGTTTTCTTTGGGTAGAGAAGGTTGATGACTTTCCCCTAGTTTGCCTTATTACGTGTTTTTCTACCCATGGCTTTTTTTCCCCCATATTTTTCATTGATTCATTCTGTACAATTATTCCTTTTCATTTAAATTAATTATTGATGCTTTCCTATTATACTGCTTCCACAATGCCCTACTTCAAGGAAATTGCTATTGTAGATTTCTGTTTGTTTTGTGTGTTCATCTTATTTTCACCTCTTTTCTGCCATCTGTTTTAATTGAGCATTTTATATGGTTTCATTTCTCTCCCCTCTTAGCATATCACTTATATTAAAATTTTTTTAAATGGTTTCCTGAAACTATACATTTTGACTCTTTTTTTCTCATCTTTATTGAGATGTGATTGATAAAACATATATAGTCAAAGTGTACAGTATTATGTTTGACATATGTATACAATTGAAATGATTACCGTAATCAAGCTAATTAACCCATCCGTCACCTTACATAGCTACTATGTTTTTTGTGTGTGGTGATAACATTTGTTTTAAATGAGATATAATTTATTATATTAGTTTCAGGCATAAAACATAATGATTTGATAGTTGTATATATTGCAAAATGTTTGCCATAAGAAGTCTAGTTACCATCTATCATCACATGTAGTTATTTCACTAGCATAATGCCCACATGGTCTACCCAAGGTCACAAATAGCAGGATTTTCTTCTTTCTTTAGGGTTGAATGACATTCTATTCTCTCTCTCTGTGTGTGTGTGTGTGTGTGTGTGTGTGTGTGTGTGTGTGTGTTTATTATGTATGTATATGTGTATGTATGTATATGTTTTCTTTATCCATTCATCTGTCAGTGGGCTCTTAGGTTGCATCCATGTCTTGGTTGTCGTGAATAAGGAATGCTGCAGTGGACATGAGAGTGCAGCTACCTCTTTGAGCTAAGTGATTTCATTTGTCTTGGATACATATGAAGAGTGGGATTGCTGGACCATTTTTAATTTTTTGAGAAGACTTCATACTGTTTTCCATAGTGGCTGCATCAGTTTACTTTCCCACCAACAGTGTACACAAGGGTTCCTTTTTTTCTACATCCTCTCCAATACTTGCTATTTCTTGTCTTTTTGATAATAGCACTTTTGGCAGATATGAGGTGATACCTCATTGTGGTTTAGATTTGCATTTCCCTGATGATTAGTGATATTGAGCATCTTTTCATATGCCTGTTAACCATCTGTGTGTCTTCTATGGCGAAAGGTCTGTTTAGATCTTCTACCCATATTTTAATTGGATTATTTTTTGTTATTGAGTTGTACATATTCTTTATGTATGTTGGATTTAAACACTTGAATATAGAATTTGCAAATATTATCCTCTCCCATTCAATAGTTTGCCTTTCATTTTGTTGATGTTTTCCTTTTCTGTGCAGAGGCATTTTAGTTTGATGTACTTCCACTTGTTTATTTTTACTTTTGTTGCTCTTTCCTTTAGAGTCATATCCATTGCTAAAACTAATGTCAAAGAGCTTATCTAAGCCTACGTTTTTCTAGTAGGATTTTTATGGTTTCAGGTCTTTCATACTATTTGCGTTAAATTTTTGTATGTGGTGTAAGATAGTGGTCCAGTTGTGTTCTTTGTATGTAGCTGTCTGGTTTTCCCAGTACCATTTATTGAAGAGACTGTCCTTTCCCCATTGTATATTATTGGCTCCTTTGTCATTTATTAATTGACCAGTATATGTGTGGGTTAATTCCTGGGCTCTCTATTCTGTTCCATTGATCTGTGTCTCTTTTTATACCAGTACCATAATGTTTAGATTACCACAGCTTTATAGTATAGATTGAAATAAGGGAGCATGATAACCTCTGGCTTTGTTCTTCCTTTTCAAGGTGGCTTTGCCTATTTGTGAACTTTTGTGGTTCCATATAAATTTTAGAGTTATTTGCTCTAGTTCTGTGAAAAATGTGCTGGAAGTTTGATAGCAGTTTCATTGAGTGTGTAGATTGCTTAGGGTAGTATGGATATTTCAACAATATTAATTCTTCTAATCCGTGAGCTTGGAATATCTTCCCATTTATTTGTGTTTCCTCACTTTCTTTCATCAGTGTCTTTCAGGGTACAGGTCTTTCACCTCTTTGGTTAAATTTATTCCTAGGCATTTTATTCTTTTTGATGGAATCGTAAATGGGATTGTTTTCTTAATTTCCCTTTCTGTAGTTCATTGTTAGTGTATAGTAACTACAATTTTTTGTATATTAATTTTGTATTCTGCAACTTGAGTGAATTCATTTATTAGGTCTAACAACTTTTTGGTGGAGTCTTTAGCATTTTCCATATATAGTATCATGTCATCTATAAGTAGTGATAGTTTTAGTTTTTTCATTCCCATTTGTATGCCTTTTACTTTTTTCCATGCTTAATTGTTGTGGCTATAACTTTTTTAAAAAACAACAACTGATAGTCGATTTATTTTAAAAGGTTGATTTAAGCATCTGCAGTGGTGTCGTCAGCCTCAACTCCTCACTCAGTACTGATGGACGTAATCTGCTTAACACTCTCAGGAGGACTGTGCAAGTCACTGAGTCGCCTGTGGAGCCTCATCTGAAAATGACCCCCAGTCTTGCAGCCTTCACCACAGGGAGTTTCCTTGTAGAGATTCCCAGAGTCTTGGTAGCATTCAGAACTCGTCCTTTCACTTTGAGATTCTTTTCCTTTGCTCCTCTGATCAAATCAGCACACACCTTCTTCAAGGATTTTAGGTTGTGGCTGGTTAGGGTAAGTCTGATTTGGTGAATCGCCACCTCTGGTTCTACAGTGTCTTTCCGGTATCCTGGAAAGTCATGGCTGCCGTGTGGCTTCCTGAACAGCGTGTTTCTTGGTGGCAAGAGGGAACAGTGATGAGTGAGGACCAGGAGCAGGCACAATGGAGAGCTGCTGCACCTGCGGCTGCGTCTTCCTCTAAAAGCATGGCTATGACTTGCAGTGCTGTGTTGAATAACAGTGGCGAGAGTGGGCGTCCTTGTCTTGTTCCTGATCTGAGAAGAAAAATTGTCAGCTTTTTACCACTGAGTATGATGTTAGCTGGGGGTTTGTCATATTTGGCCTTCATTTAGTTGAGGTACCTGCTTTTCCCTCTGTACCTGCTTTGTTGAGAGTTTTTATCATAAATGGATGTTGAATTTTGTGAAGTACTTTTTCTGTAGCTATTACTTGTGTTCTGGTTGTATGAGTTCTAGTGCTTTGTCCTCCAGCTTACTGATCCTTCTTCTGTTCCATCCAGTCTGGTTTTGAACCCCGGTATTTTTCTGTTTCATCCAATCTGATTTTGAACCCCGGTATTTTTCTGTTTCATCCAATCTGATTTTGAACCCCTGTCTTTTTCTGTTTCATCCAATCTGATTTTGAACCCCTGTATTTTTCAGTTCAGTTATTGGATTCTGCAGCTCTGTGACTTCCGTGTGGTACTTTCTTACATTTTTCTATGTCTTTGTTGAACGTCTCACTGTGTTTATCCAGTTTTAAATCGAGTTTGGTGAGCATCTTTATGACCATTTCATTGAACTCTGTATTAGATAGACTACTATCTCTGTATCATTAAGATTTTATTCTGAGGATTTGTTTTTTCTTTCATTTGGAACATCTTTGTTTCCTCATTTTACTTAACTCTCTGTGTTTGTTTCTATGTGTTAGATGTAACAGCTGCCTCTCTCAGTCTTGAAGGAGTGTCCTTGTGTAGGACACGAACCTTATTGTTCAACCTTTCCCTAGCTCTTGGTTGTCTCTTGAACCTTTGTGTTTGCCTAAACTACTATGTTTATTCTTAATAGATCCCTGTTATTTCGGGTGTACCAACCAAGACCTGTCTGTGTTTCAAATGAAGGAATCTCATTTAGCTCCTAGTTTCAGGCTGATTGGAAGTCAGACTTACTGGCAGCAACTTTTAAAGTATGCAAATATTTACAGTCCTGTGGAGCCACAATCGTTAACTCCACTGGTCTCCAGTCCAGACCAGGAGATCTGAAGGTGTCTCTTAAGCAACAGTTGCAAAAATCATGGCTCTAAATGAATGTATATAAGGCCGGACAATTAAGTTTGCGAACTCATCCTAGAAAGAGTGCTACACACCCTCATTGCTGAATATCACTACGGTCACCTTCGAAGTGCTTCCCTTGGGAAACTATGCACCCACGCCAGTGCCTAGCCTACCCTTCAAAGCAATTTTGGAACTCTTTTGCTGGAATGGCCATCAGAGCTGTCGTTGTATTACCCTTGGTGTCCTGAATGTCATCAGAATGTCTTCCTTTCAATATTTCCTTTATCTTTGGATAAAGAAAGAAGTCACTGGGGGCCAGATCAGGTGAGTAGGGAGGGTGTCCCAATACAGTTATTTGTTTACTGGCTCAAAACTCCCTCACAGACAGTGCCGTGTGAGCTGGTGCATTGTCGTGCTGCAAGAGCCATGAGTTGTTGGCGAAAAGTTCAGGTTGTCTAACTTTTTCATGCAGCTTTTCAGCACTTCCAAATAGTCAACTTGGTTAACTATTTGTCTAGTTGGTACAAATTCATAAGGAATAATCCCTCTGATATCAAAGGTTAGCAACATTGCAACAAGTTCACGAACTTAATTGTCAGACCTCCTAAGAGCCTTTCTGGGAGGTGTTGTCAGGCTCTACCTATCTGGGCCAAGGGTGTTCACCAAGGTGTTATTTCCCTGCTTACATTCCCTGGGATCGCCTCCATAGCTTCTAGATGTATGGGAAACCTGAAGCCTGTTCCTCAGGTTAAAGCTGCAGGATAAGTAAATACAGACCTTTTTCACAGGGAGGTGTTTCGGTCTGCTGTTTGTGCAGTGCCGAGGGTCAGCACCTGTCTTCCCAACTGTTAGAGTCTTGTGGAACCCAGGAGCGCCAGCCCTGTCCCCCTCAGGCCAGATGATCCAGGGGCATCCCCTGTGTGGAGTGCATATGCCCTCTGGTGTAAGGAGGCAGCTGCAGAGTAGGGGGTAGAGTACGCGCACTGCCTTGTGCAGGGCAGCAGGAACGTGCCTTGACTGCGCACCTGCAGGAGGGAGTCTCATGTGTGTGCGTGCTGGCTTCAGGGAAGGAGTGGGAGGATGCTGTGACCATGCGTGCTCGCTGGCCCCACCAGGGAGGGTGCAGCCGTGACCACCTACGCTCCGTGGTTTCAGCAAGGCAGCAGGATGGTGCGTGGCCACTCACCACAGCCTGTCCTAGCAAGGCGACGGGGGTGCTGTGTACACACTCGCCTGCCTGTGCTAGAAGGACAGGTGGATGGTGCAGATAGGTGTCCTCCAGCACCTCCATCTCCGAGGAGGATTTCCCGTGTCCCCTGCCCTTCCAGCAGATGCTTGAAGGTTAGCAAATGAATCTCCTTAACCTGTAGGCTTGGTGCTTTTCAAACTTCTGCTTTTGTGCTGGTTCTCAGGGTGAGTGAGACCACATGTGAGCCATTTAAAAGGAGAGTCTCAGTTCCCCATAACCCTTTGGGCCCCTTGGACATCAGCCCTTGGCTTTTCTAAGCCAAACATTTTAGAGGCTCATCCCTCTTTGGTGTAGATACCAAGGGTTGGGTGCATGATGAGGGGCAGAAACCCCTTGCTTCTTCAGGAGGAAGGCCACACTGGTGAGATCCCCGTCTGTATTGTGTTGATGTGCTGGGGGTGGAGGTTTTTTTTGGCAAGAGCGTGTCTCTGCCTCGCCTACCATCTTGATGTGTCCCTTTATCTTTTGTTGTGGAGTAGCAATACATCTAGTTTTCAGAGGGAAATGACCCGTAGGTAGCTGTAGATTTGATGTGTTCCTGAGGCGAGGTGAGTGAAGTTTAGTCTATCTGTGCCACTATCTTGGACACTTTCCCCCAAAGTTCTTTTTTTAACCTTTTTTTTTTTTTACCTTTTCTTTCTCTCACTTGTTCTTTTCCTATATTATGTCCTTCTTTCTTCTTTTCTCCCTAACTTGTCTCTCTCTTTAACATCCTGAGATAATGGTAAGCCACCCAGCAAAGTCAGCAAGAAACCTGGCTAAGTGGTGCTGTAAAGTCCTGGTTGATGTTTTTTCTGTATTTTGTGTGTGCAATTTTTTAACTACACTATTGAAAAGTGAGTACATTTGACCTCATCTCTACCTTCCTCAAGGAGAAACTGTAGAGTCTTTTTGTTTTAATGACTTTTTCCCAAAGTATATTGGGGTGAACACAAAGTGGAAAGTTCCTGTGAGACCAAAATTCTCTCCCAAACTTTGGGAGATGTTTGCATTGCTTCTGCTTTTGCTTTGTTTTATTCTTACTGAGTTAATTCATTCAAGGCTACCTCCCCCCCCTCCCCCCTCCCCCCCTTGCTTTTACTGTGCTGTGGCTTTTAACCACACCAGCTTAGGGTAGAATTTTGCTAATACGTTAAAATACACTTCTGCCAATGGAATCTCCTTTAAAGTAAGTAATTGTAGATTTCATAACTTATTAAACCCGTAACCAAAGATACTGGTAAGGACTTAATCTTAAAAGGACAGCTGTTGCTTTGTCAAAGCATTTAGCCTAATTTATAGAAACATTTCTCTTTTACTTGAGGTATTTTGCATCAAAGTTTTCCGAAGTATTTCCTAAGATTACATATTTACCCCTTTAATATTTTTTTAAACCGTTTTAAGGAACTAAGTATGTTTTGTTGTTTATCGAATAAGGGAAATTGAAACAACTTAACCTTAACCTCATTAAATACATTATACACGCGTGACTTTAGGGAGTCAGGAGGAAAATTAAACACTTGAAAATTAGTTTTTAATTATTGAAACTGCTTTGCATCCCAAAATGTATCAAAGGTACTAGTTGCCATTTGCAACAAGATCCTGAATAAAAAATATTTTCTGAGTTTTAAATGTGATTGGTGATTTCTGACTTTGTCATGTGTTATCTTGTAAAATCCTGAATCCTGGCATTGGGAAGGTACCTCTGTGGTGAGCCATTTTCTTAACCCAACTCCATTTTTTTGGTACCACATTTGCATGGTTTATATGATTCTAGATGCTTTGGCCTTGTGATTCATACCTGCTTGGTAAGCAGTATATAGGAGAAGGGAAGGGAAGTCATGGTCAAGTGGGAATTAGATCCCAGTGTTGGTACTGCAATCATAACATCAGCAGTGAGTCTCTGGTGATTTCTTTTGATGTTATCTTGAGGAGGTCAGTATTGTCTAATGGCTTGTTAGTACCGTGTTTCCCCGAAAATAGCCGGACCATCAGTTCTAATGTGTCTTTTGGAGCAAAAATTAATATAAGACCCGGTCTTATTTTACTATAATATAAGACCCGGTCTTATATAATATGTAATTATATAAATATAGTAATATATAATTATATAAGACTGGGTTTTATATAACATAACACAACCCAACACAACACCAGGTCTTATATTTTTGCTCCAAAAGATGCATTAGAGCTGATGGTCCAGCTAGGTCTTATTTTCGGGGAAACACGGTACATCCCATTAGACTCTGAAGCATCTTTTGGCTTATGATGATTTTGGCCTAATAATAAATATTTAGAGATGTAGTGTTTTAAAAACTAATCCATTTGGAGTCTAAGATAATTGTTTCTCCACTTATTACTAATATTTTGTGTAATATTTAAGCAGATAAAAACTTTATAAATTGAAGATTAGCTAGTCGATGTTTGATAATACCCTGTTTAAATTGGAATAGTGCTAGTTCTTTGGGACATGGGTTTACAACTGCCACTTTATATATATCTGATAGAATTTGCACATTTTTCTTTGTAGGCGCATGAGGCAACCTTGGAAGCCAGAGCCAGTCCAGAGATGAATGATCGAATACAGCAGCTGGAGAGAGAGATTGCTAGGTACAAAGATGACTCTAGCAAGGCCCAGGCAGAAGTTGACCGCCTCTTGGAAATCTTGAAGGAGGTGGAAAACGAGAAGAATGACAAGGATAAGAAGATCGCTGAGTTGGAAAGGTAAGGAAGGGAAGCTGAACAGAGACTCACTATGTTTGAAAGGTTAAAGTATGGTTTTAAAACTGTGTACTTTTGGGGGCATGTTTTTCAATATATCTGCCTCTCTGAATTTAGACTCATAAGTGCTTGATGTTACTTTATTGTCTACTTTTTATTCTAAGTCCGTGTTAAATTCATTGTTGCGGTCTTTAAAAGGCAACACAGAAAGAGAATCAGTTGGGAAGCTGTGGACTTCAACATGATTGGTTAGAAAGAGAGAAAGTATTCATTAAGAAATTAGTTTTCTATTGGCTAATCAAATGAGTACAAATAGCCACTTGCTCTTTAGGTATTTGTCTACCTAAGGCGCAAAGGAACCTCAAATTCAAGGAATTAATACTTTTTTCATTGGTTTAGACCAGGGGTATCCAAACTTTTTTCAACGGTTTTCACCAAGGGCCATATGCGGTAAAATACACAAACAGCCGGGCCACTCACTCGAGGTGAAGTACGTATTGCCTCACCTGGTTTATTTAACACGTTGCGTACGGATCATGAGAATCTTCACAAGGGATTTAAACCCCGCCGTACGCAATGTGTTAAGTAAACTAAATATATTTTTGGAATTTGCTGCGGGCCAGTTAACAACGGATCCCAGGCCGCAGTTTGGACACCCCTGGTGTAGATCATTGTTTGTTGAGCTGATCCTCCTTTGGACGATGCATTTTTAGACTTTGACAAATTGTAGAGAAACAGACTATTGCTATTACATCAGTGCATAGGCCAAATATAGAAGAAGAAGGGACATTTTGAGGACAATTTAGGACACTAGAATATATTTGTGGAGCGCTGACTTTGAATTCTTCAAAATGAACTGTGTTTGAACAGATCCAGCCAGATAGCTCTTTTGGAATTTTGTCTTTTTTTTTTTTTTTCCTCATTAGGGCTTATTATACTAAAGATTAAGCATATGCCTCTTGATCTCTTCTTTTACTCCTACTATATATATAGTTAACATAAATTCACAAGTGCATAGAAACAGTTCTTCCAGTAGAACTGCGTTAATCACCCATATACTTCTGAAGAATCAGAGACTGACAGTGACAGAATGAAATCACTACTCTGAGTGGCTCCTTGGAGCCTGATTCTTAGGAATAGTTTTATTTTTAGTCTCTTGAATGTTGGGAAGTATTAGACTACATTCATAAGTTGTTTACTAAGTTTTAAATTTTTGGGTTATGGGAGACTTGATGTTTTCCCCTAGCAGTTTTTTTTCCTATTCTGTACCCATAGAATTTTAATTTTCCAAGCAACTGAATATAGTCCAACCCTCACATTTCTCCTTCGCTATTTTAAAAGTGTGAATAACATGGGCTAATTACCTACTCACTTGTTTTCTTATTTTGATAATTAACTTTATTTATATTTTCTAGTTCTGGATAAGACAAATGGATAAATTCTTTAAGTCAGAATTAACAAATTACCAGTTTCAAGATTAGATGATGTGTGTTTTTGTGTGTCTTCATGTTTGCATTGCACCTTCCTTCCCAACACACACACACACACACGCACACGCACCCTCCTTTACATATTCTCATGAGTACATGCCTCTCTTTGCTTTTGTGTCTGCCTGAATTCAGCAACAGTATTTTACATTTTAAAATACCATACTTTTGATGGATTAGTGAGTTCCTACTAAATACATTGCAGTATTTCCGAAAAGAAATTCCTTGATAAAGTTTCAGTTTTTGGTTTGACTTCTTGTATTAGAAATCTACATTGAAATTATTGTTTGCTATTCCAGGCAGCTTGCTTGAAAAATGTTTCAATTCATTTTGGACCCAATACTAATTTTGGGAGATGGACATGATTTGAATGAGAGTAAGAAATAGTATTAAATCTATATTTGATACCCAAAGCACAACAAATAGCTTTTATGAGCCACTGTATTTCTCACATTTTGAGAAAAAGTTGTAAATTATCTACTCTTTCTATGGAATGTAACATAACGTTGACAAATCACTTGTCATGCAGGGTTGTAATTTTGCTTTAGGATTTGACACAAAGGTTTTTGGCTACCCAAAAAGAAACAGTTTTTCTTTAATTTTTTAATTAACATTTTTTGTTTTTGTTTTTAAAGCAACAGTTTTACAACTCAGGTTTTGCTTATTGGCTTTGTAATTTGTTGCTGAGCAGTATAGTTTAAGATAGGAATAAATAGTCAAGGACAGTTGAGTTTATGCCTTTTGTTCCCAGATTTAGTACGGAGATGTATGTGTGTGCCTGCTGTTTCCCACCTCCATTCGCTTCTTGTGTTGCGGTTCCACTATTTCCTATGTGTGCGTATCTGTCTCCCCTTAATTTATAATTTGAGTCTCTTCACCTTTCCTTTGAATTGTCTTATCATGGTCCTATTCCATTGGGGTTCAGGTCTCCACGTGTTTATATGTATTCCCTCTTGGCCGTGCTGTTTCTCAGAAAGCCAGTCTCCTGCAGTGTGCACCTTACGTACCAGGTTTCTGTCCCTGCACCATCAGGGCGTTTGTTTGGGACTTCCTGAGAAGTGCGCGTTACGTAAGGATACACTCCTGTACTACTTACTAACAGAATTGCTGCTGCTGCTTTTGCTACTGCTGGGCTCAGTTGGGGGTTTGAAGAACAGCTGCTTACATGGCAAATTCAACTGTACCTCCTAGGTGCACTGTTTGTGGATAAAGTGTACGTTCTCGCTGGTAAGATTCTGATATTGTCAGTTGTAATTTTCTTAGCCTTTGTTTCTAGCCCATCTTTTATGTGGTTGTTCTCTTGCTGGAATGCCCTCTAGGTTACTATAGGCCCTTAGCTGATGCAGCCATAATGCTACACCCTAATCCGGGATGTAGGGTTCGTTTCTGAAGGGTATGCAGCAGCCTTCTAAGTGCAAAAATAAAAGCAGATCATTACAGTCATTGAATTAAAGAAAATTTTTTAGTATTCTTTTAAATTTCCTAGTACTTCTTATATAAAGCAATCTAACATTAAAAGGTTTAGATTAAATCATGAAGAATTCTCAGACCTATTTGTGGTCTTGAGAAAAACGATAGTCTCTTACATCGCCCCTACAGAGCCGGTTCAGTGCTGTAGCGCGGTCTTGGCCTACTGCAATTTAAAAACAGGATTATATAAGGCCACCCGTACATCTGCAAATGTGAAATATTTTTGCTAATTAAATCTAAGAAGTACTACTTCTAAATTCGTATCCCATATTGTGTATATTAGTTGGATTTCAACCAGAGAGGTAGAACCAAGAGAGATACATACATACATACACATATATATATATATATATATATATATATATATATATATATATACACATACATACAATACTATATATACTTATTACAAGGAATTGTAGTGTATATATATATATATATATATATATATATATATATGTATATTTATCCATATAAACATATATGTATATTTACACACATACACACAAAGAGATTTATTACAAAGAGTTGTCCTGCCTAATTGCCAGGGGCTGGCTAAGCAAGTCTGAAAACTCTACAGCAAGCTGTCAGGAAGAGACGATCACTAGCAGGGTAGAACTCCCGGGGGCACGGGCCAAAACTGTGGTCCACACGCAGAACTTTTTTTCTCTCCTGGAGAAACCCGCTTTTAGAGCCTTCCAAGGAATTCAGTTATGCCCATTCCAATTATCTGGGGTAATACATTTAATTAGAAGCTTTAATTATTCCTGCAAAATACCTTCATAGCAACACCTAGGTTAGTGTTTGTTTAAGTAACTGGGCACTATAGCCTGGTGAAGTTCAAGAAAGTCCTTACCTGGTTTTCTGGGTAGTCTTTATAGCTCAATTTAAGGAAAAAAACAAAAACAAAGAAAGAACTAGAACTTGACATGTTGTTATATAAATAGATCATTTTAGATTAGCTTTAGGAACCCTGAATGTAATAGAAAATTTCTCTTCTAAAGTGACTAGAGTTTTTATTTAGATTCATAATGAATACGCTTTTCTTTGGCATAATGTTTAACATATTTAGTAATGTACTAACATTCTGATAGAATTCTGATATTAGCATCCTTTCAGACTCCTGAAAGAATTGTTCGTATTCTACTTTTTCGTTCATGTTGTTCCTTTTAGCTAAATACTCCTATCCTGGCAGAATACTAGAAGCATTATCCCCCATACCACAGATTGTGATTTGCTTCATAATACAGAAGCATTAATGAATCCACAGAGTTTGGTGTTTGCAGCAGAAATCCTCAGTTTACTCTAATGTGTCATTTAGATTAGATTTAACATATCATTTAGAAGCTTTTATATGTAGAAAATGGCAGCCATCTTCAGATTTTTATATAATTTAGGTATCAAGGATTGCTTTTGGGTTATCAGAGTTTGGAATTTCATTGATATAAAAAAATAATAGAGTCTATTATTGTATAACCTAAATAATTAATAGAAAATGTGGATTTACTGTATTTCCTAATTTGTGGGGATATAAAAACTGGGATTTTAATAGATGTAGATTTAATTTTAGGGTGCTTTAAAATTTAGCAGAAGGATTAACAGATGAGAAAAAAGGACATCCTTTCTTGTAAGCCTTTAATCTTTGAAAGCCCTGATGGTCTTTTTATTCTTTATTCCTTTTGCCTGGTTACCTTCCCTTTAAATATGCATCTCTAAGAACACC
The DNA here is from genome assembly GCF_036562045.2 of Rhinolophus sinicus. NCBI lineage: Eukaryota > Metazoa > Chordata > Mammalia > Chiroptera > Rhinolophidae > Rhinolophus > Rhinolophus sinicus. Next base: position 111,821,789 of record NC_133752.1, on the reverse strand, counting down.
ACTGTTGGTAAGATTTATAGTTATCCAGCTCTTAAAATAACATCCAATCTGTGAGTTTAGTTTTTCCCTCTATAACCCACTCTCTCTCTGCCACAGAATATACCCTTTCCTTTTTCACTAATTAATGAATTAGTTATTTTGTTGATTGGAGGCTCTTACTTGCTGGTCAATGTTGTGGGATCTTGGGACACAACAGGAAACAAAACAGACAAAATCTCAGCCTTCGTGGAGTTTACAGTCAAGTTGGGAGGAGATGAACATTAGAAACTAAACATGTAAAGGCCAAAAGGTGATGAATGCCATGCAAAATACAAAGCAGAGTTAAGAGGGGAGGGAGTGTGAGGATTTGTGTGGCTGCTGTATATATGGGGTCGTGAGGAAAGACCTCTCTGGTAAGGTGATATTAAAGCAGACACTTCAAAGAGGGTCTCCTTCCTTTAGACATCCTCAGAATGCCTTAAAACAAAAACAGAACAACAAAAACCAACCTGCTTTATTGAGGTACAAGTTACATACAGAAAGGTGCACCCATTTTAAGTTTTTTGTTTGAGTTTTGACCATTGTATACGCCCGTGCAACCACCACTACAATCCAGATATAGAACATTCTCTTCAATTTGATTAGACCAACCAAGCATCTGTTCTCTCTTCCATCCTGACACAAACCCATGGTTTTAGTTTCCTACACCCCCAGCCCCAGGAGTGCGTCCTGACTCATGGGAGTCAGTCCAGGTCACAGCAGTCTCTTTTCCAGTGACTAAGTTACACACTGCGTACACAATCCCTAAGGGATTTGAGGGGACACTACAGAGAGGCTTCCGGGGAGTGGCTTCCTTGTCAGAAAGACTTGGAAGAAGAAAGACAGTCCCTTCGTTGTGGACACTGTCAAGTCTGGATGTGAGGGCTGGGCCTGCTGCCTCTGCCTCCTGTCAGCCTGAGGTGAAGCCAGCATTCAGAGGGGCCAGTCCGGAAGAAGCAGGGCCAGACCCCGAATGCACTGGCCCTGAAACTAGACTTTTTGTTATGTGAACATGATGGTACATTTTCTTAGTTTAAACATTTTGAAACAGGATTTTCTGTCATTTGCCTTCAAACTGTTACAGCTATTTACAAACTTATTTCCTCCTCTTTTTTTTCCCCCTGTAGTAGAAGCAACTGTTTGGAAAGATTTAAAGTTTTGAGAAGTCAAATAAGGATTAAAGAACAGAAACAGTTTCGGGGTCTGACCAAGGTTGAGGTCTCTTTGTTTTCCTAATACCTTATGAAGCAAAAAACAACGTTCTCACTCTTTTAATTACTTCCTCAAATCAGGAGTGATACACTTGCTGTTCCTGTTTTGGTTCTTTTACAATAAGGCAGTAATTCGAGGGTTCCAGTTAAACCAGCCATAAATTATGCTAGCCATTATTTTCAGATATGTCCACACAGGTTTCAGTCCTGCTTTTCCTCGTTCTAGATCTGTCTTCCTTCATCTCCACCTTCACTTTGTCCCCCACCTGAATGCCTGGGATAGATCGCACCCCTTCACTTTTTTAAAAGGGCAACATAGAGCAGATTTTTACCCCTAGTCAAGCAAATAGTTTAAAGGGGAATATATTTTGACTTTTTAAAAACAAATTTGTATTGTGGCAGAAATAGCCATATTTAACTTTGAAAGGTGGACGTTATTCTTCCCTCGTTTGGAGTCAATGAGCAGTTATTTGTCTGTCCTTCAGTGGAAACATGGAAAAGCAAGCGGGCACATATTTTGGGTGGAGATTTCCTACAGGAACTCTGTAAGCCTCGTCGTTTCATTTGTTACGTATCAGGTAGACCTTTTCTTCTAAGAAAGATGACCCCCCAATTTTAGTGTAATTTGTTTAGTAGTCATTGTATTTGTTAATTTTGGCTACCCCTTTTTGCATCATGGCTTTTTTGTTTGGTTTCGGAAAGGAGTCTTATGTAGATTATTTTTATATACAGATAAGGAGGCTGAGGCCTAGAGAGGTTAAGTAACTGGTCCCACGTCACGTAAGCAGGTAGGTGGTGGTAGAGTTGTGCCTAGAGTTCTGGAGTCTGTCTCTTCTACCTCTGCTCCTTTGAACCTCCGGTGTTCAGTACTTGTTAGTGAGCCCACCTCCTAGAAAGGAAGGATATGGACAGCTAGATGATGTAGAGGTTGCTCTCTTGAGAATCTTAATGAGGCTTTTATCCCCACCTACTGCAATGCCCTATTAGAGGACAGGTACTTTGGAACTGGAATGTAGGTTGCTTTGCTGCAGGTGACAGTTTTTCTAAGTGTCTGACTCTTAGCCCCTCTGTCAGTCCGGACTCCATAAAGAGACACTTGTGGCCCCAGAATACTTAGACTCCAGCAAAGAGCAGCTATGTTGTTTCCTTTGTAGATGACGCCCACAGATGCGTTCTAACACAGCTTGTCCAGGAGCTGGAAATTCCAGTGACGAGCTTTCAGTTTTAGGTCTGGTTGAGCGCTCCTGGAAGAGAACTCACAATACTAACAATACCTAGTGAATGTGTGTCCAGGATACAGGCTTATCACAGAGAAAGGGCTTCTTGTTGAACTTCTGACTCTTAAGTCTGGTCCTTTAATTTTTGAGACCAATATTAAATGATAATGGCTTGCGAGTTTGTTTGGTTGGAAGACTAGTAGGTAATTTTGGATCCTAGACTGCTCATTTCAGATCCTAGAACCTTTAGTGCATGTAGAGATACGGAATGGAAAAGGAGAGCCGGGATATTGTGCTGCTGCTGTGACTATTCTGAGGAAGGCAGGAGACCTGGAGATAGTTTTGTTATTCATTCGTATATATGAATACACTCACTCACTCACTCACTCTCTCACTCTCTCACTCTCTCACTCTCTCACTCTCTCACTCTCTCACTCTCTCACTCTCTCACGGTCCAGTCTTGTAAGTATTAGGAAGGAAATTTAGTTTTTTCACTTTGTGATGTTCTAGGCTTTTACATCATGATTAAACTTAAATTTTGTGAACTAGCAAGAAAACCTAACCTGTATGTACTGTATTGTTTTGGGAACAACGAACAACTGGTTTTATTTAAAAAGTATATGATGTATTCAGAGAATGATTTGGAGCTACTTTGATTAAATTTTTTTTTTTTAAAGCAAGTGTGTTCCCAGTTTTGCTCAGAATTTAGGCTCAAGGTAGTTAAGTCCCTGAATTAACTGCTAAAGCAGTAACTTTTAACCTCATTTTGGGAAGTAAGGGGGATCTGTACTTCTGTCGATCAAAACCAGCACACTAAACTGAGCTTGAACACAGAGTGGGGTCTTTTTCTTACCATTCCAAGAGTGAGATGTAATCCAGGGTGTTATTTGCATGCATGTATGTTAAGAGAAAGAACTTTTCTGGTGGTATTTGGAGAAATTAGGGAAGATAAATGCTAGGCTTAAACCTCATGTCTCAGGCATGTAGCCTTTTGAGTTTTTGATTTGCTCTTAAAGATTACTAGTATCTGAAATTTTATATAATGAAAACGGAGTTCTTTTTATTTTCCATAAATCTTCCGCATGCGTTGGCAAGCTTGAATTAGTTTTCTGTATATTTCCAATTTTTGGTTTGATAGTCTTAGCAGAATTAACTGTTTTCTTAAAAAATGGACCTCATAGTTAGAAGATGAATGTTATTTTCTTGTTTTTTCTTATTCTTTTCTTTTTGACTGAAATTTTCTTTCCCTTTATTTGTTTATGGGAACCTTACCCTTTTTAACGGTTACCTGTTGGGAAAAAATTTTTTTACTGACCTTGCTTAGGTAGTAATATTAATTTCTCTTTATTTGTGCTTTTCTTATAGTATCTATCACATTCTGTCCTATAATTGCATATTATTGAGGACCCAATAAATACATATGGTAAACCATAAAGATAGAGCTTCTTTATCATTTCACCATCTAGTTGTCTCACATTTCTTGCCTTTTATCTTCCCATCAAGTATTGTAAGAGTGTTGTACCTGAAGAGGACTGGTTCTTTATCAGGTCCTGCTTTCTTCAGCTTGCTTTCTGGGGAAGCAGTTTGTTTCTTTTTTCTTCCTCCTTGATAAATTTCTCCGATTTCATTTAAAAGAAGAATAATTAACACAGCTTTACATAGTCAATTCTATTCGGTCACCTTTCCAGAGTTTCTTGTGGGCACAGTACCCTATAATTTATTACTACAGTTTACCTTAAGTTACCAGCTTAGTGGTTACCTTAAGTTTTCACTTAAATGTGTAAACATTAGAATTATAAAGAATTAGAGTTATTTTATGTGCATATTTTTTCTCCTAAATTTATTTCCCAAAAGCTATAGTTTAATGCCAAAGTGAAATATGACTAATGAACAATAAAATAGGTAAAGAGACCATTAAACTTGCTCACCATTGATAGGAATAAGCTTAATGTTTTAAAATGTATTTGCCTGTATCTTATATAAAACCTTACTTCTGTAGGAGATTTCAGTTCACGTCCTTGTTGATCTAAAATTATACTAACTTACTGTGTCATAACCAGTAAAAGTGAAAAAAGATCATTGGGAACAATCATTTAGAGATTGGCCTATGTTTGACTTTGAACATTGCATCCTATACTGTTTTATATATGCCAGAGAGCCTTGGAGTTTTATAGATTCCCGTTAGGAACCGGTAAGCATCACAGAACATATAACGTGTGTCCAGGTGATGTGTCAGTATTGGGAGGATAATACTAATTTCAGAGAGACTGATTCATTTTTTAAAAAGGTAAACTGTTTCTTATTATAAAAGTCAGTAATGAACCACAGAGGGTTCGTGCTATGTAAGAATGTTATGCATGGCTGCTTTGCACCTTTTACTGCTGAGCAGTATTGGAAATGAATTGACATTTATACAGGCTTATATTCTTCATTATGACTTTTGGGTTGCACCATTTGACGTAGATTTTGGTAGATTTGAAATGAGAAGTATTGTTATAATCGGGGAAAAACATTTTGTTTTCATATTTGAGAAGATTCTATCAAATTCTTCCAAATAAATTAAGAGTCCTGTATTATACAGAATAATCAAAGTTGTCAGTGTTCTGCTTTTGCTCATAGATAACGTGGATACAGGAAATGGAGTGGGGTGGGTGAAGGGGTGGTCAATTGGAAGGTGGGTGTGTGTAGAGCTGAGCTGATGAAATTCGTGAAATCTCCATTAGCTACTTACATGAAAAGGGGGAGCAGCTAACCTTCTCTTCTTTCCCTTTCTGTTTAAGAAATGGTTTTTCTCCCCCCTGATCAAGAAATGGCAAATTCTAGACAAAATTTTTTCCTTTAGAAAGTACAATTAAAGTACAGTGGTGTCATCTAATCTGAAAATACATTTGTTGAGAGTTGAAAATCTGAAGTTACTAATTTTTAGTGCCTCTGAAGAATGTGTGACTCGTTCCCCTTTAGTCGTGTGCTCTATGTTTGGTCTATGTCTATGAATACTATTGTTTCTGAATATTGTTCTTATTAATTCTTTCTAACTTTCTCTTTCACATTTCTTCCTGGATTTGCTGTTGCCTTCAGTCTCACCTCAAGGTCAGTATGATTGTATGAAAACAAAGATAAGTGATAGAGCATTGTGTACTAACATTATCTTGAACTCTAATAAAGAACTGAAATGATAGAACGTATTCTGGGAAAGCAATGGCTAAAAATCTAGTTACGAGTGCATAAAATGTCAGGAGTTTTAGGTTTACCAGAGTGGACTCAAAGGTCTGCTTCAAAAGACAGTGAAACTAGCCAGAAAGCAAGAATCAGACTGACCAGGTTTTGACTGAGACAAATGAAGATGAAAGGAACCATTGGGGGGTGAGGAGAAAAATACTATGTATATTGTTTTCATTTAATTAAAATTTCATCGGCGACATTCTGGCAGATAATAATATATTAGTAGGGTAAAGTGCAGCATGAATGATGGAGGGAAACTTGCCACTGTATGGAATTGTATAAGAACCTTGGAATTACTTCACATACACAAACCTACACACACGCTTTTAAATTTTAGGTTTGTTTTGTAATTCTGCTGAATGGTAGAACTAGCGATAACAAAAACAACCACCACTACCGCTATTTATATGTGTCAGAGGCCCTATGGTAGAAGCTTTACATCTTCATTAGTAAGTAAATTAGTAAGAGAAGCTGGCAGAAAACAATTGGAAACCTTCATTTTAAAAGTTACTCATTTTGCTGATGAAGCATGGCAGTGTAAATTAAGGTGTGAGAATTTCTGATAGAGTATAGGAAATGACATTGTTAATACCATGTGCATTTTACGTAGCAGCTCTTTCTAAAAATAATGACGTCATATATATTTACTATTTATAAAACACCTGTTTCTTTGATTCTCACAGCTAGCGTCTGGGTTGACAGACTATTACTCTGATGAGGAGCTGTAGTTTGGGAAAATGACTTCTCTAGGATCAACCAACTAGTAGGTGATGGAACTTGAATTTGAAGCCGGATCCTCTCATTTCAACCTCAGGGCTCTTTATATGACATGCACTTGAGCCTAGGAATTAGAGTATGAGCCATGGAGCCCCAGATTGCTTGAATTTTCTTAGGTAGAGATCTCATCTGTGGTTTTCTCAGCTATAAAACTGGGGAAATTATCTAATCTAAAGGGTGGTTGTAAGCATTGGGTGAGTTACTACAGATAGCGCTTAGAACAGTGTGCCACAAGGGCAGCAGTCACTCGGGGAAGCTAGTACGGTCACTCCTTTGCCTTGTTCATGGAGTCCTATTTGATCCAGGGTATCGTAACATAATCTCATACATATCAGGTTCTTTGAAACACTGTACTGTTCTTACTGATTCATACCAGTGTGAGTAGAGAGTGCAAAGGAGAATCCCAGTGCACAGTTGAGTATGTGTAGAAAATGAGAAAAGGACACATATTTCTTCTGTAATGGTATTTTAAGACTTCACTTTTCAGGTGCTAAAATTTGTTATTGGTAGAAAGATGAAGTTGAGGCTTCTTTGAAAAAAGGCTCTCTTTCCCGTTTCTACTCCCCAGTATTTCTTCTCAGTGTTTAAATTGAGGACTTAAACATTTCTGAAAAAGTCCCCTTACTTTTGACGCTTTTAAAAATAAGCAGTTTGTGTGGGGTGTATGTTAAAATAAGTAAATAAGCCCTTCTTGCATCATTACTTTTACTAATCTAATTCATGAAGGGGGTTCTTCAGTCAGATTTACACCATCCTCTTCTATTGCTCTTAGCCGATGACCTCACCTGCTTTACCAAGTACATAGAGCTGTAGAGTAGCAGCAGTCTTGAAATTTCTATCTTCACTCATCTTTGCCTTCCTTTTGTTTCAGTGGAACTAATGTCCCAGCAGCTTCTTGCCAGGGCTATATCTTCCTATTCTCTTTATTCCTTTCCTCTTACCGGTTTCAAAACCTGACTCCATAAATTAAATCCTCCTTATTTCTGTTCTGTTCCTTTCCACGGACTCTCCCAAACGTAAAACATATCCTAGTTTCCCCATCCTTAAAAGAAATGTGACTCATCCTCCCCAGTGTCTTTTCCTTGGCTTCAATTTACTACAGTATCTTACTTTTACCTTTTAGTTTTTCTTTTCTGTTTATGTGCGCAGTTTTTGAAAGAATCGTTTATTCTCGCTGCCTCCACTTTCACACTTCCCATTTATTTTCCAAACCAATGTAATTTGGATTCCTCTCACTGTTGTGCTCAGATTGCTTCAGTGATGTACTAGGTACCAAATTCACTGACCTTGTTTGTCTTGGGCCCACTGACATTTCTGGGTGTTGTATATTATTCACTGTCTCCCTTTATTCTAGAAACTCTTCTTTTGTAATTTATGTGACACTGTTTTGTGCTACAGCCCTTACTATCTCACTGACATTTTTTAGTCTGTTTTGCTTTTTCTCTTTTACATATTTCTTAACTCTTGGTATTTTTCATGTTCTCTTGAAAAATTCCTTTCATCTACATTGTTGGTCACTTGCCTTCTTATCACCAAAGATTTTGTTTTGTTTATATTTGTATGGAACTCCTATTTCAAACAAACTTATTCATTGCAGAATAAATCTTACAGTTTTTGCCATAAAAATAACAAGCACACTGTATTTTAAAAGTGATTTTCCCATATTCTATTCTAAATATTTTCTCTACATATTATAGTAAAATAGTATGGGTTACCACTTACGTAATTCCAAGTCTGAAGTTATTTGGAAATAATAACTCCAAATCTGAAAACAATTAAGCTTTAGTAGAAAAATATCATGAAGGCTTTTTCTTTGTATTTGGAGAACTTTCATCTCTAACTTAAGCTTTATATGGACTCATATTTTTACTGGGACGTTTTATCACTTTGTCCCATATTTTGTCTTTTCGTATGACAGGTTTTAATCTAAGTGTTTCTAAATAAAACTTCTGAAATTCTTCTGGAAAGGCTCAAGAAGAATTTGGCCGTGGAAGTCATTAGTGTATACATAAATCTCTGAGTTACAAATTACGTTAATTATAATATTGTTAGCTGGTTCAGTTTAATAGTTTTTATTGTAGCAGTAAATGCCATTAAACTGTACTTATTTCTAAATAAGTTTATTTTCCAAGGAATACAAAATGAAACAGGTTTTGTTTTTCTAGTGGCAAAGATCATTTTGTTAGTAATATGGAAAAAAACCTCTCTTTATTCCGATTGGAATTTAGAAATACACACACACATACACACGCACACACCCATACACATATAGTGCATTTCACTATTTTAATTATGGTTTTTCCAAGTCTAATTGAGTAGGTCATCAAGAGAACATAATTTATTATTGATGGCTTAAGATTGAATTGGATATTTGGGTGACTTTATTATATGACCTTGGGTGGCATACTTCACCCTTCAGTGCTTATTTTAACCACCTGTTTTGTGTTACTAGTGATACTTGACTGTAGTGTTTGTATTTTAGTGTCTCCACTAAGCATTTACATTTTCAATAAATGTCTTTGTTGTCTCTTTTCCTCCCTTGTCGCCTGCCCTCCCTTGTCTGTCCCTCTTTCCATTCGGTATGGAGCACAGAGATTTTATTTAAAGTGAGGATAACTGAACATTCACACTCTGTCCTTAAACATATGCATCTCCTTAGTTCCTGTTTAGTGACATGAGCCCCAGAAAACGAATACAAAAGAAATAATTCCATGTATAGATAAAGAGATATGATTCGGTTCAGAATTCATCCTTATTTTTTACCATAAAGCAGCATCTTTGGATAGACATTCAGGAAGTGAGGCCTAGAAATATCATTTCTTTCCGTTTCTTTGACTCTTAGATCTAAACAGATTGAGCTCAATATTATCATCACTTGTGTTTTATTTAGCGGTGACTGTTGCAGACTTGTCTTCAAGACAAATGTTTGGCATCTGTGGGATACTTCCTAATAATCTCATTAAGATCAATGTCCTGACATTGTTAATGCAACGAAAATTAAATACTCTATGTTTTGCTCAATTATATTCCTGTTGTTACAGTCTCTTTCATCTCATTTGATGAAAGACTTCTGTACTGATTTCTAAAATCTAACTTGGTCAAACAGCCATTTCTCTGATTGCACAATTTAGAAGCACTTTTTTCGTTATTGACTGACACTGGTCACTAAAACCTCCTAAGATACCATTCAAAATGCTTTATTTTGAAAGTTTAGTTTTTTTAATTTTTATTTTGTAGCCAAAGTGTTCAGGACTTTATAGGCCCCCGAGCATTTCTGACCTGTGAGGTCTGTTTATAAGGAGATTGATTATGGACTTGAGTTTATCATCTAGGAGAATGAGCTGTTGTAATTGCGTTTTTTGCTTCCACTTGTCATTCCTTTAACTTTCTTAAACAACCTTATTGTTTGAGTGTATTTCCTTATTTGTTTCCCTTTCAAGCAGTTCTATTGCCTCGTGTTTTTGTTGTAATAGGTCGTGCTAGCACAGGGTAGCCTCATGCTCTGTTAACTAACTTTTCCTGAAATAAATCTAGTGTTATTGTTTTGAATGATTCATTTTGGTAGGAAAAAAACGTGAACCCAGAATTGTGCTGATCTACCTAATTCTGTACTGAAAAGTGTTGTTTCATGCTATCATGCATTGAGAAGTGGTAAGTGTTGTTTTCTAGATAACAATTGTAGGCAACTACCTGGTATTCTGTAGATGAGCCAAAGGTGGCAAATTCAATAGAAAAATGAAGAAGGGCTAATTTTACAGTTAGTCAAAATTTGAGTTTCTGTAGGTTGCCAGATTTAGCAAATAAAAATATGGATGCCCAGTTAAATTTGAATTTCAGATCTACACTGAATACTTTTTTAGTATTAATATGACTTATAAATATTGGGGCATCCTTATAACTAAAGTATTTGTCATTTATCTGAAATATAAATTTGTCTGTACTTTCTCTATTTTATCTGACAAACTTAGTTTCAGCCTTCCCAATCTCATTCTTTATCTCACTTCAAATCGTAACAACTCTATAAAATGAATGATATTTCCCATTTTACAGATCAGAAAATTGAGGTTTTGAGGAGTTAGGGAACTTACTCAGGGTCATAGCTACTAGTCAGCAGAGCCTAGGTACAAATCCAGTATCTCTGATTTTGTGTTTCCTACATACTAACTATACTTTCCTCTCTTTTGGTTCTGTATGTCCTTGTGAGGTCAGAAATAAGTAGAATATAACACACCTTTAAATATGTGTTTTTAGCCCCTCGGAGTATGGGGCAGAGAGTTGGCTTAATCGTGTTATTCTTAGATGGGCTTTGCTACTCCTTCACCATCTCCAGCCTGTTGTGTGAGACGCCCTTCAGTGTTGCCTGCATTAGTGACGAGTGTTGCCCTGTTGGTTTGGGAAGCACATCCAGCCTGGCCCAGGCAGAGCTCCACAACATGACTTACCTTTTAGGTGTTAGGTAATGTGATTCATTTGGTCAGGGACTTAAGAACAGTGCTTCTCCAACTTTCATGCCCGTTACCATGTTCCTTTATAAAAACATATTGAGCCGTATAACAAAGTGACAAGAAATTGAGAGTGGAGTGGGGGAAGGAGGAGTAATAAGTCACAAGATTCAAAACAATTGGCTACTTGAGTATGGATTATACTTTGACAGAAACCTTCCTTCCAATCTCGTTTTCTATTGATTATATGACTTCAGGGTCTCAGAATGTGAGATTGTGGACTGAGAGAAACAGATGAGAAAATCAGTATATTCTTAACTGGCACTAACAGATCTTTAAGGTGATTTGGTCTATTGGCATACATGTTGGTATAACTTTCTCATTAAAAAAAAGAATTAAGCTAAAGTATTTATCCATTGTTGGTGTTTTCTATAGCAAAGATCACTAAAGTAGTTTATTTCTTTTCACAAGTAGATTTTATATTTAAGGTACAAGTCTAATCAAATTGAGGAACTTGACGTTTGTCATAGACAGGAAGAAATGTACCTGCTTAAATTTTATTCATTTGTTTTCCTTCATTACAGTGGGGTTATTTTGTTTCTGTTGTGCTAGGGATATTTGCCAGCAATGGCCACAAAAGGCATTGTTCAGATGCTACAGCTACTTATTAGGTTGGTACGAAAGTAATTGCTGTTTAAAAGGTTAAAAATAATTGCAAAAACCACAATTACTGTTACATCAGCCTAATATTTTTATCTGGATATTAAACATTTCAGTGGTAGTTATTATGAGTTTCTAAACTCAAAAGTCACTTAAGAAGAATGTTAAACTTAACTGTTTTGAAAGTGGTAGTGAAAATTGATTCCCTTCAAATGTGATTTCAAAATTGAGATGTAAAATGGAAAGTTATTTTCCAAGAGAACTAGAAACAAGAAAGATGAGTTTGGGGAAGTGGTCATGATGATCTAGTTTGGAGATTATCAAAACAACTTTTATAGGATGTGTTGTGAGAGGAAAACTCACCGTAGGCTATCATTACCTAATTTAAAGGAAGTTAAATATAAACCATACTAGCTTGTCTGTTCTCATCATTAATGCAACTGTATGGCACAGTCAAAATGAATTATTTTCTTCATTACTGTAAATATATCTGACTGTCCCCCCCCCCCCATATGATTCCCCTTTGGTTTGTTTTTCCAAACATTTGGAAATGTGATTGTATCACGTCCCTACAAAAGTCTTACGCACTTAGGATAAACTATAAATTGCTTGCTTAGTGTGATGTAATTCCTTTCTTGTAATTCTACTCTGCTCCTTCAACTTGAAGCTGTGGTCACATTGCATACAGTTTCCCCCATATGACACATTCTCCTTTTCATCAGGGCTTTATTCATACTGTTCTCTCTGCCTGTACTACATTCCCTGCCTACTCACCTGGGCAAATCCCTGAGGAAAGTTCATATATCACTTTCCAGAAAGCTTTTCCTGATTACCACCATCTCCCTACCCCCGCACTAGGTTAGCTCCGTTTCCTTTGGACTCTGACAGCACTGAGTGTGTACTGTAGGTGCTTGCATGCCTGGGAGGTATTGGAAAGCAGGGACTAGTTTTATTCATGGATTTCTGTCCCTAGTTTTTGATGTGTGGTTTAATAAATAATGAAAATGTAAAGAACTTAGCAGACTGTCAAAGCTTAGACAAATGTAGATCCTCTTGGATTCCAGAGCCCATTTCTCCTGGGCAGTGCCTTAAACGTACAGTTTAATTAGTTGGTGATCCTAATTCCACACTTTGGTGAGATCATTCTTCTTGACTTGTAACGTAGCATTGGGTTTAGTTTTCTGGCAACCATATGGTTTCGAGGTAGTTTCTTCTAGATGTAAAATTATTCCCTGCCTCTTTCTGCCTAAATCTTTGCTTTCTTTTTGGGCTGTCCACATAAAGTTAAAATAAAATCATAGTGTCTTACATTTATTTGGTATCTAATAGTTTATAACACACTGTTCACCACATAATGTAAATGAAGAGACAAATTCTATGGAAGAGCTAAAGGCTTATTCTGTCACACTCATCGTTTCAAGTGAAAAGTGGTAGCTTTTCAAAAGACAAAGTGCACGGAAATGCTCCTAAGAGTTGGAGCTTGCTTTCAGTAGAGTTCTGTTGAAAAAACTGAAATGGCAACTTTGTGGTTGAGAGCCCACGCTCCAACCAACTGAGCCATCTGGCCACCTGGGATACCGCTCAGCTCAAGGTGCTGTGTTCGATCTTAGGTGCAGGGGGCACAGCCCACCATCCCTTGTGGGAGTCGAGGAGCTGAACCGGCAACCTTGTGGTTGAGAGCCGACGCTCCAACCAACTGACCCATCTGGCCACCCAGAGCTAAGCGGCAGCTCACTGACTTCATTCTAGTTGCAGAGGGCGCAGCTCACTGGCCCATATGGGAATCGAACCGGCAGCCCCGTTGTCCAGAGCTCGCGCTCCAACCAACTGAGATGAGTCCTGGGAAAAACACACTACTGTTCCCCAATAAAAAGTCCTGGAACAGGACTTTATTCCCCAATAAAGTCCTGTTCCCCTTCCCCAATAAAATCTTAAAAACAAAACAAAACAAAAAAAACACCTGAAATGACTCAATGTGGGAATGCCAGGATGTGCTTCCCTTTTGGAGAGAGGAAAACACTGGAGGATGAACTTTGTTAAGAACAAAGGAAGCTAAGTGAGGTAACAACTCGATAAAGCAAGGGGCTTTCACCTTTTAATTTATTTTTATGTATTCTGTAAACCATCTTCATTCAGTATTTGGTGTCAAAGATCCAACTGAATAAGCAATTTTTGTTTGTAATAGTACAGAGGTTAAATATATAGGGGTTGTAGTCAGGCAGACCTGGACTTGAACTGATTCTGTAATGTGTACAACTGTAATTTTGGGCTAATTACTAAATTTTATTGAAGGTTTGGTCTTCATCTATAAATTGGAGTTAATAAAACCTCATAAAAATGTTTTGAATAAGATGACAAATGAGGTAATGTGATGACAAACATTAAGGTTCTTGGTGTATAATCAGGAATTTTTAAAGGTTATTGTAGTATTATACATTTATTATAGTGCTAGATTTAGATTTAAAAGTGTAACACAGAACATTCAGTAACACACACACACACACACACACACACACAGACACTTACCCCCCCACCTACAAAGTGGTAAAAGAAGCATATTCTGTGATTCTCTGGAGGTTAATGTATGGGGAATTTAGATATTTATATGTTAAAATATAGTAAGGTAAATGTGTTTGTTGGCAGGGGAGAGAATGGGTGTTACTAACCTCTTACAGTGTGCTAATCCCTATGCTAAACACTGTCTTATTTATTCTTCATAACAACTCTGTGAGAGAAGAGTATTGTTGCTGTATCACAAATTAAAAAGATTTTTTTAAAACCCTGAAGTTTAAAGAAGTTAATGGTCACAAAGGTGATGAACAGTGAATCAGTATTTAATACAGGGTTCTTCTCCCAGCCTCAACACCTCTGTTTTTAACCTCTGTGTCACTGTGTTCCCAGCAGTGGTCCTCACGTCCCTGTCAGATCGTGAGCATGTTCAGAGATTTACAGATTTACAAATTTACCGTGCAGATGTTATGATTTTGTATTTTCATTTCAGTTACAATCAGAACCATAATTTCTTTCCATGTTTTGGGTCATCTGGGTGAACATGTAATACTTGAGTGGTGTGTGTAGTTGCATCATCCATTTGTGTGGTTATGATGCTGATGTCAGGTGTTAACTGCTGTGCTTCTCATGGGCCCGGGAGAAAAGGGCGTGACGGGCTCATTATACAGAGTTGCTTTCATTTCAGGCAGTGTTGAGATGATGTTATAATGCCTGGTGTGAAACAAACTTGTTTTTAGCAATTTGATAAAGAAAAGCTTATGAATTTAATCTTCTTATGACTTAAACTTGGATCATACCGTGTTTCCCCCAAAATAAGACCTAGCTGGACCATCAACTCTAATGCATCTTTTGGAGAAAAAATTAATATAAGGCCCGGTCTTATTTTATTATAAGACCGAATATAATATAATATAATATAATATAATATAATATAATATAATTAATATAATATAATATAATATAATATCGGGTTTTATATTAATGATTGCTCTAAAAGACGCATTAGAGCTGATTGTCTGGCTAGGCCTTATTTTCAGGGAAACATGGTAGTTGTAAGTACGATGAGTGCACTGTGAGCAGTGATTTCATTGCATATTAAATTTGTGTTGATAATTTGAATTTCACTGTGATTTTAGTATTCCTTATATTTAATGTGTGAATCCTAGATTTAATATTTGAGTATTTTTAAGTATTATAATTTACAAACACAGAATCTAGAAAATATTTTCCCTTAGAATTATACTATGACATACTATACTGTAGTTCAAATGCAGACTTTCCGTCATGGGGTGAAGCAGTCTGCTCAGGAGGGTGCTGGAAAACTGCTGAGGTACTGCCATCTGAGCTTCATCTTGAAGGAAGAGACAGGACAAGGGAAAAGGTAGGGGCTTTAAGACATCGGAAAAAGCAAAAACAAAATAAAACCACTCCCAAACACAAATCTTACTGTGTAAGGGAGTAATAAAACAGATGATTATTAAGGACCTTTGGTGCTAATTCAGCAAATTTGGATTTTATTATGTAGTCAGTATGAATCCAAAAGTACCCCAAAAAGCACAGGAATGTAAAACTAAACTTCTATGATTCAATTATATACTGACTTTTTATAAATTCATTATGTTTTACATAAAATCAGAGCTGTATTGCCCCTTGGAAGTAGAATGTAAACATTTTTGTAGTGAAAATAAATTGCTCTGTAAATTTATAGATTTATAAGTTAAAATTTTGAATTTTTTGCCCTTTTTCCTCTAGGCCCATCCTTTATTAATGAAATCAGAAACTTCAGGCTTTATTCTTTCCTCCTATTTCAGTGGAATGCTTTAGTAATTGTCTTCTACCCAATTGATTTTCATTGTATTTTGACTAAAATTTATAAAGAAAACCACTTATGAAGTTTTCTAATTACTAGCATTTAATTGCACCAGAAAAAACTGTCACCATTATCTATTTAATGTATCTGCTTATTATTAATGCTTTTGATAATGCCTGGATTCCCACAGTAGCCTTTGGCTATTTCCTCTACATTATGCATATTATAGTAAAATGTCCAACCTAAAATAGTTTTAACCTGAGCCCTATGAAATCACCAGATGAAAAAATGTGGATGGTATACTCTGTCTGCGTATACAATTTAATATACTCTTGTGCAGTATGATTAAACTGTAGCCTTCAGAGCATTCATCATTAGCGTAGCCTTGGGGGCAAATGTAAAATAGACTAGTATCTACAAAAACACTTTCAGACAAAGAGGGAAACAAGATAGCAGGCAATAAAAAAGCCTTATTATGTGTTTCATTGTTCTCTTCCTGCTAGAACATTGTTTTTCCTAGGTCAAGGGGCCAGCAACCTCCATAGTTCTGACTTCCACCAAGAAGAAGAGTTGGATCCCTGCTCGATTCTGTGAGGCCTCAGGCATACAAATAGAAAAATATGAAAGAGAATAAAATTAAATGAAGGAGAAGTGTTGGCGAAAATGAATAAAATTCAAAAGGGAGGAAAAATAGAGGTGGGGAATGAGAATATATATGTTTATTTTTCTTAGTATCACAACTTTACTCAAAAGTCTAAGGTTTTATGTCCTGTTTTAGACAATGATTGGATGGAATCAATCTAATGCGTAAAAGCAATGGATGCTTTCCATAAAAATGTTTGATGCTTTTCCTCTGTCATTTTGAGTAAATCAGGGAGAAATCCAGAGTGAACAACATTGAGCAGCATCCTCCTCTACTTTTTAAAAAGTGAAGATAATTGACAATATATTTAGTCTATCATAGGTCCAAAAAACCAAGTCAATGTTTAAAGGCAGGGATTTTCTTTGGTTCTCTGTTTCTCTTCTGCATACTCAGAGTTCTTGGCCCAATACAGTCGTAGCATTGTCATATCCTTGGTCAGTTTTTTTTAGACTTTATACATTGATTTTGAATATATCAACAGTGCTGGATTCTTATCTTTACACAATTTGGGAAACAGGCAATGACTGTGGTAATAAAACAAGTCCACAAATTATACTATGATAAGTGAGAATGGTTTTCTTTTCCTCTGGTCTGGTGCCATCCCTAGGCAGTGTCATTTCTTAGGTTTGGGGGATTGTGTCGCTCTTCTGGCTACAGTGAAACTTGCCTCTTGCCTATGCGTGTAACTCTGTGGAGTTGATTATGTGTTTGAATGCTCCAAAGTGGTTTTAGTGACACTGAAAAATACAGTGGGGCCCTGCCTACCACTTCCTGTCCCCTCAGTCCATTTACTCTCCTTGTCTCCCACACTAACAGTTCTTGGACCATTAAGACTTTGATACAGCAGCATACTACTTTGTTTTCAACCTCTTCTGTCCTCACTTCCTTCCTTACCTGGCTCAGATTTCATGGTCCAGCAGTAGAACCACCCCCTTCTAAACACCCTGAGCTTACTTGTCTCTCTCCCTCTTCTTTCTACTTGCCTTGCAAAACCCCAGTCAGAAATCACACAGCTGTGCTGACTGATCTCACTTTAAATCTGTGGCCACATATCTCAAATGTGCTCCCAATTATACAGGCATTCCTAATACAAATGCCTATTAAATTTGATTTCCCATTCTCAGAGGTGATTATGTCATACTCCTTCTCAAATTTACCCACATCCTCCCCTCCCCCTCAAAGCTGCTGACTTCATATTACATTGAGAAAATGAAAATAATTGGATGTTATCCACTGCATCTTCCCACCATTAAATCTACCAATTTACATGCATTTGTACCTATGTGCTTGACTTTTGCAGTCCTGTCATTGTTCCCAAGTTCAACTCTATCACTTTTTCTCTTAATCCCATTTTAGTTCCCAGATTACGGGTGCTTGTCCCTCAGTTATCCTTCTCTCCCTTCTATTTTCACAATTTTGCTCTCTCCTGGTTCATTATCACAAGCATGCCTTAAAATTTCCACCTTCCATTTTAAAAAGTCCTTCCTTAATGTGATGATATCCCCTTTTAGCTGGCACCCCATTTCTCTCTTAGCAAATCTTGCTAAAAGAAATGACTGTAATTGCTATCTGCATTTCCTTAGCTTTGTTCAAGTTAATCAAATCAGGCTTCTGTTTTCATCTATTTTTTAAAATCTCTTTTTATCACTTTTCTGAAACTGCTTTTGTCAGGGTTATCAGTAATATAAATACATACATATGTATATGAGGTGTGATCAAACAATATGGTGAATGTTTAAATAAAAAAATTTTTATTACAGTATTCTCCCTCAAATATTCCCCTTTGCTTCGAACACACTATCCCATTGTTCTTGCCACTTTCTGAAGCAGTTCTGGAAGTCCTCTTCTGTGAGTGTCTTTAGTTGCACTGTCATGGCTGCCTCGATGTCCCAAATCATTTTGACTTTGGGGAAGAGCCAAAAGTTGCACGGTGCCAGATCCTGTGAATAAGTTGGATGAGGACACACCATAATCATTTTATTTGACAGAAATTGCTGTATACCAGAAGCGATGGGTGACACCAAGCGTTGTCATGATAGAGGATGGTTTACGGCACACTTTAAAGCACACCTCTCAACCGTAGCTCACACTCAACTGACCTCACCGAACAAAATGAAACTTGTCACACACTGTTACTAAGACTCGACGCACCGCTTCCCATATTGAAGGTCCCTGCCTTTCTGTTGGATGGCACTCGGTGGCAGCATTCACCGTATTTTGTGATCACAACAGAAAGGTTCTGTGTCACACATCACTTCTGCTACAACAATTTCTGTCAAATAAAAACATTACAGTGTGTCCTCATCCACCTTATTCACCAGATCTGGCACCATGCAACTTCTGGCTTTTCCCCAAAGTCAAAATGACCACGAAAAGTAAACGTTTTGAATTGACTCGGAACATGGAGGCAGCCACGACAGCACAATAAAAGACACAAAAGAGGACTTCCAGGATTGCTTCAGAAAGTGGCAAGAACGATGGGATACGGGTGTTTGAAGCAAGGGGGAATATTTTGAGGGGGATTAATGGCAATGTGTCTTCTACTGTAATACATATTTTTTTAATTTAAACATTCATTGTGTTGTTTGATCACACCTCGTAGGTAGTATTGTGAAATTTTATATCTAAATTTTTATATTAACTGAATGTGAATGGAGTTATTCTTGGGACAGAAGGAGAGGGAGAGACAGTATTGTGTGTGTATACAATGTATAAATTCTCTAATGTTACATTTAATACAGATGTTTATAATATAGATGTTTACATATAACATATACTTTTAGCAATATCATTTTGCTTCTAATTGGTGTATTTTTAGCTGTCTAGCTTAAACTTCTGTTCTCCAATTAAAACACAAATACCTGAGTCAAATTTGATATTTACTATGTATTTCTTTAAACTTGACAATAGCACTGTTCTATTTTTTTCTTAAATTTGTACGAGAGTTTTTTTATGGTAAGGTAACATTACAAAAACCAAAACAGCCAGTGAAAGTGTAGTCTCTCTGACAAACATATTGATAGTTGCTAGATAGAGTGAGAATAAGTTTTGAAGAAGGAAAAGAATAACAATTTCTTTCCCAGTTAATTTTCTTAGGTGTTTGAGAGATAAGGAGAGTATTCATTTTTCTATGCTAACATGGTTGTGGAATGTTAAACAAACTGTATTTTACTTCAGAGACATGTTTTGGGTAACTTTGTCAATAGAGAAGATACACTTTCCTTTTTGTGCATTTGTTCAATAAATATTTAATGAACATGTATACACTAGGACAAACTATGCTAGGAATCGTAAACTTTGAAAATGTATCAGACATGGACCTTAAACTCTTGAAAGGCATTTATATAGGTGTAAGAAGACATGAACATGGATCGCTCTAACATGGGGAACAAATTAACATGTCATAAGATGTATTTAGTTACAGTGGTGTGGGAGTTGGAGGGGGTGGTCAATAGGAGTTATGACCTAACAGATTCACCTAAATTTGCGTTTGGATTTTAAGAGACAGAGCTGGGGAAACATTAACAGAGTAAATCGGGGCAGGGCCTGCCAAGCATAGCCTGTGTAGTAGACTGGTGCTTCTTAAACTTCAGTGTGCATTTGGTATCGCATGGAGATCTTGTTACAGTGCAGATTTTGATTTAGTAGATCTGGTGTGAACCTGAGAATTCCATATTTTCAACAAGCTCCCAGGTCATGCTGACATTGTGAGTTTATGTATTGCACTTTGAATAGCGAGATGGTGGACCACATTTTATAAAGCTTCTTGTGCAGAGACCAATAGAGATTAAACGGTTTCCTTTTCCATCTTTGCTTTTCTCTCTTCTTACACTTTAATTTATTCATACCTATGTGGAGAGAGTTAAATCTATTAATCATCATTTCATTGTTTATTATAATAGTTGGGAACTGTTGAGAGTCTGATTTTAAAGGATTAATTCATTGATGAATCAGTCTCATTTCTCTGCTTTTCCTTCTTGAAGAATAATAAAAGATGTAGTAAGTTTATTTTGAATTTAATTCAAATTAATTAATTCAGGTCCAACAGAAGCCTAAGAGAGTTAAAAAAATATATGCTAAACCATTAAACCTTTTCTTTCTGGTAGCACTTTAGGTGTAGATTTACTCACATATTTTGATTTTCTTGTGAACTCAGTTTTAAATCAAATTACTAACGATCTATTTATAAGTGAAGTGAAGGAAATTCCATGTTTCATAGATTCTAATGTCTCAGAATATTTGTTCTTATATATATATGTGTGTGTGTGTGTGTATATATATATATATATATATATATATATATATTCAAGAAACACCTCCCTTTTTTTTTTTTTTTTTTAAGTTTTTATTGGGGAAGGGGAACAGGACTTTATTGGGGAACAGTGTGTACTTCCAGGACTTTTTTTTTTCCAAGTCAAGTTGTTGTCCTTTCAATCTTAGTTGTGGAGGGTGCCGTTCAGCTTCAAGTTGTTGTCCTTTCAGTCTTAGTTGTGGAGGGCGCAGCTCAGCCCCAGGTCCAGTTGCTGTTGTTAGTTGCAGGGGGCGCAGCCCGCCATCCTTTGTGGGAGTCGAACCAGCAACCTTGTGGTTGAGAGGACGCGCTCCAACCAACGGAGCCATCTGGGAGCTCAGCGGCAGCTCAAGGTGCTGTGTTCAATCTTAGTTGCAGGGGGCACAGCCCACTATCCCTTGTGGGAGTCGAACAGGCAGCCTTGTGGTTGAGAGCCCACTGGCCCATGTGGGAATCAAACTGGCAGCCTTCGACGTTAGGAGTACGGAGCTCCAACAGCCTGAACCACCAGGTCGGCGCCAACACCTCCCATTTTTATTATTACCATGTTTTGATGATATTGCCATTTGTGTCCTTTCCCCCGAAACAAGCATTGAAAAGGATATTGGTGAGGCAAGAAAGTTGTGTGTATTCGTCTGCTGTAGTTCATTTGTGATTTCAGAACTATGTATGAATTCATGCTTGCATGTGCACACACAGAATGCAAGGAGGTGGGGAAGAAAGAGAATAGGAGAGGGATTGACTTAATCCTCTCACAATTTTCTATACTTTTCTTGGTTGCCTGACTTAAATAAGATCATTTTACTTTCATATTTAATTATTCTTTAGTCTATAGAATAAAAGTATAAAAGTAATAGGCACAAAACTAAGTTAAAGAAAGGAAATTGAAATATGAAAAGAAAATGGATTAGGAAATGGAAAATTGAAAACCAAAATATATATATAAATAACAGAAACTCAAATGTGGCATTCTGGACTACTTTCTATTTAGTCTGATAGTTGCAGGGGGCACAGCCCACCATCCCTTGTGGGAGTCGAGGAATTGAACTGGCAACCTTGTTGTTGAGAGCCTGCGCTCCAACCAGCTGAGCCATGTGGCCACCTGGAAGCTGAACGGCAGCTCATTGACTTCATTCTAGTTGCGGAGGGCTCAGCTCACTGGCCCATGTGGGAATCAAACTGGCAACCCCGTTGCCCAGAGCTCTCGCTCTAACCAACTGAGCCACCTGTCCGCCCCGGGGCAATGGATTTTTAAATTCTCTTTCCTGAAACACAACTAAAAACACTTACCTAATTCTATGAATTGGGGGTAAAGTTAAGATTTTAAAAAATCATTCACTCTCACATATAATTATGATAAAAAATGCTGAAGAATGAAGTTGGCTTTAATTGGATCAAAAGTTTAGCCTAGAATATCTTTCACCATAAAATAGTCAAGTGGTTTTAATTAGGTTCCTTACTCCTTGTGTCCTACTGCTGCGAATAACCAGGCTCTGCTGGTTGCCAGCTCCATCTGGAATAATTCACAGATGCAAGGTGAAAAGAATTTATACACTATTAAATTTTTTTCTCTCTTAAAACAGAACAAAATCTTTGCATGTAATAAACCAATGTTCTGAGGAATTTAATTTTGAAAAAGAGCAGTTTGATTCATGAAAACAAAATTTTGTCTTTGTCTTTTTTAATGTAAGGATCCCAATATGTTTTTCCCATTGGTTGATATGATTGATATCAGATTAATAAAAATAGAATTATTGGCACAGAAAATTATGCAGTGAGGAGAATCAAATACAGACATTAGTTCCATGTTTATTTCTTCTAGTGCTAACTGGTTTTATTATATTCTCTGTGGCTAAAACTTTCTGTAGATATATTCAAGATGGCAGAAAGTAAAGAACTGAAATGTGACTTTTGAATAACGCACTTCCATCAGAGAATGACTTTTTATCTTACCATCTATGTCATTAATTTACTATTTGATTTTGAATAATTTCTCATATGTTGAAGAAATATTTAGAAATTATTCTAAAAAAAAAATCTTTTTTGCCTGGGTAGAATCATATCCAAATTACCCAAAATAGAATGTGTTTTCAAAACCTTATACAAAGGATTCCACAGTTTTGTTTTTGACAGTATTAACTATATTCTCTATGAAACCTTTGTTACACAAAAACCGTAAAAATGCCAGATTTTTTCATTAAGTTTATAAATGTACAAGGTGTGAAAATTAAGTTCACAAACTCATCCTATAAAAAGTGCTACATACCTCATTGCTGAATATCATTATCGTCACCTTTGAAGTACTCCCCTTGGGAAGCTATGCACCAATGCTAGCGCCTAGCCATCCTTCAAAGAAATTTGGGAACTCTTTTTCTGGAATGTCCATCAGAGCTGTCATCATATTACCCTTGATGTCCGAGTGTCATCAAAATGTCTTCCTTTCAATATTTCCTTTATCTTCAGGGAAAGAAAGAAGTCATGGGGGCCCAGATCAGGTGAGTAGGGACGGTGTTCCAGTACAGTTATTTGTTTACTGGCTAAAAACTCCCTCACAGACAGTGCTGTGTGAGCTGGTGCATTGTCATGATGCAAGAGCCATGAATTGTTGGCAAAGATTTCAGGTCATCTAATTATTTCATGCAGCCTTTTCAGCACTTCCAAATGGTAGACTTGGTTAACTGTTTGTCTATTTGGTACAAATTCATAATGAATAATCCCTCTGATATCAAAAAAGGTTAGCAGCATCATTGCAACAAGTTAGCAAACTAAATTGTCAGATTTCGTAGATACTTGAAGGATTTAACAAACAAACACAGTGCTGTGGATTGTGTTTCAAATCATTTTTGGATTCGGAATCAAAGAAGACAAGTGTACAATGTCTTTTGAGACAACTGGGGAAACTTGAATATGGACTCGCTATTTCATGATAATGAATTACACGTTAATTTTGTTGGTATTTACAGTGTTGAAAGAGTACTTTTTAAAGAGTACTTACTTTGTATAAGGAACAACGTGTAAGACGTGATGTCTGGAATTTAAAATGACAACAAAACATATAAGATACCTGTGAATGAAATAAAATCATTTCTTTCATTGAGAAAATTTTAACACTTTGTTGAAAGCCTTTTTTTTTTTTAAAGATTTTATTGGGGAAGGGAACAGGACTTTATTGGGGAACAGTGTGTATTTCCAGGACTTTTTTCCAAGTCCAGTTGTTCTTTCAGTCTTAGTTGTGGAGGACGCAGCTCAGCTCCAGGTCCAGTTGCCGGTGCTAGTTCCAGGGGGCGCAGCCCACCATCCCTTGTGCGAGTTGAGGAATCGAACTGGCAGCCTTGTGGTTGAGAGCCTGTGTTCCAACCAACTGAGCCATCCCAGAGCTCAGCGGCAGCTCAGATCAAGGTGCCATATTCAATCTTAGTTACAGGGGCGGAGCCCACCTTCCCTTGTGGGATTCGAGGAGTTGAACCGGCAACCTTGTGGTTGAGAGCCCACTGGCCCATGTGGGAATCGAACCGGCAGCCTTTGGAGTTAGGGGCATGGAGCTCCAACCGCCTGAGCCACCGGTCCGGCCCTGAAAGCCTTTTAAAGACAACTAAATAAGTAGAGGGAGATGCCGTGTTAAGAAGTTGAAAGATTCAAGAGCATGAAAGTGTCCTTTCCTCCCAAATTGATAAATAGATTTGGTATAATAGCAATCAAAATCCCAAAAGGCTGCTGTTGAGTTTTGGTTGCCTTGGTTGTTGGTTTGTTGGTTGGGTTAGTGGAACTTGACAAGCTGGTTCTGAAATTTATAGAGGTGTAAAGGGCCGAGAATAGCCAAGAGCGTTCTGAGAAGACCAAGGTAGGCAGGTTTGAATTAGTAGATATTGAGACTTCTTATAAATTAAAAAGTAATTAAGTAGTAATTAAGGTAGTATAGATTTGGCACAGAAATGTAAAAGCAAAGATACCAGAGAGCCACAAAACAAGCACACATGTATCTAGGAACTTTATATGTGACAGGGTAGTAATGCATGCAAGTACTGCTAGGACAGTTAGTTATCAGTATATGTAAAAAATGAAATTTTCTCTTACCTCATACCATACGCCAACAATGAAGTTATGTTTCCGCCTCATACCATACAGAACATCAGTTACCGGTGGATTAATGATTTCAGTGTAGAAAACAAAGTTACAGAATTTTCAAGGAATATCTTTAGATACTTGGGATTGCAAAGTTTTTGTGAAAAAGTCACAAAGTGGCAAACCATAAAGGAGAAGATTGATATATTTGAAGCAATTAAAAATATTAAATTTTGTAAATGAAAACATACCACAAAGCAATTAAACAAATAATTCATAGACTGGAAGAAAATGTTTGTGTAACATATAACAAATAAAGGATTAAGATCCAGAAAATATAAAGAATACTTATAAGTCATAAAGAAAAAGATATCCTAATTAAAAAATGGGCAAAACACTTAAGTAGCTATTTTACAGAAGCAGAAACTCAATGAAAAGATGTTCAACCTCAGCAGCCAGAAGCATGCATTTTAAAACTATAATGACATATATTTGTATATATATCTACCAGATTGGCTACTCGTGTAAGTACAAATTAATACAACCTCCTGGAAAATAATTAGTCAAGTTGAAGGTATACCTACCATATGGTCTCACGATTCAGTTTGTAGGCCTGTACCTTCGAGAAACTCTTGCACAGGTATGTCAGCATGTACCTAGCAGCATTATTTGTAATAATAAGAAAAACGAAACAACCCAGTTGTTCATCGACTTGTGAATGGGTTAAAACAATTGCTGTATGTTATTTTATACTGCAGTGAAAATGAAGGGGATAAAAAAACAACTACATTATACTCATTGATCAGTATGAGTCTGAAAACATTAAAAAGAAAAAATAGTTTATTAATAAACTAAATTTCAAAAACGTGCAAGCTAAGTAAAGGATTCATATATGTAGCAAAACGATAATAAAAGCAAGGAGATTTTAAACACAAAATTTTTCGGATGTAGGTTAATTTTCGTGTGGATGCAGTGGAATAGGGTGGGGAGTTTCAGAAGTAGAGACATAGTTCTGTTGCTTAAGCTGGATTCCGAGATCTTTATATCATTATTTTCATTTACATAATGCATGGCATATAGCCTTTTGAACATTTGAAAGATTTAATAATCGTAAAATTAGAGTTGTATTACAAAACCTTTCTTAATCCATTCTCCTGTTTCATAGCATTGATGTCAGGAGACTGTTTCCGTATTTCCAACATAAATCTCTGACCTTTTTCAAGTCATTTCAAACTACCTCATACCCTTCTTTTGTTTTATGTTTTTATTGTGCTTCAGAAAGTACATGCTGAAATACATGTTCTTGGAACATCAGTTTGCCACTATTAGGAGAGCATTTGCAAGTGTTGGAAAATTTTTGCAGCAGGAATTCTCTGTTGGTTTTCAGGCTATTCCTTGGTGGCAGCAGTGTAAGTCTGTAAATAAACATATTTTTTTCTATGCATATGTGTGAATAGCGTGATTTTTCTCTCCCGTATCCACAGGCAGGTGAAAGACCAGAATAAGAAGGTTGCAAATCTGAAGCACAAGGAACAGGTGGAGAAGAAGAAGAGCGCGCAAATGCTCGAGGAGGCGCGGCGAAGGGAGGACAACCTCAATGACAGCTCCGCGCAGCTGCAGGTTAGAGCCGAGTCTGCAAGGGGCGGGTGAAGACCTCTCGCCCCCGTAGGGCATGTTGTTTGTCTCTTCACCTTTATGCGCCTCTTTTTCTCTTTCTAATCCTGCTTGCTGCTTTCCTCTCAGACCACCTATTTAGCAATAAAGGAATGGCTTTAAGTAGAAAAGGCAAGTTTTATTCCACAGCTTTGTGAGGACATCGCAGCATAGGAGAAAGTTCTTCTGGCTTCAAGTTGATCACACTTAATTGGTAAGTTCAATGTCAGTTTAATGAGTGGATCCTATTGAACTTTAGGGTGGTCAGTGTAACTGTTTGCTATTTTCCTCCATTAAAGTGCATTGCTAACCTTGGTTTGTGTCTGTGTTTTAACTTCTTTTGTCCATTCTTCCTCCTCCCCCACTTTTTTCCCCACCTGTCTTTTCTATTTTTCCCTCCTTCCCTCTTTCTTTCCTTCCTTTTTAAAAATTCGGTTTAGAGAGCCTATTTCACTGTCATGCAGGATGTATAAACTATACTTTTTTTACTTCAGTGGAGTGATAATTGATTAAGTCAAACCAGGTTCAATAACAGTAGTAGCAGTGATCATATGATAAGTGCCAATTACGTGCCTGGTCCTTGATGGTGGCCCCGGGCATTCGTTATTTCTAACCTTCACCACTGTCCAGCAGGGTAGACGGTTATGTCCACAATGTACAGATGAGAAAATAGACCCAGAGAAATCAAGTTAATTAACCTGAATGCACACAGCTTTCTAAGTGGCTCAGCCCTGACATCTTTACTGGAGAGATTTGGAGTAGTTAATATCTGGTATGTTGAAGCCCGTTTTAGGCTTTCAACATACTCATTTCAGGCATGAAAATCCGAATTAATTCCTTTTTTCATTCCTTTTTATATAACTTTTACTGATTATAAAATACATACCCGTTATAGAAACAGTATAAATTTCCTCAAACACACCAACTTTTGAAAAAAGCAGCATACCAGTTTTCCCTCACTGTCAATTTTCTCTTCTTCCTCCTTTTTATTTTTTGTGCCAAATCTGATAGGTGGAAACTATTTAATGTTTGTTTTAATTTATATTTTTCTGATTACCAGTGAAGCTGAGTATTTACTCATATCTTAAATTTTCATTTGTTTATTAAGGAAATCAAACCTATCTCTCTTCCATGGTGGCTTTTTCCCCATGATTTTTTAGCTCAGGTTTTCCCCATTCTGAGAACATACAAATACTTACCTATAAATCTTTTTTAGTTGTTCTAGGCTTTCATTTTCTGCTTTTACTTTTTCATTTAAATTATTTTAAAGGTATTTTGTGTGATGACGGTCTTAGCTTCTCTTCATTGCTGACAATTTCACTAGACTATAGGAAATTATTTCATTGCTTATCAGTTTGAATTGGCATCTTTATATTTTGTGAAATTGCTTAATAATTAAGGCTGTTTCTAGTATTTCAATTTAACCTCCTTCTTGAACTAGGATCGCATTTTTTTAATTATAGAAAATATTTATTTTATGATAGGATAAGCCCTTCTGTATATTAGTCCCTTCCTTAACTGTTTCGTTTGTCTTGTTTCTCCCTCAGCCTCCATTTTATTGTTTTCTACTACCAGTCTGTCTGTAAATGGAATGGCGCCTTTTTAATCTTTTATCAGTTGTTATAACACAAAAAGTGCTTTCGTATGTAATCTCTTATGTCCTCATATAATCCAAGAGATAAGTAAATCAAATTATTTACTTATATTACATATCTTTATGTAATTTTTATAAAGAAATACATAATATTTTCTCTACATTACATATAGAGAAAACTAGTTTAGAGTGGGTGAATGACTTTGCCAACGTGTCTCAGAGTGGTAGATATTTTAAGATTAAAGTAATGAAAAATGGGAACTGATGGCCACATGCATGTCAGTCATTCAAATATCATGCAAAGAGCTGGACTACAAATAGGATACTTTGGACCTGATTTCAGTTCTTTTACCAACCAGCTCTGTTATTTATTTTTTAACCGCCTTCCTGCAGATGACAGCCCAGTGGTAGTATCGCTGGCACCCAGACTGTGAGGTCTACATCTGACTCCGCGCTCAAAGATAAGCTAGCGATTCCTGGAGAAATGGCGCATAGTAGCATTCATGAGGGAGTAGAATCATAGAAAAGCAGTTGATTGAGGATTTATCATTTTTAAAATTCTTCTTCCTGATTTCTTTTGTGTGTTTTACATTTCTGAATGTTCATTTGGGGCCATCTATTGATGTTTTCATGAAGTAGGAGAAGTAAAGGGAAGGAATTATTTTAGGATTTTAGTGTTTCTACTATAGAGATAATAATAATTCTTAGATTAAAATACATTCTCATGTTAAAAATAAATACTTTATACTTAATGTTTTGAACTTTGATGGGTCATGAATGTTTAATTTTTCCTTGGTTTCCAAAGGTTAATTCTACTTACCATGTTAACAAACACAATGTGTTTTCTTTTGTTTGTGAAGATGAAAACTTGATTTGGACTAGAAGTTTCATTTTTACCTTTTGTTACTCAGTGACTGCCAGTTATGGTGTTAAGTTCATCAATTAGCTTCACTCTTCCTGGTAGAAGTTACAGTTTGCCACAAAGATTCGTATAGCTTTTTAATTTACCTTTCTTTATTATGAAAAATAAAATACATTTTAAAAAGTACATAAATCACACACAGTGTAAATAATGCACATGAAGTGATTGTCTCAAGGATATCACTGACATACCAGGAATCGTATGTGTATTTCTTCCCAGTCACTATTTCCTCCCTTCCTTCAGACGAAATCATTATTTTGGTTTTTATTGTTCTTTGTTTTTCTTTCTACCTGAATACGTGTTAAATAAAAAGTATAGGTTAGTTTTGCATGTTTTTATTTTGTATAAATGGAATCGTATTTGTTATTTTGTGACCTCTTTTGTTCAGCATCATGTGTGAGATTTATTCATGATAGTTGTGCATAGCATTTGTACTTTTATTGTCCTTGCTGTGCTGTGGCTTTTTTTTACTCAAAATTCCATATTTTATTTTGAAAGTTTTCTGAAAAGATAACTTTATTTCTGTCCAATTTTCCATTTTTAGAATTCTTCAGATAGAATCAAAAGTATTCATTTCTTGCAGAAAGTGAGTTTGGAAACAAATTGCTTTGTTCTTGGCTCTACACATTAAAAGAATTCTGAAGAGATTAAACAAATTCCTTACATATGAAATGAAAATGATACCCCAAATGGAGGGGATCTAGGGCTCCCATAAGCTCTAAACATGGCTTTTGTTTATCCTGGTCTCAGTTATGAATGCCCTGTCTTAAGATACCACCTTGCTACTCAGTTGTATCCTGTTTGTAACTTTGTCTTTTGGAGAGTTATTACTCTGAGCTGTATTAACTAGTCTCAACCTTTATTAGAAGTCCCTTGATACTCTTAAAAATTACTAGAATCCCCAAAGTGATTTTTTTGTGGGTTATAAATATTATACACATAGGCAGTACTCACTGACTCAGCTGTCCAACATCTACATGTATCCGAAGGTGCATCTCCAACAGGACAGTGTACATGTGCGCAAGATTTTTGCAATATTGGTGGTAATTGGAGACAACCTAATTGCCCATAGGTAGGCGAGTGCTTGCATCCACTGTGGTACATCCACCCATTGGAGACTGGCAGCTTTTAAAAAATAATGAGGAAGATCACTCATGAACTGATAAGGAGTGATTTTCAGGACATTCTGTCAAGTGTAGAAAAGAAGCACAAAAGACATCTGTTGTATGCTACTCTTGATGTAAGAAAGTACAAGCATATCTGATCTTTTTTTCAAAAGAAAACAGGAAGAATAGACTAGAAACTAAAGAAAGCAGCAGTCTGTGGGAGTGGTTGGGAGAGGAGTGGAAAGAAGGGGAAATGGGATTGGGGAGTAGGTTTGAGGCAAAAGTGACACTTCTCTCAGCATATCTTTTTGTACAGCTCTGACTCTTAGACCCTCAGTAAATTTCACATATCCTTCATAAGCTCTAAAAACGAAGCAAAACCAATCAAGCTGTGTGTGTGTGTGTGTGTGTGTGTGTGTGTGTGTGTGTGTGTGTGTGGCGGGGGATAGGGGGGTGACCCAAAAAGTAATAGAAATGCTAACAAACGGACCTGTTTTATAAATGAATAACATAACCGTCCTCAAAGGGGTGGGGAAGAAGGAAACTAACCTGAATAGTTTGGAAGACATTTTCTTGACTGAATAAAGTGAAGACAAAAAGAAGTGTACATAAATGTTGTAATCTAGTAGTAAACGTGTGTTTCACAGAGAATAAGTTAGGCATTCTGAAACCACATTATATGTATGCTAGAATTCAGCAAATAAATGTGTTGTAGATAATGAGGGCTGAGTTTTTTTATTGTTTGAAACAGAAGTTGCAAACGAGTGGGAAGGCTTAAATGAACCCTGTGGTGTTGTACTTGAATCAGAAATAGTAGTATGAACTCATGGTATTTAATTTACAAGCAGATAGATATAGGGATACTGATGTGTATCTATGCATGTGGTTATTATACCACATGCATATTATACCACTGATGTGTGTATTATGCATGTACTTACTAACTCTTCCATTAAGAAGGCTTGGAAACAATAAGCATAGCTAACAACCAGATACTGGTTTTTGTACACCTTTCTACAATCAGATGAAACAAAGTCTCTTGGAAAACAGGGTGATTCCAGGGCTGGGGCAGGAAAATTACACAGTGAGCCCAGGCCACCTTGTGGTTTCAGAAAGTAGAAATGTATGAGCTCTACAAAAGGATCTCTCACAAAATCTTTTGATCTTGCAATATCTTAGGTACGTACATGACTATTGTAGGACTTGATGGTACAGTAGTTGTTGAAAGTGTTTCTAGCCTGGTCCAGACATACTCACACTTAAACTGTTTTACAGTTTCATTTGATATTCACACACAAAGGACATGAATGATAAAAACAGTGAGGCACATATTTGTAAATATTGTGTTTGCCATTCTGGTGCCTCTTCTTTTGATATTCTGCATTTAGTTTTGCCCAATTTTCTATTTCCCGTACTCAAGAATTTAGCTCTGAATTTTCTGAATTTTCATGAATGTTTTCTGTAAGCCATATTTCAATTTAATTGGGTAAATCAGATTTCAGAATAATCTGTAGTTGTCTTCCATAAATAGTTATAGAGTGCCTGTTATGGAACTGTCACTCTAATGAGTACTGTGAGGGTAGAGATCAATAGGAGATGGTTTTTCCCCTCTCTGAACATTACACATGTTTATTATAACCTTTTTTGTGTGGATATGTCAAAAGGTGTGTTACAGTGCAATTCAGAGTAATGGCTGTATGAGGAACTGAAATTAGGTAAATCCCAGCAACAAGAGCTTCCCACACAAACATTATATGGAAGCATAATCTCAGCTGATGTGACTGATGCTGATTTGGGGATTAGAAAAGCTCCCTATTGAAAGCCTACTCACCTTTTAAGGTGCAGATCAGTGCTCCCTCCTTTGAAGTCTACCTAAATTCTCACGGTTGGAATTAATCACAATTCTTTGTTGTAATTCCACTAGAGTGTATTTCTGCTTTGGTTTCAGGTGTTATTTTATCTTACTTAGTGCTTTATCTTATTTATGTGCTTACTTATGTGCTTTATCTTACTTATGCTAATGATTTTCTGTGTTGTTTTCCCTATTTACCTGAGTTTGGGAACCATGTCTTGGTGCTTTGTACATAGTTGGTTCTGTATAAAAATGTTTATTGATTTTAATTGTATTGACAGATGTCAGGAACTCTCATTCACAAGCATCTTAGCCTGGCCTTTGGAGTCTCCCATCATCCAAACCCTTTAAGTATAGATGACCCTTGCACAATGCAGGGGTTAGAGGTGCATTGCCCGCTGACCCCCTGCAGTTGGAAATCCTCATATAACTTCTGACTCCCCAGAAACTTAACTTACTAATAGTCAGCCTACTCTTGACGGGAAGACTTACCGATAGTATAAATAGTCGATTAACACATATTTTGTATATGTATTATATACTATATTCTTACAATAAAATAAGCTAGAGAAAAGAAAATGTTATTAAGAAAATCAAAAGAAAAAATATTTACAGTACTGTACTGTATTTACGGTACTATAGATTTATGTTGTCTGCTTACAAGATGAATTGTCTGTGTATTCATGACATACCTAGCCTTTTCTTAGTTATTTTTGCTATTTCTAGGATCTGCAGTTCATCTGCAAGTTTTTACAAATTGTCACAAATCTCCAAAAAATTTTCTAGTATATTTATTGGAAAAAATCTGCGTATAAGTGGACCTGCACAGTTCGAACCTGTTTTGGTCAAGGTCAACGGTATTTCTAACCTCATTTCTAGGTGAGATCCTCTCTAGTGTTGCTGCCTTAGTCTAGGCACGCTACAGTGCTGGGAGTCCTTAAATACAGCTTGTTGGTTTCTCATCTGTGCTCTTCTATTGATGCAGAATCCTTTTCCTGTTGATTTCCACTTTTGCCACCAAAAGATCCTGGCTTACAATTAGCCTTTGTTGATGAATTCTACCCTGTTCTCATTATTGTCTTATCCATTGTTCCTCAGCCTTATGTTTAATTGTACTCTATTGTTTTATACTTTTCAATACGTTGTTTCATAATTGCTCCTGTGTGATTTAATCATGGTTTCCCCCTTCTCTACCAGCTTATATCGGCTTTAGGATAAGGGCTATTTTTTAAATTGCTCTTTAGCCTTTCTTAAACAATATTTTGCATAGGTAGCTAGCTGTTCATTAATTGCAATGATAATTGTTATAAATAACGCAATTTAAAACTTGAGTTACAAATTTAGAAAAAACTTTATGATACTATATTTAACATCTTAATATTCTCTAAAATTTCACAGAGTACTCTTTAAGGGCCTCACGTATTTTAGCAAAGGAAATGTCCTCTTCCCTCAGTTGAGAATATTTACCTTGTATATTTTTATTCTTTAAACAATAACACTTTGTCTTTTGACAAAACTACAAGTTTTTGTCACATTCTAATAAAGCAAGGTAGACTAGACTGGAAAGGGGCTCATACTAACAGTGGTTTGGTGCTTTGTTTTTATTTATAACAAAGATAAGTATCTGAATTTAACCTTGAGAAAGGGGACTGTCAGAGAGATTAATGGGTCTGCTGAACGAACACTGGATCGTATGTGAGTCAGCTCTCCTGAGACCAATAAATATTAAGAATAAAGTTCAAAGAAAATGAAAACAATAGAAATAGAGATAGGGAAAAGCATTTTGGGCATATTCTCTCTTAGCTGCAGAATTACTGAAATGTTTTTCTTTCAAATTTGATTTGATTTGCTCTATTTACAAACAGAATTTCTTCCATTTTGGTAAGACATTATTTTTTTACTTTCTGAAATGAAGACTACTTATCCTTGGTTTTCACATTGATCATGGGGATAATTATTTATGAAAACCTTATTTAAAAATTAAGATTCCCTCACATCTTTCTAGAAATAGTATGTGATGTGTCACATGCTAGATACCTCTAACATGAATGTTCTTGTTTTTGTCAAAATAAATTTTGGTTTCTTCTTGATAGATGTTCTCCTTGGCCTATTTAAAGATTTAATCCTGTATAATTTCTTCCTTTTTAATTATTTTTTTCTTGGTAAAACAGGATTTTTTTCTATTTGGAATATGGGCATGGGTGAATTTTTATGGTGTTCTTGATAGGGTATTAAATGGGGTTAGGATTATACTGAAAGAATGTTCATGATAGTACTAATATGTAGCGAGTTCAGCCATTTCCTAGAGTTAAGGTTAGCCCTGTTGTATGGGAAATTTGGCCACATCCTTTGAGCTTATTATAAGAATGTTCACCGTAAAATGATGAGAGGTTAATGTTACGTTTGGCACTAAATTTTTATCAGTAAGTACTGTGTTCTCACCTCAGTGAAATGAGTGGTTTAATCCTTTCCTTTGTTATTGTGGAAACTCCTTCTTTGAATTTGGAAAGTGAAGTCTCCAATAAGATTCTTTTCATTTTTAAAAAAGAGAGAGCTGAGGCCGACATACAATATAGGCCCTTTGCCAAGACCTCAGATGTGAGAGTCGGCCTCTTATGGACCACATCAGTTGTTATTATTTTAAGTAAAAGATTACCTTTGGGATTTTTGGTAAAGACTTTGAAAATTTATGCTTGTTCTTTTTATAAGCATACCAATCAGAGAAGACATGTGCTAGGATTAGGTAAACCCCATGTCCTTGCCCAAGTTTCTGATAACCAACTACCAGAATTTTCAAGATGAGAACCTGGCCAATAATACCTGGGATGCCAAAAAAGTGTGTACACGTGACTTGCATTCATCTTTTGTTATCCATATATTTTGAGTATTACAATTTTAATACGGTTTTTTCCTTTCTTAACATTTGTATACATTTTTTTGACACCCTCTGCATATATGGGATTTTTGTACTAGATGCTCTGTAAAAGTTATTTACATAAATCAATATTTCCATGTCTTTAATGAAATGCATCTGTTTTTGTTTTGACTTTGATTTTTAACAATTGAGGCTATATCAGAGTTCTGCTCTAACTGGGGGAGATATTTGACGGACTTTAGAAGAGAAGGTGAAAGAAAATATCTTTAAATTTTAATCCAAAGCATTTCCTTAAAATAAAAAGTAGTTGGTGTGTAACCAAATTCTGTCTCTGTGTTAGGCTGGCTTTCTTTTCTTAAAATTGACTGCATTAGTGCAGCTGGCTTCAATTATTTTCCCCACTAAACATCTGAACAGTTGGTAATTGAATTCTGACATGTTGAATGATTTTAATGAAATTTTCTGCATGTGTATGTATACTTGGGGGATGGGGAAGAGGGAGAAAAAATAGCAGTGGGGTTGAGGGTGATAAAGAATTACTGTCTCTTTACATTAAGGATAACGGATAGCAGTTAACATTAATATCTTTCAGAACATGTTAAAGTCTCTCTGGTAAGTGGTGTTTACTCCAGGGGAAGCAGCTCTTAATATTAATCCAAATAAATGATCTCCATAACCATGGTAGAGTCAGAGTTGAGAAAGGGATGAGTGAATGTGGGAGGCTGTGTTATCTTGGATAATCTAGGAGAAATCTGCAATGACCTTTCTACTGCTGCTGGAAAAAGGAAAAGCTTAATAAGGTCTACCATTATTAAGTGACTTCTTTTATGTTACTGTGTTATTGAGCCTTTTTTCTTTTAATTTTGAGAGAGATGTTTGAAGAGATCAAAAGATTAATTTTAATTGCTGTGTTTTGTTGTTGTTGTTGTTGTTTTGCTTTCCTTATTGAGGGTTTGATTTGAACGGCAGTGAAGACTAGAGTCTTACAGCTGCAGTGTTGTGTAGCTTAATGGTCAGAGAGCTGATGTCAAGGAGCAAAGTTCAGAGGAATGTATTAGGGAAGTAGTATTATGGGATTTGCTAAAGAGTCCAGGGTTCTTGTTAATTTCCCTGGGTGACATTACAGTTACAGCTGTCACAGCTTTTGCCTTAATTTCGTCTGAATATAGAAGTCATCTTACTTAAGGATATTAGGAATTATTTGGTAGTTTCCAGTTTTCTCTCTCTCACCCTCTGCCATGCCCCCCAAACTAGTCACATAAACCTCCTGTTTGAACCCTATACTCTGTGAATGAAGTGGTTTCATTTGATCTCAGTTAATATTAGTATAGTTGGCACAGGAAGTTGGCTTCAGTACCTAATTCAGTGGTAGGAAAACTGGTGTGTTAGTTTTGATGAGTGCAAACATAATTTATAGCAGTTGAAATAAAATCTAAAGACGCTGCTGTTAAATGATTTAATTACTGACTGATTTAGATTTAATGAACTATTTTAAATGGTGAAGCACGTTCCTTTGCTGTCACCAGCTAGATGTTAAAGGTGTTCTCTGTGGCACACAGTGCATGTCTAAGTTTTGGGTTGCCTGGATTGGTTAAACAGACTGAAACTTACAAGTTAGAGCAGGTGAGTAAAATGGAAGTCTCTTTTTCTACTTAGTTCTTTTCCCCCCAGGCTGCCTATTTAATACTTGTCTTCCAAATAATGAGTACTACAAAAGTCGATTAATACCAAACAGTGCAAATAATTCCTGTCTTCGTAATTTTAAATTAGACTCTTGTTTTTGGCTAAATTTTGTGACAGCCCCCCTCCCCGGCTCCCACCCTTTCCCAGTCTAACTTAAGAGTAGAATCGCTATGATGAAAATTCATGAGGGAACAGGAGTCTCAGTGAAGGCCAATAAGACTGACTATTTCATTTCATATTTTCTTTAAAAATGGGTTGATTCCCAAAAGGAAAGAAGTTCACTAAAATATGAGGACTAAACTGATTAATAAACCTCTGTTGTATTTAGCATTCTTAGTATTGAGCTATTAATGAATTAAGTCAGATTGCTCTAATTTTTACCATAAGCACAAGAAAACATCTCTCATTAGAACTCAATCCAAAGGCAAATTTTATTCTGAATAATTCCTGACAGAATATGCATTTTGATGAACTCACATCCAGTAATATGCTGATCCTTATCTCACTTTTATGAAGTCTCCTTAATATGTATCTGCCTTTTACATTTTAGGTATGTTTGGGTTCCATCATAACACAGTGTCATTGCGTTCCATTTTCTTATAGTTGCAAAGCAAAATCTGTGTCTTTGTAGTAAAGGCCCTATTGTCCTAACAGATATTTTCCTCTCAGAAGCAGTTTTGATAATCACTGCTTTCATTCTTCCTTGCCTCATTGATAGTCCAGTTCTCTTGTACTGGAGCTAAAGTTGGGTACTGTGATAACCGTCTTCCAAGATGGCCCCCAATCATCCTTACCGTCTGGCATTCATTCTCTCTTGTGTAGCCCTGTCCTGCATTGAGTCAGGATTGATCTGTGTGAACAACAGAAAATGTCAGAAGTGGTGGCTTGTGACTTCTGACACTAAGCCATAAAAGACATTGATGCTTCTGCCTCGCCTCTTGGATCACTTGCTCTGAGGAAAGCCAGGGGACATGTCCTCATGACACTCAGGCAGCCCTGTGCAGAGGAACAGGCCCTGTGCCAAGAGCTGTTACCAGCTGCCAGCCATGTAAGTGGAAGCAGAGCACCGAATCCTGGCTGACGTCTTCACTATAACCCACAGAGACCCTGGAACCAGAACTGTTTGGCTGAGCTGCTTTTGAGTTCCTGACCCACGAAACTGTGTGAAATAAAAAATGTTCACTGTTGTTTTAACCTACTAAATTTTAAGGTAGCTTGTTAGTGTAACAATAAACAACTAATAGAGGCACTTTATACCCTAGGTATTAAAGTGTTCTGCCATATGCCTGCATTTTTTTCTTTTAAAACAGCTTGGTTTTCTCTGTTGGCAGAAGAGTAAGTGCTTTTGAATTTGATTTATTAATGTTATCACTGCAGTAATTTTCAGTGCTAAGGATTGTTAGTGGTTTTGGCAGTGTTTGCGGTAAGGATTCTCACCTATGTCACTCATATTTGTGTGTTAATAGGCTATGAGCTAAGAAAAGTTATGAATTTATATAAATCATGATGTGTTATATAGCCTTTTATGGCTACATTTCGTATGTAAAAACTGTTCTAGCAATTGCAGTGCTATCCAATAGAAATATAATGTGAGCACATACGTAATTTTGAATTCTCTAATAGTTTCATAAAAAACTAATTTTTATAATGTATTTTTTAATCCAATATATCCAAAATATTACCATTTCAACATATGATCAATGTGAAGATTATTAATGAAACATTTCACATTCTTTTCTTTTTGGTAGTAAGTTTTCAAAATTTAGTGTGTATTTACAGAACGTCTCAATTTGCACCATCCACAGTTTAAGTGCTCTGTGGCTGTGCACACATAATGTATTTAGCTGAAGATGTTTAGAAGACTTTATTGGAAGCCAGCAGCAAATCAGCACGGCATGTAAACAACAGGAATAATTTTCTCAAACTAAAGTGTGACATGTCACATCTTAACTTTAATCTGTATCGATGTGTGGTTCCAGTAAGTAAGTCATCCTTCTATTGGCTTTAATGCCTCAGATCCTTCAACCTGTGGAATATTCTGGGGATAGAAGGGATTGGGGATATCAGAGGTTCTGCACAGATTTCTCCAGGATTATAGGCTTATAACAGCATAACTGCCTCATGGTTTCACTTCAGGACTGTGTGTGTGGACTTTCTGAAAGAGAAAGTGTAGTTAAGACTACGAAGCACACACATATTCAGGGCCTTAGGCTGTCCCTAGAGTAATCACTGTCACTGTTTGAGTCACCAAGAAGCACTTCCCAGGACTTTCAGCACACCCCTGACGTCCTCAGTCCTGGGCCTGAGAGCAGAAGTATACCGAGTCTGTTGTTTCACAGTTTCTGAAGTCCAGTGCTTTACCAGCTGACATTTTGTGGGCTCACAGGTATTCAGAGCAGCTGGTGGTAACTGCCACTTCCACTCACAGTTCAGGCATTAAACAGATTAGAGATTTTTCTCTTCCTCCAAGCAAAAATAGACCATTAAGTATACGTGGTGTGATTAAAAGATACGGTGAATGGTTAAATTTAAAAAAATTATTACAGTAAAAGACACTGCTATTAATCCCCCTCAAAATACTCCCCTTTGCTTCAAACATACTTATCCTGTTGTTCTTGCCAGTTTCTGAAGCAGTTCTGGAAGTCACACATCGCTTCTGGTTTTGGCAACTTCTGTCAAATAAAAACATTACGGTGTGTCCTTATCCACCTTATTCCCTGGATCTGGTACCGTGCGACTTCTGGCTCTTCCCCAAAGTCAAAATGATGTTGAGGCAGCTATGACAGTGCAACTAAAGACACTCACGAAAGAAGACTTCCAGAACTGCTTCTGAAAGTGGCAAGAACAATGGGATGTGTGTTCGAAGTGATGGGTAGTATTTTGAGGGGGATTAATGGCGATGTGACTTTAATAAATTTTTTTTAACATTTACCATATTTTATGACTACATCTCATATATAGTGTAGATGAACAGTTTTGTCACTAGAATTCTGTGTCAGGCTATCACTAAAATGGACTCACTAGCATTTTTGTAGTAGTGAAGGAAAGAAAGAAACTATTTGCACAGAAATGGGGTCCGGGGCCAATTTTGAAAGCTATTGCTTTGGTGCTGTGTCTCAGACATATACTATTGGGATATTTTAAGCTTTAGCTATCTTCACAATAATAGCAGAACTTACTATAATATATCGTCCTTTTAAAAAATGTTATTTGGAGTATCCCACAGTTACCTGAAGCCTGGAAAGGAATTTCCCATCATAATTTTGACTTACTCATGCAAATTATTGGCATGAAGAAACTCACGATTTTTGAATAAAAAAACTGAACAGCACAATGACTTAAAATTTACACATTTTTTCCTTAAATTTTTTTTGCCATTAATGCTTTTTCAGTTATTTAATTTTTCAGTTACAGTTGGCATTCAGTATTATTTTACATTAGTTTCAGGTTTATAGCATAGTGGTTAGACATTTATATAATTTATTCAGTGATTTTCTGATTAGTCTGGTACCCATCTGGCACTATACATAGTTGTTGCAACGCTACTGACTATATTCTCTATGCTGTACTTTATATCCCTGTGACTGTTTTCTAACTACCAATTTGTATTTCTTAATGCCTTCATCTTTTTCACCCAGCTCCCCAAACCTCTCTCCTCTGGCAACCATCAGTTTGTTCTCTGTATCTATGAGTCTGTTTCTGTTTGTTGATTTATTTTGTTCTTTAGAGTCCACATATAAGTGAGATAATGTGGTATTTGTCTTTCTCTGCCTGACTTATTTCACTTAACATAATACCCTCTAGGTTCATCCATGTTGTTGCAAATGGTAAGATTTCATTCTTTTTATGGCTAAATATTATTCCAGTGTATAAATGTAGCACATCTTCTTCATACAGTTGTCTATTGACGAGCAGTTGGGTTGCTTCCATATCTTGGCTGTTGTAAATACTGCTGCAGTGAACAAGGGGTGCATATATCTTTTCAAATTAGTGTTTTGGGTTTCTTTGTATAAATACCCAGAAGAGGAATTGTGGGGTTGTAAAGTAGTTCTGATTTTAATGTTTGAGTAACCACCAAACTGTTTTCCATAGTGGCTGCACCAATTTGCAGTCCCACCAACAGTGCACAAGGGTTCCCTTTTCTCCACCTCCTCGCCAACACTTGTTTGTTGATTTATTGATGATGCCATTCTGACAGGTGTGAGGTGATATCGCATTTTGGTTTTTATTTGCATTTCTCTGATGATTAGTGACATTGAGCATCTTTTTATATGTCTGTTGGCCATGTGTACATCTTCCCTGGAGAAATGTCTATTCA
Source organism: Rhinolophus sinicus (assembly GCF_036562045.2). Classification (NCBI taxonomy): domain Eukaryota; kingdom Metazoa; phylum Chordata; class Mammalia; order Chiroptera; family Rhinolophidae; genus Rhinolophus; species Rhinolophus sinicus. Next base: position 111,780,922 of record NC_133752.1, on the reverse strand, counting down.
GGTCTTCTGCCCATTTTTTTTAAATTGGATTATTTGGTTATATGAGTTCTTTATAAATTTTGGGTAGTAACCCTTATTGGATGCATTATTGGCAAATATCTTTTCCCATTCAGTGGATGTCTTTTTGTTTTATTGGTGGTTTCCTTTGTTGTGCAAAAAGTTTTTAATTTGATGTAGTCCCATTTGTTATCTTTTTCTTTTGTTTCCCTTGCCTGAGGAGATATATCAGAAAATATATTACTGAGTAATGTCAGAGAGTTTGCTGCCTATGTTTTCTTTTAGGAGTTTTATGGTTTCTGTCTTACATTTAAGTCTTTAATCTGTTTTGAGTTTATTCTTGTACATGGCGTAAGAAGGTGGTCCAGTTTCAGTTTTTTACATGTATCTGTCCAGTTTCCCCAACCACAAACAATCAGAGAGAGAGAGAAAAATAATCAAAGGCATCCAAACTGGAAAGGAAGAAGTAAAATTGTCATTATTTGCAGATGACATAATATTATACAGAGCCATTTATTGACTAGACTGTCTTTATCCCACTCTATATTCTTGCCTCTTTTGTCATAGATTAAGTGACCATACAGGTGTGGGTTTATCTCTGGGCAATCTATTCAGTTCCATTGATGTATGTGTCTATTTTTATGTCAGTATCATGCTATTTTGATTACTGTAGCCTTGTAGTATAGTTTGAGATCAGTTAGTGTGATACCTCCAGCTTTGTTCTTTCTCTAGATTGCTGTGACTATTAAAGGTCTTTGGTGGTTCCATATAAATTTTAAGATTATTTGGTCTAGTTCTGTGAAAAACACGATTGCTATCTTGATAGAAATTGCACTGAATCTCTAGATTGTTTTGGGTAGTATGGGCGTTTTAATGATGTTAATTCTTCTTCCTATCCATGAACATGGTATATGCTTCCATTTGTTTGTGTCCTCTTCAGTGTGTGATAGTTTTCCAAGTAAAGGTCTTTTCCCCCTTGGTTAAATTTATTCCTAGGTATTTTATTTTTTTGATGCAGTTGCACATGGGATTGTTTTCTGAATTTCTTTTTCTGGCAGTTGATTCTGGGTGTATAAAAATGAACCCATTTCTGAATATTAACTTTGTATCCTGCTACTTTACTGAATTCATTTATTAGTTCGAATAGTTTTTTTGGTGGAGTCTAGGGTCCTCTCTGTATAATATTATGTCATCTGCAAATAATGACAATTTTACTTCTTCCTTTCCAGTTTGGATGCCTTTGATTATTTTTCTCTCTCTCTCTGATTGTTTGTGGCTAGGGCTTCCAATACTGTGTTGAATGAAAGTGGTGAACAAGGCCCTTGTCTTGTTCCTGATCTTAAGGAGAATGCTTTTAGCTTTTCCCCACTGAGTGTGAGGTTAGCTGTGGGTTTGTAGTATATGGCCTTTATTATGTTGAGGTATGTGCCCTCTATTCCCACTTTGCTGAGAGCTTTTATCATAAATGGATGCTGGATATTGTCAAACACTTTTTCTGCATCTATTGATGGTATCATATGATTTATCTTTCATCTTGTTTATGTGGTATATCACATTAATTGATTTGCAGATATTGATTCAACCTTGCATCCCAGGAATAAATTCTGCTTTATCATGGTGTATGATCTTTTTAATGTATTGCAGAATTCGGTTTGCTAATATTTGATGATGGTTTTTGCATCTGTGTTCATCAGGGATATTGGCCTATAATTTTCTTTTTTTGTAGTGTCTGTGTCTGGTTTTGGAATTAGGGCAGTGGTCTCATAAAATTGATAGTATGCACTTCTCTTGAAATCTTTGGAATAATGTGAGATGCATAGGTCTTAATTCTTCTTTAAATATTTGATGAAATTCACCTGTGAAGTCATCTGGTCTAGTACTTTTGTTTGTTGGGAGTTTTTTGATTAGTGATTCTATTTCGTTAATAGTAATTGGTCATTTCAGATTTTCTATTTTTTCTTGATTCAGTATTGGAAGATTGTATGTTTTTAGGAATTTATCCATTTCTTCCAGATTCTCCAATTTGTTGACATATAATTGTTCATAATATTTTCTTACAATCATTTGTGTTTGTTTGGTATCAGTTATTACTTCTGTTTCATTTCTGATTTTATTTTTGCCCTCCCTTTTTCATGATGAGTCCAGTTAAATTTTTATCAATTTTGTTTATCTTTTCAAAGAACCAGCTCTTGGTTTCATTTATCTTTCGTGTTCTTTTTTAGACTCCATTTCATTTATTTCCACTGTGATCTTTATTATTTTCTTCCTTCAAGTCACATTGGCTTTGTTTGCTGTTCTTTTTCTAGTTTCTTTAGGTGTTAAGGTTAGATTGGGTTTTTTTGAGAGTTTTCTTATTTCATGAAGTAGGCCTACATTACTATGAATTTCCCCCTTAGGACTGCTTTTACTGTGTCCCACAGATTTTGGGTTGTTGTATTTTCATTTTCATTTGTCTCAAGGTATCTTTTGATTTCTTCCTTGATCTCTTGTTGACCCATTCATTATTTAGTAACATGTTACTTAGCCTCTGTGTGTTTGTGTGTTTTTCTTTTTTTTTCATGTAATTGGTTTCTAATTACATACCATTGTGGTTGGAGAAGACACTTGATATGATTGCAATCTTCTTAATTTTATTGAGACTTGCTTTGTGGCCTAGAATATGGCCTATCTTGGAAAATGTTCCATGTGCACTTGAAAAGAATATATATTCTGCTGCTTTGGGGTGAAATGCTCTAAAAATATCAATTTAATCCATCTGATTTAGTGCATCATTTAAGGCCGCTGTTTCCTTGTTGCTTTTCTGTCTGTAGTATCTGTCCATTCGTGTCAATGTTGTATTAAAGTCCCCTGCTATGATTTTATTACTGTTGCTCTCTTTATGTTAGTCAATTTTTGCTTTATATATTTAGGTCCTCCCATGTTGGGTGTATAAATGTTTATAAGGGTTATATCCTCTTGGTGGGTTGATCACTTTATCATTATGTAATGTTCCTCTTTGTCTCTTATTATAACCTTTGTTTTAAAGTCTATTTTGTCTGATATAAGTATTGCTGCCCCATCTTCTTTTTTCATTTTCATTTGCATGACATATCTTTTTTTAATCTCTTTACTTTCAGTCTGTGTATGTCTTTCGATCTGAAGTGGGTCTCGTGTAGACAGTATATGTATGGGTTTTGTTTTCTTACCAATTCAGTTACCTTATATCTTTTGATTGGATCATTTAATCCATTTACATTTAAAGTGATTATTGATAGATACATAGTTATTGCCATTGTATTACTCATATTTATGTTCTTTGTTTTTCCTCCTCCTTTTTAAGGAAGTCTCTTTAACATTTATTGTAGTACTGGTTTGGTGGTGATGAACTCCTTCAGCTTTTTCATGTCTAGAGGCTCTTTCCCCTTCAATTTTAGTGATAGCCTTGCTGGGTACAGTAGTCTTGGTTGTAGGGCCTTGCTTTTTATCACTTTGAATATTTCGTGCCAATCCTTCCGTGACTGCAAAGTATCTGTTGAGAAATCAGCTGACAATGTTATGGGAGCTTCCTTGTAAGTAACTAGGTTGCCTTTCTCTTGCTGCTTTTAGGATTCATTCTTTGTCTTTCACCTTTGCCATTTTAAGTATAACGTGTCTTGGTGTGGGCCTCTTTAGCTTCATCTTGTTTGGGACTCTCTCTTCTTCCTGGACTTATATGTCTATTTCCTTTTCCTGGTTAGGAAAGTTTTCAGTCATTATTTTTTCAAATATTTTCTTAATCCCTTGTTGGCTCTCTTTTTTTTTTTTTGGTACCCCTATGATGCAAATGTTATGCTTAGTGTTGTCCCAGAGGTTCATTAAATTGTCCTCCATTTTTAAATTCCTTTTTTTGTGTGTGTGTGGTTTCATTTGGTTGTTTTTCTGCTACCTTGTCTTCCAAGTTTCTGATCCAGTCCTCTGCTTCATCTAGTGTGATGGTGATTTCTTCACTTTGGTTATTGTATTTTTCATTTCTGACTGGTTCAGTTTTATGGTTTCTGTGTCCTTTTTTATGTTTACTATCTCTTTGTTGAAGTTCCCACTGAATTCATCTGTTCTTCCCCTAGGATCCTTGAGTGTCCTTTTCTTTCTTTTCTTTTTTATTTTTCTTTTTTAAGATTTTATTGGGGAAGGGGGGTAAAGGGTACAGGACTTTATTGGGGAATAGTGTGTACTTCTAGGACTTTTTTCCAAGTCAAGTTGTTGTCCTTTCAATCTTAGCTGTGGTGGGCGCCGTTCAGCTTCAAGTTGTTGTCTTTTCAGTCTTAGTTGTGGAAGGTGCAGCTTAGCTCCAGGTCCAGTTGCCTTTGCTAGTTGCAGGGGACACACCCCACCATCCCTTGTGGGAGTCAAACCGGCAACCTTGTGGTTGAGAGGACATGCTCCAACCAACTGAGCCATCCGGAAGCTTAGCGGCAGCTCAGATCAAGGTGCCTTGTTCACTCTTAGTTGCAAGGGGCGCTGCCCACCATCCCTTGTGGGACTCGAGGAATCGAACTGGCAACCTTGTGGTTGAGAGCCTGTGCTCCAACCATCTGAGCCATCCAGGAGGCATCTAAGCTCAAGGTGCCGTGTTTAATCTTAGTTGAAGGGGGCGGAGCCCACCATCCCTTGTGGGACTCGAGGAATCAAACTGGCAACCTTGTGGTTGAGAGCCCACTGGTCCATGTGGGAATCGAACCAACAGCCTTTGGAGTTATGAGCATGGAGCGCCAACCGCCTGAGCCACCGGGCCGGCCCCTCCTTGAGTGTCCTTTTAACCATTGTTTTAAACTCTGTATCTGGTAGGTTGCTTGCCCCAATTTTGTTTAGTTTTTTTTTTTTTCCCCCTGGAGTTTTCTCCTGTTCTTTCATTTCGGAACTTTTTGTTTGCTTTCTCATTTTGGCTCCCTCTCAGTGTTTATTTCTATGTATTAGGTAGATCTGCTATGTCTCCCAGTTTTGGCCCAGTGGCCTTGTGTAGCAGGTGCCATGTGGGGCCTAATGGCACAGTCTTCTTGCTCACTTGCACTGGGTGCTCCAGGAGTGTCCCTTGTGTGGGTTGTGTGTGCCATTCTATTATATTTGAGCCTGCATTGCTGTTGGCACATCAGTGGGTGGGATTGACCCTCAGGCTGACTGGCTGTGGAGTTTAGCCTCATCCACAGCTTAAGGGCTGTTGTGCAGGGGGCTTATCCCACTGAGCAGGATTTGCCCCAGTGGGCTCTTGTGCCTGCTGAGACCACCCTTTGGGTGTGGTGCTTGTGGGGCTAATTGTGTGGTACTTTACTGTGGTCTGAAGCTGTCCTCCACGTATGTTGGTTCTGGGACCTCTTGGGAAGGGCTCTGGTGCAGGCCCAGGTCAGCCACTGCCTGTGACTGGCCAGGGTCTACGTGGTAGGAGCTACAAAGGGATTTGCAGTTGGTTGCTCCCTGTGCTGGATGTGGGAGAAGCACGTGGGAGAGGCCATATGTGAACTGAGGACAGCTGCTTCCAGTTTCAGGCCTGGAGTAGGTCTGCAAAAAGTCTAGGGCACCCTGAGGCCTGCTGTTGACTGCTGTCTCCCGTAAGGTTCAGCTGCTGATAGAGTCTCCTGTGGTACACGAGTTGGGTAAGGCAGGGTCTCAGGGGGTGGGACAAGTTTTGTTCACCAGGTTAGTGTGAATTCTGGTTTTGTGCCAGTGCTGAGCCTGGAGCTAGATTTGGCTGTGTGGGGAGGGCTCAACACAGGAATGGTGGTGACCCCGTGCTGGCTGCAGGGGAGCAGGATTCTACATGGGGAAAATGGCACCTGTCCCTCCAGTCCTCACCCCAAAGCCTCACAACTCAGTTTTCCCCTGTATGTCTCTGATTCCTCCCTAGTCACTGTCCCTCTGCCAGAGCCCGGGGTGAGTGCCTGCGAGTGAGTAAGTCTATACATGGACCCTTTTGGAAGACATCTGGGTTTCCCACAGCTTTCTGTCTCAGCCAGATAATGTGGGGCCTTCTCTTCCCAGCATTAGTAATCTGGACTGGGGAGCCCTGTGTTGGACTGGGGTCCCTTGCTTCTCTGGGGGACCTCCACGGCAGAAGTATCCCACCTGATTCTTAATTTCCACATGCATGTGTGGGGCCAGTGAGTTTTGTGTCTCTGCTTCTTCTGCCAGTCTCAGTGTGGCTTCTTTATATCCTTCGTTTTAGGACTTCTGTTCAGCTAGACTTCAGATGATTCTCCAGTTTGATGGTTTTATAATTCAGTTATAATTTTTATGTGGTCACAGAAGGAAACAATCACAGCGTTTATTTCCTGCACCATCTTGGATCCTCTACCATTAGTGCTGTCTTAAGATATATTTGCCCAGACTACTTTTCTCTTTCCATAGTAACTAACCCAAATGTTTAAAGTGTCAGTATCTGAAATAGTGAGCATATTTACAACTATTTTTGGATGTTCTTTATATTCTCATTAGTTTATTTGCAGTGTTTTAACATTTTTAAATCTGGTTTTGAATTTTTTAGAGCAATATGTATTTATACTACATTAAATGTGAAATAATACTATGTGGCTTATAATAAATACTAATAGGCCTCTATCTCATTCTTGTCTAACTTTTATTCCTGCTCTCCTGAGTCAACAAGCTTCACCTCTTTCAGTTGTTTCTTTTGTTTACCTTCACCTTTCCAAATGACTTTCTTATATTATTGTTTTATTATTTTTCTTATTTGACATTAATTATCTGTTAACTTCTTATTATGAATAATGAGGAATTAGCTTTTTTATACAAGCCACCACACACATTTCCTGTTTTTTATCTTTCTAATATAGTAATACCAAGTTTTATATTATTGTGTCTAAGGCACAGAGTATATTATGATTACACTTCCTTTATAGTACTTTTAGTTTTTTCTTGTGGTAATAATTGCTTTGGGGTTTTTGTTTATTTTATTAGTTATTTGTATACATATCACTAGTGTTTTCCAAACTTCCTATCTTGAACTCTAGCATTCCTCCCAATATTATTATTACTGTAAAATATATTATCCCTTATTAATTAATCCTTGTATCTATACATCCACTCTTTTTTTTCTTGGAAGCACCTTTCCTCAAGTTTCTATTCTATGCTCCTAACTGTACTTTTTCTCTAGCCTTGCTGCCACCCTCAAGGCTTCTTGCTTCACCACTCACGTGCGGTAGGTCCCCATTTTTCTGGATCCCAGGTCTTTCTCTTTCTAGGTTTACTTCTTCAGTTTGATACCACACATTCCTAGTAGATTTCTGTGTCTGTAATGTGATACAAATTTTTTCAGACTTTGCATTCTACCCTCATTTTTGGATATAGAATTCTAGATCAGAAATCATCTTTTCTTCAGAATTTTGAGAACATTACCTCATTGTCTTCCAGGTTTCTGTGTGGTCCTTAAAAATTCCAATGCCTTCCAATTTTTTATTCTTTATGGGTGAGCACTTTGGGCCTTTCTAAAACTAAACAATCTTTTATTTTCTCTAATATTCTAAACTTAAAAAAAAATAGAGTACATATAATCTAAGTACAGAAAAATGCATTTAATCTTTATGAAAGTGTGAGGACAAGAAAGAATAATTATAAATATTATCTAAGAGTGTGGTTAGGACTCTGGTGTTTGTAGAACTAAAAGATTCTGTTTATTTCTGGCATTGGCTCAATATTTTATTAAATGAAATAGATTCAAGGTGTAGTTCAGTAGAAAGGCAACTTCCTTGGTTTACCATAACAGATATCTATCAAGATTCCAAAAATAAAACTGAGCCAAATTTTACACACTAGATGGATTAAGTAGTTGTGGACTTTGTTGATGAAGGTGATGGGGGTATTTACTCTCTTATTTTCTTGTTACCTGGGTTAATACAGTTACCTTAGAGCAGGTGGTTCCATGTTTAGTTTTACATTGAGATGTTATGCAACTTTAATATCTCATAAATATTATTCAGCAGTCTTCTCCGTTTCTTTTTATTTGTGGTTTCACTTGACTTTTGTTCTTCATCCTTATTATAGAGAAAGATTTGAACCAGACTTTTCCATGAAGCCCAGATAACTTTGCTTAAGTCAGTGGTCTTGCACACGGAGCCCATCTGGTAGATTGGTTTGACCACTGCTTTGAGGAAACTGTTAGTATGAAAACCTGTACTGACCATCAGCATTATGACAAATTGCTAACCATCTTCTCTCTCAAAAAAGTTTTACTGATAAAGCCACAGAGCTGTTTTTAGGTCCATGCAGGAGTACAGGTAAACCTGTTTGCTTGAAATTGGGTAGTTATTTGGAATAACTTTTTCAATTTAGGATTGAGGATAGGATAATAGTTTGAGTGAAAGACATAATAGACTGGATGACGATAACATAGTACTGAGTTATTCACAGGTTGATAATGGTAAACATTAGTGTTTCTTTTTGCTTACACCAATTTAATTCAGAATCCCAGGTTGCTACAAATATGGTTATGTATGAGAGTATTTGAGAGGACTGAATGAACTAATTATTGCATTCATCCCTTTCTGCATAATTCTTCTGTTACATTTCATTTTCTTTAAATCATAATAAACTACCTTGGACTTTATTTTTACTGGCATCATTCCTTGTCTCCCTGTGTTTGGCATCGTTTAGAAACCCTCATTGTAGTCTGCTGTCCATGGCAAGCAAACTAGAAGCATTAAGATTTCAACAAAACATTTTCTGATACAGCTCAACTGCTTTACATAATACAGAACCTTACTTACGGCACCCAATCAGTTATTTTACAACATTATCTCTGAAAAGAATGAAAACTTTTTTTTTAAAAAATGAACATAACATACATTATTGAAATGTGAATATTCTTTTTTTTTTTAATTTCATTTAAAAAAAAATTTCTTTATTTTATTTTATTGGGGAATATTGGGGAACAGTGCATTTCTCCAACGCCTATCAGTTCCAAGTTGTCCTTCAATGTAATTGTGGAGGGTGCAGCTCAGCTCCAAGTCCAGTTGCCATTTTCAATCTTTCGTTGCAGGGGTTGCAGCCTACCATCCCATGCGGGAATTGAACCAGCAACCTTGTTGTTGAGAGCTCGTGCTCTGACCAACTGAGCCATCTGGCTGCCCCTCCGGAAGCTCAGTGGCAGCTCATTGTCTTCAATCTAGTTGTGGAGGGCGCAGCTCACTGGCCCATGTGGGACTCGAACCAGCAACCCTGTTGTTCAGAGCTTCCACTCTAACCAACTGAGCCATCCAGCCGCCCCTAAGTCTCATTTGTTTTTAAGTTGAAAAAAGTTAGAGCAACAGATTTATCAACTTTTTATTAGGACGGATACCGAATGAGAAATGCCATTCCTTCAAAGTTGGGAGAAAAATCTGACATTTCCAAATTGGACAGATTTTAAGTTCTAGGTTTATGAAGACAATGCTGTTAAGAAGGACTTTCTCAGACCTCGCACCTATGAAAGTGAACTGCAGTGTAATTAAATGGGAGTCACATAGAGAAAAGACAAATTTCTTTGATATCTTGCTGATATGAGTATGCTGAAAGTTAGAGAATGGTTTAGCAAATCTTGTTCTTTTGTTTCATATGTTATCTTAATCTTCTGGTCTATAAAGATCTAAAGAGAAAATTCTTATAATAACTTGATAAATTCAGTTTTGCATCCATCTTGAATATTGCTTCATGTATCCTTCCGATCCTAAGATCTCCTGTCTTACACAATTTACAAATCCTGTAGGACTTTGTTTGTCTTTCTGATAGAAATTCCTATCCACCGCTCTAGAATTTGCTTTTTAAAGTTGTGTAGAGTATCAGGACAGTGTATTTGGTTGGCTATCTAAATTGCTCACTTTAGTCAGGCCAGTCATTTATATCACTTACTTTTTTCAGTTTTCTCATGTAAGATTAAAAGAAACTTGCTTTCTTGAATCGTTAGGAAAAACTTCTTTTTCATTTCTCTTTTTCAAAATTAGTTTGCCAGTAATTGCCTATATGAAGAATACAACCTGAAAGATCGAGCTGTTTACTTAACTTTTCCATCTGGGCTTGACTTTGCAGGGAAAGGGAATATTTTGGCATTGAGTCTTACTGCTTAGGCTTCATCAAAGCTGGCTTTCAGCCAGTTTACAGAGTAGTTCAAAAACAGCTTTGTGTTTCTGAATAATCACGCCCTTGCTACCTATGCTGCCTACCAAGAACAGTTTTATTCTCTGTTGTGGAGAACAAGTCCATCACACATTCCTCTTGGCTTAACTAACTTGACCCTTTGTTCTTGCTAACATACTTATTCAACCTCCTTTACTTCTTTCTTCCCTGTTTTACTCTTTCCTTTATGGTGATATCTTTTTGGCCTGGATTTACTTCTTAAGGGAAGAACGTATAATAAGCAAATAGCCATTTGTTGAAAAATAGGCCCTCCTTGGGCTAGCTAATTAGTCTACTTCACTGAGTCTTCCATCGTTTTCCAGGACAGTCTCCGTAAGAAGGATGACAGAATTGAAGAGCTGGAAGAAGCACTAAGAGAAAGTGTACAGATAACTGCAGAACGAGAAATGGTGCTAGCACAAGAGGAATCAGCCAGGACCAATGCTGAAAAACAGGTCTGCAATTTTATACAGTTACTGGCAATGCTGCTGGTTAAACGAAAGGTAAAACCCAACCGGTATAGTTGAGGCAAACTATATATGACGTGTGTTTACAGAGTTTCAAAAACACTCATGAAATGTAAGGTATTTTAGACTGAAATAAGAATTGAAATATAGAAGAATTGACTAATGTTAATGCAGAGGCTTCTGCATTAATAATTTAGGACTGATTTTATGTTTATGTATCTGGTGAGAGGAAATGGAACTTGTCTGTTACAAGACTGGTTAGAACCCTGCTTTTAAACTGAATGGAAAACCACAAGCATTTCTGAGTCAAAGACGTTAATTTTAAATAGCAAATAGTTTGTATATTTTATACCCTGGCTTGTTCAAAGGAGCAGTTAAAGTTGTAACAAGTTAAGGTTAATAGCGAAAATGAAAGACATAGGTGTGTGACACTCGAGAGTCTCAGATGTGTGTGTCTCTTGAGGTGACTTGTTAAAGAGTTCCACTGTTGCTGTTTCTTTTATGTATTTATTGCTTTTAAGTTTTTATTAGAAAGAATAACTAAAGATGGGAGGTGTGCATGGAAGAAGCAGTTGAACCAGTGAAGACTGTAATTTCAGTTCCCGTTATGAGAGTGTGATTGGAGCTTTTGAATCTGCTTCACACAGACACGTGACATTTAATTTTTCAGTGATTATGTCCTTTCCAGTTCTTTGTTGGAGAAATATAATGTTAACCAGGTAAAAGGAGTTCAATGAGAGGGTGACATGAATCGTTTGGGGAACCCCCTTGGTCAGACCCACAGTGCTCGAGTGAGTTAAGGCAGTTGCATAGCAAGGCAGAGGGTACATATTGCAGTATGTGGCGTCTCTTCATAACCATGTTAGGTACGAGGATATACTTTCTTCAGTGTCAAGTATAGAAAGACAGACCGACATTTATTAGCAAAGCTGAAGGAAAATTGATTTTTTTTCGCCCAAGTGGCTTTCAGTGCCCTGTTCTTAGATCAGTGCCTCAGCCCACTATTTGAATATTTCCTAATGTACAGTGGAATAGAGCCTGGTGGGTGGAGAGCTGCAGGAAAGGATGTTGACAGCCACTGTTCCAGGGTGAGGAAGGATCTTCTTTTAGCTTGATTTTACCTTTTTCACAGTCTTTATTTTCAAAATATCACTCATTTTTTTCTTCCTGCTTTGGGATCATTATTTAGTTACAAGTTGTACATGTCAGAGATAGTGTAGAAATATTGGCAATTAATAATAGATCACGTCACCATGGACTAGAAACTGCTGTTACATGTTCTTTCTAAAGCTATTGTTGTGTGGACTGGTTATAATTTGCTCTTTAGCAGATTATTTATTTATTTATTTACTTACTTACTTACTTACTTACTTATAATAGACTCTTTTTAGATCAGTTTTTTCGTTTATAGAAAATTTGAGTGTCAAGTCCAGAGTTTCCATATACTCCTTCCTGCACCTCAGTTTTCCCTGCTATTAACTACTTGCATTGGTGTGGTACATTTGTTAAAATTGATGAGCCAATATTGATGCATTATTAACTAGTCCATAGTTTACATTTTGGTTCATTCCTTACATTGTACACTTCTGTGGGTTTTACCAAAGGTACAAGGCATGTATTCATCATTACAGTGTCATACAGAATAGTTTCACTGCCCTAAAGCCCACCCCCCACCGTGCCCACCCGCTCACACCTCCCGCATCTCCCCAGTCCCTGATCTTTATCCTGTCTCTTCCGTTTTGACTTTTCCAGAGTGTCATATCGTTGGAATCATACTACATACAGCATGTATCCTTTTCAGACTGGCTCTTTTCATTTAGCCTCTGCATTTAAGGTTCTTCCAAGTCTTTTTGTGGCTTGAAAACTCATTGGGTTTTATCTCTGAATGATGTTCCATTGTATGGATGTGCCACCGTTTTTTATTCTTTTAACTATTGGAGAATGTCTTGATTGCTTCCAATTTTTGGCAATTAAGAATAAAGCGTCTATTAATATTCATGTGCGGGTTTTTGTGTGGACATAAATTTTCAACTTATTTAGGTAAATACCTGGGAGTGTGATTGTTGCATTGTAAGGTAAGACTATATTTAGTTTTGTAAGAAACTGCGAAACTATCTTCCAAAGTGGCTATATATAATTTGCTTTTAATTGCATGCTTTTTTCTTTTTCTCTTTCCTGTTTATCTTGTTTCCACCGTTCTGCTACTCACTGCCTATCTGAAACTGTTGAGTGAAATATTTCATGACACCAGTCATTTAGGCTTTAAGTGGTTTAAGGTATGATGAAACTACTTTTATGTTTGTACTTCTGAGGCTGTATAACCTTCGTTCATTGTCCCCTCCTACTCTCATCTTCTTTTCTTACTTCTTTTTGTGTCTTCTTACCCCACTGTTAATTTTACTTATGTGTATAAATTATATGTACCAAGGTGAACTACAAATATTCGTTTGCAATGTCTTAAATAGGTGAAAATGTTTTGGGCTAGGGACATTATTCTCATTATCCTTCTTAGGTCCAAAATTTATCAGTCTCTTGCCTAAATTTAGCCTCTGAGAAGAAATGACTCTCTCTGATAGAAGGAGAATATCTGCACCTCTTGATTTCTCAAAGAGCAACGTAAAATTGTTTGGAAACCATATCTCTTAACTAAAATAAAATACAGAACCTTTTAAAGTTTGAACAGGGAAAAACTCTCAAAGGCAAATGTTTCTTGATGCCTTTCCTGTATTCTTTACAGGATCCCCTTATAGAATCTTTGTTACTGAAACATGCTGCCCTAGACTGAGCCTGTGCCCAGAATTTGGAGTTGTTGGTAATGATCCAGTACTTCCTTACTGAAGGAAGATTCCTTCTAACCTGTGTTGGCAAAGAGAGTTGAAAGGGAAAAATCCCACGGGGAAACTCAAGGACTTCTTTCCACATGGGTTTTTTTCCTTCTGACACTTCTCTCTGATCAAGTTTTGGCAGGTTTTGTGTTTTGTTGATTGTGAGAGTCCCTTTTCTTAAAAGAGCATAGAAAAAAGTTTGTTCTCTTAAATCAGCCTCAGAATTGCCAGGAGTAGGAAGCGGTAGCCTTAGTGCAGCAGTGCTGCTCTGAACTTAGAATTTTTCAAAAGCTTTTTTATTTTTTTGAGAGAACCATTTATTAATAGATTGCTAACTAAAGGTTTAAAAAAATGCCTTTCCAGTAATAAGACTTTCTCTTATAACTCAATAAATTGCATTTATTTTGTTCCTAAAAAATATTTTTTAATGTTTTGAGTAAAGATATAACCTCTCCATTTAGAGTAAGTGAGTTCTTACTCTAAAAGCTCATTTTTAATAGTGACACTCCTTTTCTTCAAATTGCCATTTTGACATTATTTGACTCATTGTTAAGTGTGAAGTCTTAACCTAGAAGATCATAGATTTTACCAATTATTTGCTAGATAGCTATGGATTAATGAGCACTTTTTAGAATTACATCTTTTTTAATTCAGGTTTTTAAACTTTTTATTTGCATATTTTAAAATGTGCATTCCAGTAATTAGAATCATTTGAATAACAGAAAAGGCACTCTTGATGAAACTGCACTTTCCAGCCTGCAGGACACCTTGGGCCAGCTTGGTCCCAGCCACTGTCCTCCCAGCCAGCACCTTCCTTTAATGTGCAAGTTGTTTTCCTTCCCTGCCAGCCAGGCAGGGAGATGGAAGAGGGAAGCATGGCCTCCACAGTAAGTAATTCAGGATTCTGTGATGAAAATGGGCAGCACAGTGATTCACACTTGACCCAACCTCTGTGCATCTGGCAGAGTTAAACAACTAGAAGAAGGAAAATAGAAGCAGTGCTTGTGGAATGAATGCACAGTGCATACTGGCGACGCACACCTAACTAGGGTCTGCTTGCTTGCTTCTCCTATGGCATTGTTTCCTGTTCAGTTGTTTCCTTTGAAGTGGCTTTTTCTCTTGTGTTTCTGTCTTTTTCAACTTAATCAGATTTCTCAATCTCAGCCATATCCGGTTTGTCAGACATGGATGCATAGGAAGCAGTTAGACACACGAGCACGTGGAGTTCAGTCTGTGTAGTCGCCACTGCCAAGTGTCTCGTTTCTTTATTTTTAAAGATTTATTAAATCCTCTGTTGGCTGCACATCTCCTTAGTACACAGCAGTTATCACCATGATACCCAAGTACCTTTTCAAATAGAACAGTTACCACTTGCGAAGCAGCACTGGTAGCTGGGTAGCCTGTGGAAGATGATGTGGTGATGGAATCACAGCTGTACTCACCAGGCCCATTGCCTCCTTACTGTTAGCTGTTCCCAGAATGGACCATTTATTCTTTGGTTTTAGAGACATAATCCTGTGCTAATCTCAATAATTCTAGTAGGTTTTATTTCCCTCATTTTTAATTAAATGACAATAATGCTTAGAAAATAAAATAATGATACTTTTACTATGCTACTTTTTCTATAATCATTTATTGAATACCTTGCATATTTTCAAATGCTACACTAAGCACTGGAAATAAAAAGGTAATAGATACAGCCTCTGCCTCAAAAGTTCCTAGTTCATTGGGAAAGAGTGAAAAATGGACCTGTAATTATGATTTAGTTTGATAAATACCATGGTGGTGATTGGAATAGAGAGTTTGAAGGCTAGAAGGGAAAGGGCAGGCCTGTAATCCAGACTGGAGAGGGCCATAGAAGACTTCCTGGAGGAGATGGCTAATGCATGAGGTGAGTCTTCAAAAGACTTAGTTGGAAAAGAGGAGAAGGGTGTTCAGTGAGTTACATGTAGAGGGAGCAGCCCAAATAAAAGCTGGAAGCATCCGTGGAGCTTTAAGTAGTTATTAGTAGCTACAGTTCAGGACAGGTATGAATAGCAAGATCCATGGGAAAGAGGGAGAGGAGGGGGCAGTACATGCAGTTGGATCATGCTGAAACATGTTCAGTCGTATGTTATACCGGAAGGCCTCACATATGTCATCGATAGGTTCTGTGACTTTAAGTGAAATGATGTAAGACAAAGCCAGTTTTACCGTAGGCTATTGATAGAAACAAGATTTAATTTCTATAGCATCTCTTCAACGTTATAATGAAACAACATTGAATAAAACAACATTATTTGAGGATCTGCTGTACTCTGGGATTTTGATTTTATATTCAAGGCAATGGAGAACTATTGAAGCATTTTCAGCAGAGAACAATATTTATTCATTAGTTTGCTTGCTCATTCATTCATTCATTCATTCATTCATTCAGCAGATCTTTATTGAGCATCCAGTGGTGCTGTGTAGTCCTGGGTAATAAGTATATCATGATGAACAAAGCAGCTGTCGTCTCTCCCCTAAGATTACAGTCTGGGGACGACACAGACTCTAACCCCACAAATAATATTTAATCACAAGTTGTCACAACGTGCTGTAAAGGCAACAGGTTTTCTGTGGTAGACAGTAATTTGGTGGAGGTGGGAGAGGTTAGAACATGTTGTCAATTGAGTGCTCAGAGAGGAACAGTTAACCTGCGTCCTGAAAGATGAGAAGCCTGCCATGTGGAGTGGGGCGGAATCAGCACTCATGAGGGCAGGAAGGTGGGAGAACGTTGAACATGTGTGCATACTAGTGTGACAGGTGGGCGGAGCCATGCAAGGTATGTGGGGCCTTATATATGAGTAAGTGATGGCAAGAAGTTTGTGTTTTTGGAGTATTGGAAGCCATTGAAGGGCGTGACATCCTCTGATTTGTGTTTCTAAAAGATGATTCTGGTTGCCAGTTGGAAAATGGATTCAACAGAGCCAAGAGTGGAAGCAAGAAGATCAGATGGCTTATTAGGCTTCACACTGCAGTGCATATACACCTGGAAATGCATGAGCTTTTTCCAGAGAGTCCTTGGGCACTGCTGCTCAGCTTCTAAACATACTCTTCCCTGAAACTGATCTGCCCAAGAAGGCACGTGCGATGTGCAGATGCTCTTTGTTCATTTCCCCTTTTATAGTTGTGCATCCCTCACTTTACAATAGGCACATCTCTCCTGAATCTTACGAGTCTGTATTCCTCTATGGAGAAAAAAAAGCTTTATAACAATAACAGGGATAAATCCAAATATTGGTGTTGAGAAATGGATAAGAAGAGTCAGCTTGTTTACAATTCTTTGTTCTCTACAGAATTGGAGGACAATTGAGTAAAATTGCCAGGTGATAGATAATTATAAATAATTTTTGATGACAGACTACTGTGTGATTTGGGGCATGTAACTCTGAAGGCATGCAAAAAATTGAGTTATGTTGCTATAAAAACAACTTCCATTACTATCTATTTCTATAAAGGTTTGAAATGAAATGTACCATAGAATCGAGAGTGAACTCTGGGTCTTTGTAGCAGTAAGTAATATTCATCAAGGGATATCTAAACTAATAAAAATAAAAGTTCCATTAATTTCATTAAGGTAAGTATGTTTAATGATAATTGTTAATAAAATTTTACTTTTCACATTTAATAGTTATTCTCTCAAAATATCTAAAATTTATATTAATTTCATTGATTCCTATTAATTGTAATGATAGCTCAAACCAAAAGAATTTTTTAACAGAGTTATGACTACAGGAAATTTTGTAAATATCAAATTTACATTTATATACATAGTTTTGTGGCAGAAAAGTACAAGAGAGGATCCATACAGACAGTCTAGCATAAAATAAATTTCATTAGTATAAAATTTTATGGAGAATTGGAATGGAAACCCGAGGTCAAAGAGAAAAAGGAAAATGTAAAACTTAATCATTAAAGAAAGCTTGTCCTTATCATATTTATTTATTATTATTATTATTATTATTATTAATTTCAGGTGTACAAAACAACATAATGATTAGACATTTACACCCCTCACAAAGTAATAACCCCAACAAGTCTACTACCCATCTGATACCATATATAGCTATTACAATACTATTGGCTATATTCCCTATGCTGTACTTTACATCCTGTGACTATATATATATATATATTTTTTTTTTAAATTATAGTTGACATTTAATATTGTTTTATATTAATTTCACATGTACAATGCAGTGATTAGTCATTAATTTATGAAGTGATCCTCCCAGTAAGTCTGAAACCATACAGTTTTTATAACATTATTGACTATATTTCCTACTGTATTTCACATCCCTGTGCCTATTTTGTGACTATCAATTTGTACTTCCTAATCCCTTCACCTTTCTCACCCATCCCTTCAACCCCCCCACCATGTAGCAAACATCAGTTTGTTCTCTGTATCTATGAATCTATTCTGTTTTCTGGTGAGATCATAGGTATTTGTCTTTCTCAGTCTGGCTTATTTCACTTAGCATAATATTCTCTAGGTCCATCCATGTTATTGCAAAGGATCAGATTCTTTGTTACGACAGAGTAATACTCCATTGTATAAAAGTACCACAGTTTCTTTATCCAGTAGTCTATCAATGGGCATTTCGGTTGTTTCCATATCTTGGCCGATGTGAATAGTGCTGCAGTAAACATAAGGATGCATATATTTTTTCAAATTAGTGTTTTGAATTTCTTCAGATAAATACCCAGAAGTGGAATTGCTGGGTCATAAGGTAGTTCTATTTTTAATTCTTTGGTGAACCTCCATATTGTTTTCCATAGTGGCCACCAATTTGCAACAGTGTGTACAAGGGTTCCCTTTTCTCCACATACACACCAACACTGGTTGTTTGTTGATTTATTGATGATAGCCATTCTGACAGGAGTGAGGTGATATCTCACTGTGGTTTTTATTTGCATTTCTCTGATGATTAGTGACATTGAGCATCTTTTCATATGTCTTTTGGCCATCTATATGTCCTTTTGAGAGAAATGTCTACTCATGTCCTCTGCCCATTTATTAATTGGATTGTTTGTTTTTTTGGTGTTGAGTTGTGTGAGTTTTTAATAAATTTTGGATCTTAACCCCTTATCAAATGTATCATTGGCAAATACCTAATCCCATTCAGTAGGATGTCTTTTTGTATTGTTGATTGTTTCCTTTGCTGTGAAAAAACTTTTTAGTTTGATGTAGTCCCATTTGTTTATTTTTTTCTTTTGTTTGTCTTGCCCAAGGAGATATATCAGGAAAAACATTACTAAGTGTAATGGCTAAAAGTTTACTTCCTGTATTTTCTTCTGGGAGTTTTATGGTTTCGGGTCTTACATTTAAGTCTTTAATCCATTTTGAGTTTATGCTTCTATATGGCATAAGAAGGTGGTCTAGTTTCATTTTTTGCATATATCTGTCCAGTTTTCCCAGCACCATTTATTGAGCAGACTGTCTTTAACCCATTGTATATTCTTGCTTCCTTTGGCGTGGATTAAATGATTATATAGGCATGAATTGATTTCTGGTCTCTCTATTTTCTTCCATTGATCTACCATGTTTCCCCGAAAATAAGACCTAGCTGGTCCATCAGCTCTAATGCGTCTTTTGGAGCAAAAATTAATGTAAGACCTGGTCTTATTTTAATATAATATAAGACCCGGTCATAATATCATATTATATCATATCACATCATATCATATCATATGTCATATAAAATATAGCAAAAGATGCATTAGAGCCGATGATCCGGCTAGGTCTTATTTTCGGGGAAACACGGTGTGTGTCTGTTTTTATGCCAGTATCATGCTGTTTTGATTGTTATAGCCTTGTAGTATGATTTGATGTCAGGTAGTGTGATACCTCCCGCTTTGTTCTTCTTTCCCAGGATTGCCGTGGCCATTTGGGGTCTTTTGTGATTCCATATAAATTTTTGAATTATTTGTTCTAATTCTATGAAAAATGTTGTCAGTATTTTGATAGGGATAGTATTGAATCTATAGATTGCTATGGGTAGTATAGACATTTTAACTATATTAATTCTTCCTATCTATGAGCATGGTATATGTTTCCATTTATTTGTGTCTTCTTTAATTTTTTTTCTTCAGTGTCTTATAATTTTCTGAATACAGGTGTTTTACTTCCTTGGTTAAATTTATTCCTAAGTATTTTTTTCGATGCAATTATAAATGGGATTGTGTTCTTAATTTCTGTTTCTGATAGTTCATATGTCCTTATAGTTTTTAAATAGGAAATGATAGATATCAAGTCACCATAGTATTTATGTTTTATTAGATTCTTGCTTGTTTTTAAAAAAGTAATGCATTGTTTTTTAAAAACAATTTTTAAAAAGTACCTAAAGAATTACATTTGTTGCAACTCTTTAAACTTATGTAAAAAAATTAGACATCAAGTTATAATCATAGTTACATGAACTCTTTTAGGAGATATACAAGCAAAATCATGTAAAGACTCCTGGAAGAGGTTAGTCAGATTAGGCAATGGCTGAGTAAATTACATAGTGGCAATGGACATGGAGAAAGTGGATGGCTTTAGAATATCTTTTGGAAACAGAACTAAAAAGTTGGCGAATTGCATGTATGGGTAAGGATGAAAGAGAAAATAAAGATGATTCTCCGATTTCTGGCTGGACAACTAAGAGGATGATGGTTCCATTTTCTGAGATGAGAAAGCCTAAAGAAAAGCTTGTTTGAGGATAAGAACCAAGAAACTGTGCTAAAGAAATGTTAGCTATGTTATCATTAGTAGTAGGATTCTTACCCCATAAGATTTATATTCTCAGTCCAATTCTCTCTTCTGAGATCCAGACTAATTCTACTTATATCTTTACTCCAGTTGATATCTCAACCTGAAGCTGTTGAAATCCAGAACTCTTGATTCCTAGCCTCAAACCATTTTTTTCCCTCAGGCTTTTTCATCTCATCTGAGAAAACACTCTTATCCTACAAAGCTGAAGTTAAACATGGTGAGTGTTAGGCGAATCAAGTCCAAGAAAGGCAGAAGTGATAGATTAGCTACAGAGATTCTATAGCCTGGTTCTCTAGTTCAGAAGACCACTCCAGAACTTCAGCGAGGCTATCACATAATGGCCATGAAAGTGGGTCCTGCAGTTAGAAGCCTTGGTTAGAATTACGGTTTCATTACTTAAATAAATTGTGATGTCAAGCAAGTTACTTCTGTATCAGTTCTCTGAGCTGTCAGAGAAAGATATTTCTTATATCTGCCACATCAAAGAGAGGTTATGTGTGTAAAGCACTTATAACAGAGTGTGCATGTAGTAAGCACTCATTAAACACTAGTTACTACTGACACGCTTGTTCTCACTACAACTGCCCTTAATAGCTCCAGGGGAAGGGACTGTTTGGAACAGTCTGAGACCCCAGAGACACTTAGTGTCTGTAGAGCCTTACCTGATTGATTTGGTACCAGTGATGACAAGTTTTAATCCTTATAACTTGAGGCAATCCTTGTCCCCTCTCCTTGCCCAGGCTAGAATCTGTAGTATCTGCATCATTCGAGAATGCTACCACCAGCTAATTGGTCGGTTAGCTGGGCATTCTTCTTGTTACTGAGTTATTCATCTCTGAGAGTCTGTCTCGAGTCATTGTAGAATCTTAGTCTGTCCATTATTTTCCAATTCACTTTTACGTTTTTCTCATAAAAATAGTTTGGATATCTTTAGTAAATAGCTAGAAATTGTGCTGTGAAATCCAATCCTAATGATCTTTTTGTTTTATGAAGTCATGTATTGTGTGTTTCCTTTAGGAAGGAAAGTAGGGAACGAAGAAGAGAGGGAAAGAAAAGAAACTTTTTAAGCACTTTTTAAAACAAAATATGGATTTTATAACATGCTTAGACTGTATTCCTAGAAGTAAAAAGACAGAAAATTTAGGATAAAAAATGTTAAGTGTTTGATCCTTATAATCTTAATTTGGAACTGGAGATGTCTGAGTATTCATGACTTTTTGTTAAACATACAGGTATACACACACACACACACACACACACACACTCACACTTCATGTATAGTGAAAATTCTTAGACATCAGTGGTTATTTCAGTAGCAGGGCACACACCTGTTGCCCAGGTGTGGTCTCTAAACACCATTTCCTATTAAAAGTGTTTGAATTCCAAACAGAAATTACTGTTTTCCTTTTGACATAGAGTGAATTCCATGAATATACATTTTGCTTTGCAAGCGCTTATTTGTTACTGAAGCCTCTGTAATGTTTATAGCAGCACTGGCCAATAAATCTTTGCAACAATAGAAATGTTTTATATGTCTTCTACGCAGTATCATAGCACCTAGCGACATGTTTCTATGGAGTACTTAAAATATGGCTGAAGCACCTGAGGGACTGAGTTTTTACACTTATTTAATTTTAATTAAATTTTTATGTGCACATCTGGCTGCTGTACTGAACTCTGTACTGTGTTGGATGGCTGGATACCTACATACATACATGAGTACATACTTGGCAGCTATTATTTAGTTTTTCCTTCTAAGCCTGACAGAGTTGCTGTACTGGAATACACAAGTACAAGCACTTTTCTGATGTAGTTGGTCCTTTTTTCATCTTTATTTTTAGAAAAATATCTGTGATCTAAAGACATGTTTGTCAATAGTAATTTTACCTCTCAGAAATAATGGTGACAGATTAGGTTAGTAAAAGACTGTGGTCACTTGCAAGAGATGTCATAATTGTGTGTGTGTGTTACCTGTTCATACAATACTAGACACTTAAATTTATAGTGTGAGCAATGGAATTAGTGTAGGAAAAAGGTATAGAATAGTTGTGGAAGTGAGAAAGAGACATTTGTCTATCATAAGAACATGCACCCCAGCATTACTGAGTTTAATCACTTCAGAGATATAATTTATTCCATTACTCCATTATTCGCTCAGTTAATGCTTATTGAGAACCTACTTTGTGCTAGAAGCTGGGAATACTTAAGTGAACCAAACAAATGTTGTCCCTTTCCTTATGGCATTTATGTGTTAGTTAGGGAAATTAATCATGTGATTACAGATAGAAACATACTCTTTACAATTGTGACACATGCAAATAATAAAGTATAGCATTTTATAAAAGAGTATGACAAGGGGACCTTATTTAGAATGAATGGACATGGAAGGCATCACTAAGACATTGCTATTTAAACTGAGACATGGAAATAGGAATTAGATTAATAGCAAAAGGTTTTATTAGGGGAACCACATGTGTGAACACCCTAATACTGGGAAGATCGTGGTATAATCAGGGAACTAAAAGCAAACCAGAGTTAGTGGAGAACACTGAGTAGAACTGAGCTGGTGGCTAAGCAGGTAAGTAAGGGAGTGAGTGAGTAAATAAATAAATGAGTGAAAGAACAGATGGTTTGACATGGAGCTGGAGAGGTAGGCAGAAACCTGATTCTGTGGGATGGTCATGTTGATGATTTTAAATTTTGTTGTAATCATAATGGTTATCCTTTATATCATTTTAAGTTGAAGAATGATTAAAATCCATTTTATGTTTTGGAAGGATTATTCTGGCAGTCATATGAAGAATAGAGGGAGAGCAAGGGTAGAGAAGGGATTGATTACCTGTTAGGAAGGTATTGCATAAAACAGGGGCACAGTAGGGTGTCGGCAGTGGAGATGAGAGATGTTTTTGGAGAGAGGTTCCCAGGAGTTGCTGATTGATTGGGTGTGGAAGGTGAGGAAGGAGATGTGGCAAAGCTGATGCCACCCTTTTCTGCTGTGACTATCTAAGTGGATGGTGGTGGTGTTTACTGAACTGTGGGGAGACTGGAGGAGGAAGAGTTGAGGTGGGGAGTCCGCTCTGTGTGTGTTCAATTTGAAATGCCTTTGCTATCTTTCTCAGGAAGACGTCAAGCTCTGAGCTAAAAATATAAACTTGGGGAGGGAACATATGGTTGGCTTTAACGTTGTGTTAGCCATTAACAGGATACAGGCTTCTTCCAGTTAATCTGAAGTGCACCTCAATTGAGAAGGTACCTGTTTACTCTCTACATTTCCGGGAACTAAGCTTTCAATGGGTCTGTAAATATGGGACTGGCTTATCACTAGAAAATGTGACACCCAGGAAGTATGTAGTATCTTACTCTTAATACAATTACAAGGCTTGAGATACTGACATTTTCCCTATCAATTACCAATTAACTACCAGTCACCATGATAAGTAGTTTCTTAACAGTATTAATTAAACAATAAATACTTAGATATATTTACTGTTTTCTGGACATAAAAAGAGTGTAAGTGTTCACGGGTCCTTTTCAGAAGAATGAGGAAAGGTTTGCATTTATTAAACTACATGTTCCCTCTGTTCGATGCAGTGTCTTCATCTTCACCTTATTCTCTCGTCTGGAGAAATCCTCCTTCTCCTTCCATAAGCTTTCTCTGACCTTCCAAGGCCAAGTTGTATGTCTCTCCATGGTTTTTATCAGCACCCTGTACTCCTGTGTTTCCCCGAAAATAAGACCTAGCCGGACCATCAGTTTTAATGCATCTTTTGGAGCAAACATTAATATAAGACCTGGTATTTTATTTTATTTTATTTTACTTTACTTTTACTTTACTTTTACTTTACTTTTACTTTACTCTATACCCAGGCTTATATTATAGTAAAATAAGACCAGGTCTTACATTAATTTTTGCTCCAAAAGATGCATTAGAGCTGATTGTCCGGCTAGGCCTCATTTTCGGGGAAACACGGTATTTATTTTACAACGCTGTGTTATTACTTATCTATTGTCTGTTACTTTGCCTGTCTGTCTCCTCAAATAGAATGTAAGCTCCTTGAGGACAGGGGCCGTGTCTTGTTTACTGTTATATCCTTAACACCTACCATCATGTCTGGTACATAGTGGCATTCAGTGAATGACACTGAGGTGTCACTGCTCATGTCCCTTCAGGGGACGGACTGCCATTTCATATCATTCTTCCCTTTCAGCATTTCATATCATTCTTGCCTTTCACCATTTCATATTTGTAGCTCCTTTCTCTCACCATGAGAAGCCTGGTTCCCAACAAGATCAACATATTTAGCCTTGCTCAGTTCCACAATAAATATAAGCTTGCTTCAGAATTACCACATCAATACCACTTTTAACAATAAACCTACTATCCTATTAAGTCAAACTTAAGTTTTCTTTCCAATTCTGTTGGTCCTTTTATCTTCAGACTGAGGGTAGTGAAATTACTGTAGCTAAAATTTACTTCGATTCTTTTCCATTTTTCTTTAATATGGTTCTTACTCATTTGACATACAGTAATTTGTTTCCGTTTATTTCCAACTTTGAAGTAAAAAAAAAAATCCTTGTTGATTTATTTAACCTTTGGCACTTTAATTATAATGTGTCCTGGTGTGGGCCTGTTTGGGTTCATCGTGTTTGGGACTCTGTGCTTCCTGACCTGGATGTCTGTTTCCTTCATCAGGTTGGTGAAGTTTTCAGCCATTATTTCTTTTACTAGATTTTCTGTCCCTTTTTCCCTCTCTTTTTCTTCTGGAATACCCCTGATTTGAATGTTGGTAGGCTTGATGTTGTCCCTAAGATCCTTTAAACTATCCTCATTTTTTAAATTCTTTTTCCTTTCTGTTTTGTTTGGGTGCTTTCCACTTCTTGTCTTCCAGCTCACTGACTCCTTCTTCTGCATCAGCTCGTCTGCTGTGATTCCCTCTAGTGCATTCTTCATTTCAGTTATTGTATTCTTCACTTCTGACTGTTTTTTTATGGTTTCTATCTCTATGTTGAAGTTCTCACTGAGTTCATCTCTTCTCCCGAGTTCATTGAGCATCCTTAGAACAGTGTTTTGAACTCTGATAGATCACTTGTCTGTTTCATTTAATTATTTTTCTGGGTTTTTGTCCTGGTCTTTCATTTGGAACATACTTCTCTGTCTCCTCCTTTTGGGTGTCTCTCTGTGTTTGTTTCTATGAATTAGGTGAAATAGCAATCTTTCCCGGTCGTGAAGGAGTGACTGTGTAGGCTAGGTATCTTTGGTGGGCCAACTAGAGCTGGCGTGTGCGTGGGCTGCAGAGTGTATGGGGACGTGCAAGCCTCACTGAGGCCTGGAGCTTCACTGGCAGGGGCAGGGCGAGGGAAGTCCCTGGGGGCAAGCTGCACCAGGACCGCCTCAGCAGGCCAGCTGGAGCTGGAGCTGGAACGGGTGTGGCTGCAGGGAATCCAGGGGGTAAGCTGAAGCGGGCACGGTCTCCAGCAAGGCCTAGGGAAAGCCACACCTGGGTAGTGGAAGCTGTAGTAGGGTGGGCGTGAAGCTGAGAAGAGTCCTGGGGACAAGTCATGCTGGCTGGTAGCTGGAGCTGGAGTAAGCTGCAGGGAGACAGCCTGGAGCTGTGGATAGAGCGGATGAGGGAGTCCAGGGACAAGCGGCAGAACTGCTGTGGGCCGGGCCACATTGGGACAGCCTTGGCCTTTGGGGAGAGCACCTGGATCAAGCTCCTGCCCTTGCGATGGGGTGGGGGTGGGGGTGGGGGAGGGCCACTGTGGCGTTCTCCAGTGCCAGAGAGAGTTCCCGCAGCTCCCCTCCTGCTTGACAGATGCTCTAGGGAGAGTACATGGATTTCCCTCCTCAACAACCTAGGTGTCCTTTAAACCACTGCTTTTTCTGCTCTGCTCAGGGCAGGTGAGTCCTCTCGGGTCCTTCTGGGACCCTCCTGGCTAAGGGCAGTGTGTTGGGTTGGGGTGCCCCAGGTGCCCTGTCTATGGCTCTCCTACCCCGTTCTGTGTGGTCTTGCTCTTGTGTGTTGTGCAGAACTGTTCAGTCAGCCCTCACTTCTTCTCTTTAGTGCTTGATTGTAAAGCATGGTAACCAGGACAGAAAAATGAAATGTACAGATCACCATTATCCTTGACCTGTCCTTCAGTGGGGAATAAAGGACTTACTGTCTCATAGGATGAATTTACACTACTCTAGCCCCGATGTTGTTAATCTTTCAGCTAGTGAGAGCGTGCTAAAAGTCTATGTAGCACCGAAGTCTTCAACTCTGAAATAACTGTAAGAGATGTTCATAAAAATATGTAAAATTTTAAAACGTTCTATAGAATAGATATAAAGTGTGGTCAAATTAGTATGAAAATCTTTTTGATCCTACTTTCTTCCAGTACGACTAATATTTCTGATCATTATTGGTAGGTTGGACACTAGGTTTTTCAAGATTTGTCTCATCTCTCCCTGACTTAAAAAATAGATCTATAATGTTATTATGAGTGTTTCATTTTATATAATGATGTAAAGGGCTACCTTTATAGAATTTTTTTTTAAAGTATCTCAAATTCTTTTCTTTACTTATCCTTGAAGTCTTAAACTGGTTTCTGTGTCAATAGTGATGGGGATTTTTGAGGTGAGTCGCTAAGCAGTCTAAAAGTCTTACAAATAAAAACATGTTCCTCAGAACTGTATAGAATCATTCAGTCTTATAAAAAAAAAAAAGTCCAGTTGTAAGTTAGCAATATAAACTGTGCTGTTAAAGTAGTTTACTGATTTCTGCAGAAGTCATCTTTTTTCGTCAATGCAAAGATTAAAGCTACTGTTGTTCAAAGGTATTTCATTTTAAAAAGTAAGATGTTGTTATGTAACATTTTGTTGATAAACATAATGGAAAGTACATTTTTAATGTTCCAGGAGTCCGAAGATATGTGACAGTTACATTCTCAATCATTTTCTATTTGCCATTGTGTGATCATTTCAGTATTTAAATCAAGCTCTGTCAAGAGGAACCTAGTACGTTTCATTGTAGACTCTTGCTCTAATGTCAGTGAGTTTGAATCTCCTTTGTTATGGTGACTGGTTATGAAATCAGTCACTTGACAGACCCTGAAGTGAGACTGCTGGAAATACGTCATGTCTGCCTTCATGGTGACAGCTGGCTACAAAACAAACCCCACCAGAGCCATTCTGCAATTGACAAGGGACTTCAAAGGCCAACAGGGCTGCCACTTCAAAGCGAATTCTGCCATCTCTGGCTTGTTGAAAGAAGTTAAATGGCTGTACCCTGCCATCGCAGAAATCTCCATGTTTAGACTTCTCCTTCTTTTGATCTGAGAAAGATGTATGAAATAGGCTTTAAGCGAAAGGAATGATATAGTCAGTAGTAATGGCAACCCAATATTATTCTGCATTTCCATCCACTTATTAATGGAAATTACTCAAATATGGTCAAATCACAGCAAGTCTAAAAACTTAAATGTCTTAGAGAATAAATGTTCAAAAGAAGAGTTGAAACTCTGTATTAGCGTTGTAGGAACCACCTTCAAACTGTGGAATACGTCAGGTGGTGGATGAAATGAAACTATCTATGTTTTTAAAACTCTCCTTCAATTTCTCCTTGTAATTTTTACCCCCTTTAGTATAATCAGGTTCTGATTGCTGACAATAAGAATGGGAGACAACTGAAATCTATAATCTCAAGGCTGATTTGCATTGTTGAAACTGACATTTCTCTATTTCTAGTAACTCTGTAGTTAAAATTTTAAACTACCTTGTATTATTTAAAATCTTGTTTCATTCAGTTATGCTGGATACAGTTGTGAAATAATTGTCTCATCTTTGTAGTAGACAAACAAAAACAAATAAGATGTTAGGGTTTTAATTAAAGATCAAAATACTAACAAGCATCTTCAAGAATAACAAGGAAAAAGCAGCAACGTGAATTCTTTTCGAAGACTGATAGCCCTAAAAGACATCTCTTTGATGGAGCATCTTTAGTATACTTCAAAAAGAAAACAAAACTATAAAAATATGGCAGTAAAAATACGGAGATTTTATATGTTATATGAAATGAGAGTGAGGATTAGCTGAAACTTAAAATTATTATAACTCAATGGCATGCCCTTTTCTAAATTACATGTTTTCTTTCTCATTCTGTATATTACAGAAGAATAAGGCTAAGAATCCTTTGATTCTTTTGCCCTGATTTTCTATTTTCTTATTTCTTAAAAATCTTTCCTTACATAAAATAAAGTTGACTTGGCAGAAGCTTTTAGCCACTATAACTTCCTCTATTATTTTGCCAGATGGGGTCAGTAGACAACAACTGAAGAAATTCTGAAGGAAAACTGAAGCCCCCCAGGAAATAACCTCATGCGATTGTATAACCACAAAAATCTGTATTTACATGAGTAATTCGTAACAGTAGTTCTTAAAACAATGCATTTGTTTGGCCTTTTTGTTATAGTTTCTTCCTCTTGAAAATTTTTTGCTAAAATAGTTCATGATTATATTGTCCCAGAAATTTAGGAAATAGTCTATGTCTCTGAATTTTGGCTTCATATCTTCTTTTTATTCAACAAAGGGATCACATCTATGTTTTCAAAAGTTATAATCAAATGAAAAAATTAACTGCAATGGAAAAGAAATAAAGCCTTGGCACTAAAATTGAACCACAGAGATGAGTGCCAGAGTCTGTAGATACTGGTTTTCAAAGTAGACATGTTTATATACTTCTGTCTAAACTGAATAACCACTGCTGCACTGGGAAGCACTCCTGGAATCTATGTGGCAGATCTCTAACAGATGATATTTAGTTTGCTTGTAATGAGTTCTTGGGGTGTTTGGCCCTTATTCTGTTATCTCCTACTGAGAAGTTTGATAAACCAAGTTATTGACGATAGAGGCAGTCATCCAAGATACGGCTGAAGGTGAAGTCATGAGAACCAGATGGCTTCCCACTGATTTTTATACGCAGTTTATGTTCTCCTTGGCTGCACCTTCCTGGATGTTTTCAATGAAACATATTTTCCTAGAGAAATGTGCACAGCATGATTTACTCTACACAACAGATAGTTTTTGTGTGTGGCATGTCTTAAGCTCTGTTTTGGCATTCACTTGTCCCTTCCTCTTATCTCCACTCTCTTAATGAATAAAGAGGCAATAAGGGTTAGTGTAAAGTGCATTCAACCAGAAGTTAAGTGATGTGGATTCCATTTTCTCTTCTGTTTACTAGTGTGATTTAGGGTTTAAGTCCTGTGTTCTTTCTAAGCCTTTATAGCCTCATCTGCGTGGAGTAAATTATCATCCCCAAGTATTTTGGTGGCCTGTAAAGGCCGAGTACAAATGTTAAGCCTTATTATTATGGCCATAGGAATCGTGCGCGCGTGTGTGTGTACAGACACACACACACTCACATGATGCTTATGAGTTCTGTCTTGGTATCCTTGGGTTGCAGACATTTAATTCCACCGTTTTACTTTTCTTCTTGGGCTAATAGTAAACTTTTGATGAGTTCAGATAACTTTCATTTGACAGTATTCTGTTTGTAACCATTTTCCAGGGGTTATATTGAAATAATATTTTCTCTACAAAAGAGTGTCTCTAATTAATGAATTCTGTTTACTTCTAGGTGACTGTTTGATTTATTTTTCATCAATGCAAATGAGGATAAAATTTTCAGTTAAAAAGCCAGTAAACTTTTATTTTAGTTGTTGAAAAGTTAGGGAAACAGTATGAAGTGTTTTATTCAAATTCTGTGTATGATCTTCCAAAAAGGGCTCAAGATGTAAATGTTCTATTTGCTGTCAGTGAGTTTATGCTATTGGAGGGTATTACTGTTTTCTGTAATAAAATGGAATTGATGTTTACTTCATGTGAAATAACCAAATAATTTCAACTAAGAATGAAATTTCTCTCAAGACCTGGACAGCTTCTGTAGCCATCCTAGCACATACTTTGTCCTGTTAGCATGACTTCGCAACAATGCAGAAACAAATTTCTTTTCAGAAAAGAAGTTACCGGAACTTGAGTTCAGGGACAGTGTTCTTCCATCTCTATTTGTATTTCTTTTCCTGAATTACTCATTTGTCACAAACCCTAAAGAAATATAAAGAGGTCTCAGACCCAGATGCAGAAGAGTGTAAAATGTCAGTTGCCATATCATCGCTACTGCTGCTGAGAAAGAAAATGGGATGTTATTTAGATTATTTCTGTCCTTTCTTCCAGGAGTTAGAGGGGAACCATGGAGAGTTTATGTGGACCCAGGAAATAATTAATTTCTGTCTTACTTGATTCTGGTACAGCCTATTTGTTGCTCAAATAAGCAAATTATAGGAGACATTAATCAAATAACAATCTTCTGAAAAACATTGTTTTTAGTGCTTTAATTCAGATTTTTAGTTGTGATGCTATTTCACACAAAAAATAACTTAAATAGAATTTACAGTGAGCTAAACATTGGCCCTTCTTACAGCCTCTTTCCAGCATCAGTGACACGTGATGATGAGAGTCAGAGCAGCAGGGGACACTCGCTTTGCTTTCAAAGTGTAAACACACATTTTATTGATGTCTGATTGTTCAGGCTCCACCTAGGAATGATGAATGCTTATTACAGGATTTACCTACACACGCTCTCTCAGTTGATTTAAAAAGAAAAGGAAAATTGAGATGGCTTGAAAAAGAAGCATTTCTTTCAAATTGTCGTGTTTCCACTCTTTTAAAATTTCTCTTCAGTTGAAGATTTGTTACCACAGTGTAATATTACTGGAAACTTAAAGGCAGTTGCCAGTGAAGGAATACAGCCAATTGCTGTGAATTTACCTCAGCTGCAAGTCAGTCGCCACTGCGTGGATACTTAACAAACCTCATGCTTGTATAGAACTACCCGGCATTGTTCAGTGTCCTGTGGGAACAGCAGCCATATTTTGATGGTAAAAACATTTTGTAAATTCCTCACCCATGGAGCACTCTACTTATTTAAAGTGTCATTTGTGGATTTTGTTCATTCTCACAAACCTTTGGCTGATTGCAGAAATGCAATAATATGTAAAAGTCATGAAATCTAGTGATTCCCAAAGTTGAATTGTGGAAATATGGTGTAGTGTTTTCCTCTTAGTGCTGTATCTGTGACTCCTACTCATATTTGGGTCCTTCATAAAATCAGGACCAAGAGATGTTAATAGTACCTGAAATTCCTAAGTTTAATATACTGCTGAATGCAGAGGTATCTCAGGAATCACTCAGAATGTTTTATTTTCAATACATGGAATAGAAAATTATCAATGCTATTATATAAGTCATATATATGCATTTAAATGGGGACTAAAGAAAAAATTTAAATTCTTATTTTGGTAGCATCTGATTGATTTTGAAGTTATGGTACAATGGCACCACTGCCAGCCTCTTCAGAGAACCTACTGGAATTAATTTTACTCTGCCTCTTATCCTGGATTTCATCAGACGTCCAAAAAATAAGCCCCTGTCATCTGTGCTCTGCTGCACTGTTGTTCTATATTATTCAGTACTCTTGCCTTCACCCCGCTCTCCAGCTCTTCTTTTCCCTTTTATATTTATCTCCCTACTCAGTCACCAAACTTCACAAATCTTCATTCATTCATTAACAAATAGTCATTGAGTCTCTGCTTTGTGCCAGGCCCTGGCATATACATTCTTAATTTCCTTCTTAAACCATCTTTCCTTGCCTGAAGTATTTGTCTGCCCTGGAAACTCCCAATAACCCTTTCTGATGACAAGTAAGTGTTTATTATGAGCCTTAGAGTTTGAGGTAGGACTCTCATCCTTATTTCCTGTTACACTTTTAGGTTGTTCGCTATTCCATCACATTCTTATAAGAAGCCTTGCTTCTTCTAGGCTCATGTCATTGAGCTGTAGCATTGAAGCTTTTCATTGACTTTTGTTATCTCACTAACTTCAGAATCTACATTAATAACCCGTTCGTTACTTTGTCTTCTCAGTTTCTTGACCAATGGTGTTTGCCTCCATTGACTCTTTATTCCAGATCCGGTATTGTAGACTTTGGTAATCTAGCCTGCCTCCAGTGTCACTCATTAAGCACCCTCCTCTCTGATCACAATTTCCTATCATTTTGGCTTTCTGTTCAAGTATTCCCACTACAACTATATTTCCACATTATTTGAACTTGTCTCTTTTCTTGTATCCTAATCCATTCCTCCTCTTTGCTTACGTCTTTATTCAGCTTAGATTCCTTGGTCCATCGTTCTAGTAATTCTCATTTTAACATTCTCAGTCTTCTTGCTCCTCTGTTTAGTCAGATCTCTTTGGTACCTTCCTGTCGCTGTGGGGATAAAAGCCAAAGTCCCTACCACAGCCTGCAAGAGCCTTCTCCATTTGACCCCTTCCTCCCCTCCTGCCGTATTTGCGCCCTTCATCCCTTATTCTCAGGGCTTGCAATACTTTGATCTTTTTTAATCTTCTCCTGTAGGTATGTGCTTTCCCACTTCAGGGCTACTGTACATGCTGGACTCAGAAGCTGGAATCCCCTTTTACTCCCATTGGGTCCTGGACTTTCTTGGGGAAACTTTCTCTAGGCCCCGAAAACATACACCACGGCTTCATGCTACTTATTCTCATGACATCCTGTAACTTCTTGCATAACACTATCCAAAATTTATCATTACATACTTAGGAATTTCATTAATTAATCACTATATCTTTCTATGGACTCTTAAGCTCAAGAGTGCTAGGGAAACATGTCTGTTTTGTTTTCTATTATGCTTTCAATGCATAACACATATGACCTCGTACATGGTAGGAAATAAATATTTTGGAGGGGTAGGAGAGAAGGGAGAGAAAGGAAGGATAGAAAGATGTAAAAGTGGGCATGGGAACACTCCCCAGAGTGACTCTTTAGATACAATTGTGAAAACTGTTTTAGGTCATTTTGAACACTGATAACATTGTAGCAAGTGGCATTAACTGTAAATATTAGGTTGGTGCAAAAGTAATGCGGTTTAAAAGGTTAAAAATAATTGCAAAACCCGCAATTACTTTTGCAGCAACCTAATATAATGGAGTCTGACTGCCTAGGTTGGAATCCTAGCTCAGCTTTCTTCAATACGGCACTTAAACTCTTAACGCTGTTTCCTTTTCTGTAAAAATGAGGGTGATAGTAATGCCTCGTACCTTATAGCATCATTGTGAGGATTTAGAGTACTTCAAAGTATTCCTGTAATATAAGTTGCTATTAGTATTATTATTGCAATAGCTATAGCTGTTCCATATTCATAAAGTACTGTACTATTGGTATATATCTTATCAAAGAATTCCATGCATTAGCCAAAAGAACATATTGGGAAAAAGATTTCTAGTGTAAACACTACCGTAAAGCTCTGTTAGGAATTCTGTAAATGCCAGTTCTCATTAGTAGTGATTGTTAGATACCTTAAGGAGTTTGTTAGAGGGGAGACAGAGAGAGAGAGAGAAAGAGAAAACATTCTCACCAATACTTCAGAAATGCTTCTCAACTCAAGAGCTTCGTAACCTTTTTTTAAATTGTAATTGTAAAACAGAGTAGGTCTTAATCTACAGTTTCTTGAAATCAAGAAACTAGTGGACTTCTCAAATGAAAATCTGACTTACATGATAAATTCTTAACCTCTGGATAATTTTCTTTTTGTCCCACTGTCTTTTTTTCCCAATTGTTTTTTTCCTCCCCGGTGGAGACTTTTGCCTTTTACTTTCCCAAGAAACTATAACAAGATTTTCCATAAGCATCTTGGAAACTACAAACAGTGTTTCTCTCTCAGTTGTGGAATAGAAGAAGGTGGGAAACTTGAAGAGGCTGCCTCTGCCGGTACCTGAAGCGCCCGCCTGCTGTGCTTTCTTAAGGAAAACGGTCTGCGGTAAAGTCATGATTTGTTCCCTTCTTATTTTGAGTGAAAGTTTATTAGCTTGTGATTTAAGCAAACCATCTGGTCCTGCGGTGCTGCTCACCGTCAAACCCTATGCGTTCTCCTTAATGCGTTACTGGAGGCAGTTGAATTACATACTTGAATCCCAGCTCTGGCCTGGGTTTTTTACGTCTTAAAACATATGCTTTTGAAAATTGTACTATGACCTGGAGCGCATTTTTAAATTGTGGAGAATTGCTTCATTGTTTAATGTGGTATATATCTCTTCTTTTCCTCCACTCAGCTTTCATTACTCAGTGACTGTACCCCAAACTATACAACTGCTGGTGGTAGGCATGTGATGAAATAGATATCCAAACAGAGATAGTGGATTGTGTTCTCCAGGATTGCGAAAACACAACAGTGTGAAGTATTTCAATTTGGCGTTGAAACTCTTTCCCTGTCTTGGAGCCAGAGCGCCAATCAGATATTTGGTTGGAAATCCTCATTTATGGTACCATTCTTGCCTTAAATACGTGCTTTCAAACCTTTTTGGATTATGTATGATCTGAGGTAGAAATACCTTGAGGGCCTGGCACTCAAATGGATGGGGAAATTAAGCAATCTTTAAGAAAATTACGTTTTACTAGCAGGCAAAATTCTGTAAGTGAAATATTGGAATGAAAAGTAAAACGTGTCCATAAACATGGCAGACCAGACAAATGCTGGGAAAATAGCCTCAGAGGAATAACTGAAGGTGGTCAATAAAATATGCATTCATAAGTTGGCAAGAAAGTAAGACATTCTCATATCAGGGGATGAATAGACAGGGAATTCAAAGGTAAATACTTGATAAGCTGTTGAACTTGAACACCTGTTTTTGTGTATTGGTAGCCCAAAAGAAAAGGTCCGTGGCAGCCCAAGGTAGAGAATCTAATAGACAACCAATCCTTCCCCTCTCCTCAAAGAAGTATTCACAGTGCCCAAAATTGGTCCTTGGAAAACACTAAGAAAGTTGACTGGCCTCTGGTGAGACTAAAAGAGAAAAAGAAAGAAGGCACGGTGAATAATTTTTGGAATGATAAAGGGTTCATAGCTACAAGTCCTGCAGATATTAAAAGGATACAAATGTCTTTGCCAGTACATTACAAAATTTAGACTAAATGAATAAATGCCAAGAAAAAATGGAACTTAGCAAAACTAACTAAGTATGAAAAAGATAACCTGAAAAGAAATGAGTCAGTAATAGATTTTTTTCCCACAAACTTCAAGCCAAGGGAGTTATACTGGTGATTTCTAATAAACAAACAAGGAGCAAATAATTTCGGTCTTACAGAAACAGTTCCAGAAAATAAAAAAATGAGGGAACAAGTAATCACCAACATATTTTGTAAGGCCAGTATAACTTGATTTCAAAACCTGACAAAGTTAATACAGGAAAGGAGAAGTTTAGGCTTGTCTCAACCATAAACATAAATGTAAAATTCCTAAACAAAATATTGCCAATCAAGAATTAATGTATGTGAATAGAAAAATATGCTTGAAGAAGTTTAGTTTTCTCAAGAGTTTAAGATTGGTATTACTAGAAAACTAATTATTGTGGTCTAAAAGATGATAGGAAAAAGTCACGATCATCTCAAGAAATGCAGAGAATTTATATTAATTTATAATTTAAAATATTTTTAACTAGCTAGCAATAGAATGGAGTTTCCTTAACCTAATAAAGGACTTACTTTTGGAAAAAACTTTTAAGCATTCCTTTTAAGATCAGGAATAGAACAAAATGCAGGCTGTCATCATTCTAGAAATAAATATAAGGAATGGAAGGAAAGAGAAGACTATCATTCAGCTATGACATGGTTGTCTTCATAGTAAATAAAAAATGTGTACATAAAAGCATTTCAAAAGGCTGCTAGATACAGTATCAACATACAGAAATCAGTTGCATTTCTATAACCTGTATCAGAATTTTTTAAAAAAGATACTATTTACTATAACATTTAAAAAACATATAAAGTATCAAAGAATATACATCATCAGAATGTTTAAGATTTTTATGGGGAAAATTATAAAACTTTTTGAAAGATATTGAATTCCTAAATATATACCTCTTTCATGAACTGTTCTAGAACAGAGCCTGGAACATGGGTAAACTCAAATGTTTTTTGTAGAAATTCAAGAATAGCTAAAGTGCTCTTGAAAACAGGAGACTGTTAGATATCAAGCCATATAAAGCTATAATAATTAGGACAATGTGGTTTTGATTCAGCAATAGGCAAACCAGGAGACCATAATAGAAAGCACAGAAATGTACTTGATGAATGTCAAAGGTGAAGATAGAATGGATTTTCAATAAATAGCATTGAGACTCGAAAATCCCAGTGGGGAAAATGAAATTGTATCACTGCCTCCATACACAAAAAGCAATTCTAGGTCGCTTAAAGACTAAATGTGAAATACAGTCCTTTAAAACTGTTGGAAAGCTTCTCAGTCAGGTATTGTATTACAAATAATCACAAAATAACAGTAGCCAATTGTGATGGTTAATTTTATGTGTCCACTTGACTGGGCCACACTGGTGCCCAGATATATCTGGTCAAACTGTTCTGTAGAATAGAGTCTAGTGTTTCTGTAAAGATGTTTCCAGATGAGATTAATGTTTTACGGCAATAGACTTGAGTAAAGCAGACTGCCCTTCCTCACGTGGGGCGCTCTCATCCTGTTCGGCGCAGGCCTTCCAGCCAGTTGAAGGCCTGAGTAGAACAAAAAGGATTCCCCTCTCCTGAGTAAGAGTAAATCCTGCCCGATAGTGTTCCAGTGGGGCACCAGCTTTTTCCTGCCTCTGGGCTGCAACTGAAACATCGGCTCTTCCTGGCTCTGAGCCGGCCAGCTTTTGCGCTGGGTTCCACCATTGGCTTTCTCGGGTCTCCAGCTTGCCTGCTCACACTGCAGATCTCGGCACTTGTCAGCCATAATCACATGAGCCAAGTCCCTATTAAAAATATATTTTATGGTATGTATTATAGATCATATATATGTTATAGGTTAATTAATGTATTGTAATTAATCATGTTAATCAATGTAACATTACTGTATTTCATTTATAAAGGAAACAGAATCAGCAGGATTTATATTGAACATAGTGTGCGTGTGTGTTTGCATATACATACACATATACTTTATTCAATATATGTCCTGTTGCTTCTGTTCTCTGGAGCACCCTTATTGACACACAAATAATCATAAACATTTATTTCTCAGTCATGTAGATTGGAGGGTTAGCATGGTTGGCTGGGCTTTAGTTGCTGACTGGCTACGCTCCACATGGCTTATTCTGGGACCCACCTGAGAGGCAGCAGCTACTCAGTTGTTTTCTTGGCAGTGGTGGAAATGCAACCTAATCACACACATTGCAAGCCTCATCGTGTGTCTGGTCTGCTACGTGACATCCCATTGCCCAAAGCAAGTCATGTAGCGAAGCCAAAATGTAGGGTCAAACAAATGTACTCTGCCCATCAGGAGGCCATGGCAGTGATGTGGATATATTGTTACTGTAGAGAAGTGCATAGTTGGGCCCGCTAATTCAGTCTACACCTGAAGGCAATGTGAAAGGGGGAAATGGCATATGGTCTTGGATATAGGAAAGGATTTCTTAAATGATGTGAAACTCACAAATCCTAAAATAGATACTTAATACATTTGATTATATTAGTTTAACATATTTCTGATCAACAAAATACATCAGATTGAATAATACAGATTGAATGGAACACATAAATCACAAACTGAGAGAAGAGATTCGCTACACCTACAATTGATGAAAGGTTGGTATCTAGAATATGTGTTCATTTCTATGTTTAAAACTCCTCCTAGTCAACAAGAATAAGAAAAACAAGCTTAAGGTGGGTGAGGTACAGAGATTTCTCTAAGCGTTTCAAGGAAGAAGCAGCACAAATGGTCCCTAAGCAAATGAAACATATTTAGCTTCACTGATATTGTTCAAATGATAAAAATTTGGGAAAAGATTGAGAAATTTATAATGAAAAAATCAGGCTCTGGCTATCTAAACCCACTAATCAATGCTATTACTGAAAGTGAGACACCGCTGTGTGTCTCTTTGGGTGATGTTACCTGAAGTGCACAGCCTTACAGATGGATATTATTGTCAAAAAGACAAAATATCAAACCTGAATCTAATGAAGTCTTTAGATACACCTTTCGTTGATAGGAAATACGAGAACAAGAGGAACAGCATAAATAGCACCATGAAAAAACTTTTTTAAAAAGTCAGCTGAATCCAAATTGTGGAATTTTTGTATACGACAAGTGATACATTTTTGTCAAGAAGTTAATAGCATAGGAAATTTAAAATGTGAGGGAATAGGGCAGTTTCCCAGACATCTTTCGTTCAAGAGAATATTCTTTCCTCACTGAATTACTTTGACTTTTCTCAAAAATCAGTTGACCATAAAAGTTAGTGTTGATTTCAGACTCTCAATTCGTTTCTATTGATCTCTTTATCGTCCTTATGTCAGAAGCACCCTGAAGCTTTGTAGTAAGTTTAGAAGTCTAGAAGTATGAGTCATCTGACTTTATTTTCCTTTTTCAAAAATACTTTTGTTATTCTGGCTCCTTTTCATTTTCATATGAATTTTAGGATCAGCTTCTCAATTTCTTCTGCAAAAAAATTTTTTTTAAAGACACTAGAGTTTTTATAGGGATCACATTGAATCTGTAGCTCAATTTGGGGGAGTATTCCATCTTAACAATATCAAAGTCTTTCGATCCATGAACTTCATGTCTTTCCATTTACATAAGTCTTTAATTTCTGCCAACAATTTTCTGTAATTTCCAGTCTATATGTCTTGCATTTCTTTTGTTAAATTTATACCTAGGTATTTTCTTCTTTTGAATGGTATTTTAAATGGAGTCATTTTCTTAATTTCCTTTTTGAATTGTTCAATGCTTATTATAGATGGATAAACAGTTGATTTTTGTGTGACGATCTTATATCTTGCAACCTTGTATACTTGTTTATTATGATTTTTTTAGTGGATTTTTTAGGGTTTTTCTCTATATAAGATCATGTCATCTTCAACTACAGAAAGTTCTGTGTTCCTTTCCAATGTAGATTCCTTTTAATTTTTTGTGTGGCCTAATTTTCATGGATGGCTGTTATCTCTAGTACAACATTAAATAGAAGTGATGAGATCGGACATCCTGGTCTTGTTCTTGGTCCTGATCTTAGAGGGAAACCATTCAGTCTGTCCTCATTAAAGATTATGTTAGCTGTGGGGTTTTCATAGATGCCCTCTTATCAGATTGAAGAAGTTCTCCTCTGTCTCTAGTTAGTTTTCACCATGAAAGTTTGTTGGAAATTGTTAAATGCTTTTCTGCATTTATTGAAGTGATCATGTTGTTATTGTCCTGTTGTTCTATTACTATGGTGTATTACATTGATTTTTATATGTTAAACTATTTACTTTGAATTGTGAGGGTAAGTTCCAGTTTTTATGTCTTGCTAAGTTTGGTTTTCTAGTATTTTTTGCATCCTTATCCTTAAAGGGTATTCCTCTTTCTTTTTTTGTTTTTTATGATGTGTTTTTCTGGTTTTGTTATCATTTTCTCTGTGTCACGATCCCTATTTGCCATGATCCCTGTTTCTGCTTTCTGGCATAAGATATACAAAGTTCAACATCTTTTGTACATTTCTTGGTCCAAATCTGGAATCAGCCACTCATTTAGTGGGAAACCATAATCTGTATGCTATAGCACTCAGTACTGTTGGTTGTCATTGCTCTTAGCTCCTGTGTGATTATGCTCATGGTTCTGGAATATACACATATATAGGTGTTTTGCTCGTTGTTCTGGAATATGCACGTATGGTGGACCCTTTTTTATATGCATGAAAAAAACATAATGTTGGACAAAAAAAGAAAGAAGATTCCATTTATACAGTATACATAAATTGATAAAACTAAGCAGTGATGTATTTCAGAATATATTCATCAGATACAAAAATAAAGAAATGCAAGGGAATAAGTGACACAAATTAAGATGGTAATTACCTATCACAGGGTGACTTCGGGGATACATTTGGATAACTGACTTACAAAGGTGGTGAGTAAATAGATGTATGTTTTGCTCTTGGTTTTGGAATGTGTATATATTCCTCCTTTATGAAATTTAAAGTTATGTGCAATATAAAGTCGTGTTAAATTATTTTTCGTATAATTTGTAAGTACTCTAAATAATTTCTGATCTTTTGCCAAATAGGCCAAAAGTACCTTCCTGTCATGACTGTTTCAGTCCTTCTATTTATAGTGTGGGTCAGTTGGATATCCACATTGATAAAAATGAATTTTGATCATTATAGCATATTCAAAAATCAGTTGCCTATATATTGTAGATCTACATGTGGAACATATAATCAATAAACGATTTAGAACTAAATATAGAAGATTATCTTCATGATCTTGAGGTAGACAAAATTGTCTTTAGCGTACAAAAAGCTCTGAACATAAAGGGAAAAAGTAGTTAAACTCCATTAAAATTAAAAACTTCTATTTATCAAAAGTGCCTTCAGTAAATTTCACTGCCTTTACCAAGTGGACTACCATGCAGTTAGGAAAATTGCAGAAATATGATTATACCCAACAACATGGATGAATCTAATCTCACAGACATAGCAATGAGTGAAAAAAAACCTGTACTTAAAATTATATACTGTGCAATTTCATTTGTATGAAATTAAAACAAATAGGCAAAACTAACCTGGAGTGTAAGAATAATAGTTACTCTTTACCTAGAAAGAGC
Organism: Rhinolophus sinicus; assembly: GCF_036562045.2. Classification (NCBI taxonomy): domain Eukaryota; kingdom Metazoa; phylum Chordata; class Mammalia; order Chiroptera; family Rhinolophidae; genus Rhinolophus; species Rhinolophus sinicus. The sequence continues at coordinate 111,740,072 of NC_133752.1, read as the reverse complement.
GTATGAGGGAGGTTTCTGGGATACCAGTAATGTTCTGTGGATTACTCTGTGTGCTGATTGCATAAGTGTATTCATTTTCAGAAAATGCTTCAAGTTGTACATTTATTATTTGTGTATTTTTCTGTACTTATGTTGTATGTCAATAAAACTTTACCAAAAAGTTTAGATATTGAGTATGTATATAGTGGGCTTCCTTTTGTGTAGAAAAAAGAGAAATAGGAGCAAGTTAGTGAAAGAGGTATTTATAGACGCTCGCTTATGTACGAGTATGGACAAAATATCCCTCCAAGTTACATAAAAAACTAATACCGTGACTTGCCTGGGATAGTGAAAGACAGGAGGGGAGGGAGATGTTTTGTTATGTTTAAAATAAGTTCATAAAAGATGGACCCACCCCACACTTTATTAGAGCTTCTGTAAACAGTGTCACCCATTCCTGATGTTGTGTCATAAGAACATACTTTGGAGTATCATTTCAATTCAATTTGCGATAAGATTTTATGTGAATTAAATTGATAAAATGGAATCATCTTTATTGGCAGTTTTCCAAAGGGCAGACAGTGACACATGTTTATGTGAAGCTTGCAGATATGTGAATGCATATCCAAGGAGATCTGCCTAATAATAGATATTTTCACAGCCGCTGGGACTGTGAGGGTGCTGATGGCTGAGAACATTAAGTTGGTCACTTCTGAAAAGATTCGCAAAGTCATTCAGGTGCCCAAAACCATTAAAATGGATGTGTTTTCTCTCAGTACTTAGCAGCTGTTACCAATCAACATAGAGACATTGGTTCAGTATGAGACACTGACATCCAGGTGTCTGTTAACACCTGAGTTGTCACACTGCAGTGTTGACTCCAGGCTGCTCTCAGGTTTAGATTCACACAAATGGCTGTTATGTAGGAGTCAGTGCATGGCAGATCCCATAGCTCTACCTACTCTCAGCTCTACCTCTGAAAACGTTATTGCCACCAAAATTATTTCTTGGCAAGCAGCAACCTGACATAAACTCTTGTGGTTGGTGTAGTTGGATGGTTGATTTATCTGGTTGAGGTTAGTTTTTGGAAAACAGATATTTTTTGCTTCTGAATTAAAATGAACATGTTTATTTAAATAATTTGATTTGGGACCACCTAGTGTAAGTAGAAATGATTGTAAAGTACATTTCTTGCTCTTAGTTTCATGTGTTTTAGCATTTTCTCTTCTCTATCTGGTTATGTATACAGAGGGTACCAAAAAAATGTATACACATTTTAAGAAAGGAAAAAACTTAAAATTGTAATACTCAATATATACTGATAACAAAACATGAATACAAGTCATGTTTGACTTCTGCAATTACAAGAGATGCTCAAAGTGGTCATCATTAGCGTCCACTTGTATACCACAGGTGCCAAAAAAATGTATACACATGACTTGCATTCATCTTTTTTATTGGTATACATTGAGTATTACAATGTTAATACACAGTTTTTTTCTTTCTTAAAATGTGTATACATTTTTTTGGCTCTCTAGTGCGGGCATGCGCGTGCACACTCTCTCTCTCTCTCTCTCTCTCTCTCTCTCTCTCTATATATATATATATATATATATATATATATATATGTATTTTATTTTCTTCGTACCTTCCTTGAAAAAAAACTCTACCTACCTGCCTTTACAGCAAGAAATTATCTGATGAATTCTAGCTGTTTCTTTAAAAAGAAATTCTTTTTAATGGTGTAAACAGAAAAATGATTTATGTTTTTACTTAATCTGTTATTAGTCAAGTTTGTCTCTTATCTCCTAAAATCCTTCCATAAGTATTTATTATGATTTTGTTCTTTATATTTTTATCTGTGTTATATTGTTATTTCCATGGAAATTTCTGTACCTTTCCAAATAAAGTCCTTAAAAGGGATTGTCTATGGCAAAGGGTGACTTCTTAAACTCATATGTCCTTGTGTTTATCAAAAGGTAAATGAGGATCTTTCTGACCTAAACTGAAAAGAATTACAGTGGAGGGATGATCAGAGATTTCATTATCTGCTATATCTTCTTGATATATATGTCGCATCCAGAAAGATTACAGAATTTTGGTTGTGTGTGTGTGTGTGTGTGTATTCAATTTTGTGGGCCTAGGAGTTGTCCACTGTCCAGTCCTCCAACTTTAATTTATCAAGATGCTCACTTTTTCTCTTTTCCCTATTTATCACAGGTGGAGGAGTTACTGATGGCCATGGAGAAAGTAAAGCAGGAACTAGAATCCATGAAAGCAAAGCTGTCCTCTACTCAGCAATCTCTGGCAGAAAAGGAAACTCATTTGACCAATCTTCGGGCAGAGAGAAGGAAACACTTAGAGGAAGTTCTGGAGATGAAGTAAGTGTTTTTTCTTACTCTTCACACATGTGTGTGGTAGAAGCACTTTTCCTTAGCGCTTTTGTTTCCAACCCTGTTTATACCCCAACACACTCAGCCTGCTCATTTTAATGCCCACTTGTATTTCTTATTCCCTAAAACAAATTTGGAACAAGTCCTCGTCAAATAGAATTATTTTTGACTCCTCTTCTTTGAATTTTAAAGTTCTCTAGAGTGTATGTATTTGTATCCAATTGCATCTCTGAAATTTCTGAAACCTTCTGGAAAGTTTAGGCAAATTGTTGAGCTTATTGAGAGATAACTGTTGGTCCTGAGGTTATCTGATGGCTAGGCAATTTTTGTAAATATTTTTTATTATAAACATTTCCAAAGCTGCACAAAGGTAGAGACAATAATATAATGAAACCCCATATGCCTAGCCCCATATTTAACAATTAACATTTTGCCATACATGCCAGTCAATTTTTACAAAATTTTTACAAAATTATGGCTTCCTGACATACTAATCTGTGGTGAAGCATGTATACATCTGCTTGTACATAATAGATGCTTCTTTTCCTTCTTTGTGATTTTGAAAAGCTCCGGTTTCCTTCTCTTCAGAATAAGTACATCTTTTTTGAAAGTCCAGTACTATCATATCCTTTACTGTTGCCAACCTTACCGCTACCTAATTGTACTACTCTCATTTTACTGAGACCAACCTTGTCCTGGAAACCCTGAGTTACCTTCACCTCAACAGTTATCTGTATTTTTTTGTTTCTCTTCTGCCTCAGAGGACATATTCTTTCTCCTTTATAAGGCTAGCTTCCTATCTCTGACAGATTTTATGACAGATTTTAAGCACTTGTCCTTCCTCTGCAGTCTTTTTTTTAATTCTTTTTTTTTTTTTTATTGGGGAAGGGGAACAGGACTTTATTGGGGAACAGTTTGTGCTTCCAGGACTTTTTCCAAGTCAAGTTGTTGTCCTTTCAATCTTAGTTGTGGAGGGCGCAGCTCAGCTCCAGGTCCAGTTGCCATTGTTAGTTGCAGGGGGTGCAGCCCACCATCCCTTGCGGGGAGTCGAACCAGCAACCTTGTGATTGAGAGCCCACTGGTCCATGTGGGAATCGAACTGGCAGCCTTCGGCGTTAGGAGCATGGAGCTCCAACCACCTGAGCCACCGGACCAGCCCGTTCCTCTGCAGTCTTCCTCTACTAATTTTCTCTCAGTAATCCTTGCTCCCTTTCTGTTAGTTCCTTCTTCTCTGCATAAATCTGCAGTCTCAGCCCAGCTAGCGCCTTCTGCTAATATTACCTCTTATTTTCTGCTACTTTGAGCTATCAGTAAATGTGACTACTAGCACTGTAGAGCCATAGAGGATCTTGTCGTGATAGCCTTGGTATGGATTTTCATGGGACATGACTCTTGTGATGTCATGATAGCAACCCAGGAAATGAGGAAGCTCGTGTTGAGGTGTTACCTGCGCTTATTAGGCCACAGTGCAAGGTTAAGAGACTGTAACCTTTCAGAGAAGAAGACAGATGATCCGTCCCTGGAAACGATGAATATTTGAAGCCAGAAATAGATTGATATGCTGGGGAATTAGGGAGAGGTTAGGGTTCTGAGTAACATCATGAGAAAAACGTTTGCAAATATGTTTCTTAGGAGCAAGTTAGTGAAAGAGGTGTAACACAAGTTTTTTGTCACTGGTGGTAAAATTCAAAGCTTGAAATTTTGGAGATGAAATAGCAGAGAAAACTCTTGGGTGTAATAAAGAGTAAAATCACTTGCTTTCAAGAGGTCTGGGAACCATTCCTAGAACATGGTAAAAGGTAAGAGTTGAAAAGAAAATTAAGTCAGGGCTTAAAGTAATTAAGAAAATGTAAGAAGGATGGATATAATTTGGAGGGGGAAAAAGGTATCATATGTGATTCTCTAAGCAGAAGCACGACCTGCTGAGACAACAATATGTAAGTTTTGTTTCGTTTTCTCTATGTACCAATATCTTGACTTGTCAGCTCTTTCCCACTCAGTTCAAATGTCTAGATATAGCAAAATAGTGGTGTATTTGTATATGAATTTTCCTTTATTATTAGGACTTTGGAAAGATATGAAGTAGTTTTTTAAAGAATGCTTGGCTCTAAATCATGAAAAGGGAATAGTGTGTAATTTTTTTTTCGTGCCACAGTTGCTTCCGTTGCCAACCTGGGTTGGAGATTACACTCCTGAAAAATTTTATGATTGGCGGCAAAACAGTAAGGCGTGGGATAAGCAATAAAGAATATAGAGAAATTTATATAAGTGGTACAGAAATTTAAAAACCAACCATTAAATAAAAGTTCTAGAAATAAAGCGTAAAAACCTGACTCTGGCAGAGGACTTACGTCTTAAATTACCTTCTTCAGTTGCTTAGGACATATTACTGTGGCATCACGATGTTCTTACATCAGATTTTCCATATATTTTGTGTCATTCAGATTTACCAACTTGAAGTTTTAAAGTAGTCCTTGTCTTTAATTTGCACTTAAATTTCCCCTTGTTGTTGTCTTTCATTTTCAATCTTAGTAGAATGGTTGTTTAATACCTTCCTTTCAATAATTATCTCAGCACTTTGGGCCTAATCCTCTATCCAAATACTCGTTGAGAGAGTGGTGATTCTTAATCCATCGTCTCTGTTTACACTGCCCTGTGGACCAACCCACGGAGTTCTACCAAGCGTGGGAGCAGCCCTGATTCTGTTCTTTTTCTCTAAACAGTGAATTGAAACCCCTGTTGTTGTTGTTTTAATGTGCATTTTTAAAGTTTGGCATACAAATGTAAAGTAATGATTCATAAATCCTCAGTTGAAAACTATACAATTAACCTAAGTGTAATTATACACAAAACACTACCAGGGATGTAATTGTGGGTTCTTTCTGATACAGTGAACTTTCAATCCCTTTTTACTGTGTAGCTGATGGGGAATAGACATTCCTCTGCTGTGTTTAGGACTCCTCTCCATCTGTTGAACCAGTTGTGCTAATCATGTGTCCCGGGTTGGGGATGTGCCCCTTTCTACAACTTTGCTCAGAATTCACTTCATTCTGTTGGCAAGTTGTAAGTTTTCTCCCTCCAAGTAGTTCTGCGCGATATCTGCCTCTAGTTACTTATGGCAAGTGGTAGGAACATACTTCTCAGAATAAAAGAGGCTGAGTCTGAATCCTGACTCTGCCGCTTATCGACTTTATGACTTCACAAGTTGTTTAACCTCTCTATGCCTCAGTCTCCTCATTTCTGAAATGGCAATAATAAGTGTTCCTGCTTCATAGAGTTTTCATGACAAAAAAATCAGAAATTATTAACATACAGAAGTGAGAACAGTGCCTGGCACAGGAAGCACTTAATAGTGGGTATTATTTCCTTATAGAAGTATTTTCTGGTGATGATTTGTAAGAAAACAAAATTATTTAAGCAAAATTTAAAAGGAGAAGGGCAGTATCCTACCTGTGGCTACTGCAGTGATAATCAGACTCTTCACTCCGCAATCATGGCAGGACCCACTGTACTTTCAGTGTTTGCATTGTTTAATTATTGGTCATTGAACACATCAAAGGACTTGTGCATTGTGCAAAAGAGACCGAAACATGCATGTATGTGATTCTGAGTCTAGAATAAGAAGTCCTTCCCGAGGAAAAGGCAGTTCGCCCATTTGTACAGAAAGTTCTAGAGACAGAGGAAAAGTGGCGGCGTGAGTTGAGCCTCAGTAAAGGTCCCCTGGAATTTACAACCAATCGAACAACAAAAACTCCACAAAGGACTCCCTGCACAGCAGGCAGGCAAGACGAAGAGGCCCACTACTGAAATCACCTACAGGTGGGAGAATCACGCGAGCGGGGGGAGGATGAGGGAAGGGAGAAGTGCGGAGACGGAGCCGCGTGGGCGCAGGTCGCAGACCTAGCTCAGTGCTCCGAGCTTGCTGCTTCCCGGAGCTACCGCAGCTGCAGGAGAGGGAAGAACTCGGACTGCTAAGGCTCTGCTTATGGCCCACAGGGCTGAGGGGACAGCATATAACACGGCTGAACCCAACGCTCACGGCAGAGACCTCGGAGAAAAGACTGAAGGAAGAAGGCTAAAAACAGTGGTTTAAGCCTTCACTGCCGAGCAGAGAACAGAAGCCTTAGGCACTGAGACTAGCCGCCCCCTCCCTCCCCTCCCAGAGCTCGCCCCGCCCCCACCTGCCCGGCGCTAGAAGCAGAACAGTAGCGGTGTCAGATCAAAAGAACACAATATTTGCTGTTCTGAGAACTGTGGACCACAGACACAAATTCGCAGCCCAACTAGTTCCGGCAAAGGGGAGGGAGCTGTGGAGACAGGACCGGCTGTGGTGGTGGTCGCCGCCATTGCTCTGGGCCACCTCTCCCAAGTCACCCCGACCCTGGCCATTATCTGGGCGGATCCCCGCAGGAGTAAACAGAACTGCTGAAATATACGGGCTCTGAATCTGGAGCTGGACGAGCTTTGGAACTTCAAAAGCTCTCCGCATACCCACAAGGACACTGCGCCCTGTGACCTAGACGAACTATTAACAGAGGAGAAGCCCGTCTCCCAGGGAATCACCCCATTGTGTGAGAAGCAGGAATAGTGCAGAGAAAACATAGCACTACCGTGTCGGAGAAGAAAAATAAGCTGCAGTTGGAGAAAAAATAAAACATTCTACCAACAAGTACTGGAAAACAAAAGAAAGACCGCTTCCTATCAACCTGTTGCAGAAGCCACTCCTGTAGATGTCTAGGAAGAGAGATAGTAAACCAGTAATTGCCATGAATAACCAAGACAATAAGACTGCTCAGAAAGAAAGTGAAAAATCTCCAGAAAAAGCACTTGAAGATACAGAAATATGTGACTTAAATGACAGAGAATTCAAGATTGCAGGTCTGAAAAAACTCAACGAGATGCAAGAAAACACAGATAGGCAGTTAAATGAACTCAGAAACACAATCAAAGAACAGCATAAGCATTTTACGAAAGAGATTGAAATTTTAAAAAAGAAACAAATAGAATTTCTGGAGATTAAGAACTCAATAGAAGAAATAAAGAATGAAATAACCAGCTTAGGTAGTAGAGTTGACCAGATGGAGGAAAGAATCAGTGACATCGAAGATAGAAACCTGGAAATGACACAGATGGAAGAAGAAAGAGACTTGAGACTTAAAAGAAATGAAAGAACTCTACAAGAACTTTCTGACTCCATCAGAAAGAGCAATATAAGAATAATGGGCATACCAGAAGGAGAAGAAAGAGAGAAGGGAACAGAGAATATATTCAAACAAATTGTTGATGAGAACTTCCCAAACTTGTGGACAGAACTGGACCCTCGAATCCAAGAAGCAAATAGAACACCTAGTTACCTCAATCCCAACAGGCCTTCTCCAAGGCACATTGTATTGAAGCTGTCTAAAATCAACGACAAAGAAAGAATCCTCAAGGCAGCCAGGGAAAGAAGACGGTAACTTACAAAGGAAAGCCCATTAGATTATCATCAGATTTTTCAGCAGAAACTCTACAAGCCAGGAGGGAGTGGAACCAAATATTCAAACTATTGAAAGAGAGAAATCATGAGCCAAGAATAATATATCCAGCAAAGATATCCTTTAGATATGAAGGAGGAATAAAGACCTTTCCAGACATACAGAAGCTGCACTACAAGAAATACTAAAGGAGGCTATTTGACCACCATCAACAGGGACAATTTGTGGCAACCAAAACTCAAAAAGGAGGAGAGTAAGGCCTGAACCGGAATACGGGAATGGAGAAAGTAAGCGTGCTGAAGAAAATGGAATACTCTAAATATCAAACTTTCTTTTACATAAACTTAAGGGTAACCACTCAAAAACAACCCAGAACTGAAATATATACTGTAATAAAAGAAGAAACAGAGGGAAACATCATAGAATACCACCACACAGAAATAATAGACAACAACAAAAAGGCAAAGAAACAATGGAGACACAGCCTTACCAGAAAACTAAAGATAGAATGACAGGAAATCCTCACATATCAATAATCACCCTAAATGTAAACGGACTGAACTCACCAATAAAAAGGCACAGAGTAGCAGATTGGATCAAAAAACTAAACCCAACCAAGAGACACATCTCAGCTATAAGGACAAGCATAGACTCAAAGTGAAAGGGTAGAAATTGATACTCCAAGCAAATGGTACCCAGAGAAAATCAGGTGTAGCCATAATGATATCAGATGAAACAGACTTCAAGGTGAAAAAGATAACAAGAGACAAAGATGGACATTTCATAATGGTGAAGGGGACTGTACAACAAGAGGACATAACAGTCATCAATATTTATGCCCCCAAACAGGGAGCACCGAAATATACCAAGCAACTACTAACAGAACTAAAGGGAGAAATTGACCAAAACACAATTATACTAGGGGACTTAAATACATCATTGACAGCTATGGATAGATCATCCAAACAGAAAATAAATAACGAAATAGTAGCCCTAAATGACACATTAGATGAAATGGACATAATTGACATTTATAGAACACTTCTTCCTGAAACATCAGACTACACATTCTTTTCTGGTGTACATGGAACATTCTCAAGGATAGACCATATATTGGGACATAAAATCAGTCTCAACAAATTTAGGAAGATTGAAATCATACCATGCATATTCTCTGATCACAAGCCTTTGAAACTAGCGATCAACTGCAAAAAGAAAGCAGGAAAAAACACAAATACATGGAGATTAAACAACATACTTTTAAACAAGGACTGGGTCAAAGAAGAAATTAGAGGAGAGATCAAAAGATACATAGAAACAAATGACAATGAAAATACATCCTACCAAAATTTTTGGGATGCAGCGAAAGCAGTTTTAAGAGGGAAATTTATCTCATTACAGGCCTATCTCAAGAAACAAGAAAACTCCCAAATAAATAACCTCATGTTACACCTTAAAGAACTAGAAAAAGAAGAACAAGTAAAACCCAAGGTCAGCAGAAGAAAGGAAATAACAAAAATTAGAGCAGAACTAAATGAAATAGAGAACAAAAAGACAATAGAAAAATTAATGTGACAAAGAGCTGGTTCTTTGAAAAGATTAACAAAATTGACAAACCCTTGGTTAGACTCACTAAGATACAAAGAGAGAAGACACTGATTAACAAAATCAGAAATGAAAGAGGGGAAGTTATCACGGACACCACAGAAATACAAAGGATCATCCAAGAATACTATGAAGGACTATATGCCACCAAATTCAACAACCTAGAAGAAATGGACAAGTTCTTAGAAACATATAGCCTTCCAAGGCTGAACCATGAAGAACTGGAAAATCTAAACAGACCGATCACCAGTAACGAAATTGAATCAGTCATCCAAAACCTTCCCAAAAGCAAAAGTCCGGGACCAGATGGCTTCACTAGTGAATTCTACCAAACCTTCAAAGAGGATCTAATACCAATCCTGCACAAACTCTTCCAAAAAATTGAAGAAGAGACAGTACTACCTAACTCATTTTATGAGGCCAACATTGCCCTGATACCAAAACCTGGTAAGGACAGCACAAAAAAAGAAAAATACAGACCAATATCTCTGATGAATACAGATGCAAAAATCCTAAATAAAATTCTAGCAAATCGAATACAACAATGCATTAAAAAGATTACTCATCACGACCAAGTGGGGTTCATCCCCGGGACACAAGGATGGTTCAACATCCGCAAATCCATCAGTGTGATCATCACATAAACAAAATAAAGGACAAAAATCATGATTATATCAATTGATGCAGAAAAAGCATTCGACAAGATACAACATCCATTTATGATTAAAACACTTAATAAAATGGGTATAGAAGGAAAATACCTTAACATAATAAAGGCCATATATGACAAGCCCTCTGCTAATCTCATAATTAATGGTGAAAAACAAGCCATTTGCTCTACGTTCAGGAACACGACAGGGCTGTCCCCTATCACCTCTGCTTTTCAAGATAGTGCTGGAAATCCTTGCCAGAGCAATCAGGCAAGAGAAAGAAATAAAAGGCATCCAAATTGGGAATGAAGAAGTTAAATTATCACTCTTTGCAGATGACATGATGCTGTATACAGAAAACCCTAAAGACTCCACCAAAAAGCTATTAGAAACAATCAACGAATACAGTAAAGTTGCTGGCTACAAAATCAACGTACAAAAGTCCATTGCTTTCCTATATACTAACAATGAAATCTCAGAAAAAGAAATACAAAAAACAATTCCTTTTGCAATTGCAGCAAAAAGAATAAAATACCTAGGAATAAACTTAACCAAGGATGTGAAAGACCTATATGCTGAAAACTATAAGACATTTTTGAAAGAAATTGAAGAAGACACAAAGAAATGGAAAGACATTCCGTGCTCATGGATTGGAAGAATCAACATAGTTAAAATGGCCATATTACCCAAAGCAATATACAGATTCAATGCAATCCCCATCAAAATCCCAATGGCATATTTTAAAGAAATAGAACAAAAATCATCAGATTTGTTTGGAACCACAAAAGACCCCAAATAGCCAAAGCAATCTTAAGAAAAAGAACAATAATGGAGGTATCACACTTCCTGACTTTGGCTTGTACTACAGGGCTACAATAATCAAAACAGCATGGTATTGGCAGAAAAACAGACACATAGACCAATGGAATAGAATTGAGAACCCAGAAATAAAACCACATAAATATGGACAGATAATTTTGACAAAGAAGCTAAAACATACAATGGAGCAAAGACAGCCTCTTCAATAAATGGTGCTGGGAGAATTGGATAGCCACGTGCAAAAGAATGAAACTGGACTGCTATTTGTCACCATGTACCAAAGTTAATTCAAAATGGATCAAAGACTTAAGCATAAGACCTGACACAATAAACTGCATAGAAGAAAACATAGGTACTAAACTTATGGACCTTGGGTTCAAAGAGCATTTTATGAACTTGACTCCAAAGGCAATGGAAGTAAAAGCTAAAATAAACGAATGGGACTATATGAAACTTAAAAGCTTCTGCACAGCAAAAGAAACCATTGACAAAATAAAGAGGCCACCAACTGAATGGGAGAAGATTTTTGCAAACAGTGCCTCCGATAAGGGGCTAGTATCCAGAATATACAAGGTACTCATGCAACTCAACAACAAAAAACAAACAACCCAATTGAAAAATGGGCAGAGGACTTGAAGAGACATTTCTCCAAAGAGGACATACAAATGGCAAATAGACATATGAAAAAGTGCTCAACATCACTAATCATCAGAGAAATGCAAATCAAAACCACAATGAGATATCACCTCACCCCAGTCAGAATGGCTATCATCAACAAGACAAATAGTCACAAGTGTTGGAGAGGCTGTGGAGAAAAAGAAACCCTCATACACCGTTGGTGGGAATGCAGACTGGTGCAGCCATTATGGAAGGCAGTGTGGAGGTTCCTCAAAAAATTACGAATAGAATTGCCATATGACCCAGCAATCCTCTCCTGGGTATCTATCCAAAAAATCTGAAAACATTTAGAGATAAAGACACGTGTGCTCCAATGTTCATTGCAGCTTTGTTTACGGTGGCCAAGACATGGAAACAACCAAAATGTCCTTTGATAGATGAATGGATAAAGAAGTTGTGGTATATATACACAATGGAATACTATTCGGCGGTAAGAAAAGATGATATAGGAACATTTGTGACAACATGGATGGATCTTGAGAGTGTAATGCTGAGCGAAATAAGTCAGACAGAAAAAGCAGAGAACCATGTGATTTCACTCATATGTGGAACATATCAACGAAAGAACAAACGAAAGAACGAAAGAAACAAAACAACGAAAGAACAAGACAAAGAAATGAGAAACAGAAACTCATAGACACAGACAATAGTTTAGTGGTTACCAGAGGGTAAGGGGGATGGGGGGTGGGAGATGAGGGTAAGGGGGATCGAATATATGGTGATGGAAGGAGAACTGACTCTGGGTGATGAACACACAATGGGATTTATAGATGATGTAATACAGAATTGTACACCTGAAATCTATGTAATTTTACTAACAATTGTCACCCCAATAAATTTAAAAAAAAATTAATTAAAAAAAATGAAAGTTCTTTAACAAAGAACTAGAATAATCTCATTTTCTAGAATAATCCTGACGGAGGCAAACCAAAAGGAATGACCTGATAGTTCTTTTCCATATCTAGCATTTATGATTGTAATTTTTGAGCATCTGTTACAGATAAATGGTGGCCATGAGTTTGGGGAGATGAGAAACTGTAGCCTGTCAGTCATTCAATAGAAACATCTGAGTTGGTTAGCTAGCCCTGAAGAGAAGGAATATTTTTATTGGCAGTTCCCACAAGGGTTCTTCTTTTCCTTTTACTGTGGTTTTGTTAGCCGTTCTTTTTTATTGTTATTATTCCACTTTGATGTTAGCCCCTTTCACTAAGAAAGAAAGGATGAATGGGAAAAAGGGGAAAATAACAACAGCTCTAATAACCACAATAAATTTTAGGTATCAGTTCAGATCATGAGCTTCACTGCTAAGATTTCTAGAAGAGCTGACTCATTTTCCATTGCCCTGAATTCAAACTCCTATCGCAGTCTCACCCTAGGTTGGCATTACAAATAAAGCTTAAAAGACTAATTTTTCACTTTGAGGAAAATTTTATCAAACTATGAATTTGATACTCTAAGAACTGGTTTTTTAGGAGAAATGGTTTCTTTGAGAATCCAGAGCTGTTTGGTATGTAGCATCCCATTAGTGAAGTTGGCAGAGAAATCCAAACCCCTCTGAGCTAACTTATGTACTCTTAAGATGCCTTTTGGCTAAAGAAAGCTCTCACTTCCCACAAACAAATAATAAAATTTCATGTGTACCTAAAAACGGTCCAATAATATAGTCTGAATTCTGGCATTTAAAAAATGCTTGCCTGTTAAGAGAGAAAAATAGAATAGAGTTAGAACTAAGAAAGCTATAGGAAATGGTTACTGGAAAAAGTACAGGTGATCAATCTATTATACCTTGAATAATTCAAACAAGAGTGTATTTTAAATTATTTTATCTCCTGATATCCTGCAGTATTTCATTTTTAAATTTATTGAAGAGTTGCTGACATTAAAAATAAAAATCCCATTTGGGGATTTATGACAGTTTTCCAAATTAACCACAAAATTGAAAATAGTTGTGGAAGTTATAGTCTAGTAACAAAATAATATTTGTAAAGCCACACTTATTTATACTTCCACCAAATGCCTTTATTTGAGTCATGAGACATATGATCAAGGACTTTAAGTAGAGTTGGGAACATTTTTCACAGTGGCCTAAAATACTGAGATTTAAATATTCTGTAGGAAATCACATAAATTAATATAAAAATTCCCTACACTTGAATTGAAAAAAGAAAACAAACTATGTTGTACAGCATAGCTATAAAGAAATAACACTGGTGGGAGAGTCCTAATGAAAATTATAAAGCTAAGTTTGTGTTATCTATAACTAACTGTCCCTTGGGACTTCCTCCCTAGTCTTGGTTTGCTCTTTAATTCTGCCTCCTCTTTTTCTCCCGATACTCAACTCGCTAATGCTACCCACCTTATAGAACATGTGATCGTGACTGTTCCTAACAGCTTTCCTCATTAGAACGAAAAGTTAGTTGAAACTCTGAGTTGCTGTAGGACAATGGTGGAAATGGCTTTATTAAATATAGTAGTTCTTAGAGTTCCTTACCTCTTTGTGCTCCTAAACTTTGACCATGATCTCAGCTTCTCACAAGATGAGGCATGTGTATTACGAATTCTTCTATTTTCTTGTGACCTGAACTGGATCAATCACAAATAACCCTAAATATTCCTTGCCTTTCTCGCCCCTTAAAGCCTAAGTCCATTCTACCTCTTAGCCGTTTAGCGTCAGATGTAATTCCCAAACAGCAGAAACCGCATTTATTAAAAAATTTGCTCCCTAATGCTCTTTTCATGTAAAAAAGGCTCAAATGGCTGGAATAATCCTTAAATAGCAAATAAAGAACTAAGCTTTTCCAATAAAGGCCCCAAAGTACCATCTCTTTTCCAGTTTTTAACATTCTTTCTTTCTATCAACATGTGGTTTGTGTACAAGAATATCCTCACCTATGCAGGGATGAAATTAAGAATATAGGTTATCTTCTTTCTCCCGAAGGGGAAAGGAGTGGGATTATTGACCTGCTTCTTACTTATCTTTTCTTTTTCTCCTCTATTAGAGATGTAGGGTCAACCCTAGTCCCTTCTGTTAAATATATATAAGTCAGTTAGAAGGTTAACTCTTGCAGGTAAGTAACCTAATGCCTTAACCTTATTGCAATACCCATTATAAGAAAATTTGTTATCTAACTATCGTAGTATGAGAGGTGTTTGGAGTTTGGGATTTTTTTTTTTCCTTAATTTTTTCCTTTTAGGAATTTCCTTTTCAGTGTTGCTCAGAGAATATCATATAGGTAGATAACTCATTCTGTAAATGGGTAAAACTTCCCTGAAGCTTTGGATGTAGACAATAGTAATCCATTAATTTAATCATAAGCTTTTTTTATCAGGAGAGCTTGATTAAAAGAGTATTATATGACACTCTTTTTAGCAAAGAATGTGTTTAAATTTGCACCAGTTTTCCTACCTATAAAACAGGGATAATAATACTTAGACCCACCTTATCAGGTTGCTGTGAGGATCAAATAAGATAAAGTAATGAAAACACTTTGAAATCGGTAAAGTTAAATATTTGTAAAACATGATACAGCTGAAAATCCAATTTGCACTTAACTTTTCAGGTCTGCAGTTTTTTCTTTCTGAAATAAAAGGGTTTCCAAGGTCCATTGATTCTGTAATTATAAACGCTGTGAGTAAATCAGAAAAGTAACATATATCAACAAAATACTGAGAAAAACTTGGGGGTCAGGTGTCCCTGAATTCTTGGCTGAGGACTAAGCTGCACATTCACTGCATGAGAGTACCCAAGACTTAGCAGAGATTGGCTGATATGGGGATGAAAGTGGCGTTGTGATACTAGGTATAGACCAATGCTGGGGAATTTGGATTTCCAACTCAGTCAGAGTAGCAAAGTCCTTGTTAAAACTTCACACATCTCACTGAGATTACAGAACAGCTAGGTATTAGATATAGGGATTATGACATACAATAAAGCGTACTGTAGACCTAGCATAACAAAACTTAAAGCTCCAAGAAAGTCTACAGAGGTGATAGAATTTTGAGGATGAGTCCCAAGATAGAGAGGTCCGGAAAATATCCTGAGCTTTCAAAAGATTACCCTAACACAGGATAAATCCAAAGCCTACACAAGTTCAAGAAAATCACTGTTAACTGATTTATCTACAAGACTAAAAATCACTGGTCTTCAGAAGAAAATAACAGAATCCAGAGTCTTCGCAATGTATCATCTACAGTATCCTATGTTGCATTTTTTAAAATTGCCAGACATGCAAAAAGTAGTAACATGACCCATAGTGAAGAAAAGCATGCAGTAGACATCAACTCAGAGAAATACGTTATGTCACTCTCATAAATATTCGTAAAAGACTTAAAGGAAAATGTCATATTGATGAAAGAAGAGATAGAAAGCCTCAGCCGAGGAAGGAAAACTATTTAAAACTGGAAATTTGAAAACTGAAATTGAAATGAAAAATTCACTGTATGTTCCTAATGATAGATTAGAGCTGTCAAAAGAGTCAGTAAATTTTAAAACAGATCAACGGAAATTAGTCAATCTGAAGAAAAAGGAGAAAAAGGTGATTTACAAAAATGAACAGAGCCTTGGTGACATGTTGGACAGTATCAAGTGGGTTGACACACGTGTGTGTGTGTGTGTGTGTGAGTGTGTATCGGTGGTGCCAAAAAAATGTATACACATGCCTTGTATTCGTCTTTTGTTATCGGTGTATATTGAGTATTACAATTTTAATACAGTTTTTTCCTTTCTTAAAATGTGTATACATTTTTTGGCACTCTGTATATATATGGAATATTACTCGGCCATAAAAATAATGAAATCTTATGATTTGCAACAACATGGATGGACCTAGAGGGTGTTATGTTAAGTGAAATAAGTCAGAGAAAAACAAATACCATATGATTTCCCTTATATGTGGAATCTAAAAAAACAAAATAAATGAACAAACAAAACAGAAACAGACTGATAGATACAGAGAACAAACTGATGGTTGCAGATAGGAGGGGGCTTGAGGGCTGGGTGAAAAAGTGAAGAAATTAAGAAGTACAAATTGACAGATTCAGAATAGTCACAGGGATGTAAAGTACAGCATAGGGCATATAGTCAATAATATTTAATAACTATGCATAGTATCAGTTGGGTACTATGTGTAGTATCAGTTAGGAAATCACCTCGTAAGTTATATAAATGTCTAACCACTATGCTATGTACCTGAAACTAACATAATATTGAATGTCAACTGTCATTGAAAAAATTTTTAAATGTCTTTTAAATATATAAAATATACACA
The DNA here is from genome assembly GCF_036562045.2 of Rhinolophus sinicus. NCBI lineage: Eukaryota > Metazoa > Chordata > Mammalia > Chiroptera > Rhinolophidae > Rhinolophus > Rhinolophus sinicus. The sequence continues at coordinate 111,723,207 of NC_133752.1, read as the reverse complement.
AGTATGTAAAAGAAAGAAAATGGATGAAAGAATTGAATATAAGATAAAAAAACAATAACATATATAGAAGAAAACATAAGTACTAAATTTATGGACATTGGTCTCAAGGGGTTTCTGTGAACTTGACCCAAAAGAAAGGAAAGTCAAAGCAAAAATAAATGAATTGGACTACATCAAATGAAAAAACTTCTACACAGAAAAAGAAACCAGCAACGAAACAAAAGGCAACCAATTGAATGGGAGACGATTTTGCAAATGATACCTCCAACAAGGGACTAACATCCAAAATACATAAAAAACTCAACAACAAAAAACAAACAGTCCAATTGAAAAATGGACAGAGGACCTGAACAGACACTTTTCCCAAGAAGACATACAGATTGCCAACAGACATGAAAACCTACTCAACTACATGAACTGTAAGGGAAATGTCATTGGTATTTTGATGGGGATTGCGTAGAATCTATAGATTGCTTTGGGTAGTATAGATATTTTTAATGATGTTAATACTTCCTATCCATGAGCGCAGTGTATGCGTCCACTTATTTGTATCTTATTCAGTTTCTTTCTTCAATGTCTTATAATTTTCCAAGTACAGATATTTTACCCCCTTGGTTAAATTTATTCCCAGGGTTTTTTGTTTGTTTTTTATGCAATTATAAATGGAATTGATTTCTTAATTTCTCTTTCTGATCGTTTGTTACTGGTGTATAAAAATGCAACCAATTTTTGTATGTTAGTTTTGTATCCTGCTGCTTCACTGAATTTATTTATCATTTCTAATACTTTTTGCTGGAATCTTAAAGGTTCTCTCTGTATAACATGTCATCAGCAAATAATGGCAGTTTTATTTTTCCTATCCAATTTGGATGCCATTTATTATTTTTTCTTGTCTGATTGCTGTGGCTACAACTTCCAATACTATGTTCAACACAAGTGGTGAAAGTGGGTATCCTCTTTTACCTGATCTTAAGGAAAATGCTTTTAGCAGTTCACCATTGTGTGTGCTGTTAGCTGTGGGATTGTCATAGATGGCCTTTATTATTGTGAGGTTTGTTTCCTCTGTCCCCACTTTGCTGAGAGTTTGTATCATAAATGGATGTTGGATTTTGTCAAATTCTTTTGCTGCATGTGTTGATATGATCATATGATTCTTATCTTTCGTTTTGTTTATATGGTCTATCACCTTATTTGATTAGTGGATATTGAACCAACCTTACATCCAGAAATAAATTCCACTTGATCAAGGTGTTTGACCTTTTTAACGTATTGCTGAACTCTGCTGATATTTTGTTCAGGATTTTTGTATCTATGTTCATCACGGGTATTGGCCTATAATTTTCTCTTTTTCCTAAGGTCTTTGTCTGGTTTTGGAATCAAGGTGATACTTGCCTCGTAAAATGAGCTTTGGAGCCTTCCATCCTCTTCAATTTTTTGAAATGGTTTAAGAAGAATAGGTGTTAATTCTTCTTTGAATGTTTGGTAAAATTCACTGCTGAAGCCATCTGGTTCAGGACTTTGTTTGTTGGGAGTTTTTTGATTACTCAATTTGATTTTTGTAGTAATCGGCCTGTTCAGATTTTTTGGGTTTATTAGTATTATTCAATCTTGAAAGATTGTTTGTTTCTAGGAATTTATCCTGTATCCATTCCAGGTTGTCCAATTTGTTGGCCTGTAATTGTGGTATTTTCTTATAATCCTTTTTGTTTCTGTGGTGTCATTTGTCACTTCTCTTTCATTTCTTATTTATTTAGGTCCTCTCTCTTTTTTTCTTGATGAATCTGGTTAAGTTTCATTAGTTTTATCTGTCTATCTTTTCAAAGAGCCAGATCTTGGTTTCATTGATCTTTGGTATTGTTTTTATAGATTCTTAATTAATTTATATCAACTCTGATCTTTATTTTTTTCTTCTACTCACATTGGGCTTTGTTTGTTCTTCATTTTCTAGTTCCTTTAGGTATAAAATTAGATTGTTGATTTGAGATTTTTCTTCTTTCTCGAGGTAACCCTGTATTATTGTGAATTTCCTTCTTAGACCTGCATTGGTTGTGTTTCATAGATTTTGGTCATTGTGTTTTCATTTCCATTTGTCTCAAGGTATCTTTTTATTTTTACCTTGATCATGTTATTAACCCATTTACTGTTTAATGGCATGTTATTTACTCTCCATGTGTTTGTGTGTTTTTCAGTGTTTTTCATGTAATTCATTTCTTGTTTTATACCATTGTGGTCTCAGAAGACACTTGATCTGATTTCAGTCTTCTTAAATTTATTGAGACTTGTTTTGTCGTCTACTATGCGGTCTATCTTGAAAAATGTTCCATGTGTGGAAATAATGTATATTCTGCTGCCTTTGGATAAAATGTTCTTAAAATATCAATTAACTTCATCTGCTCTAATATGTCATTTAAGGGTGCTATTTCATTGTTGATTTTCTGTCTGGATGATATATCCATTGAAGTCAGTGGGGTGTAAAGTCCTCTAGAGTTACTGTATTACTGTCGAGCTCTCCCTTTATGTCCATCATTATTTGCTTTATGAATTTAAGTGCTCCTACGTTGGATTAGTAAACGTTTACAGGGGTTATATCCTCTTGTTGGATATAACCCTTTATCATGAAATGCTCATCTTTGTCTCTTCATATAGCCTTTGTTTTAAAGTCTGTTTTATCTGATGTAAGTACTGCTACTCCAGCTTTCTTGTCATTTCCATTTGCATGAAATATCTTTCCATCCCTTTACATTCAGTCTGTGTGTCTTTCAATCTAAAGTGGGTTTCTTGTAGAAAGCATATGCATGGACGTTATTTTTTTAATCCATTCAGCTACCCTTTGTCTTTTGATTAGAGCATTTAATTCATTTCCATTTAAGTGATTATTGATTGGTATGTAGTAATTATCGTTTTATTACTTATATTTATGTTCTCTTCTTCTTTTCTTTTTTCCTCCTCTTTTCCCTCCTCCTTCTCCTCCTCCTCCTTTTCTTGAAGAAGTCCCTCTAACATTTCTTACAATATTGGGCGGGTGGTGATGAATTCCTTTAGTTTTTTCTTGTCTGGGAAGCTCTTTGTCTTTCCTTAAATTCTAAATGATAACCTTGCTTGGTAGAAGAATCTTGGTTGCAGGTCCTTACTTTTCATCACTTTGAATATTTTGTACCAATCCCTTCTGGCCTGCAAAGTTTCTGTTGAGAAATCAGCTGAGCTCCATTGTGGGTAACTAACTGCTTTTCTCTTGCTACTTTTAAGTTTCTCTTTATCTTTAACCTTTGACATTTTAATTGTGATCTGTCTTAGTGTGGACCTCTCTGAGTTCATCTTGCTTGGGACTCTCTGTGCTTCTTGGACTTGTATGTCTATTTCATTCACTAGGTTAGGGAAGTTTTTAATCATTATTTCTTCAAATAGCTTTCCAGTTCCTTGCTTTCTCTCTCTTTTCTCCTTCTAGTACCACTATGATGCAAATGTTGGTCCCTTAAACTATTCTCATTTTTTTTCTTTGCTGTTCTGATTGGGTGTTTTCTGCTACCTTGTATTTCCAGCAAATGTTGGTATACTTGACATTTTTCCAGAGGTCCCTTAAACTATTCTCATTTTTTTTCTTTTTGCTGTTCTGCTTGGGTGTTTTCTGCTACCTTGTCTTCCAAATGGCTGATTTCATCCTCTACTTCATCTAATCTGCTATTGATTCCATCTGATGTAGTCTTCATTTCACTTACTGTATTCTTCATTTTTGACTAGTTCTTTTTAATGGTTTCTTACTCTTTGTATAAGTTTTCACTGAGTTCATCTATTCTTCCCCTAAGTTCACTGACGATCCTTTTTTTCCCCGTGATATATATATATATATATATATATATATATATATATATATATATATATATATGTGTGTATGTATGTATGTATGTATGTATGTATGTATGTGTTTATGTAGACTATAGCTTATCTATTCACTTTCTTACTGGGATCTTTTTTTTTAGTTTCAGGTGTACAAAACAAGGTTAGACATTTATACTCCTCACAAAGTGATAACCCCCTCCCCCAATTTTCTCTGACATCATATACAGCTGTTACAGTTCCACTAACTCTATTCCTTATGCTGTACTTCACATCCTGTGACTGTATATACATGTATATATATATATGAAATCATACTTGACATTCATTATTCTTCAGCTTCAGGTGTGCACTGCATTGGTTAGGCACCTATACCGTCCATGAAGTGGTTTCCCTAATAAGGCAAGTGTCCATCGGATATCCTACAAAATCTTTACAACGTTATTGATTATATTCCCCAAACTGTCTTTCGTATCCCCATGGCAATCTTGTGATTACCGATTTTCTAAAACCGGTTTAGTGTTTTCTAATCCCCTCACTTTCTCCCCTGTCCCCACACTCCTATATAGCAACCCTCAGTTTTTTCTCTATGTCTCTGAGACTGCTTCTGATTAATTTGTTCATTTATTCTATTCTTTAGATTCCACATATAAGTGAGATCATATGGTATTTGTCTTTCTCCGTCTGACTTATTTCACTTAGCTTAATGTTCTCTAAGTCCATCCATATCATTGACTGACGATCCTTATAACCAGTGTTTTGAATTCTGTATCCGGTAAATTGCTTTCCTCCATTTTATTTAATTCTTTTTTTTGGAGTTTTGTCCTGTTCTTTCATTTGGGACATGTTTCTTGTCTCCTCAATTTGGCTGTTTCCCTCTCTTTGTGTCTATGTATTAGGTAGATCTGCTACGTCTCACATCTTGGTAGGGTGGCCTTAATGTAGTAGGTGTCTTGTGGCACCCAGTGGAACAGTCTTTCTGGTTACCTGAGCCAAAGTGCTCAAGGGGTATCCCTTGTGTGCCCTCCTGTTATACTTGAGCCTTGATTGCTGTTGCCATATCGGTGGGTAGGACTGACACTCAGGCTGACTGACTGGGCAGACTGGCAGTGCTACAGCAGACTGGCTGTTGTGCGGGGGCTGATCCCACAGAGCAGGATGTGCTTTAGCTAGGCTCTTGTGCCAGCCAGCCCACCCTTTGGGTGTGTCGTTTATATCGCTAATTGGGTCCTCTTGTGTGGTCTAAAGCCGGTCTCATGGGTATGTTGGTTCTTGAGCCTCTTGGAAGGGCTGTGTTGCAGGCCAAGGTTAGCTGATGCCTGTGCTCGTCCCAGCCCCTCCTCAAAGGAGCTACAAAGTGATATGCAGTTAGCAGCTGCTTGTGTTATCCTTGCAGGCTCCTGAGAGAGGTTATGCTGCAAACTGAGGTGGGCTGTCACTAGTGTCAGACTTGGGCCAATTAGCAAAAGGTACAGGGCACACCGAGGCCAGCTGCTGCTTATTTGGGGTTTGTGGACCTTTGAAAGTCCACAGTGCAGGCCAAGTTCACCTGCTTGTGTGTAACTGCTACTGAAAAAGGTTTGAGCCTGTGTGTTAGTAGGGTGGGGTGGAGTCTCAGGAAATCCACCAGCGTGGGGCAAGTTGTGTTAGCCAAGTTAATGGAGACTCAGATTTGGAGCCCCTCTGCGCCTGCAGGCTGTGTGTGGGGAGGACTTAGCAAAGGAACAGTGGTACCTGCCAGCACTTCGGTCCAGGAGAGAACTGCTCCAGCCCTCATGCTGAAGCCAGACAATTCATTTCTTCCTTTTTTTTTTTTTTTTTTTTAATTAAATTTATTGGGGTGACAATTGTTAGTAAAATTACATAGATTTCAGGTGTACAATTCTATATTACATCATCTATAAATCCCATTGTATGTTCATCACCCAGAGTCAGTTCTTCCATCACCATATATTCGATCCCCCTTACCCTCACCTCCCCCCCCACCCACCCCCACCCCCCTTACCCTCTGGCAACCACTAAACTATTGTCCGTGTCTATGAGTTTCTGTTTCTCATTTGTTTGTCTTGTTCTTTTGTTGTTTTTGGTTTATATACCACATATCAGTGAAATCACGTGGTTCTCTGCTTTTTCTGTCTGACTTGTTTCGCTCAGCATTACTCTCTCAAGATCCATCCATGTTGTCACAAATGTTCCTATATCATCTTTTCTCACTGCTGAATAGTATTCCATTGTGTATATGTACCACAACTTCTTTATCCATTCATCTATCGAAGGACATTTTGGTTGTTTCCATGTCTTGGCCACCGTAAACAAAGCTGCAATGAACATTGGAGCACACGTGTCTTTATCTCTAAATGTTTTCAGATTTTTTGGGTAGATACCCAGGAGAGGGATTGCTGGGTCATACGGCAATTCTATTCGTAATTCTTTGAGGAACCTCCACACTGCCTTCCATAACGGCTGCACCAGTCTGCATTCCCACCAACAGTGTATGAGGGTTCCTTTTTCTCCACAACCTCTCCAACATTTGTTACTATTTGTCTTGTTGATGAAATTCATTTCTTCCTTGTATGTCCCTGGTGCTTTTTGAGCTGCTGTCTCTTCACTGGATCTTAGAATGAGAGTTTGTGATTAAATGAGTCTGTGCTTTCTGTTTTATGCAGTTTATTTTCATGAGTTTGAAGCAAGAGGGGAGGGTCCTTTTATGTTGACTGAGTTCATAATATTTATCAGAAATATAAGTTCCAATTTGAACGAAACTTATTCTCAGTATGTTATTTTTTTTCTCGTTCGCTTGTTAAGTTTTGTTGGCCTTTACTTTTATATACGTACTTTTCCTTCCTGAAGTCTTCAAAAAGCATAACAAGGATTTTGAATGCTACTCTTTAGACAGATTATCTGTTGCAAAATATTTGCCATTTCTTATGGGATAAGGTAAATTTCAACTCTCTTCAACCAAAACTTTATGTGGAAAGGTCACAATAGGCAATGATGAAGGATGTGCTTGCCCCTTATCTCTAGTTGTGAAACGTTACTTTGTTCTCTTAAGTTTCTGTAAGGTAGAGAGTTACTTCTGCTTAAAAACTTTAGTTTTTACCCAAACCTTGTGTGTGTGTTATGGAATAGTTTATTTTTCCAATATACTTTAAAGAAAAAAAATAGTTTCTATTCCCAGCCTGTTCATGATATCCAGCTCCTGTTGCTTTGGCTCAGAGTTCCATTCTACTTCATGATAAACACCTTCATATCTCATTATATCTTAAACTCTGTAAACTCAAGGAGCAGACTTAGGAAACTCACTGTACTGTCTAAATGAGCCATGACAAGCCTGGAGTGGAATTTGCTGCTGAGAAGTAGACCAGGTGGTACTAAAGGGGCTTGTTCCACGTAGTAAATGCTCAACCCATTTATACTGAAGTAGAAACTGGAGGAGTGAATTTTTTGGCTACTAGTTTCCTGGAGAGATAAGACAGTCACACTGTGCTGATGTATTTCCATCTCTCCATGTCAAATTGTGCTAGAGGACATTTCTTTTTATTTCTAGGTCTGGTTTTAATCTGTTTTATTTGCAGCCTTAATATGACTAAACTCTTCAGTACTAAAATTTAAAGACACCAAAAGATGGATTAAATGGTTGTATTAAGTAGACCCTACAGCTCTTCTTGCTAGGGATGAAGTCCTACTGCGATGAAATAATATGGTTCAAAGCTGTCAGTAATTTCCAGATGTGGGAGAGGGACTAATCAGCGAGTTTCTGCAACAGGGCAACTACGCTTACAGCCATACCTCCAGAGATAGTACAAGTTCCATTCTAGACCTCTGTAATAAAGCAAGTATCACAAAAAAGTGAGTATCACAATAAAGCGAGTATCACAGTCCTGCAAGTTATACTCTTTTTTGCTTGTGATGGGTCTTGCCTTCAGTTTGTAAAAAAATGCACCATCTGCGAAGTACAAAAAGTGAACTGCAATAAAAGGAGGTGTGCCTGTATTCTACTGGGATCTTCCTAATTCAGTGTTTTCCTACCATATTATTGTTATTCCGCGTGTTAGGAAGTATCCAAATAATTGCACAACACACAAACTGTTATTCATCCATGTTTGTTTTATGCAAGTAAACAATACGAATATTTTGGCCTGGTTGTTTTGGGGAGGTTTCATGTGCAGACAGTGTAGACAAATACCCTTTTCCCAGTCACCCAGTGATGTGGGGATGGGCTCCAGAGCAAGAGCAACCCAAGAAACCATTTATAGCAGACCAGTCTGTAGTACCCCATCTCTTTTATCACAAAGAAGAGAGCTGTTTTAGCATATGGCAGCTTCTTTGGATTGAAAGTAAAGGTATATTAATTTTGTGTGTTTTTTCCTGAACACAGTTAATCAGGTCACTTAACTTTGAGGCCAATAAATAAAGAATGAATAGTCAAATTTAGTAAGTGTTGCATAAAATAAATTCTTTGTGAAATGACTGTTGAGCTAGCATGTATTTTCCTTTTTCTCTACTCTCTCTTTTCCCCTCCCCCCACCATTTTCAACAGAATGCTTTAATAAGTCCACAGGCCCTAGAATAATGTTTGGTAGGGTGTTTGTTGTTTCTTAGTACTTGCAATTGAGAGAGTTTGCACAGAGTTTTAAATGAAGTGACTTCTTCCCTTTATAGTTAACTGAGGTGTCATTCGTGTGCAGGAGTTTATTTGCTACAGCAGCTCCTTCTCATCCTACCTGTTCAGCTTTGGATCCTTCCATATTGCATCTTGCTAATAATTAATCTTTGTTTTTACTTTTAAAGCAGAAGAAGGTTCCAAAGCTGTGTTTTATTTGTATTTTAAAATAATAGCAGAGCATCCCTTTAGTTACCAGTTACTGTTTAGGTAACCTGATGATTCCTTTATGCTGCCCAAAATTTTTTATTTAAAATTGAGTATCTCTTACTTGCTCTTTAGCTCAGAGGAATCATATCCTCTGTGATATTTATTCTCCATCTCAGCTTCTTAAAGAAGTACTATAAATACAGGGTTTCAACTTAGAAAGCATTGTGTATTTCATTGACTAGAACTGAACTGAACTGTAGGCTAATAAAAAATACCAAATGAAAATATTGCATTCTATTGTAGATGTAATGTAATGTGAACAGTAATAGCTTTGATTCATTGTAAATTCTGAATACTAACAACATGGTTCAGAATATCATGAGGTAAAACTCAAAGGTCACATTTGTGTGACTGTTCATAGTGCACATGTAAGACCTTATTTCATTATTTTAAAAACAGAGGTATTTGCTCATACAGTATGGCAGTGTCCTAGGCTCTCACAGCGATAGAGGTAAGACGAGAGGTGAGTGGCTGCTGAATTATAGTGGTTTTTGCAATTGAGATTCTTTTGCTTTTATAGCGATGAGTTTTGTGTATGAATCGTAGTGATTACTTCATAGGCAATTTTCCTTTGCATCCCAGAGTATTGAAGCAGATTAGAAGCAGGTAAAGACCTGAGAGGAAGAAAAAAGAGTTCATATTCAATTATATTAAAACAAGGAATTTTTAACAAAAAGCAAAAGCCATTTATGTTGTTTCATATGCAGAAAATGAAAAAGTACTTGAAATTTCCTCAAACATAAATGCTAGACCTTATCTTACAACTTCCTTAAAGAAATCCATTTATTTACAGTAGGGCAGAGGTTCCTAAATTTTCCTGGTTCCAGTGCAATCAGTAAAATTTTTATGACCTCTAGGCCAAAATAAATATCTAACAATTCCTAACAGTAGTAAATTGGTTCATACAATTTAAATATTTATGTCGAAACTTTACTAATCATTTCAAAAGTAATAATACACGTAAATTGAAAGAAAAAGTAATGTTTTAATTTCATTCCTAAATCACCTTAATAACTTACTAATGCAATGTGTGCTTGCTGGGCACTGCACAGTTTTTCACGTCTTGGAGTCAGACTGGACACTGCTGCCTTCATTTCTTGTTCTATATTTATTTCTGTGCATTACCGTTCTGTTCTTTTAAATCATAGCAGCCATTGAAAACTCAGTTTCACAAAGATAGAACACCATGATTAGGAATGTAGCATGATCTAGTGTTGAAACTGTAAACTACATGAAGCTAGTAATTTTCATGTTGGCTGACAAATGTCACCATGTTCCCCACCCCGCTCCAAATTTAAAATATTCTGCAGTGCCCCTGTGAGTTCCCTGGGCAATATGGGCACTCTGGTTGTATTGCAGAGTTATCTAATAATAAGAATGGATGATATGTTAGTCCAGAAATAATTATTGCTATGTCAGAAAGTGGGTAAATTTTATAGTAGGCTCTTCACAGAGTAACTATGAGTCTCTTCACCTGCCAATGAGGCGACAGCGTAGTATATTCACAACAGTGGCTTCCAAACTCATTTTGACTCTGATCCCAGTAGAAAAATATTTTACGTCTCCCTCTCTTCTTCTTTCTCTTTTTCTTTTCCCTTCCCTCTCCTTTCTTTCACTCTAATGCACACACATAATTGAAACAAGTATTTAACAAAATAATGCTTTCACTCTGTTCACTAATATTTTCTATTCTTTTTATTCTTGTTTACTTTGTTTTTAAAATCTTGCTCCTCAAGACCCACAAATCTGAGGAAAACGAGTTAAGGGCATAGACTCTGGGGCTCAACTTGGTTTAAAATAACTGTCACTATTTCTATGTGACCACAGCAAAATATTTAAAGTCTCAGTTGTTTGTTTTCCTCATTTATAAAATGGAGATTAATAATAATACACAGTGCCAAGAGGATTAAATAAGTTAATACATGTGAAACACTGAAAACAAACCTTGGCTGTTATTTCCTGCTGATTTATTTATTACTAGATTCGCAATGAAGAATCAGAGATTGGGATATTTGGGAACTGGAAAAAACAAGTTTCAACCCCTAAAAATAGAGACCAGAAAATCTACAGAAAAGATTAATAAAACCAAGAGTTGGATCTTTGAAAAGATAAACAAAATTGAAAAGCCTTTAACTAGACTAAGAAAAAAAGAGAAGACCCAAAATTAGAAATGAAAGAAGAGACGTAACTGAAACTACAGAAATACACAGGATCATAAGAGACTATTGTGACCAATTATAAGCCAACAAATTGGATAACCTAGAATAGACTCCTAGAAACATGCTACCTACCAAGACTAAATCACGAAGAAATAGAAAATTTGAACAAATAAGAGGATGGAATGAATAATCAAAAACCTCCCAACAAAGAAAAGCTGAGCACCGGATGGTTTCACTGGTGAATTTTACCAAACATTTAAAGAAGAATTAATACCAATCCTTCTTAAACACTTCCAAAATAATAGAAGAGGAGGAGACACTCCCACACTCATTTTACAAGGCCAGCATTCCCTGATACCAAAGCCAGTAAGGGTACCACAAGAAAAGAAATTATAGTCCCATATCCCTGATGAACATACAAGTAGATGCAAAAATCCCCAAGAAAATAGTAGCCAACCTAATTCAACAATACACAGAAAGGATCATACCTCATAATAAAGTGGGAATTGGGGTGCAAGAATGGTTCAACATGTGCAAAACAATAAATGTCATAAACCACATTAGTAAAGTGAAAGATAAAAATCCTATCATTTCCATAGACACAGAAAAAGCATTTGACAAAAGTCAACATCCTTTCATGATAAAAATTCTCAACATATTGCATATATAAAGAATGTACCTCAACAAATAAAGGTCACATGTGCCAAACCCACAGCTGACGTCATACTAAATGGTTGAAAGCTTGCCCACTAGGTAGGATCAGGAACAAAACAAGTGTGCCCACTCATACCACTCCCAGTTATAGTACTGAAAGGTCTACCAAGAATAATTAGGCAAGAGAAAGAAATAAAATGCATCCAAATAAGAAAGGAAAATAAAATTGTCTTTATTTGCAGATGATGTGATCTTATATATAGAAAACTCTAAAGAGTCCACCAGAAACCTGTTAGAATGAAAAAACAAATTCAGTAACATTTCAGGATACAAACTCAACATACAAAAGTCTGTTGTTTTTCTATACACCAACAGCATACTCTCTGAAAAGGAACTAAAGAAAACAATCCCATTTACAATAGCATCAAAAATAACAAATGCCTAGGAATAAATTTAACCAAAGAGGCAAAAGATCTGTATACTGAAAATTATGTCATTGGTGAAAGAATTTGAAGAAGACACAAATAAATGGAAAGATATCTGTGTTCATAAATTGGAAGAATTAATATTATTAAAATGCCCATAATACAAGAAAGTGATCTGTAGTTTCAGTGCAATCTCTGTCAATATTGCAATGGTATTTTTCACCGAAATGAAAAAATAATCCCAAAATTCATACGGAATCACAGAAGTCACCAAATAGTCAAAGCAATCCTGAGAAAGAAAACAAAGTTGGAGGCATCACAATTCCTGGCTTCAAACTCTATTACAAAGCTATAGTGATAAAAACTTTATGGTATTAGTATAAAAGCAGACACACAGGTCAATGGAACAGAATCGAGAGCCCAGAAATAAACTCGTGCATATACAGTCACCTAATATTTGACACAGGAGCCAAGAATATTCAATGGGGATAGGACAGTCTCTTTAATAAATGGTCCTGGGAAAACTGGATATTCACATGCAAAAGAATGAAATTGGGCATTTATCCTACACCACTCACAAAAAGTAACTCAAAATGGATTAAAGGCTTACATGTAAGTCCCAAAAGTGTAAAACTACTTATAGAAAACATAGGGCAAAAAAACTCCCTGACGTTGGTTTTGACAGTGATTTTTTTTAGTATGACAGATAAAGCACAGGCAACAAAAGCAAAAATAAACAAATGGGAATACATCAAACTAAAAAGCTTCTGCACAGCTAAAGAAACAATCAGCATAATGAAAAAGAGAACCTACAAAATGGGAGAAAGGATTGCAAATCATCTACCTGATAAGGGATTAATACCCAAAATATATAAGGAACTCATATAACTCAATAGCAAAAAAATAACAACAAAGCATTTGATTTACATGAAAATGTAAAGATGCTCAAAATCACTAATCAGGAAAATGTAAGTCAAAACAACAATGAGGTATGACCTCATACTTGTTAGAATAGCTATTCATCTAAAAGACGAGAGACAACAACTCTTAGTCTGGCGAAAAGGGAAACCTTGTGTACTGTTGGCAGGAATGTAATTTGGTAGAGCCATTGTGGGAAATAGTATGGAAGTTCCTCAAAAAAATTAAACATGAAACTATCATCTAATCCAGTAATCCCATTCTCTGTGTATATCCAAAGAAAATAAAATCACTATTTCGAAGATCTATCTGTAGCTTTATTTTCCTTGCAGCATTATTTACAGTAGCTTAAATGGAAACAACCAATGTGTCCATCAGCGGATGAATGGATATAGAAAATTTGGTGTGTGTGTATATATGTACTTGTATGTATGTGTGTGTGTACACAACATATACATACACACGATTGAATATTATTCAGCCATAAAAAAAGAAGGAAATCCTTTTATGACAGCATGGTTAGACCATGAGGGCATTATGCTCAGTGAAATAAGTCAGAGAAAGACAAATATTATATGTTCTCACTTTTTTGTGGAATCTAAAAGAGCTGAACTCAGAAATGAGAGCAGAATGGTGTTTGCCAGTGGTTTGGGCTTTGGGAAATCTGGAGACGTTGGTCAAAGGGTGCAAACTTCCAGCCGTAAAATAAATAAGCTCTGGGGATCTAAGGTACAGGGTGAGTGTAATTAACAGTGTTAGGTTGTATATTTGAAAGTTAAGCAAGTAGATCTTAAATGTTATCACTAAAAATAAAAAATGTAATTATATAATAGGATAGAGGTGTTAGCTAACCTTACTGTAGTAATTATTTTGCAGTGTATCTGTGTATCAAATCATGTGGTATACCTTAAACTTACATATGCCATCTATCAGTAATATTTCAATAAGCTGAAAAAATAGAAACATTTAAAGATTTAGATTAGAAAAAAAAAGACATGAGAAACTAATTAAGTGCCATATGACTAGGGAGGCCAGTAAGGGATAAGAGGAAGAACATTTCAACCAGAGAAAATCAGCATGAAGGGAGGGCCAGTGGTGGTAAAGAGCTTAGTTTATTGAAGGGTCTGAAAGAAAGCAAGTGTATAAAGTACAGAAAATGAATGGGATGAAAGTACTCAAGCTGGGTGGAGAGGACAGGGCCTACACCAATCAGACGCTCTCTAGGATGTTACATATAAATCCTGAGATAGTTTGCTTCAATTTTAATTTTATGCTCCATCTTTGATGTTAAATTTTATCATTTTGGTTTAATATAATGTGTTGACTTATATGGATGTACTATTTTTGAATGGTTTTCTATTTCCTTTCCCATTTTCCCATTGAGACTTTGTTTTTAAGAAACACAATGAAAAGTCTTTGGTTTTATTTGAAATGAATCAGATCCTTAAACTTACTGCTTTCAGCTCCATGGTGTGTGGTGTGTTGATTATTGTCGTTATAAATCTGATTTGGCACTGGCTATTGGTTAATAGAGTGAATTGCAACAGCCTAACATGGTGCTGGGATAGACAAGTGCAGGGAATTTTTGTTGTTGGCAGATGTGAAAGGCTTTATGAGCTTAGAGAGCAATAGACAGAGAACTGTGGTTTTCGCCTTTGATGTTTCTAGATATGTCTAAGAAAATAGTCAATACAATTTTTGTTGTCACTTCTAGATCCATTGTTGCCTTATTAAAGGTAACCTTTCTTTTACCTTCAGGACACACACACACACACACACACACACACACACACACACTCCCAAAAGAAAAAATCAGTCTGTTTTTCTATATAGGTTCTGGATAACCAAGACTTAACTTGAACAACTTATTTTAAACTAGGAATTCTTGGAAATCATTGCTATTTGTGGCAGAAAATTTTAAAGCACTATTCTATTTTATTTCCCCTCAAAAAAGAGCAACTGCTTTCTTGTACAGAGTTTATCAGTTATCCTCTGGCTGTTTCACTTGAACTAGCCATGCTTTTCTTTCTTCCTTTATACATTATATACCCAAAAATAAGAGTTTTTAACAGCTGAATGATACGGAATTTAATTAGATCTAAATAATATAAAAACTTTTTATTGGCTTTTTGTGATTGATTTTGTACTATGGAAAATTACACCGATAATTATTTATGCTACCCAAGATATTTAATTGTACTGTTTGAAAAGTATATACCCTCTTTTTTCCCCCAAGAAACCTCATTTTGTCTTTTGCATCTCAGTTCAGAGGTTGCATGGCATAATTTCTTTTCCCAGCAGTGCATTTTCTCCTTTTTGTGGCTACTATTTGTATTATTTCGTTAATAATGGTTATAAGCAGACCATTTACAATTGCATACCCCATTTAGAAGTATTCTGAAGGTAATACTGTTGAATGCCTTCCACTGCCTTGAGACTAGCCTCTTGCCTTAAGCATGAAAGGGATAGAAAGGCACAGTGCCAGGGGCAAAAAAGAAAGTGATATGTTTGCGTCTGACCTTCTAAGGCTCTGAGGTGACAATGACTCTTAAAATGTATTTGTGTCCCAGAGAAGTAAAGCAGCCGGGTTGTTTGTTTGGTGGTTTGTTTGTAAGAAACATTTAATATGTTGACTTTGGTTGATTCTGTTCTCCTAAAATTTTACCTCTGTTAAATCACATTTATTTTTAGGCTGGAATCATCTGCCATATTTATTAGTTGGTCCGTTCTTTCACATGAATCGAGTTTGTTTTTAAACATTTTACTTGCAAAGTGTCTTAGATTTTTGTACCCTTTTTGTTTTTACTGTAGTCACTTTCCGTTTAGCATTTATCATGTCATCGCTGGATAACTGCAGCCAGTCTTTCTAACTCTCTCAACTCTAAGCTATCAGACATATAAATGCTGGAATTATTTTTTTCAATTTTTACTTTTGACATGTTACTTCAATATTATTTAGGATTGCTTTATTTGTTTTTAATGAAAATCCAAATGATGCCCCTATTTCAATAAAAGTATAAGAAAATGTTAATAAAATAGGGTTTTATTTTTCTTATCTAACAAGAGGCATGGAGGTAAGCAATCTAGGGCAGCTTATTGGTTGCATGACACCAAAAGGGCCTAGTCTCTTTCTTTTTTCACTGTTTCTAATATATGGCTTTTCTCCTTATGCTTGTAAAATGGCTGTGGACTGAGACTTTGCATGCATATTCCAGACTGTGAGGAAGGAGACATATCAGCAGCAAAAGATATTTGCCAACTAAGTCTAACTCTTTTATCAAAGACCTACCCTCTAGATTTCCTCTTACTTCTTATCGGCCAGGGCTGTGTAGCATGTCCTCCCCACACCAACCCCCATCAGTTCAAGGGAGCTACGAAAATTACATGTTTTAGTTGGGCAGAGACTCTGATTCAAAACCCAGATTTCATTAGTAAACAAGGCTGATGGGATGGATAGTGAACAGGCAACTAGCAGTGTCTGCCACCCCTCTCCTGTTCAGAAACATAACTTCACTTTGCCCCGCGTGTTAGACTCTTCAGCTGAAGTAGAATTACCAGACTAGCATCAGCCTGTAGCGCTACCAACCATTCACTCAGAAGAGACTACTCGCCTCCCGTATATAATTCAAACTTCATAAAACATTGAACCAGATGTGTGTAAAGAGGATCAAAAGTGTGATTTTTTCCATGATCGTTTCAGTATTGTTTCAGAAATATCAAATATTCTTTAAAGAATTTTTTCTCCTTTTTTGTGGTGGTGGATGTCGTGGACTGAAGGGTATGGTGAGCCTGCTTTGTTGACATGCCACGCTTACTGCCTGTCATTGTTTTAGCAACATTCCTACACACCTGTTATATTAGAAAGATGAGAAAGATCCCAGATCTTAGCTCCAGGAATATGAAGAATTCACTGTAGAGACTTAAAGAAGGTACTTAACCCTCCTAGGCCTCTGTTTCTTCATCTGTGAGATGAGAACATTGGCCCCAAAGGAAAAGTAGCCAAAGAACATACCCAAGCAGCTCACAGAAATGAAACTGCAGAGAGCCAACCAAACTGATTTTAGTCAGTAAATAACATAATACTCAGAAGCTTTTCTATAAGGTTTTAAAATATGAAGCTGTGCCCCTTCCCAAATTTATCCTCTGACTTTTTCCTTTCTTAGTGCTGTTCTACCTGTAAAATATTCTGTTTATACTCTGGACTTGGTACATTGAGAGACAGAGATAAGAGATGGATGATGTAATGGAATTTAGAGAAAGACAGAAAAGTGAATTGTGGCTCCTACCTCTCAGCACTTTATAAAACCGATAACAATTGTATTATATCCAGAAGCACAAATCCATAGTTTGAAATGGTAAACAGCTTTTAGGCGGAGCACCACTGTTAAATACATGAGAAGCCCTTTTGACCAACCTTCATCTAACCCTTAACCTACTTGCCAGAGTAACAGAGGCTTTCCTTTTCTGCTACCGATGCTGATTAGTACTGTGTTCCCCGAAAATAAGACCTACTCCGAAAATAAGCCCCAGTTAAGATCGTCAGCCAGACAGATGCATTTAGTACATTATGACGATGTTCCAGAAGATGACATGACTGTATTTGAATAAGTGTAGATTGTTGTACATGAAAAAATAAGACGTACCCTGAAAATAAGCCCCAGTTAAGATCGTCAGCCAAGCGGATGCATTTAGTACATTATGACGATGTTCCAGAAGAAGATGACATACTGTATTTGAATAAATGTAGATTGTTGTACATGGAAAAATAATACATCCCCTGAAAATACACCCTAATGCGTCTTTTGGAGCAAAATATTAATATAAGACCCGGTCTTATTTTCAGGGAAATACGGTAATATAATATCATGCTAGAGTAGCTAGTAGACTCCTCCTGAAGATACTTGCATATCTCAGTTAATCTCGTAAGGTGTACAATTACTAAAAGGTACTTATATTTGTTCCTACACTTGTTTATTCCAGTTATTCTTAATATTATAATTAGTATTTTTATCATCTGAAACCAGTGACATGCTTGTAAGAAAAAATATTTCTATGAAGCTAGAGCTGTTTTGGAAAGACAATACAAGTAAGTCACTTAAAAATTGTTGAATTAGCGAAAGTGCGATCATTATTAAATATTGGAGAAATTTTTTAAATTTAAAAGTGTTTTAAACTGAAATTGCTTTCAAATGTTTTAAGTATACTAGCCTCACTATAACAAAACTGGAACTGGACAAGATGCGAAAAAGACCATGCAAAATTAGTCATTGGATTATATGGCAAGCTTTGAGCCTTGCCTGCATCAAAGATCGGTGAAGCCGTGTGCATTTATATGTATAATTTTACTATTCTTTAATGAATTTTTTTTAGTTACTCAGTCAGCAGAATTGAGTGTCATTTAAAAGGGTATCTTCTGCAGTTTTTTATAAAAGAATTCGTTCATTCTGGGAACTCCAAAAAGTAAAGCTTTTGTATAGAATGTTGTGTATTATAAATTATCATATTTATAAAAATGTTATAAATACCTGATTCTCAAATAGTAGATAACTGGAAACTACAGCACCTTTCCCATGATGCAATATCTTTAAGATTTAACACAGATTAGGTTAAATTTATTCATACGGATTTGGTTTTAATTCCAAAGACAAATTTATCAAAGAATATTGTAATTTTCTGCAATCTAAAAATGCAGATTTTTTTCGCCCTTCCACAAAACCTAATTCTAATCTTAGATGTCAGGACAGCTGCGTCATGATGACTTACTTGCTCCAGTTCGATATTTTCCTGAGATGCCATACCTGCCAATTGGAGTTAGGAGTCAATGGGCATCACCAGATAGACTTCGTTATTGGCTTACGATATTTAAATCAGAATGAAAAGCTCATACAGAATTTTGTACCCATACCCTGAAAAATGTGAAGCTGTTTTTGGACTAACATTTCATAGCTTTTGTGGCTAATGAGGCATGAAATAAATTGGCAAGCTCAGACTGCTCAGTACAGTGGTACAGTGTGCGTTTTCTAATTCCCAGCCCTTGGGATTCCAGCGAGGTCACAAATTAAACAAAGTCAGGATTAATCAAAACTACAATCAAATAAAACCCAATCATTAATCCTCTTCTGAGTTACAATGGGGTGATTGTGTAATTGTGTGAGAAGCACTGGAGAGGGCTCTTTTGTAGTTTATAGGAAAATCAACATTAAGGTGTCAAACAGAAAAATGAAACCCTGCAGGTGAAGCTGCCTCTGGAGCCAAGAGAAACTGGCAGTTTATGCAGAGTTGCAAGTGAACCTTTAGAGTATTGAAAGGGGTGTTGGCACTGGCAATATAGAACACGAGGGGCTCGCAGTGGGGCCCTTGAGATTAGTGTAGGGGCCGCAGCAGGCCCTGTTTGCTGAGAAGCTTAGTGTTTGGGTGTAGCAGCTCTGAGCAACAGTCTCTCCAACGTTTACTGCCAAAAATTTGCTGTGTATTTCTCAGCTCTTTGTAATTTTGAAGAAGAGTTTATAGAAAAGCATTTCCTCTGTGGGAGTAACTAAGTGGCAGAAGATGTCATCCCCAACAAAAAGGGGGAAAAGTTCCCAAAGAAGAGAACTTTCAGCCCGTATTTCTTTCATGTTTCTGACTTTTGAACTTCCTGATGCTTTCTTTATAATAGCTGTCTTATTATTTTGGCTATTTTATATTCCACAATGATCATTTTCTTCATTTTTCATCCCTTAGTCTCAAGTCAGTGTCAGTTTCATTGCCCGTTTTTTAAAAATCGATAGTGATATTATTATGCTGTTATAATTAAAGAATCAGTTTCAATGTTTAATTCATCCCATATCGTTTATGTTAAATATGTATATATTTTTGCATGTGTGCCCTAAGGATAGTATTTGTCTGTATTGGTTCGCTTTCTGCTTTGCTGCACATAGCAAACAGAATTTCCCTTCGTTACTCACCCCATCTCTGATTTGGCTACTGATTCGAAAGTCCCCAGACAGGTGATGGTCTATATCATGTGATTTAGACTGAGTTTCTATATTACAGAATTTCTGTTTCTTTCACTGCTTTTGTGCTGTTTCTGGGCTAAGCCCTTTGTGTATGAAGAACAGTGTTAGGTGCTGTATGGAATACATGTTCTTTTCTCTCTAGTAATTTACCAGTTAGTGTCCATGCATTCATAGCTGGTCAGGCACATACACTTACGTTGCTAAAGGCATCACTTGGGTTTTATGGCAGGACTTCACTGTAATGAGCTGTTATTTCAGACTTTGTCTTTTAGCTTCTTATGTATTATATTACATTTTGGTATTGTCATTGAAACATTAAGAGTTAAATTATCGTTAGAAAATAAAGGCCTTGGAATTTTAATAATCTCATTCTTGTTTTCAAACCTTTGGCCATCGTGAAGATGTGCTTGGCATGTTTAATCCCTGTAATTTTTTACTTACCTATAATCAGTTTTCATTTTCAAAGTAGCTAAAGCTATGGTAAATGGAAAAGCATGTAGAATATGTGTCTGTCTGTTTATGTTTATGGTGGGGGAGGGTTTTCATTTAATTTTTTTTTAACTTTTATTATTTAAGTGTGTTTTTCCAGAACCCATCAGCTCTAAGTCACATAATTGTTTCAATCTAGTTGTGGAGGGCGCAGCTCACAGCAATTTAGCAATAAGTATCAAAATGAAATATGCATTATATTTTGACTCAGCAATGCCATTAAAGAATCTATCCTAGAGACATATGAAGTCTGACAATTAGGTTTGCGAACTTTCCACCGTGCGTTTACATTGGCAGCACTGTACAAAGAGCTCAGTAAGGTTTCATAACCTTGGTATATCAGTGTCTCACAGCTGTGTTCCTGTCAAGATGTAGCGATGTCTTGCTGAGTGGTGTTCATTATTGTTGCATGTTTTTGTGTGCCATCGTGAGAATGTCTGAGCTTGAATTAGAGCAACAAACAAACATTCAGTTTCTTGTTTAACTTGGCAAGAATGGAAGTGAAATCAGGGACATGTTAGTCCAAGTGTATGGGGATAATGCCATGAAGAAAACGGCAGTGTACAAATGGATTAAACGTTTTTCTGAGGGGAGAGACCGCGTCACTGCGTCACTGATGAAGAGAGATCAGGGTGGCCAGTAAGAAAATATTGCAAAAATTCATCGAATTGTGCATCCAAATCATCGGCTGACTGTGAGAAGCATAGCAGACCAAGGAAAGATCGATTGTATAACAGGAGAATCTTAACTGAAAATCTTGGCATGAGAAAGGTGTGTGTAAAAATGGTCCCAAAGGAGCACCCCGATAAACAAAAGCAAAGGAGAATCAAAGTTTGTCAAGACCTTTTGGAGAGGCAAGACGATGTTTTGGGCTGTGTTATCACTGGTGGTGAAACATGGGTGTGCCAATACAACCCTGAAACAAAGCATAAAGTGCACAATGGAAGTCATCCAATTCTTCATGACCAAAATTTCCGTCAATCCAAATCGAGTCAAAACAGTGTTGCTAAACTTTTTTGGTGTCAGAGGGATTATTAGTTAGGAATTTGTACCAACTGTACAAACAGTTAACCAAGTTGACTATTTGGAAGTGCTGAAAAGGTTGCGGGAGAAAGATGACCTGAATTTTTTGCCAATTCATGGCTCTTGCATCACAACAATGCACCAGCTCACAAGGCACTGGCTGAGGGAGTTTTTAGCCAGTAAACAAATAACTAGTGGAACACCCTCCCTACTCACCTGATCTGGCCCCCAGTGACTTCTTTCTTTACCTGAAGATAAAGGAAATATTGAAAGGAAGACATTTTGATGACAGTCAGGACATCAAGGGTAATATGACAACAGCTCTGATGGCCATTCCAGAAAGAGTTCCAAAATTGCTTGAAGGGTGAACTAGGCACTGGCGTCAGTGCACAGCTTCCCAAGGGAAGTACTTCGAAAGTGACCGTAGTGATATTCAGCAATGAGGGATGTAGCACTTTTTCTAGGATGTGTTCGCGAACTTAATTGTCTGACCTTATATAATACAGTGGCCAGCACATGTTGCATGTGAATACATAGTAAATTTTTTCCTGTTTCTTCCAAAGTTATTCTAAAATTAAATCTTGAGGGGTAATATTTAGAGGGATGAAACTCAGTCGTAGAATATCTGTTACCAATTCCACACTATTGAAATGTAAATATAGAGACAGAAGTGAACCTGGTTTACTAGGAAGGAGAGCTTCACCTGCGTTGATTTTGTGAATGTGACTTCTTTTATATTACCAGACAATTAGAAAATGAGCATGAGTGGGAAATAATAGTGTACATACTTATATACACACATTGAGGATAGGAATGTTATAGTGCTTCGGTGAGTCCAACACCTGTTCAGGAGCGATGGCTGATGTGAGCAATCATTAATCCTTAGGCCAAGTTTACATGTTATCAGACACGTTGCATTCTTGCATTGCTCTGTGTGTAAGCCACTATAATTTTGCCAGTGATAGCTTCAGGGTAATTCCTATAAAGAGATAAATTTTGAAGTGGTGATATGTATATACACATAGTAGAAAATACTAGCCTTTTAAAAATAAATACATACTATCGATCACTGCAATATATTAAAATGTCTTGTGTTTCTTCCAAATTCATTTGCGGTAGTTTAACCTCCCAAATCATTTGTACCTCAAAGACTTCCTAAAACTTTTCTTGTCAAGGATGTCAAATTACAAAAACTGCTGGAAAGTTAATTGTCAGTGGTTTCTGTTGACATCCAACCTTCCCTGAGTGTAAAAGTCTCCAACTCCAAAGAATTGAAGAGATCCTAAGTGCAACTTTTTTCTTTTTTCCTTTATGCTCCTGCTAAAAACTGCATCTGGTACACTGATTTCCATCCTTTTTCTTTACATAACGTTGCTCGGATGTGCTTCAGGTTACCTGGTCTACTTTTTTTGCCACTTTAGATGATCAGCAATTATAAAAAATGAATTATTTACTGACATAAATGTGTAACTATGAAAGTCCCTCTTTTTATATATATACTGCTTAAGATAATAGAAAGTGATTTTAGGTGATTCAAATTGACTTAATGTATTAATCTAATTATTCTCTAGAATTTCCTTTGAAATGTTACAAGAATTTATATTCAAAAGCATACTAAAATACTGTAACTTATTCCAAAGTTAACATACTATCTATTTTTTTCCTGTACGTCTTTGGATGACCGTTGTTCTAATTCAGTAAAATCTAAACATGTAACACACACAAACACACACACACACACACTGCATTCTATATTGCTGGAAAATGTTTTCATTTAGTAATGCTTCCTACGTGTAGATCATTTTGATATTTTATATTCTGTTTCACCAGCTTTAATATAATTAGAACAGCACTAAGTTAATGAACACTACTGAGTTCTTTACTTTGTTTATTACAAGTTCTGGTGACCAGCATTTCTAACTCTTTGAAGATATTATAACACTTCAGTGGTTTTCAAGTGTTTTCCTTATGGGGTCAGACTGTACATGGGCTTCCTGATCTATAAGCATTATAGTTTCTGCATGTGGGCGACAACACTCGCAACTATGCAGCAGGTCTGCAGTTTTCTTCCTTTTTATTTTATTTTATTTTATTTTATTTTATTTATTTTATTTTCAGGTCTACAAAGCAACGTAATAGTTAGACATTTACACCCCTCACAAAGTGATAACCCCCCAATCTACTACCCCTCTGACATCGTATTGACTACATTCCCTATGTTGTCCTTTACATCCCATGACTATATATGTAGTTATAGTTGACATTCAATATTATTCTACTTCAGCTTCAGGTGTACAGGTCAGGCATCTACACAGTCTGTGAAGTGACCCGCCTGATAAGTCCCGTGCCCATCTGGCACCCTACACAATCTTTACATTATTGGTTATATTCCCCAAACTGTATTTCATATCCCTGAGACTATTTTTTTTTTTCATGGTACAGACTGCTTTATTGGTGGCAGTTAGTACAAGTCAATAAATATTGATCCGCAAAGAAGAACTCTTATTTATCAGCTTACTGGTCCACAGAGAACTGAATGAAATTGAACCAGCTAATTGCTGGAAGAATGAACTGAAGTCAACCCTGCTTCTTGGGAAGTGAAGCCATAGCCGGTTGATATATGGCATATGCTGTTCCGCCAACTGTAAGAACCATGGTAGCTCTATACAGGAGGGCATCAGCTACCCCACCCTTTAGATGCACTGGAATTCCATTATCCTCCTGAAATAGCTTTTGTTTCTCTGGAACTTTATTTTCAATCTGCCTGCGTGAAGCAGTATTTATGGTCCTCTGGGTAATCTGACGAAGAGCCAGCAGATTCCGCAGCATATTGACTCGGTTACTGCCCACCAACCGCAACAACTGATCACTTGAGGCTATATTTTGACTACCAATTTGTACTTTCTAATCCCTTCACCTCCTTCCCCACCCTCAACCCCTCCCCATCTAGCAACCATCAGTTTTTTCTGTATATCTCTGAGTCTGTTTCTGTTTTGTTTGCTTGTTTATTCTGTTCTTTAGTTCCACATATAAGTGAGATCATTTGGTATTGTCTTTCTCAGTCTGACTTATTTCACTTAGCATAATATTCTCTAGGGCCATCCATGTTGTTGCAAATGGAAAGATTTCATTCTTCTTTATTGCCGAGTAATGTTCCATTGTAAAAGGTAACATAGTTTCTTTATCCAATGGTCTATGGATGGACATTTCAGTGTTTCCATGTCTTGGCTATTGTGACCAGCGCTGCAGTAAACATAGGTGTGCATATATTTTTTCGAATTAGTATTTTGGAATTCTTTGGATAGATACACTGAAGTGGATTTGCTGGGTCAAAAGTTAGTTCTACCTTTAATTTTTTGAGGAACCTCCATACTGTTTTCCATAGTGGCTGCACCAATCTGCAATCCCACCAACAGTGCACGAGGGTTCCCTTTTCTCCACGTACTCGCCAGTACTTGCTATTTGTGGATTTATTGATGATAGCCATTCTGAAAGGAGTGAGGTCGTATCTCATTGTGGTTTTGATTTGCATTACTCTAACTCAGGGGTGTCCAAACTGTTTTCAACGTTTTTCACCAAGGGCCATATGCGGTAAAATGCACAAACAGCCAGGCCACTCATTCGAGGTGAAGTATGTATTGCCTCACCTGGTTTATTTAAGTAAACTAAATATATTTTTGGAATTTGTTGCGGGCCTATTAAAAATGGATTGCGGGCTGCAGTTGGCCCATGGTCCGCAGTTTGGACACCCTTGCTCTAATGGTTATTGACGTTGAATATCTTTTCATATGTCTGTTGGCCATCTGTATGTCCTCTTTAAAGAAATGTCTCTTCATGTCCTCCGCCCATTTTTTAATTGGGTTGTTTGTTTTTTTGGTGTTGAGTTATATGAATTATTTATAATTTTTGGATATTAACTCCTTATCAGATGTATCATTAGCAAATAACTTCTCCCATTCAGTAGGGTGTCTTTTTGTTTTATTGATGTGGAAAAACTTTTTAGTTTGATGTAGTCCCACATGTTTATTTTTTCTTTTGCTTCCCTTGCTAAAGGAGATATATCAGTAAAAATATTACTAAGGGTAATGTCTGAGAGTTTACATCCTATATTTTCGTATAGGAGTTTTATGGTTTCAGGTCTTAAATGTAAGTCTTTAATCCACTTTGAATTCATTCTTGTATATGGAGTAAGAAGGTGGTCCAGTTTCTTTTTTTCTTTTTTTTTTTTGCAAGTATCTGTCTAGTTTTGCCCACACCATTTATTAAATAGACTGTCTTTATCCCACTGTAAATTCTTGCTTCCATTGTCACAGACTAAATTACCATGTAGCACGGGTTTATTTCTGGGCTCTCTACTCTATTCCATTGATCTATGTGTCTGTTTTAACGCCTTTACCATGCTGTTTTGATTACTATAGACTTGTAGTATGATTTGATGTTAGGTAGCGTGATACCTCCCGCTTTGTTCTTATTTCTCAAGATTGCAATGGCTATTCAGGGTCTCTTATCGTTCCATACAAATTTTAGGATTATTTATTCTAGTTTTGTGAAAAATGTCGTTGGTAATTTGATAGGAATTGTGTTGAATCTATATTTGCCTTAGGTAGTATGGACATTTTAACTATATTCTTCCCATCCATGATCATGGTATATGTTTCCATTTATTTGTACCTTCTTTAATTTCTCTCTTCAAGGTCTTATAATTTTCTAAGTACAGGTCTTTTACTTCCTTGGTTAAATTTATTCCTAAGTATTTTACAGTTTTTGAAGCAATTGTAAATGGGATTGTTTTCTTAATTTCTCTACTGGTAGTTCGTTATTGGTGTATACAAATGCAACTGATTTCTGAATATTAATTTTGTATCCTGCTGTTTTACCAAATACATCTATCAGTTCTAATAGTGTTTTGGTGGAATCTTGGGGTTCTCTATATATAGTATCATGTCATCTGCAAATAATACCAGTTTTACTTCCTCCTTTCCATTTGGTTGCCGTTTATTTCTTTTTCTTGTCTGATTGCTGTAGCTGGAACTTCCAGAACTATGTTGAATAGAAGTGGAGAAAGTGGGCATCCTTGTCTTTTTCCTGATCTTAAGGGGAATTCTTTTTGAGCTTTTCCCCATTGAGTATGATGTTAGCTATGGTTTTATCGTATATGGCCTTTATTATGTTGAGATATGATCCCTCTGTTCCCACTTTACTGAGAATTTTTATCATAAATAGATTCTGGATTTTGTCAAATGCTTTTTCTGCATATGTTCATATGACCATATGATTTTTATTTTTCATTTTGTTTATGTGGTGTGTCATGTTAATTATTTTGCAGATATTGAACCAACCTTGCATACCAGGAATGAATCCCACTTGATCATGGTGTATGATCTTTTTAATGTATTGCTGAACTCAGTTTGCTAATATTTTGTTGAGGATTTTTGCATCTATGTTCATTAGGGATATTTGCTTATAGTTTTCTTTTTTTGTAATGTCTTGGTCTGCTTTTGGGATCAGGTAATAGTGGCTTTGTGAAATGAGCTTGGGACCCTTCCCTCCTTCTGGATTTTTTGGGGATAGTTTGAGGAGAATAGGTGATAATTCTTTTTTAATGTTTGGTAAAATCACCTGTGAAGCCATCTGGTTCAGGACTGTTGTTTGTTGCAAGCTTGTTAATTATTGATTAAATTTTTTTGGTGGTAATCTGTCTGTTCAGATTTTCTGTTTCTTCTTGATTCAGCCTTAGAATATTGTATGCTTTTAGGAATTTATCCATTTCTTCCAGATTGTCTAATTTGTTGGCATATAATAGTTTTCTTAAAATTTTTTGTATATCTGTGGTGTCAGTTTTGACTTCTCTTTCATTTCTGATTTTATTAATTTGGATCCTCCTTGTCTTTGTCTTGATGAGTGTGGCTAAAGGTTTGTCAATTTTATTTATCTTTTCCAAAAACCAGCTCTTGGTTTCATTGATCTTTTGTATTGTATTTTTGGTTTCTATTTTGTTTATTTCTGCTCTGATCTTTATTATTTCCTTACTTGTACTCACTTTGGGCTTATTTTGCTGTTTCTTTTTTTTTACAGTTCCCTTAGATGTACAGATTGATGATTTGAGATTTTCCTTGTTTCTTTAGGTAGGCCTGCATTGCTATGAATTTCCCTTGTAGGACTGCATTCACTGCATTTCATAGATTTAGGGTCTTTGTGTTTTCATTTTCATTAGTCTTAGGTATCTTTTGATTTTTTTTTTTTATTGGGGAAGGGGAACAGGACTTTATTGGGGAACAGTGTGCACCTCCAGGCCCTTTCTCCAAGTCAAGTTGCTGTCCTCTCAATCTCAGCTGTGGGGGGTGCTGTTCAGCTTCAAGTTGTTCTTTCAGTCTTAGTTGTGGAGGGCACAGCTCAGCTCCAGGTCCAGTTGCCGTTGCCAGTTGCAGGGGGCACAGCCCACCTTCCCCTGCGGGAGTCAAACCGGCAACCTTGTGGTTGAGAGGATGCACTCCAACCAACTGAGCCATCTGGGAGCTCAGTGGCAGCTCAGCTCAAGGTGCCATGTTCAATTTTAGTTGCAGGGGGGCTGCCCACCATCCCTTGTGGGAGTCGAGGAATTGAACTGGCAACCTTGTGGTTGAGAGCCCGCGCTCCAACCAACAGAGCCATCTGGGAGGCAGCTCAGCTCAAGGTGCTGTGCCCAACCCCAGTTGCAGGGGGCGGAACCCACCATCCCTTGCGGGACTCGAGGAGTCGAACTGGCAACCTTGCGGTCGAGAGCCCACCGGCCCACGCGGGAATCGAACCGGCAGCCTCCGGAGCCAGGAGCATGGAGCTCCAACCGCCTGAGCCACCTGGCCGGCCCTCTTTTGATTTCTTGATCTCATTGTCGATCCATTCATTGTTTAGTAGCATGTTATTCAGTCTCCATGTGTTTGTGTATTTTCCAGTTTTCTTCTTGTAATTGATTTCTAATTTCATAGCATTGTGGTCAAAGAAGACACTCGATACAATTTCAGTCTTCTTAAATTTATTGAGACTTGTTTTGTGTGGCCTATCTTGGAAAATGTTCCATGTGCACTTGAAAAGAATGTACATTCTGCTGCTTTGGGGTGAATTGCTCTAAAAATATCAATTAAATCCACCTGGATTTAATTTAATGTGTCATTTAAAGCTGCTGTTTCCATGTTGATTTTCTGTCTGAAGGATCTGTACATTCGTTTCAGTGGGATGTTAAAGACCCCTACTATGGCTGTATTACTGTCAGTCTCCCTCTTTATGTCTGTCAATATTTGCTTTACATATTTAGGTGCTTTTATGTTGGGTGTATATATTTTTACAAGGGTTATATCCTTTTCTTGGATTGATCCTTTTATTAATTAATGTCCTTCTTTGTCTCCTGTAGTCTTTGTTTTAAAGTCTATTTTGTCTGATATAAGTATTGCTACCCCAGATTCTTTTTTGTTTCCATTTGCATGAAATATCTTTTCTATCCCTTTACTGTCAGTCTGTATGTGTTTTTCAATTTGAAGAGGATCTCTTGTAGAAAGCATATGTATGGGTGTTGTTTTCTTAACCATTCAACTACCCTATGTCTTTTGATTGCAGCATATACTCCACTTATATTTAGAGTGATTATTGATAGCTACATAGTCATTGCCATTTTATTATTCACATTTATGTGCTCTTTCCCCCACCCACTCACTCCCATTCGTCTGTTAAACGTCAGTTCATATTTTCAAGTGGACAGTGGGCTGCAGGAGCTGAATCATTTTTTCTTTTTTAGGTATCTTCATCACTCTAGACCTTGGGCTCATACTGTTATTTTGTGTTGATTCCTTGCTACAAAAGGTTAAGATTTAACTCAAACTGCTGCTGCTCTTTCTCACTCTCCTAATTTTTGTACTAGTATTATCATTATTTTCATACTCTAATTTATTACCTTTATCAGTTTAAATCACTTAAAACTCTTAATTTCTCTTCCATCAATTTCTGATAGTCTCTAGTTGACTAGGCTCTAGTTGACTAGCAACTATGTAAACTAAGGTTATCGGTACGTCTACCCTTCCGCCCACTTCTCTTCCCTTTAGCCTTTAGTTCCTAAATTCAGATAGTTGGACAGTAATGCTTTCAAGTTGAAGATTCATCTTTTTCTTCTATTTTTGAAAATTAGCAACAATTATCTCTTCAAATATTTTTCCCTCATTTTCTCTAGAATTCTTTTATTTTGCAAATCCTAGTAGACTTAAATTAGTCTCTCAATCTTTCTTCCATGTCTCATAATTTCTCTTGTCTATTTTTATCACTTTATCGCTCTATTCTGTGTTCTGAGTGAATTCCTAAAACTATTTTCCAATTCATTGATTCCATCTTCAACTATTTCCAAGGATAACTGTTCACTTATTTGGTCTTTGTTTTTAATTTCATTAACTTTTTTGTTAAGTTTTTGTTGAAATAGACTACATTTATAGGAGAATGTACATCCTGTCCAGTTCACTAAATTTTCACAATTGAAAAACTAACATAACTCAGCCCTAGATCAAGAAACAGAATATTACCAGTACTCCAGAAGCCATACAATCAGTAATACCTCCCTTGAGTAACCAGCATTCTGACTTCCTAAAACATATATTAACTTTACCCTTTTTTGTATTATATATAAATGGAATTATAAAATACTCTTGTGTCTGGGTTCTTTCACTTTATATTTTTATTCAAGTTGTTACATGTAGTTAATGGTTCTTCAGTCTCATGCTATGTAGTGTTACGTTATGTGATTATATCACTTATTTAGGAAATGTCTATTTAATAATTTATGTCTCCATCAACATTGAATAAAATATGTAGTATGGGGCACTTAAAAATAGTGGTACGAGTAACATTTCCAGTAAAATATTGGTTCCTGACCCAGGGTGATACTGAAATTTTCAGAGATCAAGTCACAAAACCAATAAATATCTTGGTTCTGTTTCTGTTTTTGAGGATTTTTTTCTTGATTTTCTGTGCTCTAATTCTGGAGAGCAGTTAATAATTTGGAAGAGTGAGTGGCTGGGAGTTTTGGACCCTAGTTTTAAGTAGTGAGCCTGTATCCTATAAAGTGATTTTAGTCCCATCATCTGGTAGGAGTCAAATTCCTAGTCACCCCAGCCTACTCACTGATCCAGATTCTGTCAGGTTATGGCTTCAGTCCTGCATATCACTTTAGACTTCTGTCATATTTGTGGTCCACGCATATGTTTAAATTGTATTTGAGCCTAGTCATTGCTATGTATTTTGTGCCTCAAAGCATGAATTTTCTAAAACATCTTGACCAGAAGTCTTACTTTGAATGAAGACTGCTGGATTTGGGGGTATATCTTTCTTCCCCCCTTTGTTTAAGGTCAGAAAAGTTATTCTTAAAAAAAAAAAAAAAAAAAAAAAAAAAAAAAGTTCTTCTATTCGTTCTTTGGCCTTTTCCTTTCCTTTTCACTATTATCACCTTCTGAGACCTCTAGCAGTTGGATTTGGGACCTCCCTAGATTAATCCTCAATTTCTCTTAATTTTTTAACTCTATTTTTTCCTTATTTCTTTCTTTATGGGGGTATTTTCTTGACTTTATCTTTAGCCTTTTGATTTTTTATTTTTTTTTTTTTTGATTTTTTTTGTAATGAGCATTTTAAGTTTCTTATAATCTGAATGTTCCTTTTCATGGCCTCCTAAATCTTGTTTTGTAGCTTTAATATCTTATTGAATTTCTCTGAGAAATATAATTAGACCTTTTTAAAAACTTTCTTCTGTTTCCTGAATTGTGTTTCCTCCTACCTCAGTTATAGATTGTTTATTTTCTCTTCCATTTTGGAGATTTTCCACATATGTCTGATGTCCTTAATTGTCCATTCATATTTAAGAATTGAGTTGATTGCAGTAGCTTGCTGAATTGAGATTTCTGCTAATCCATTCCTCTGAATTATGCAGCTGGTGGTAGTTTTATGTACATAAGCAGAACTTGTCAACTGGCAGGCATCTCTTTAGGATGGGTGGGCATAGATCCAGCTATTAGGTTGGAGGCTCCCCCCGACAAATGCAAGAATGAAAAATTTATTCAGGGGCACCAAGCGTGTCATAAGTAGTCTTATATATCCCTGAGTAGTTTCTTTAGTATCATAGAGCAGGTC
This sequence comes from Rhinolophus sinicus, assembly GCF_036562045.2. NCBI lineage: Eukaryota > Metazoa > Chordata > Mammalia > Chiroptera > Rhinolophidae > Rhinolophus > Rhinolophus sinicus. The sequence continues at coordinate 111,691,697 of NC_133752.1, read as the reverse complement.
CCTTCAGATCTCTTCGCTTGTTTGCTTGCTTGCTTGTTATAGCTGGGGAAAATAATAAGCTGCTTGTCCTGTGTAAGGAGACAAGAAAGTGAGGAACTATTACAGCTATTCAATAGATAAACTTTGAATGAAACCTTTTATTTATGGTTTCTCATATCTATCCCACATGCTGGTTTTGAATCATGAATTTCTTGGTGTTTTGCAGAGGAAGATCTGCTCCCATCTCAACATTAGCCCCCTGCGGCATGCGTCCCGTACTGCAGTTTCCTGCATTTCTGTTCATCTGTCCACATACTGGCTTTCTTGTTATTTCTTGTAGAGATTTGTTGAACTCTCCCATCTGATATCGATGTAACAGAAATACAAATGGGAAATAAACCCATAACAATGAAGTTTATTTTTATTTGTATTTCTTTAGTATCATTTTAATGGGGTCTCCATTGGACGGGAGACACCAAGCTGAAAGGGATAATTACAAAGTTCAGATCACTGCTGACAAATGATATAATTATTGAAGATCAGTTAATTCATTCAGTCACCAAACATTTATTAAATATTCTTTATGTGCTAGAAAGTGTTCTAATATCAAGAGATACACAAGTGATCAAGACAGATAAGGTCCCTGCCTTTATGGATTTTACATTTTAGTGGGGGAAATGGACATAAAATAGGTAAAGAAATAAATAAGATCGTTTCAGAAAATGATTACATAATAGGAAGAAAATACAAGTGTTCTTTCATAGAAATTTACCGCTGGAGAGGTATCATGATGTGTTGGGAAAATTTTTCAATGAGGTCCAGGAATGCTGCATTTAAGTCTTGCTTGAATTTTATTTCCTCAATGTTGAGAAGAACCTAGTCTTGTGAATATCTGGGTTAAGATTATTCCAAGTAGAAGATGGTACAGATACAAAGGACCTCAGGCAGGATTGAGGTTGTCCTGTTTGAAAAGTAGAAAGAAGACCATTGGTAAATGTATAATAAACAAAGGGCCTCATACGAAATGTGCCCCAAGCAATAGACAAGACCGAGGCCATTTAAGGCCTTAAAAAGAGATTGAATTTTATTCTAGAGGGCATGGGGAGCCATCAAAGAATTTTAACCATGGTATATGGTATATTTTTAACATTTATAGATCTAGAATATATTTGTAGGTTGAACCTTTGGCATTCTGATGGATTGAATATTAGGGGTGAAGGAAATGGAGGAATCGAGGATGGTTCCTTTGTTTTTGGATTGAGTAGTAATTGATCCTATCTAGTTCTATGAATACATTTATTTACTCTGCTGTGGCTCAGATTTCTGCATAGGCCACAGTGGTCGTCACCCCTACTTAGGTTCCAAGATTTCTAGTTTACACTCAAATGCTCAGACATTTTTCAGCATAGCCTGATGGGTGAAACCAGAAGGATTTCCAGTCTTAGCAGTATGCTGTGCTGGAATTAATCCTCTCCCACCCACCAAGCTGTCAGGAGATAACTCTGAATTTTCAAGCAGCTAGCTACCTGAAAGTCAGGAGATCACTATTCAGTCCACATAAATGGGAAGATTTTGCCATGTTTCTTGGTCCAGTTTATTAATCTTGCAAGCCTGTACTAGCAAATTCAGATGTATTGAAGGACCAAGCAAATAATACAAATTATTGAAGTGGGACATAATATAAATGATTGATGTGGGACAGTCTAAAGGCATTCAGGTTCATTTAAAAACAAAACAAAATGCCAGGCAGACAATAAAACACTTGTGTAAGTCATATTTAGACTGCAGAAACAATTTCTGCCATCTTTCTCATCTTTCCTACAGTTCTTTGGGGGGGCAGTATATTTTTATTTTTCAAAGTAGAAAGACAGAGGAATGATGTCAGCATCGTGGTGGCATAAGATGTTTCTCATTTTTGTCCCCCTCCTCCCCAACAACAAATATTCAACATCCATCCACAAACAGAAGTGCCTGTAGAATCCACCACCATATACCAAGGGACCTGGAAGGAGTCTTGTCTGCTCATGCATTGTGTGATAAGCAGACAGACCTCATTCCTGGCTGTAGACCCTGAAGTGACACATTAACCAGCTTCAGTCCCTGTTAACTGAGATCTGGAGAACCTGATTTAGACAGTCACCCACAGAGAAGAGAGCTTTTGTGGAAGTACAGGTTCAAAGAAGACCCAGAACTCCACTGGAGCAAAAAAATATATGAGTTTGGACACACTGGAGTGGGAAGTTAGTAAAGACTGGAGAAGGTGGCTGCTACTTCAAATGTGAAGACAGCGATGTAAAACTCAAAGGAATATCAAAAATCAAGGAAACACAACACTAAAAGATCACAATATCTTCCAGTTATCAGATCCAAAGACATGGAGAGCTATGATTTACCCTATAAAGAATTCAAAATAGCTGTATTAACATGTTGCGTAGGGCGGGGTTTAAATCCCTCGTGAAGATTCTCGTGATCCGTATGTAACGTGTTAAGGAAACTCAATGAACTGCAAGACAAAACAGAAAAGCAAGTCAATGAAATTAGTAAAACAATACATGAACGAAACAAGTTTAACACTGAGATATAAGTGAAAAAGAACCAACCAGAAATTCTAGAGCTGAAGAATTCGATGAATAAAATGTAACATGTATAAACAGCAGACTTGATGAAACAAGATTCAGTGAGAATGAGGAAAGAACTTTGAGAACAAGTGTGGGGGGGGGGGGGAATGAGGGTATCATCAAAAGGACTAATGTGTAAATTATTGGAGTTCCAAAAGGAGAAGAGAGTGAGAAGCTGGCAGAAAGATTATTTAAAGAAATAGTGACTGAGAACTTCCCAAATCTGGGGAGAGATTTGGTTATCCAAATTCATGAAGCTCATAAGTCACCAAACAAAATCAACTTAAAGAAATTCTGTTCTTCCTATTCAACATAGTCTTAGCCAGAACAAGTAAACAAGGAATAGAAATAGAAGGCATCAAAATTAGAAAGGAAGAAGTAAAATTGTCTCTATTTGTAGATGACATGATTTTATATATAGAGAGAGACAATCCTAAAAATGACCAAAAAAACAGTTAAATCTAATAACAAATTTGTAAGTTGCAGGATACAAAATCAACATATAAAAACCAGTTTTCATTTCTGTATACTAACAACAAATTCTCTGAAAAGAAAATAAATGTTCCCCTTTGTATCAGCATTAAGACAATAAGATATCTTAAGATGTATACTTTACCCAAGGTATATATACTTAAGATATATACTTTAAATAAGGAGGTGAAAGATCCCTGCACTGAAAACTACAAGACATTGAGGAAGGAAACTGAGGAAGACACAAATAAATGGAAAGATATTCTATGTTCATGGATTGGAATAATTAATGTTGTTAAATGTCCATGCTCTCCAAAGCTATTACAGATGCAATGCAAGCCCTATGAAGAGTCCAGTGGAACTTTTTTCTTAGATTTGACACCAGAAGTTAAGACAACAAAAGCAAAAATCAGTAAGTGGGATGGCATCAAACAAAAAGCTTCTGTACAACAAATTATATTTAAAATGAAAACCAATCTATGGAATGGGAGAAAATATTTGTAAATCACATATGTGATAAGGGGTTAATATCCAAAATATATGAAGCACTCATAGAACTCAACAGCCAAAAAAAAAAAAAAAATCAATTTAAAAAATGAGCAGAGGATCTGCATAGACGTGTTTTTTTCCGAAGAAGACACACAAATGGCCAACAGGTACATGAAAAGGTGTTCAACATCACTAACCATTAGGAAAATGCAAATCAAACCATAATGAGATATCACCTCATGCCTGTTAGAATGCCTTTCATTAAAAAGGCAAGAAATACATAGCAAGTGTTGGTGAGGATGTGGAGAAAAGGGAATGCTTGTATAGCCAGTATGGAAAAAAATATGGAGATTTCTCCAAAAATTAAAAACAGGACTACGAGCAACTCCACTTCTAGGTATATATCCAAAGGAAATGAAATAACTATTTCAAAAAGATATCTGCACCCCTGTGTTCATTGTGACGTTATTTACAGTAGCTAAGGTATGGAAACAACCTAAGTATCCATCACTAGATGAATGGATAAAGAAAATGTGGTGTGTGTGTGTGTGTGTGTGTGTGTGTGTATATATATATATATATATATATATATATATATATATATATCCAATGGAATATCATTTAGCCATAGAATAGAAGGAAAGCCTGTCATTTGTGAAAACATGGATAGACCCTGAGGGCATTATGCTAAGTGAAATAAATCAGTGACAGACAAATACTGCATGATCTCACTTATGTGTATAATCTATAAAAACTAAATTCACAGACAAGAGACAGATATGTGGTTACCAGAGGTGTGGGGAATGGGGAAATTGAGTGAAGATGGTCAAATGGTACAAACTTCCAGTTACAAGATTAATAAGTACTGGGGATGTAACATAAAATATGGCCATAGTTAACACTGCTATATAGTATGAAAGTTTCTAGGAGAATAAATCCTAAAAGTTTTCATAACAAGGAAAAGAAATTTTTGGTAGTATACGAGGTGATGGGTGTAATCTAAACTCATTGTGGTAATGATTTCACTATATATATGTTTAGTCATCTTAAACTTACTATAGAGTGTTATATGTCAATTACATTTCAATAAAACTGAAAAAAAAAAGAAATCCTCTCTTAGAAACTTTATAATAAAACTGTCAAAAACCTCTGTAAGACCATCAGTGAATTTCTCAGCAGAAACTCTACAAGCCAGGAGAGAATAGGATGATATATTCAAAGTTTTTTTTTTTTGTTTTTTTTTTGGGGGGGGGGGGACTGCCAACCAAGACCCAGCAAAGTTGTCCTTGAGAAATGAAGAAGAGATAAACACGTTCCCAGACAAATAAAAGATGATTTACCAGAAATGCTGAAAGCAGTTTTTCAAGCTGAAATGAAAGGATGCTGATTAGTAACATGAAAATACACAATATACTGGTAAAAGGAAGTATATAATCAAATTCAGAATATTCTAATACTTAATAGGTGGCGTGTTAACTCTAGTATAAGACAGTAATATTAAAATTCTGGAGTTAAAGTACAAGAGTATTAAAAATAACGGTAGCTACTGCAATTTGTTAATGAATGCACAGTATAAAAATAGGTAAAATGTGACATAAAAAGCCATAAGGGTGGAAGAGTGAAAGAGTAGAGCGTTTATATATGATCCAAGTTAAGTTGTTTCAGCTTAAAATAGACTTAATCTATAAGATGTTTTATTTAAAGCCTCCTGGTAATCGCAAAGCTAAAACTTATAATAGATTTACAAAAGATAAAGAGAGAGGAATCAAAGCATACCGTTATGGAAAATCATCATTTTGTAAAGGAAGGCATCAAGAGAAGAAAGGAGTCTGAGAGAACTACGAAACAGCCAGAAAACTATGAATAAGATAGCATTAGTAAGTCACTACCTACATACGGTACTCTAAATATAAATGGATTAAATTCTCCAAACAAAAGGTGTAAAATAGCTGAATGGATAAAATAATATTACATACTAAACGGTATGCTGCCTACAAGAGACTCACTTCAACTTGAAGGAAACACACAGGCTTAACATTTAGGAATGGAAATAGATACCATGTTTCCCCGAAAATAAGACCAAGTCTTATATTAATTTTTGCTCAAAAAGACACATTACGACTTATGTTCAGGGGATGTCATCCTGAAAAATCATGCTAGGGCTTATTTTCCGGTTAGGTCTATTTTCGGGGGAACACTGTATTCCATGCAAGTAAAAAACCAAATGAGAACAGCGGTAGTTACACTTATATCAGACAAGATAGACTTAAGCCAAAAACAGTACCTAGAGATAAAGAGGTCATTATATAGTGAGAAAGGGGTCAATTCATCAAGAAGATGTAATTGTCATAATTATATATATACCCAACATTGGAGCACCTAAATATACTACATTTTGCTGTGTATAAGGTGCACTTTTTTGCCCAAATTTGTGAGGGATGTGCATTATACATGGGTGGTACTAACTCCGTATCTACATAAATGTTTTTAATTATTTTATTTATGCTTATGAGTTAAAAGTGTAACTCTAGCAATCAATAACAATATCCGTATGCAAAATAATACCCTGGAATACAATAATTGGTTTTGTTGAACTTACCACGAACTTGCAACGATGAAGAGTTCTTGGCCTTCTATGAGCAAATATCATAAATTTGTTACCGGTACATAAAATTTCTTATACCTTGTATTTGTTCTTGTGTTTCATAATTATTTGTTATATAAAATTTCTTGTACCATAATGTGTTGAAAAAAATGCTAAAATTCCTTTCTAATACAAAAAACAAGTGCTAAATGTAAACAAATAAAACCTTGAATTAAAAAATTACAACAAAAGATTTTTTCCCCTGAAAGTTTGGCCCTAAAACGTGGGTGTGCATTGTAAAATATGGTACACACGTATTTTGTCATTAAACCTTAAGTGACTTTAATATTCTGCTTCATACAATTTTGAAAAATATCATTTCTAATAAGCCAGTGCTTGTGTTACACATAAAATGTTTACGATCTCTCTTCACATGTGTATCTAAAAGTCTTAGATTTTACATAGTACCAGCTTATCTTCATAGTAGAATCTGTAACAGTTAAGTAGTCTGGGTGAGAAGTGGTCTTGACTGGAAAGAGTAGGTTTGTCTTCCTGTCTAGCTGTGTATTGAACTATCGAAATCACTAATACTGGAGAAAACACCGAAAGGGTTTTCCTTAGATGAAAACACATTTCACTGTGTCACTGTACATTTTTTCAGGGCTATTTACAAATATTTGCTAATGTTCATGTCTATTTAATATAGGTCCCTCTTTACAAAGGAGGAAACTGAAGGGGAAAAACATGGTAAACTTCAAAAGGGGTCCTAGTCCTTAATGACAGGAAAAATCTTTATGTTTTAGTTAAAAAACTTAGCCAACTAATGGCCCAACTGAAAAATCTGGCAATCCTTTCATTTCTAGGAGAACCACTGATTGAGCCTAACAGAGTAAGTAGATATTATCAGTCAGCTATTGTGGTGTATAGGAAACAGTTTGTTGTGACGTTTGTTTACTTAATAGAGTGTTTTGAGGATTTTTTGGGGGTTTTTTTGGGGGGGGAGGTTTGGTTTTTTTAGTATTGGGGCCAGGATCCATTGAGGATGGTATTTTTAATCTAGTGTTTAATAGTAATGAATTGAGACAAATGCAATTATTTGTCTTTGTTAAAACTCATTCTTAGCAGTTTGCAAATGCATCTTCTTAAAATATGTCATTGAAATATTAGTATATATTTTAGTGCCAGGTATTTTTTCAAAGTGTACTTAACTTATTAGTCAGTTTTAAATACACCGAAATCAAAGTTAACTACTTGGAAGAGGGAAATTTAGATAATGTAGTAATTACTATGTAGAGAAATTTTGTAAAACTCAAATGTGTCTATTTTGATGGCCTTTAAGATGTATTTCCTACAAAGTAAATAAATTTTGTGATTGGTATCAATTTTCATATTAGCAACAAAAAGTATTCTTTTTGCTGCCAGATTTCTTAACCTGGCAAGGAAAGGCTTATCTAGAAATAAACACTATTTTGTGTTTTGTTTTCTCATAGATCTCTCCAACTAGGGATTCTCTAGAGTGTGGTTCATTTTACAGCATGCTATCTGCCGTGTTTATTTACACTCTCTGGCAGGCTACAAAGGTTTGTGGCATTGCCTAGTGAGAAACAGCTCCATGACCAATGTAAATGATCTGCCCACTGCCCCTTCCTGGTTTGGATGTCTTTTCTAGCAAGACACAGATGTAAGAAGTGAGCCAGAGAGGTCATTAAGGAGGAACATGTCTGCATCTCTTGTTTCCAGAAGTTGTAATGTATATTAATTAAATAACTTTTGTTACTAAATTCATTTTAGGAGACTTGTTAGATGTTATGGTCAGTGATGAAGAATCATCTTAAGGGAAAAAAGTGTGTAATGTCTTACAACATAATATGACAAGATTTCCTACTCAGGACTTAAAAAGACCTGTGTCCCTTGAGATATATGAGAGGTCACATTTTCCTCATTTGTAGTTTGTTTTTAGTTGCTGAGAATTCCCACAGTCATTTCTTCCCCTCTTTTTGATTCACTGGAAAGCTCAGAGCCCTGATATGTGTATGATTTAATTATTGTTGTTTACCTTGACCTCCAGTTGCCATGCTCACATTTTAAACACCTCAGGTTGTGTACAGTCCAGTCATTTCAATGACTTGGGAAGGTGTGAAGAGGTTAACGAGCTAAACTCCATATTTTCTTTTGGCCTGTTTTTTATTGTAAAGGAGTGCAGTAGAGCACTGTAGTGTTTTTTGTTGGCCGCAAAACAACAATTAATCAAGTCAGTCTTTCTTGAATAAAAATAAATTTGCCTCAGTTGTATCTCAAAGGATCAGGGCATTGGAGTCAGATCTATGCTCACAATAGAGTCACAACACTTCTTTTTCTCCAGGGTTTCTACAAGAAAAAGCATAAAACAACATTAGTATGTGACTGGCCTGTGGCAGGGAGGCTTTAGTAAATCCAAAATGAGACTGATTAGGATTGATAGTTTTTTGTCTAGCTAAAAACTGTTTGGCATCTCGGCTTAAAAGTAGTTCCTTTTGATAACTAAGAATGTGATTTTGTTTATTTGTTTTAGTGACTCTAAGCATTTGATCCAAAGAGTTGAGAATATAAAAGATAACTCAGTAAAAGATAGTATACTTAGAGCTTAATGTAAAAATCCCTTAGGAATTTGACAATCACATAACCTTTACAACTGGTTATATTTACAGTTTCCCTAAACAAGAGTATGGATCTATTGCCAGTCTTGGTTTAAAATGTAGATGATATTTACCTACTCGTAAATCGTACTGATTGCAGCGTAGGCCTCCAAGCCCAGAGAATGTCCTTGTGATTTGTCCCCAGGATCACTCTAACTTGGGTTCTCTAGAGGTAAACCAGGTTCACAGTCCCTTGCTTTGTTGTTTTAGGCACTTAAAAGGTGCTCTTCATGGTTTATGCATTTTAAAGGCTGGGAAAAGGACAGAGAGGGAAATTTGACATGAGGAACATTATATTCTTGAGTGGGTAAATAAAGTCGGAAAAACCGAGGACAAAGGAGAAAAGAGGATGGGACGCATTTGTTTATTCTATCGTTGTGTCACCATAATAATTCACTCAGAAGGGATGCACTTGGAATTGAGTATTTAGTGCTAAAACGGACAGGCCTGGGCAAGTGCAAGCCAGCGCTGAGAAACTGGTGGATTGAGACCTATTGTATTTTTTAAGCGATTCCAGGGCTGTGCAGGTGTCCTGATTTAAAAGCTGCTTCTTGAGTCAGGAAATTGTATCTTGTTCTGAGGTTTACTGTAATAAAGTACACAGTCCTAGGGGATGGTGCTGCTGGCTCCATGAATCACTTTACAAGCTGGCTGTACTGACCAAGCGCCGTGATTTATTTATGCCATACCAGAGCAGGAATGGCAAATATGTAAGCCACACATGGTTTCTGGGATGGGTCTTTAACTGGTAAACTGCCGTAAATCCATACAGTGAAATAGGGCAGAACTAACCACAGTTCATGTCGTGTCCAAGAGATCTCTGTACAGGGACGCCCCATACTAGCACTGGTTACAAGTTCAGCAAACTTGATGGAATGTATCCTTGGGCTTTTGTGTGATGTGTTCTGCTCTATCCAGTCTTTGCTTCATTGCTTACAAATCTGAAAAATAGCTCTGAAATGTAGTATAGTCCTGTTGTCACTGATATTTTTTCTCTTGTATTTACATCTCTAAAGGAAAATTGACTTGAATGTGTTAAATGGTTTATCCATAGGTTTTTCAAGCAATGGAGGATGGGGGGGAATTTTGTATCTAAGCTTATGATGCCAGTATTGCAATAAGATTAGAATTCTGCCTAGCTTTTTAGATTTGGTCCCCCAGCACTGGTAAAGAGAGTCTATTGGAATTGTACTTTGGATTTATATGGGTAGTCAAATATTGAGCCAAAATGGACAACATAATAATTAATGTTTCATTTTTCAGTTTATGTTTTTATTTTTTATTTCCATCCTTCTACCCTCCCTGCCCTTTGGCAACCGTCAGTTTGTTCTGTATATCTGTGCACCTATTTGTGTTTTGTTTTTAGACTCCACATATAAGTGAGATCATATGGTATTGTCTTGGTCTGTCTGACTTATTTCACCTAGCATAATACCTTTTAGAGCCATCCATGTTGTCACAAATGGCACGATTTCATTCTGTTTTGTTGGTGAGTAATACTCGTGTGTGTGCGCGCGCGCGTGCACACCACATTTTCTTTATCCATTCATCTATTGATGGACATCTAGGTTGCTTCATATCTTGGCTATTACTAGTAATGCTGCAATGAACATAGGGGTATATATATCTTTTCAAATTAGTGTTTTTGTTTTCTTTGGATAAATACCCAGAAGTGGAATTGCGGGATCATGGTAGCCCTACTTTCAATTTTTTGAGGAATTTCCATACTGTTTTCCAACGTGGCTGCACTAATTTATAATCCCATCACAACGTATGACGGTTGCCTTTTCTCCGCATCCTCACTAACACTTGTTTGTTGATTTATTGATGGTAGCCATTCTGACAAGTGAGAGGTAATTTCTCATTATGGTTTTAATTTGCATTTCTCTGATGATTAGTGATGTTGGGCTTCTTTTCATCTGTCTATTGGCCATCTCTATGCCCTCTTTGGAGAAATGTCTATTCAGGTCCTCCACCCACTTTTTACTTGGATTGTTTGGGGGTTTTTGGTGTTAAGTTTTATGAGTTCTTTATAAATTTTAGCTATTAACCCTTTGCCAAATGTATCTTTTGCAAATATCCTCTCCCGTGCAGAAGGTTGTCTGCATTTTTTTGATGATTTCCTTCGTTGTGCAAAAGCTTTTCAGTTTGATGTAGTTTTATTTATTTTTCTTTTGTTTCCCTTGCCTGAGGAGACAGATCCAGAAAGGTATTGCTAAGAGGGATGTCAAAGAGCTTACTGCCTATGCTTTATATTAGGAGTTAGTTTCTACTAGTTCTGTTAGTTTCAGGCTCTAACATTTAAGTCTTTAATCCATTTTGAGATTTTTGTTTTTGGGGGTTTTTCTTGTATATTGTATAAGAAATTGGTCCAGTTTCATTTTTTTGCAAAGATCTATCCAGTTTTCCCAATACTTATTGAAAAGACTGTCTTTACCCCATTGGTATTCTTGTCTGTTAGACTAATTAACCATATAAGCAAGGATTTATTTCTGGGCTGTTTATTCCATTGGTCTATATCTGTTTTTATGCCATTACCATACTGTTTTGATTATTGTAGCTTTATAGTACAGTTTGATGTCAGGGAGCATATCTCCCTCTTTATTCTTTCTCAAGATTTCTTTGATATTCTTTGGTGGTTCTATATAAATTTTAGGATCAATTTTAATTCTGAGAAGAATGCCATTGGTGTTTTGGAGTACAGGTCTTTAACCTCTTTTGCTAAATTTATTCCTAGGTATTTTATACTCTTTGATGCATTTATAAATGGAATTGTTAATTTCTTCTTTTGATCATTCATTATTGATTTATAGAAACGCAACAAATGTCTCTATATTGATTTTGTATCCTGAAACTTTACTGAAGTCATTTATTAGTTATAATAGTTTTTTGGTGGAGTGTTTTATATACAGTATCATGTCATCTGCCAAATAATGTTTTACTTCTTCCTTTCCAGTTTGAATGCCTTTTATTTCTTTGTCTTGTCTGATTACTGTGGCCAGGACTCCAATACTGTGTTGAATCGAAGTGGTGATAGTGGGCATCCCTGTCTTGTTCCTGATTTTAGAGGAAAGGCTTTCAGCTTTTCACCATTGAGTATGATATTCACTGTGGGTTTGTCACATATGGCCTTTATTGAGAGTTTTTATCATAAAAGTATGTAGAATTTTGTCAAATGCTTTTTCTGCAACTATTGAGATGATTATATGCTTTTTAGCCTTTATTTTGTTAATGTGATGCATCACATTGATTGACGTATGGATGTTGAACCATCCTTGCATCCTTGGGTTGAATCCCGCTTGGTCGTGGTGTATGTCCTTTTAATGTATTATTGAGTCCAGTTTGCTAATATTTTGTGGAGAATTTTTTCATCTATATTTATCAAGGATATTGGCCTGTAATTTATCTGGTTTTAATATCAGTGTAATGCTGGCTTCATAAAATGAGTTTGGAAGTTTCCTTCCTCTTCAATTTTTTAAAATAGTTTAAGAAAGATGGGTATTAATTCTTCTTTGAATGTTTGGTAGAATTCACCTGTGAAGCCGTCTGGTCCTGTACTTTTATTTATCGGGAGTTTTTTTATTACTGCTTCAATTGCATTGCTAGTAATTGGTCTGTTTAGATTTTGTATTTCCCCTGGTTCAGTCTTGGAAAGTTACTTACTTCTAGAAATTTATCTATTTCAAATTTTTTGGCATATAATTGTTCATAGTATTATTTAATGGTTCTTTGTATTTCTGTGGTGTTAGTTGTAACTTCCCTTTTATTTATGATTTTATTGATTTAGGCCCTCATTCTTTTCTTCTTGATGAGTTTGGCTAAAGATTTGTCTGTTTTATTTATCTTTTCAAAGAAGCAGCCTAGTTTTATTGATCTTTTCTATTGATTTTATAATTTCTATTACATTTGTTTCTGCTCTAATCTTAACCATTTCCTCCCTCTGTTTACTCTGGGTTTTGTTTGTTCTTCTTTTCATGCTTCTTTTAAGTGTAGAGTTGGGTTGTTTATTTGCAATTCTCCTTATTTCTTTTTTTTTTTTTTTTTTTAAAGATTTTATTGGGGAAGGGGAACAGGAATTTATTGGGGAACAGTGTGTACTTCCAGGCCTTTTTCCCAAATCAAGTTGTTCTTTCAATCTTACTTGTGGAGGGTGCCATTCAGCTTCAAGTTGTTGTTCTTTCAGTCTTAGTTGTGGAGGGCTCAGCTCCAGGTCCAGTTGCCGTTGCTTGTTGCAGGGGGCGCAGCCCACCACCCCTTGCGGGAGTCGAAACCAGCAACCTTGTGGTTGAGAGGACGTGCTCCAACCAACTGAGCCATCCGGGATGCAGCTCAGCTCAAGGTGCCGTGTTCAATTTTAGTTGCATGGGGCGCTGTCCACCATCCCTTGCAGGACTCGAGGAGTTGAACCGGCAACCTTGTGGTTGAGAGCCCACTGGCCCATGTGGGAATCGAATCAGCAGCCTTCGGAGTTAGGAGCGTGGAGCTCCAACCGCCTGAGCCACCCGGCCAGCCCTACAATTTTCCTTATTTCTTGAGGTAGGCCTGTATAGCTAAGAACTTCCCTCTTAGTACTGCTTCTGCTCCATCCCTTAAATTTTTAAAAGTTGTGGTTTGATTTTCATTTATTTCAAGATAGTTTTTGATTTCTTGTTTGATTTTCTCTTTTGTCCATTGGTTGTTTAGTAGCATGTTTAGATGCTTGATATGATTTCAATCTTCTTGAATTTATTGAGGCTTATTTTTGGCCTAATATGTGATCTATCATGAAGACTGTTCCACGTGCACTTGAACAAAATGTATATTCCGCAGTTTTTGAATGAAATGTTCTGTAAATGTCTGTTTTCTATCTTGTCTGAAGTGACATATAATGCCATTATTTCCTTATTAATTTGCTGTCTGGATAATTTATCCATTGCTGTGAGTAGGGTATTAAAATCTCCTACTATTGTATTACTCTAGATTTCTCTTTTATGTTTATTAATAACACCTTTATGTATTTAGGTGCGTCTGTGTTTGGTGTTTAGATATCTACAATTGTTATACCCTCTTCTTGGATTGACCCCTTTATGATTATGTAATGTCCTTCTTTGTCCTTTTTTTACATTTTTTGTTTTGAAGCCTATTTTTTCTGATATAAGTATTGCTACTCTAGCTTTCTTTTTTATTCTATTTGCATGGAATATATTTTTCCATACCTTCACTTTCAGTTTGTATGTATCTTTCAATTTGAAGTGACTCTCTTATAAGCAGCATATAGATCAGTCATGCTTTTTAATCCATTCAGCTACCTTATCTTTTTTTATTGGAGCATTTAATCTATGTGCATTTAAAGTAATTGTTGATAAGTATGTACTTATTGCCATTTTGTTAATTGTGTTTAGGTTATTTTTATAGTTGTCCTCTGTTCCTTTCTTTTCCCTTGCATTTGCTGTTTTTCTTTAGTGTTCTGTTTAGATTCTTTCCTCTTTGTTCTTTGTATTTTTCTTAGGTTTTTGGTTTGTGGCTACCATATGGTTTATGTATATCATTCTTTGTAGCTGTCTGTTTTAAGCTGATAGGCATTTAAGTTGGAATGTATTCTAAAAACACCACATTTTTACTCCCCCCTCCATGTTTTATGTTATTGATGTCATATTTTAGATCTTTTTGTGTTGTGTATGTTCTAAGTACTTATTGTAGTTTAAGTTGAGTTTGATACTTTTTTCTTTTAACCTTTGTAGTAGCTTTTTAAATGTCTAATTTGGTGTATTTGTTGAATATTTGGCTATACCTGTAAGGTTTTTCCCTTTCTCATTTTCTTATTTCAGGTTATTGCCTTTCCTTTTCTTCTTAAAAAAATCCTTCAGCATTTCTTGTAAAACTGGTTTAATGGTGATGAAGTTGGTTAGTTTTTGCTTGTCCATGAAGCTCTTTATTTCTCCTTTAATTCTGAATGATAACCTTGCTAGGTAAATTATTCTATGTTATGGGTTCCTTTCTTTCAGAAATATCCCTTCTGGCTGATAAAAAATGAGCTGACAGCCTTTTAGGGTTACCTTTGTATGTAACCTGTTTTTCTCTGGCCTCCCTCAAGGTTGTCCCTTTTTCTTTAACTTTTGTCCTTTTAACCACAGTATGTCTTGGTGTGGAGCTCTTTGGGTTAATCTTGTTTGGAACTCTCTGTCCTTCCTGGACCTGGATACCTGTTTCTTTCCCAGGTTAGGAAAGTTTTCAGCCATTACTTCTTTAAATAAAGTTTCTGTTCCTTTCTCTCTCTTCTCTTTCTGGGATCCCTATAATGTGAATATTTAAGGGCTTGATGTTACCCCAGAGCCCCTAAACTACCCTTGTTTTTTATTCTTTTTTCTTTCTGCCATTCTGATAGGTTGATTTCCACTTCTCTTCCAGGTTGCTGATCATTTTTCTGTGTTAGTCAATCTGCTGTTGATGCCTTCTAATGTGTTTTTCTTTTTCTTTTTTTCTTTTTTTGAATTTTTATAAGAGTTTATTTGAACCAAACTGGTGACATATGCTGGAGAGCAAGATCACAAATACTCTAGAGAATAACAGTTTTGCAACTTTTTTCTGCATTGGAAATTGCAGAAAGTTAAGGTGGTAACATAAAGATTACATGAAGATGGGAGAAAGGAAGGCAGGGATTGGGTTACAGAATAGTTAGTAAGATTCTGTGCTTTCTTAAGGGTGGTCATGCTTTTAAGGGGTATTACTTCTGGCTTCTCAAAGGCTATTAGCTAGATGCACAAAAACAGTGACAGGGCTTGTTTAAAAACCTTTCGCAAAAGAAGCTGTAGACTTGGTGACATGACTACCCTGCATGACCTACCCAGGTAGGAATTTAGAATTTATCACAGCATCCCCTTTTTGTCCACAATTACCCCTTTTGGTCATAAATCAATCAGAAGGATACACTGATGACTAACCATTTGGTCACATAATGTGGTCTCATAGTGCCAGGAAGGCTCATTCCTAGCAAGTCTCAGTATCGACCTTATCTTGTTGAAATGGACCATTGGAGGTGGGGCAATACGGTAACCATAGGATGTGAGTCAAGGCCGAATTTTCCCAAAAGGGGAAGGGCAGGTAAATGGAAGGCAGTCAATTCTTAATGGCCTTCATTGTGAAAAAACACTATATATCATTAGTATCCTTTGAACTATATCATGATCCGAGTTTTGCCTTCTGTCTTATTTTTCTATATTTGGCATCTAGTATAACATTTATGTAAGCCATAAAAAGAGTATTAACAGTTATCTTATGTTTATTAATCCTGAACAATTGAACTATATAGAAAAACCCAAAGAACAACTTATTATCACTAATTATAGTTATTATAACTTATTATAACTAACATCATTAGCAAACCGGTAAGGACAATCAAACAAAATGGCTCTGAGTTCAGTATCAATCCGTGGGTATACAGGCCTTGTCAATGTCTTGGGATTGCTGTCTCCCTTTGATGTCAGCAGCTTCTCATCTGACAGGAGCCTTTAGGTGGAGACAAATCTGTTTTAGACAGAGGCAACTGTCAGAGACAGTTGTAGATGTCCATTTGTGGGTAGGCACCTGATAAGGTCCCTTCCAGTGAGGTTGGAGAGTGTCTTTTATTTGACGTCCTTTCCAATAAACAGAAATCTCCAGGTGGCAATCAATGATCTTTAAAGTCTTTGACTAGGTAGGAGCTCACTGTGAAAGGAAGTGGTTACCAACTTGGCATTTTCTTGAAGTAACTCTATCAAACCTTGGCAATAACATAAGATGTCTCCTTTCAATAATGTCAGCTCATAAGTTCCTTTATCTAAGTCTAGCTTATGATGCATGAAAGAATGAAAATAATGGGGTGCCAGGGAGCAGGGAAGAACCAAGTGGCCATCTTGGGTTTCCCATAGCCCCGACTATTCGTTTTATTTATAGCCATTGCTTACCCATACAGCATACCCTAGAAGTGTTTCATCACTTAATTTACAATTCTCCCCATGCAATTTAACATACAAGACGAGTTTTTTGAGGTGTCCCAGGAGCCCTTCTGGAACACTTCAAAGTTATTCCTACATATATTGAGATTTTAACCCTTAAAACCTCAATTTCTAATGAAAACTAAGAGGTAAGCAAAGAGCATTCTTCAGCTTAGACATTTTGTAATGTAGAAACATCTTTCATAGACGTCCAAGTCAATTATTAACGTGGACTTATTTTTGTAAAACCCAGGTAAAATAAAGACATGTCTGTTTTAGTTCAACCAACAAACTTAAGCTAGCTTTTATTTACTAAGGATTAATCTTAGATTATGTAAACTTGAAAAGTATTTGAGTTAGTTTCTGTGTTTCTGAGAATTTTAGAATACCTAATCCTTACAAGCGCTTGCTTTTACATTAATTTTAACAATACTATCGGAGGTAGAAAAATACCTCAGGTTTTATATATATACACATGACTTGTATTCATGTTTTGTTGTCAGTATATATTATTACAATTTTAATACAGTTTTTTTCTTAAAATGTGTATACATTTTTTTGGCACCCTATGTAATATATATTATGTAGTTATATATAAACATACATAGTTATATATGTATATACACAGTTACATATACTGTATATATATATATATATATAATATACACAGTATATATAACTACATACATATATATACACACACACACACACACGTATACAGACACAAATAGAGAAAAGTTAGATTCAATTTTTGTTTTGGAAGCATTTACAATTTATATATGTCCTTGACAAGTCAAGTTCCTAATGACATTTCCCATTTTAAAATGAGGACAGCCATTTTACTACCTCAAAGAATTTGGTTGACACCTAAATGACATCATAGGTTGATACTTTTATCTAAATACCCTCTCTTTCTCTCTCTCTCTCTCTCTCTCTCTCTCTCTTTCTCTCTTTCTCTCCTTCTCCCTCTCCCTCCCCCCCTTTTTGTAAATCCTTTTACACAGTTTCATTTTAGCTTAGGAGAGAAGGCGTTTTTAACTTCTGAGACAGTCTCTGATCAATTTTTTTCCTATTCATTTTGCCAAATTTTATAGCTGGCTTTTTCTGATTGTGCACGCAAAAATTAATTTAGAAGTATCAGAGGATCTTCATCTTGGCTATCTTAGTTATAAATAGGAGGCCGACCGTGGTCAGCCTTGGAGTCACGATTTCTTATGTTAATTTGGAGATCTGTAGAGTCTGAACAAATTTCTAGGGAAAACCAGCCTTTACATGCATGTCTCCAAATGAGCCAAAAGTGGTGACTAACCCTACAGGACTGCTTTACACCCTAAGGAAATGTTTCCTCAGGCAGCCCCACAAAGACTCTTAGTCACCTAAGAACACCCAAGCGAGGGCCAGCGAGAGCTCACCAGACACCGCCAGAACCAGGATGCTTTCCAAGGCACGGGGTCCTCTTTCTCGGGGTGAACCCACTGCAGGGCTCCCTGCCCTTCTTCCCTGGGCTCCCACTGGCTTCTCCAGGATCAGCTGCGTTACCACCACACTGGACCACTTCCGGCGCCCACCTCCACCACCCTGCAATCAGGGATCTGAACAACTATTGTCACCCCATTGGCTGTTCGGGTTGGGGAAGCAAGTGTCCTTTCTATTTCAGAGCTAAAGAGAGTTTGGTCTCCATTTAACCAGCAAAGATTTTGTTCGGACTCTCAGTAAGCAATCCAAATAAAAAGCCCAAATTAAGAGCAGCAACGCATTTCATTCCTTTCCTGGGTTATCTCAACCCTTATCCACCTTGAGGATTTTCTAGGAACAGTTCAAATAAAGTCATGGCCTGCTACTTAAAGCAAGGAGGCCCAGAATTCCAAGAGAAGACTCCCCCAAGTTCACCCTCTGCGATGTGGGGAGCTAGTGGGACACCGTGGGCCCTGGCTTGTACCTAGCACCCAATTTGAGTCTGCAGGGGGGTCCTGGGAGGGTTCCTTCCAAGTCATGCTCCACTACACCAAGAAAGTTGTTGTAAGAAACGACCAAACCTGTGGAAAAATTTTGTAAGAGTTTATTTGAGCCAAACTGATGACATATGCCAGGGAGCAAGATGGCAAATGCTTCCTCTGATGTGTTTTTCATTTCAGTTACTGTATTCTTCAGGTCTGCTTGGTTCTTTCTTACACTTTGTCTTTGTACTTCTCCCTAATTTCTTCTATTCCCCTCTCAAGTTTGGTGAGCATCCTTATGACCATTTCTTTGAATTCTTTATCAGGCAAATTATTTCTGTTTCCTTAGGGGTTTTTTTCTGGGGATTTTTCTTGTTCCTTTATTTGAGAGATTCTTCCGTCTTCTCATTTTGTTTGACTTTCTATGTCTGTTTATATGAATTAGACAAAGTAGCTGTCTCTTCCAGTCTTGGCAAAATGGCCTCATGTAGAAGTGGGCTCTGTGTAGACTGTGTGAAGGGCGGCTTTGGCAGGTGGGTAGGAGCTGAAGGGGTGTTTAAGGCCTCGCAGCACCGGCCCACAGGGCCAGAGCAGCTCCAGGGGGGTGGCCAGGTGCGCGTGGTAATGCCCTGTTGGCTCTCCTTGCTCCCTTTGCTCCAGCTGAAATGGGCTCTGCTCATGTGTCCAGAAGTGCACTGCAGCGACCCTGCAGGTAGGCCAGAGCCCCCGCCCACTCACTGGAGGTGGAGGACAGAAACAGTGGTGCTCACTGGCCCCTCTAAGCCTGGAGGATTCCAGCAGTCCCCAGAGAGCTCAGGTCTTCGCTGTGCAGTCTCTGTCGTATTGGTTTTACTCCAGGTGGGCCTGTGTAGAAGAGACCTCTGTGCAGGGTGACTCTGCCAGGTGGTTTGGGGAGCTCCTTGGAGCCCAGCACAGGTTTCTGGTGCCTGGGGCACTCACCTGTGTAGGGCAGCTCCAGGGCAGTGGTGACACCCTGCTGCCTTTCTTTGGAGCAAAAGGCTCTGGGCAGTGTCACTGGGACCTCTATGGTGATCTTGCAGGAAGACCAATGCTCCTGAATAGATCGCCCACAGACGCTGTCAACATGGAAAGGAGCGTAAACAGTGGCACTCACTTGCTCCTGGGGCCCAGAGGGCCCCCCGGCTTCCCAGCCTTCTCTGTTTTTCTCTGTTCCATCTATTTCTCTTATTTGTTGTCAGAAGCTGTGCATTCAGCACTTAGGTTGTCTCGCAGGAGTAATTGCTGCCTAGATACATACATGAATATTGATTTTGCTCATGGGAGGCGGCAAATTCAACATCCTCCTGCACTGCCACCATCTCGGACCTCCTAATTTTTCATTTTAACGTGAATAAAATAGTCTGTTAATTAAACTTTTTGTTCTGTAGAGTAGTAGTAGAGTCACACATAGCTGTAAGAAATAATGCGGAGAGACCCCTGTGTTCTTCAGGCACTTTGCCCACTGGTGACAGCTTACAAAACCAGGGTCACACCCAGGATCCACTCATTGATAGATCGGGATGCAGAACATTTGTGTCACCACAGGTCCCCTTTTAGAGCCACACCCACTGCCCTCCCCCACACCCCCTATTTACCTCTTGGCAGCCACTAATCTGATCTCCATTTCCATAATTTTCTCATTTTAAGAATGTTTTATAAATGAAATTATACAGTATGTGATCTTTTTAGATGTTTTTCACTTTACACAATTACCTGGAGTTTCATCTAGATTGTTGAATCTATCAGTACTTCATTCCTTTTTATTATTGATATTCCATGGTATGGATGTACTTGAGTTTGTTCAGCCATTCTCCTGTTGAAGGACACCTGGGTTTCCAGTTTTTGTCTATTATGTCTAAACCTGTTGTAAACATCTATGTGCAGGTTTTTGTGTGAGCTGAAGTTTGCATAGTTCTGGAATAAATGCTCAGGTATACAATTACTGGATGATAGGGTACTTGAGTGATTCATTATTTAAGAAACTACCAAACTGTTTTCCATACTGGCAGTATCATAATATTGTTGCCAGTCGGAAGTTCGTGAGTCCAACGCTTCAAAAGGCCAAAACTCAAAATATCCGAGTTTGAAGTAAGGAAAGGTTTATTGATCGAGAAGGCACCAACCGAGAAGATGGGAACCCTAGTTTCTCAAATTTGTCCTGAGAAAGTAGAATTCAGGCTTCTTTTTGGTCAAGGAAAATGAAATGGGCAGGGCTGTTTTTGTAAAACCTCAAGCCCCAAGCAGAATTCCTCTAATGACTAGCACGTGTAAAGCAGGAGCTATGAGCCTGAAGGCCTTGGGGACAACTGGGGCTTAAACAAAGTAGAGTCAGAGCACCGAGCATTTCACTGTTACGTATATTCCCAGCAGCAATATATGTGTGATCCTATTTTTCCACATCCTTACCAGCATTTGGTGTTGTCTCTTTTTATTTTGACAATTCTAATAGGTATATAGTGATATCTCAATATGGTTTTACTTTGCATTTCCCAAATGGAGAATGGTTTTGGATATCTTTTGATGTGTTTATTTGCCATCTGTATATCCTTTCAGTGAAATATCTCTGTGTCTTCTTCCCATTTTCTAATTAGATTGTTTGTTTTTTACTATGGAATTTTGAGAGTTCTTTATTTTGAATGCTTGTCTTTTGTCAGATAGATGGTTTGCAAATATTTTCTCTCAGTCTGTACCTTTTCATCCTCTCGGCAGAGACTGTGACTTAGTTGTTGGATATATTTTTTGATAATAAACTTCATTTTTTTAGAGCAGCGTTAGATTCACAGCAAAATTGGACAGAAAGTGCAGAGTCCTCACAGTTCCCCAGCACTCAGCTGTGGGCACCAGGGTGGTGTGTTCATTACAGTCAGTGAACCTACGCTGACACCTCATTGTCACCCAAAGTCTGTAGTTTTGTACCTTCTGTGGGTTTTCACCAGTGTATGACACATGTCCACTATTGTAGTGTCATGTAGAGTATTTTCACTGCCCTAAAAAGCCCGTGTTCTCCTTTTTCGTCCCTCCCTCTCCCCAACCCCTGCAACTACTAATCTTTTTATGCTCTCCATAATTTTACCTTTTCCAGATTGTCAGATAGTTGGAATTATATAGTTCGTAGCCTTTTCCCTATGGCTTCTTTCACTTAATAATATGCATTTAAGTTTCTTCCACATTTTTTCATGGCTTTAGAGCTCATTTATTTTTAGCACCAAATAATATTCCATTGTCTAGATGTACCAGCGTTCATCCACTCACTTACTAAAGGATGTATTGGTTGTTTCCAAGTTTTGGCAGTTGTGAATAGGCTGCTAGAAACATCCCTGTCTAGGTTTTTGTGTGAACATAACTTTTTGTTTCACTTGGGTAAATACCAAGGAGTGTGACTGCTGGATCGAATGGTAAGAGTATATTCAGGTTTGTGAGCAAGAAACTGCCAGTCTGTCTTCCAACATATCGGTGCCATTTTGCATTTCCACAGCAATGAACGAGAGTCCTTTTATTCTCGCCAGTGTTTGGTGTTTCTCTGTTTTGGGTTTTGGCCATTCTGATGTGTCAAGCGGTTTCTCATTGTTCTTTCAATTTTCAATTCCCTAATGACATACAATGTTGAACGTGTTTTTTTATGTATCTCTTCTTTGGTGAGGTGTCTAGATCTTGCCCATTTTTCAACTGAGTTATTTTTTTTTTTATTACTGAGTTTTAAGAGTTCTTTGCATATTTTAGATAATAGTCCTTTATCAGATGTATTTTTTTGCAAATATTTTCTCCTAGTCTGTGGCTTGTGTCCTCAGTCTCTTGATATTTGAAAATTTTAAATACATGTTTTATAAAATAATGGTGCATGTTTGTTTCTCAACAAAAGTATCCAGAATACAAAGACTTAAATTATGCTTAAATTAAACAATTGAATATTCTCTTATTTTAGTGGAGCGACATTATTAGTGAAATGTAGGGCAAAATAATTTCTAGATGTACATGACTAACCAATCAAATTGGCGAGGATTTGTTTTCCAGTTTTAGAAGTATCAGCTACAAATAGCTTTTTAGAACAAGCATTTCCTTTTCTCTTATATGATTAAACAGTTGATAAATCACTACTCAGTATGTGCTGCCTCAAAAGGCCCAAAGGTCCAATAGGACACCAGTTTCTACCAAATGCGACACACTGAAATTCCCTTTTCTTCCGAGCTTCACAAGGCCTGAGGCATTACCCACGTCCTTGCTCACTGGGCTCAGGGCTGGCCAGGCTCCCGCCACCACCAGACTTCATCATGCCCCCTTTTTAGTTACCGAGAAGATTTCTCAGGATAACGTTTTATGATTGAGTCCTTCCTTATCTGGCTTAATGCCTAGTGTGCCCTTTGTCACATAGAAGACATTTCATAAATGTGGACTGAACTGAGCTGAGCCAGCAGGAGCAAGAAGGATTAGATGACTGCATTTTAAGTGCAAAGGATTAAAAAGGCACCCAGGAAGGAGGCGTGTGTTTGGGGAACATTAGAATTTCCAAAAGACTAAGGCACTAGGCTAGAAAATTTGGGATGGAGCCAAACTACGAATGGTTTGAATGTCATGTAGTTTGTGAATTTCTATAGTTTTCTGTTCCATAGAATGGTGAATTTTATAGCTAGAATGTCCTTAGAATTCATTGTCTTGATCCAGAAAACATCAAATTGAGATCTGTCAGTAGCTTCTCAAATAATTTCTCTTTCTCCTACACCTTCAGTCTTAGGCGCTTAAACCTTAAAGCAGGTGTCATCAAGTATGCTGGTACATGCTCAGAGTGATCTCAGAAATCTGTGAACATTGAACTATATAATTAGAGATTACCTGGGGGTTTTTGGAGACTGTAACATATGCTTTTACTTTATTCTTTTTTGTTGCTTCCTCTCTTTTTGTTTCTTTCAAAGTATGTACAAATAAAACTTACATTTGCGATCCCCTGTGTAAGACAATGTGTATTTACTCTAGAATAGGATGCTATAAGTATGACATATTTTTCCCCCTTAAAATATAGTCTTAAGTGCCATTTATGCATGTGTTCTCAATCAATCTCTTCGTCCTCATTATGATAAAATTCTACGGTATGAGAAGCATTCAAGTCTTATAACCGAGAGGTGGACACATCACATAATGAACTTTGTAAACTAAGATATAATATTATGTTGGGGTTTTTTCCTTCACAAAGACTTCTAATTTTCTTAACTTCCTACGATAATAGCAGAGAACTCCTGCTCTGCAGAGATTGCCGTAGAACAACCATAGAGAAGATTCAAACTCCTAGCTAATCAGTAGGATATAGTAAGACCCTTTGGCAGCTCTGATACATTGCACAGGAGGTCATTTCATTTTGCCTCGTCTGAGTCCAGCAGGAACAGTCTCAAATAATGTTATGTTTTAATTCCTGTAAAATTTCCTAATATCAGTCTAATCATGCAAGAACTATGGAAGAGCCAAATTTCTCATTTGCACTCTTTATACTGATTTCTTAAGCCTTACTTTGTTCTCCAAAATAATCAAGGCAGGAAGTCCAACATCTGTCGATTCTGTGTTTAACTGTGATATTAAGAATAGACTTTACACATGATACAGCTTACGGATTGCTTTAAATAAAATATTTGTACAAATCAGCTTATCTTAGAAATGTATTGGCAAATCAGCCCATCAGACATCAGATCCTACAGATCACCAGGCTCTGAGACTTTGAATCAGTGTACTTGAGCTTAGGGAAGGACTAAATCAAGCTACCAGCGCCTCAGTCAAACCTTTGGCAAATAATTGTTTAGCACTAAGGAGACAGAATAGCATTTCCAAATATTTTAATCACATAATGTGGAAGAGTGAGTACACTTCTTTAATGTGACCTTAAAGGATAGAGCTGAGGAGGGTAAAAAGAAATAGCGTTAGGATCAATTTTAGAAAGTAATTTCTAAGAGTTAGGTTATTAAAGTTAGAACAGGCTCCTTTGGGGTCACTAGAGTTCTATGTCCTTAACTATGTTGGAATGGAGGCTGGAGGGGAACTTGACAGGAATGTAATAGAATGAAATACAGCAATGATTTTCATGGATGGATTTGATGATCTGTAAGGCCTTCTGCTCTTCTAAGAGTGTGGATCTGGTTTTACCCTCTGTGATGTTGAGAATCTAATTTATGGTCCCTTTACACTTTTTTACTGCTGTTTGCTCCTCAGCCCTTTTCAATGTGGCTTTTGCTCCTAGAACTGAAACTGCTTTCCAAAGAGACTTGCAACATTCTATAAGCTAAATCCAGGAAATTTTGTGTTCTTTGTCTTGGCTTGTCTGTAAACACTTTAAAGTATTTGATCACTTTTATTTCTTAAAACTTTCTTTATTTGGCTTCCAAGATATCACTATCTCCTTGTTTTCGTCTGCCTCTGAGACTGTTCCCTTCTGTTCTTTATAGCCTTGTTTTTTCACCACTGCTGTGTGCCCCTCCTCTGGTCTTGGTGGTCTCGTGCACTTATTATTTCAGCTACCTTCTATACTGATCATTTCCACATCCACACCTCAGGGCCTGACTCTACGCCTGTCAATTCAAGTGCCTCCTGGATATCTCCTCTCAAATTCATAGGGTTGGTATAAGGATTCAATTATTTAATCCATGCGAAGTGCTTAGCAGGTCTCTGGCTGGATAGTAATCACGCTGGCAGTGTTGATATGGTGAATTTTTACCCAGTTCATTCACACTCTTATTCATTATCTTGAGGAACCATTGGCTTATCCTTAAATCACCACTTTCCAAACTGTTTTCTTGGAATACTAGTATATTTCAAGTTGTTAATTCATGTTCCACCCAGACAATGAGAAAGTAGGGTTCCATGGTCAAGTAAGTTTGGAAAATGGTTTATAACTTGGTTAGCAAACGTCTTCTGTAAAGAGCCAGACAGTAAATATATTGAGCTCTGGGGATCATTTAGTCTCTGTCACAGTCATTCAGATTTCCTGTTGTAATGCCAAAACAGCCATAAAAAATACATGAACATATGAGTATGTTTGTGTTCTGTTAAAATGTTATTTATAGACACTGAAATTTGAATTTCAAATAATTTTCACAAAATATTCTTATATGTATTATGTCATAAAAATATTTTTTCTTTATTTTTTCAACCATTTAAAAATATAAAAGCCATTCTTTGCTTGCGGGATGTATATAAACAGGTGCTGGACCAGATGTGTGGCCTGTGGGCAGTGGTTAGGCAACCCCTGCTTTAAAATGTAGCCTCCTGTTAAAGGTGTCTGATCTACACAATAGAAGCTCTTACAAGCTCTGCACCAGGGCTGTGAGGCCTAGTGTTCTTTTCCCATGGAAATCTCTTCTCATGGGACATTTGTTAATATCTCTTACCACACTTCTGTGGAATACACTTTTGAGAAATGCTGACCTAGAGAAGAACTGTGTGCTAGAGGTGAAAATTTTGGTAGTGGAACAGACGAGAAATAATTAGAGGAAGTATCTGGTCTATTATCTTTGCTCTCACCAGAGAATGGCAGGTTGGAAATAGAATTACCGCTCCAAGGAAGGTACCAGTTAGGCACTACAGCTGAATCAAAGATCGGCTGAGTTGAAGGTGAACATGATAAAAGTTCATGCCATTGATCAGCTTTCAGAAATGGGAGAAATGTGTGCATTGCTATAACTTAAGACAAAATAGAGGTGCTCTAAGATGAAAAATTCAGTCGCAGAGGAAGAGTTCCAGAGGCCACATACAAAATGCAAGCACGATAGTTATCATTTTCTGTAGTTTTAAAAATCTTTACTACACTTGTTGAAATACTGTGCAAAGTTTTAAAAAGATTTCATTTATATATAGTAAAATTCTAAAATTTGTTTTGAAATAATATTTTCAATTGTCATTTTCCTGTATCTTTGAGAAGTAAATGTGTGGCTCAGTAGGCAGGGTTGGTTATTGCTTTACTAGTTTTGAGCACATTTTCCCTATTAAATAATAACATTGCTATGCAGAAAAATTTCAAGTTAAAAAAATCGCTTGTATCGGAAGAATCTGCATTTCTCATTCTTTTAGGCCTACTGTAACCATGTGCCACTTATATATATAAAGGAAAAGTAAATACAATAATCATGCTTTCTAAATTATGTCTGGCATTTGACAAGCAGCTAGAAGCCAAGGGAGGATGCAGAAAAGACAGGATCATCCCAGCTGACAGTAATAATAATAATTCATCTACCAAATGCAAGCATTGCCCATTTCTACAGAATTTCCCCACCAGATGTTTCCTTCCAAACCTGTGGAGGAATTGAGTTCTCATGATTTTTGCCAACAAATTGATAGCAAATGAATGATGGAATTGTTGAACCATTAATATAGGGAGATAATAAATTATAGAGTTTGTTTTCACCTGCTTTGGCCAGCAAGTGCTCTTGGTGACCTTCAAAATGTCAGCAGCCCCAGTATTTCTAGTCCTTTCTCAGCACACCTCAACAGTCATTCATATGTGTCACTAGAGCTTTCATAGACAGCTTGAAGAATATATTGGATATTCACTCATTGGAACAATTCCTACTTTTTTCAGGCAGCCTATCACAAATCCAAACATCAGCTCTTCTGTATGATGTTGACTATTTTGTGAAATCAAGACACACTTAGCTCTTGATTGTGCGAGAAGGTAGAGAACTGAGTGCCCTGATAGCACTGGTATTCTTCTAGCAAATGTCATAGCAAACAGGCTTGGAATGCAAGCGAGTCCCACGGTAGCACAGCGTGGACAGCTGGTGTGGACATGTTATCCATCTATGACTGGAAAAGGTTAAGTAAACAGAGGGACAGTGACAAAGTGCAGGGATTAATTGCTTAAAGCATTCAATAACTCTTAAAACAGACATCTAAATAAATGGAGGTATCCTGGAGTGTGAGTTCTGAGAAACAATGTAAGAAGACTATTTTCCTTTGGAAACAAACACAATGAATGGTATGGCCCAAAAGTGTGAGTATAACAATGGCAGGTGTACCTTATTTTGAAGGGACTACATCTTTGTAAGACAGGCTTGTATTCTGAAATTTCTGTTCATATTATACTATCAAACATGAGGCAGAACGGACATACTGTTGTGACGTAGTAAAGACAAAATGAAAGAAAAGGCCAGTATAAATCTTTTTGTACACATCATCCCCAGATGTTCCTGTGAACCCACCACGTTGGTCAATGTCTTGTGGTTCATGCTAAGCTGTTTCCCCCTTTCCTCCCCCCAGATCGCCAACACAAATCAGTGGGTTTACGACATAATTCACTAGGGATTTTGATAGGATTTGAGTAAAATCCCCAACAAAAACTCCCTTGGCTTGCAAGCTGTTTTTAAAGGCAGAGATTTAGAAAGCAGAAGATCCTAAGCTCGCCTATCTGTTTGATGATGGCCCTTGCCATGGAGATAGGAAGAAATTTGCCTATGAATGCATGAAGATGATGGTCGCCTAAACTTTTTTTCAAACAATGTTGGATAGAATCGCACCACAGACGTCATGTCTGTGAGATATTCCTAAATCAGGTAATGGTCAATATTATGAGTGTCTGCCCTATCATCAGAATTTAAGAGTTTGAATTTTTACTGTGGAATTGGTAGATTTTGTATAGACTTTTTGAATTAGGAAAAGTAAATACAAAAGCTAAAAACCCAGTCTTGACATGGATGTGGGGAATCGGGAATACCTCATTTCTTATTCTTGGTCTTTTAAATTAGTTCATCTTTCTGTAAAGTACTGGATCTCAGAATTACCTGGGGAGCTTCTTAAATGTGCAGACGCCCATCCCCTAAAATCCATAATCAGTAGGTCAGGAGAAAAGCACAGACTTCCATTTTGAATAATTTCCTTCATGTTTGAGAACTATTGTTTGTAAACAAGTCTGATACTTTTTTTCTTTTAAGTTACACAACTTTCCGCAGCTATTGACCTATTTATTCTTGAGCGCTTCTTGTGTTCCACAGGTGAACCTACTTCTCTTTCATAACTACGAGTATTTCCCTCAATAGGCACTTTGGATTGATTTTCATGTAAGAATTTTCTTATCCATTGTCTCTTTATATATTATGGTGTGTCATAACATAAATTTTATATCATCAAATATAGGGTTAGTTTCTGGTTTTTTTTGTTGTTGTTGTCCTGATGTTTTGGAGTGATTTTCTAGAGGAAAAGGGAGCTGATAGGTCTTTGTTCTGCCTTCTGGAAACAGGAATCCGAAACTATTATTAGTACTATAATTACAGGCCTAAAAAAATTTCACCAGGAGGAGAAAAGTGAAGGTATTGCAGCTTTCAGAGAATGTCTTGTCAATGGAGGCTTTTTTTCCCCCCCTGCATGTAAGGTAAGTATCAGTAACTGTGGCATGGTGAGGGCCTGAACAGTCAATCTCTTTAGAACAAATAAAACACGTTCTTTATTTTTATGAGTTCTCTCCAAAAATGGAGGTAGAATCCAGAGGTAGCTTGTACACTGAGCGAGATACGGAAACAACTCCCTCTAATGAACTGAGTGTACAGAGAATATAGTCTGTGCCTCTTACCTAAATGATATTGCTTTCCTTTCTGGAATAATGGTTCACCATAAATTTTTTTATGTAGTCTCCTGCATAATATACTGAAAGGACTATTACTGTCTACATATTGGGGCATCACAAAAGATGCAGTATCACTGAAATCTTCAAAATATATAGATACATTTTACATACAATTGGTAGTTGACTAATTTTATAGTTCTAGATTTAAAGAAAGGTACTGTGTGCCATTATTTTACAAATTGATGTGGATCCTTTAAGTTTAGGTGGATCTTATGCTAATCAGTAAGTAAAATGACATGCCAAATGAGCAGACATTAACTTTAACAAGGTATTCCTTTCTTTTCTAGGTATTTTTTTTTGTAAGAGTTGATTTGAGCCAAACTGTTCACAAATGCCGGGAGCAAGATATCAAATGCTCCCACTATTTTTTTTCTTAAAGAATGTATTCTGAGGCTAATTCTGATTGCTTTCATTTCTCTTCTACATTTTAGATTTCAATTATATTGGTCTATTTTACTATTTAACGACTTTTTTTAGAAGTTTTGCCTCATGTATACAAAATGCTAAGCAGATTTAAAACATTTTATTAAAACTAATTAGGATATATGTTCACCTACTTTAACAAAAATAACAGAGTAAACTATATAGAAATGTATGTCTCTTTCATGTAAGCGTTCAAACTGGTATAATAGTTCTGCTCTATGAAGTTGTGAGGGGTTCAGAGACATCCTGCTTGTTGTTTGCCATCCTTGGCGCATCACCCCATCCACATAATGCAAGATAGCACACGACCGCATTGCATCCCAGGCAGCAGAGGAGGCGAGGAGGGTACACTGAGCTCCATGAACAATAGCTACTTTGATTAAGTATAACTCAAAGTAGCGAAACTTAAGATATCAAAAACAGGAGTCTGGATGTCATACTCAGCAGAGGGAATCTCTGGATGTAACATTGTATAGAGGAGATTGTATCTGTTCATGAAGAATGTGAGGCTTGTCTATGAAGTGGTAAAAATACATTTAAAAATAAAAAAGAGGTGGGGCAGACGGGTGGCTCAGTTTGTTAGAGCGCGAGCTCTGGGCAACGGGGCTGCCGGTTCGATTCCCACATGGGCCAGTGAGCTGCGCCTTCCGCAACTAGAATGAATTCAATGAGCTGCCGCTCAGCTCCCGAGTGGCCAGATGGCTCAGTTGGTTGGAGCGCAGGCTTTCAACCACAAGGTTGCTGGTTCAACTCCGCGACTCCCGCAAGGGATGGTGGGCTGCGCCCCCTGCAACTAGCAATGGCAACTGGACCTGGACCTGAGCTGCACCCTCCACAACTAAGATTGAAAGGACAACGACTTAGAAAAGTCTCGGAAGTTCCCCGATAAAGTCCTGTTCCCTTTCCCCGATAAAATAAAATGGAAAGAATGTTGGAACATAGGGTCCAACTGAATCTCCAAATAGTCATCTAGATAGTTTTACACTTATTCCATTGGTGCTGCCATTGCTAAAAATACATTTGTAATTCTTTTCTTGGGTGTTGGTTCCAGAGACCATTTACAATGCCCCTGATAATATATACATGCTAACAACTCATTGTGGTCCAAAAAGCATATCATCCTGATTCATTGTCTAACTTCAATACCTCACACTTGACCTCAAAACTAAAATTCAGTTTAATAAAAAGGATATTTGTCATAATTCGAAATACTTAAATAATATGATAGATTTTAAACCCGTTTTAAATTTGGCAGCATCATTAGAATAAATGTTTTTATGTAACTTCCCAAAGTGATTCTTTGAAGAACTTATCTTTCATTTGAAGTGTAGGTACCAGTATATTTCCGGAAGGAGGCACAGGATAACTTTTGCTATATTTTCAGGAAAAATTGGATTGGGATAAGAAGGAGAATCTTTATATATTAGTAATATTAAACTTTCAGTCATCCCAAAGAAGTTATGGACTTGAAGCCGTTACTTTGGGGCAGCAAGTTCAATCATGGACTGTAGCTTTTGCCATGTGATTATGCCCATGTGGACACCTGCATTCTGCAAATGCCTCAGCCTTTGCTGCATTCTTTTTTTTTTTCTTTTTAATTTTATTGGGGAACAGTGGGGCACAGTGTGTTTCTCCAGGGCCCATCAGCTCCAAGTAGTTGTCCTTCAATGTAGTTGTGGAGGGCACAGCTCAGCTCCAAGTCCAGTCTCTATTTTCAATCTTTAGTGCAGGGGCGCAGCCCACCATCCTATGTGGGAATTGAACCGGCAACCTTGTTGTTGACAACTCCCACTCTAACAAACTGAGCCATCTGGCTGCCCCGCCGGAAGTTCAGTGGCAGCTCGTTGTCTTCAATCTAGTTGTGGAGGGCACAGCTCACTGGCCCATGTGGGAATCAAACTGGCAACCCTGTTGTTCAGATCTTGCACTCTAACCAACTGAGTCACCTGGCCGCCCCATGCCTTTGCTGCGTTCTTAACGAAGTCAGTCTTTCTTTTGTCTGCTTATAAAATTGAAAGTGGGTGCCCCAGGCTTTGTTACAGGAAACCTTGGCTAAAGATTTCATTGGTTTGTTTTTTAACACAGGTGAAATTTTGTAATATTTGACACATGGATGTCATCAGTAGAACTAAAAAGAGCTGATTAAAGTTTGTGTGACATCTAACATTAAAGAGCTAAGAGAAGTTCCCTATTTAGTTATGTGCTGAATTTTGCTTAATGTCTAGCTTCTGTAATAGACCAAGTTCTGCAAAGCCATCATGCCAGTGTATCGGTGGTACTTAGAACAAGACATGGAACATATTAGGCTCACTGCATATTTGGTAATTGGTTTATCTGTATCTTGTTGTGTGTGTGGTAGTAGGATTCTAAGTGTCGGGGCATAAAGAAGTCTGTGCTTCTGGACCTACAGCTCAGCACATAAAATGTCTAACAAATGAACTAGCAAAGTTGTTAAATGATTTTTCTCAGCAGCTGGCTTTTGGAACTTTCTAGTATAATTTTTTTTTTTTTAATTTTGTGCCTTTTTTAATTAAATTTATTGGAGTGACAATGGTCAACAAAACTACATAGATTTCAAGTATACAATTTTATAATACATCTATATATTGCATTATATATTCACCACCCAGAGTTAGTTCTCCCTCTATCACTATATATTTGTCCCCCTTACCCTGTTCTACAACCCTTATCCCCCTTTACTCTCTGGTAACCAGTAAACTGTTGTCTGTGTCTATGAGTTTTTGTTTCTTTGTTTGTCCTGTTCCTTTGTTGCTTTCAGTTTTATATCCCACATATGAGTGAAGTCATATGATTCTCTACTTTTTCTGACTAAGTTATTTCACTTAGCATAATAATCTCAAGATCCATCCATGTTGTCACAAATGGCACTATTTTATCTTTTCTTATGGCAGAGTAGCATTCCATTGTGTATATATACCACATTTTCTTTGTTCATCTATCGAAGGACACTTTGGTTGTTTCCATGTCTTGGCCACTGTAAACAATGCTGCAGTGAACATCAGGTACATATATCTTTATGGATAAATGTTTTCAACATTTTGGGGTAGATATCCAGGAAAGGGATTGCTGGGTCATATGGTAATTCTATTTTTAATTTTGTAAGGAACCTCCATAATGTTTTCCATAGCAGCTCTACCACTTTACATTCCCACCAATAGTGTATGAGGGTTCCTTTTTCTCCACAGCCTCGCCAACACGTGTTATTATTTGTCTTGTTGATGATAGCCATTGTAACTGGTGTGAGGTGATAGCTCATTGTAGTTTTTTTTTTTTTTTTATTAGTTTCAGGTCACAAGCCAAAGTAATATTTAGACGTTTATCATTTATATTCTTCACACTGTGTGAACCCCCCCTTCCCCCCATCCACTATCACTCTGACATCGCACAGAGCCATTACATTTCCAACTCATTGTAGTTTTGACTTGCATTTCCCTAGTAGCTAGTGAGGTTGAGCATTTTTTCATATATCCGTTGGCCGTTTGTATATCTTCTTGGGAGAAGTGTCGGTCAGGTCCTCTGCCTAGGTACTAAACTTATGGACCTTGGGTTCAAAGAGGATTTTATGAATTTGACCTCAAAGTCAGGGAAATAAAAGCTAAAATAATGAATGGGACCATATCAAACTAACAAGCTTCTTTACAGCAAATAAAAAACAAAACCATCGACAAAGAGGCAACCAACCGAATGGGAGAAGATATTTGCAAACAGTACGTCTGATAAGGGGCTAATATTAAAAATATATAAAGAACTCATACAACTCAACAACAACAACAACAAAACAATCCAACTGAAAAATGGGCAGAGGCTCTAGTATAATTTTTGAGAGCATCTGATGTGATTCAGTGAGGTTCCATCCATTGTTATATTACTGTAGTGTATTATTACAAAATCCATAATGTCTGTAGTAACCAAAACATTTTCTCTCCTTTTCCTTCATTCTGCTGTACTTTCTTAAAGATGCCTTTCCTGTTTGTTAAGACAGTATTGAATATGAATGGGATAAATTTCTTATGTCTTTTGACACACTAAAAAAATTAGATTTTTTTTCCCTCTGAAGAATCATTAAGATATTAAATTGCAGAGTAGCTTGAGTCCAAGGCTCACGTTCAGATCTTATGGGATTTGGCTTATGCAAGTGTGTGCTTCCTTAGGATCAGACCATGCCTTATCTCTATAATCTATTCAGTTTTTATTGTAGATGTTTCTTAATAGAGTCAGAAGCGGGGAACTTGTTTTCTGTAGGGCTCTAACCATCTTTAATGTTCTGGGACTTCAAGAAAGTTTTGTCTTTAAAAGATCAGCATAAAGAAGAGTAAGCATAACAGTGACACTGGATGAGTTTATATGCAAAAAGGTGTTTGCTTTCTGTAATCAAATAATTGTATCAACATAGAGTAAAATTTATTTGGTTATTGGAAGGTCCACTTTGTTGCATATAGAGTGGCTAATGCTATTAATCACGCATCTTTTTTTTTTCTCTTGTGTTCAGGTTCATGGGCTTTCCTAATCCTGGCTCAGAGACAGAACAAGAAGGATTTTTAGGTCTGGAGTAGTTCCATTTTTAGTTGATTGAGTCCAGTATACTGAGTACCTACTGTATGAGGAGCTTGTATGTGGAGGGTACAGTGAAATGAAGATGATACGGTCCCTATACTCAAGAAACTTACACCCTACTTTGAGAACTGACGATTTAAATATGTGTAACATTTCCTGTTTTAAAAAAACTCTCCTCAGCCCACCAGCAGTGTCTCTTCCAAAATAATATATGGTATAGATAGTAAGTAAAGTCCTATGTGATTAGACAAGTGAAAGATGCCAGAAATAGAGTAACTTGAGAAGGCTTTATCGAGAAGGTAAGCGTAGACTTTAAAAGACGGGCATAAAAGGTGAGTGCAGGGTATTCAAAGATAGACCCATGAAACTGAGGTTGTGCTATTTCAGCCTCTGGCCTGGAAAAAAACAAAAACAAAAAATTGCTTGTTTGTGTCAAGCTAATAAAGAATTAGTGGAAATCTATGCTTTGGCAAAATGAGCTTTGCATACCAACTCACTTCTCTTAATGGAAGCTGATATTATGCTTAAATACCCAGACCTCTCCTGCCTTCTTAATCTTTAGCACTATAAACAAGACCTAGATCTAAAAACCCAGTTTGAATTCACATTCCACAGTCATGAAAATGGAGTGAAAATGTCTCATGAAATTTGTTTTTTAAAAGTGCCTCCTGGAGAGCAAAACTGGGGGACACTGGACCACGTGATGCATTGTTTATAAGACAATGGCTGTCCATAGAAAAGCCGAAGGTGTCATTCTTAAAAGGCATTTACTGTGTTTCCCTGAAAATAAGACCTAGCTGGACCATCAGCTCTAATGCGTCCTTTGGAGCAAAAATTAATGTAAGACCTGGTCTCATTTTACTATAATATAAGACTAGGTCTTAATGTAATGTATAATATAATATTATATTATTAATATACTATAATAATCCTGGGTCTTATATTAAGTTTTGCTCCAAAAGACATATTAGAGCTGATGGTTCAGCTAAGTCTTATTTTCGGGGAAACACAGTACTTATTATCAGCTAATCAGTAAGGGGTGGAATTAATAGCTGATCCTTTGTATGAAACATGAGGTTGGGGGATGGCAGGGGGAGCAGACAGAATGTCCAGAGTTTATTAGGACCTTATGTAAAGTCAGGAATCTCACTTTTATTTAAAATATTCATTAAAGAGGAGCTGGATTCCAATGCTTCTGAAAAGGAAGCCGTTCTATTTTCTCATGAGGTTCTTGCTTTATTTTAGATCTTTTATCTCCAAATTGCGTTATTGTAGTGCTCATACTTCTTTAGGTGTCACTGTGTTGCAGCCCTATAGAAGATTGGGAGGGCTTTTGTATAATCAAACATTTATTTCAAGTTTAACCAAATATTGGGACTCCTATAAATATCACCTCCAGTTTGTTGAACAGATTTTCAGTATCACTGTAAATGACATTTAACATTAAGTGGCAAATGTTCACAGAAATTCTCAGTTGTACCCAATCTGGCAGCATTGAAGCCATGGCTGTGTATTATATTATAGTTTTGAACTAGACGTAATAATACTAAACGTAAAATAAGGAAGAGTGTCAGGGTCCTAGCGAGGCTGCCCAGACCTTTCTTTATCGGCTCAGTCTATCTGACCTTGGCTCTTCTCACCAGTCCAGCTAGGACTGAATTGGAGACATAGGTTTTTAGAGCTCTGTTTAGACAATGGTGGAGTTATTAGTTCAAGATACATTTATGAAGTGCTTACTCTGTGCCAGGATGTTCTTGGCACTCAGAAATATTGGAATACAATTTGAAAGACCTAAGCCATGAACATAATATAGGTGGGGACATAAGATAGACCCTGCACCTGTAGAAGAATTGAGGGACATTTACAGAGCAAATGCCTGTTTGATATAATATAAACCATAAACGTGCACAAAAGAAATGCTGAATAAAGAGAAACTGGCAGACAGGTGAGGAGCCAGATTGTGAAGGAGAAAGCGCTACAGGTGTTTCATGTAGAGCGTGCAGCAGAAGCCCAGGATCCTTGGTGGGCAATGGGGAAGAGATAGGTTGAAAATTACAGCTGGTCCAATATTAGGCTAAAGCATTTGATGTTGTAAGAAACCTGGTAAAAGTGACATTGGAAGAATGGTACAGTGTAGAGTGATGCGGAAAACAGAGAAGGGGTTTGTATAAAGGTCCATATTAAGGTATAGTGGTGTCCATGGTAGTAAACGTACAGATACAAAGCTGGGTTCATTAAAAACTATTTAGGAAGAACCAACAAAACTTGAATATTGATTATGAGCATCAAAGAAGAAATCAAATTATTTAAATGTTGTCAGCCTATAGACTTAGGAATATAGTGATTCATTTAACATTAAAAGGGGAATTTGTTATGGTGGATGGTAAACTTTATTTAGTTTTGACATTTTACATTAAAAATATTTCTGGGTATATAAATAAAGGGGACCTAGAGAGGAGGTAATAAGATGTTCAGGGATCAAAGTTTGAAAGATTAGGCACTTCAGTCAGGCTTGCCTACATACCGTGTTTCCCCGAAAATAAGACCTAGCTGGACAATCAGCTCTCATGCGTCGTTTGGAGCAAAAATTAATGTACCGGGTCTTACGTTAATTTTTGCTCCAAACGACTCATGAGAGCTGATTGTCTGGCTAGGTCTTATTTTCGGGGAAACATGGTAGGCTCACCCTACAGACTGGTTTCACTGAGCTGAATTGGTGTAGTGTGTCTCCTGTACTCTCTGAGACCTCTGTAAGGGAAGTTGGAGAAAATAGTAATCAAAAAGAAGAGAAATGAAAGAATTGAAGAGATATCCTAGTAGTTTACTACTCATTCTGGATAGTTAATTAGTTAAATAACAAGTAAAGAAGGCATCAGAATCAAGGAGGCATCAATAAAATAATCTAGTTTTTAACAAAAAGTAGCAAACAAAACAAACTCATAGATAAGAGCAAACAGAATGGTGGTTACCAGGAGAGAAGGGTGGTGAGGGGAGGACAAAGAGGATACAAGGGGTCAAATACATGATGACAGAAGGAGACTAAACTGGGTGGTGAGCACACAATGGAATATACAGATGATGTATTATACAGTTGTACACCTGAAACTTACATCATGTTATTATTGACCTATGTTATGCTAATACATGTAATTTTTTAAAGTATCTAGATTTTAGATTTATCTTAAAATTGAAGTAGATTAAACTATGCCTACATATCAGTGGCAATAATACATCTAAAGCTACTGTTCTCATTCTTGCTTTTATCTGATCCCTTTCCTGATGTTTTCAGGATTATGGAATTTATGAAACATGATTATGTAATCATCCAATTTGAAATAACCAGTTGGAGGGAGAGGGAAAAATAAACCTCGGGGACACACACTTATTTAGGAGTCTTTCAAATTGTTAACTGCCATCTTTCCAAGATTGACTATATCTCTTATTGACTAGTGATAGAAGGCTGATGTTCTCAATGATTCAGGAACCATCAAACGGATTCTGGGCTCCATTTTCCTTGGATACTTGCCTCCTGTTTCTGAAACTTGCTCAGAAGGAGGAAGGTGATGGAGTAGGTGGTCTTGCTGTTTCCTGAAGCTCAAATGCCACAGCAGAGAACTTTTAGAGATATCTTGATTCTATTAGAATTTGCCGGTCAAAGGGCAGGTTCAACTGTTCTGGTAGTTTCAAACACGAGGGGTGGAGTGAATAGACCACTTTAATGACTTAAAAAGTTGGAATTCTGCTCCTGCCTACTCATTGTGTGGGTAATATGGCCTGTTAGTCACGCATTCGGGGGTTACTAATCACTTTGAAAGGTTCTGTGTCCACATTTTCCTTTTTTTTAACTGAGGAAAAGACACTAACAGAACAAGGAGAGTCATTTGGCAGGAAGAGCACTGCAGTTCTTATTTTGCTCTGGGCTTGTGGCATACATATATTAGCTTTCATAGTTTATGTGCTTGTATTGTCCCAGAGGGCCTCCCGGGAAGTGAAGCCAGAATGCGCTCCCCTCACAGTCTTGCTTTTCTGTGGCAGCCTTTATATTTAGTTGGTGAAATTCTTAACGTCAGTTCTTAATCCCCAGCAAGCTTCATTTTCTTTCAAATAGCCATATTAGAATTAGAATGGGTGATTTCCAGATCTCAAGCAATTGTGTCTGATTTAAAAAGAAAATATTCCTGGTATTTTCATTCTCCTTTTTATAGTTTTCTGTGTCTTTCAGTTTTTCTTCAATGAATGTGTGTTAATTTTATCAGAAAATGTCTGTTTTTCAAAGAAGTCATTATTAAGAGTATGTAGATACTGAAATAAGATTCTTTTTGCAGTTTGCTTTTTTTTTTTCCACTCTGGATTTCATTCATTCTGAAAAGCAGGGAGTTCTTAACAAAATTTTTCAGTTTCTATGCTTTTGAGTGCTCTGTAAAGCTTCAGCCACATAAGGTCAACTGTACCATATGGTCTTTTCTATCAGACATATGAAGGGAACAACAGTTTGTCTTATTCCCCAAAATTTAGATGGCTGTTACTATTTATTAGCTTTTATATTCTTGTCTGACTTCCAAATTTTTTTCAACAGGTTGGCCTCCTCTATAGTGTCCATTTCAAATTTAGCAAAGTTATAGACAAGAGAACAACAATACTACCTCTGTCCCTTTCCAAAAACAAATGAAAAACCTACAAGCTAATATACCTGTAAAAGTTACTAACAGTACCCAGGGTTTATATGATTATATGTATAATATATAATCAAAACATTTTATTGTCTTGACTATGAATTGCCCTTTTTAGGCACATGCACATGTAGAACTCAATATCAAGAGTAGACTTTTAAAATGGAAAGGACAGTGGTATGTTAATCTATTACTAGAAAATTTTTAGAAGGTGATTCTGCACAGTTCACAGTATATTATCAATGCCCAATAAAAAATAAATAGCATCAAAGACATAAAATTTCTATTTGAATTGTATACAAAAAAAATACTTCAAATCATATATATTATTAAAAGACAGTATTCCAGTGGCTCAACCTCCATTGCCACATCCTTTATTTTAAAATTCAGAATCTGAATTGTCACCTGTTATATCATATTGCAGTTTGAGAATATGACATTTTACCCCAGAGATTAACTGTACCACACTAGCTGACATATTCATTTATAAAAGAATTTGGAATTCAGTCAAGATGCTTCAACAATGAAGAATAATTTTCACTATTTCATATTACGATGTTTTCCTTAAGCATGGAGTGGAACTCAGATCCTATCACATTTGTATCTTGCATTCAGCGAAGGTGCTTGTGACTTGATCTCATTGGATAGAAGAATTTCTTCATTCCTCTCTTGTTTGTCTGCTGCTGAATGTGTAATTCTGACTGTTGGTACACAGAAATGCAGCCCCCTAATTGAGAAGGCATGTTTCTCGTTTCAGCTTTGTCAGTCTTTGAGCTTCCCAAAAAGGAACAGATGATAGCAATCAACAGGAAACTGCATAGTGAGACCATCTTGAACTCTGTCACCTTTAAGCTCATTTCACCACTTAACATATTTTTTTCAAGTGGTCAGTGGATATATTTAGACTATCATTATCCCTTTGGTGTTGACTAGCGCTTCCCAGGATAGGCCATCTGCCATTTCTTAGAATTATATATTGTGGGGACAGTGGAAAGTTATACTGGGGTCAGTGAGAACCTTCTTCCCTTTCAGCAGCAAAGATGACTAAACAAATCTTCACTTCCACGATGTACACCTATCTGCAACCTGCCTGTGTTAGCACTGCTTGCTCGCAGTTCCCCAGACCTACTCATCCAGAATACAAAATATCTTTGTCAGACTGTTCAAGAGATAGTCTTCCAGCTTGTGGCCAAACTAAACCTCTTCCATATGACTGCTATTGAAGCATAATTGTCTTAACAAAAGACAGAAGCAAGGTTCAACTTGGGCAGTGCCTTCTCAGAGTCAGCATTCCCGCAGGTCAAAAGCTCAGGCCACTTACACAGTCCTGTAAATCAAACCTGTCTTCTTACAGACGACTTACAGAAGAGATGAGCTATTGAGAAATGCGTTTTAAACAATGAGGCTAATTGTTCACCAACTTCATTCTGATTATTTTGTGAATTTCTCCTGCTCACCTCTTACTTAATCCCACCTTCTTTTCCTTCTGGATATTAACCAAAAAATACTTATCTAAACCACAAGGAATCTGTAAAGTTTAAATTATTGTTTCAGAGTGTGCAGATCTTTGCCAAATAGAAACTTGTTTGCATTGATGAGATAAAAAGAATTATAGATATCAAGAATGCCCTAGAAACAGATGGCTGATTCTCAAGATTCTACTTACTGTTTGCAATTTGTTATATATTCTACACATAAAAATGTTTTCATTTTCAGTAATGCCTCATTTTGCATGGAAGCGACTAAATACCCAAAAAAAATGAGTTAAATGGGTAAAGAGTACAGGTGACTAGATCATTCTTGCTTTCAAAAAAGTCATTAACTTTGTGTCCTTTCAAAGTTTATATCTAGGAACTCTTTATTGAGATGTCAGTATAACAAGATGATAAAGACATTGAGAGTCAGAAAAACCTGAATGGGATTCCTGGCTGTACCATTTATTTCAAGTGTGAACTTGGACGAGCTATGTAAACTCTCTAAGCCTTAGTTTCATCACTCATAAAAGAGAGGTGATAATAATAGTAACTTCCAAGGATCGTTGAGGATTAAATGAAAGTCTTAGCATCTTCCTTCTTTTGCAGGCAAGAAGCTCTTCTGGCTGCCATTAGTGAAAAAGATGCCAACATAGCTCTTTTGGAGCTTTCATCCTCTAAGAAAAAGACCCAAGAGGAGGTGGCTGCCCTGAAGCGGGAGAAGGACCGTCTGGTGCAGCAGCTCAAGCAGCAGGTACAGTTGATGGCAGGAGACCCGGGCGGAGGGTCCCCGCGGCCGAGGGTCCCCGGGGCCAGCCCCACACACTCTCCACCACGTCCTTGCCGCCTGTATGGTACGGTCTGTGTCTCGGGTTCGGCCCCCGATCTTTATATCTAGTTAATTTTCATAAACAGACATTTTAATCTGTTTATCAAATCTCTGCCTATGTCTAGAAAATGCAGAATATTCTTGGTAAAAGGACTGGTTTAGAACACGTCAGAAGGCTTTTTTAACTTTGTGCAATGGCTGGATGAAATTTGTGCAATTCTGTCCATTTGAAATGAAAAAGGCTTGTTTTTATAGCCAATTAGATTCCTACTACAGAAGGCACTAAGTATATTTTTATTTAAACGATTTCCAGTTATTCCGGGCTGGGTTAGCTCTAAAGGTAAGAGCAAAGTTTTGCCCTTTTTTCCCCAGCTTAAACCCTCCCCAAATGTAATGCTTAATAGTTACAATTTATTTTGTCAATTACACTTCAGTAAAGGGGGAAGCTGATAATATAAAATAACAGGGTATTGTTGAGGAAAGACTTTTGTTAGTTTATGAGCATGTATATTTAGCAGTATCAGCTCCCTTAAGTAGTTAGGGCTGAATACATTGACATGATTGAACTAATTAATGGTCTTCCCCTTAAGACCCCGAATAGAATAAAATGTCTAGCAGACTAGAATACGGTATCTCATTCACAGTGGCTTTGATAACCTGGCTCTCAACACTATCTGTTTTCATTAGGTGAAAATTAATTATATTAATTAATCAGTGAATTTATAATGTTAGAAAGTAGTGGCTAAAAAAAAATCCCTAATATCTTATATCTTATTATATGCCCTGAGGATCCTGTAGTGATGTGACCTGTGTAAGGAGAAAGAATGGGGTTTTTGGAAGTCCTTCCTGACATGGTTTTCTGTCTCCCTTCCACGTCAAGTTTTACATACCTGCTCTCTCAGATGTGTCCGGGATGCTGTGAGCAGGAAGGAATGGGTCTTGCCAAATGTGTTTTGATTCTTTAATTTCTCTTGAGTGTGTGGACTAATTTTTGGACAAGGGAGAGGCCGTTTGGAAAGAGAATATGGAATCAATGTTGTTTTAATTTAGAGCTTCTAGTCCTTGAATTGCTGGAACGTGCCTCAGTCTAAAGGCCGTTTCCTTACAAGGAAGCAGTCAGCATTGACCAGGCTTTCCAGTAAATGGAGCTGCACTGTCTGATGGGCCATTGGAATTCACGTACGAGTCCTATTGTCAGAAAGAGGTGAAGCAACGAGGGACTTAAACAGATTTGGAGGTCACCCTCTACAGTGGTCCCAATTTACTTATTCCTACCCCCCAGGGTTACTTGTCTCTTTGACTCGTTCATGGCAAAGCAACACTTGGAGAAGCTGCATCAGAGGAAGGAGCCAGAGCCAATGAAAAAAATAAAATCTAATGGTTGTCTAGCAAACTCCAGATGTGCTGTGGTGGGTGCCAACCAGTGTGTTCAGATTAGAAGTCATGAAGAAGCCCCCAGTGTGACCATCAGGCACCGGCGCTGAATTGAATGGAAACCCAGGTGAACCCTGGGAAGCATTAATACAGTGTGTTTAGTTCGCTGCAGTGCCGGTCCCAGATGGCCTTCACTCACCATCCTCTTCTCCTTTCTGCCTCAAGAATGTCCCAGCCTCCATATTGTACTGGCTATTGGTATGAAGTCTGGCCTTGCCCTGTGGGCTTAGTGCAGATGTGTCACGGGCAGGTTGAGCTTTGCAAGACAGGCTAGATGGGGTGGTTTTCCTGTTTTTGAAAATCAACAATAGCATTATAAGAGTAAAGGCTACAAACTGAAACTGATTTGGTTTGAATTTAGACAGTGTCACTTACAACTACAACTTCGTAATCCTCTGCATTAGGATTAAATGTCAGATAATA
Organism: Rhinolophus sinicus; assembly: GCF_036562045.2. Classification (NCBI taxonomy): domain Eukaryota; kingdom Metazoa; phylum Chordata; class Mammalia; order Chiroptera; family Rhinolophidae; genus Rhinolophus; species Rhinolophus sinicus. The sequence goes on along the minus strand of NC_133752.1, from coordinate 111,648,557 downwards.
TATACTTTTATTCCAACATTTTCTAGGCAGGGGGGAAATAAAGACACAATACTTGCCTTAAAGAAACTTGCAGTGTAGTGCTTAAAGTATTCTTGTCCTAAACATTTGGCAAAACCGTTCTGTAGAGTGTAGTCCCTGGCTCTCCCACCTTTTCCTGCTGACAGCCTCAGCACGTCATCCTGCGTGACGTATTGTATTTGTCCATTCATTGCAAAATCACTGACTATCTACTGTGTGTCAAATATTGTATTAATGGAAAACAAATGTCTTTTTTCCTAGCAACAGCCTGTGAGAGAGCTCATCAGACCTTGGTTGTAACTCTAGCTAACCCTTTTACCCATGGGACAAATGGCTTCTCTAAGATTCATGTCCCCCATCTTTAAAATTTGGATACCATTACCTGCCTCACAGGGTTGGTGTGAAATTAAATGAAGTAGCAAGCCCAAAGCGCTTAGGTCCCCTCTTCTGCTCTCTTTCCGAGATCGCTGTTCCACAGTGAGAACCGAGCCACAGGTCATGCATGTTCAGTGAGGGCAGAGGGGTGATTTCAGCAGCTCTGGCTCATGCTCAGTCATCGCTAGTAGCTTTAATTTTCAGCGTGACTGTCGTGCTCAGAATCCACAACCAGAGCACTGTGTTCTATTCCTCGGAGGAAGGACGTATTTCTCAGAGATCTGAGGAGGGCAGCACAGTGGTATCTTTTTATCCTTCCTCTTTTCTACCTGTTTCTTTAATGCTACAACTCTAGTATAGCATTTTCAGGATGAGTTGCTTTTTAGAGAAAACAAAATAGGAAAATCATTATGCTTTTAGAAAATATTCTGAAGTAACCACCTCTGAATTATTCACTTTTCATAATCACAGATCACCCTGGAAACGTAGTGCTTGATCCTGGTGTTCGCTAGGCGCTCTTCAACTCTTGAGCTCCATACACAAATGTTCTACTTTCTCTAATAGGATAATGCTAAGTTAAGTCTAAGTAAGATACGTAGATAACTCAATTAACTCATGATGAGAAGCCCCAAATTTTGATTGGTTGCTTTTTAAAAAATCAATAGCTTCTTCTGAATTACGTCACATAAAATTTTTTTAGGCCTTAACATGTTCTTCTCAAATATTAATTTCTCATATTCCTGATTGATTATGAAAATTTTTGTCAGCATTAAACCTATGAAAGGTAAACCTTCCTACCGTCTGATTCCCGTTCTCCTCCAGGACCTAGAGTACTCTCATTGATGAGGTATTAAGACATCTCCCAGGAAATCTACTCTATGGTGATACTGACATCAGAAATTCAGTTGCATGTGAAAAAGATTTTTATAAACTCAGGAAGGCCTCCCATCTTTTATGTGCATACCCACATTTGGCTATCTGTAATGGTGAACATTCATTTGCCCCCTTTGGTGTGTTTGCAAAATCCTGTAGTCATTTTCTAACAAGATCTCATGTAAGGAAAACCAATTATTATTAGTGGAGTTCCAGTTCACAGAAGGTGATATCCAGGCACTAACCACTTAACAGTACAACAGGCATCAGAGGTTCATGGAAGAAGAGATCAGTATCTCGGCGTTGATGACGCCATTGCCCATCAGTCTTCCCACTTAGCTGTGGGCCAGTTAGTTCAGGACTCAGCCTCAGCACTTCCCCTGCTGGCTAGGAGCCTCTTCTTCCTTGGCCCACCCTTTACTGTTAGCGGATCCTTGCAAACTCTCTTCCGAACTCGGTTAGCAGCATGCATCAGTTATTTAGTGCTTGCTATGCACCAAGCCCTCTCCTGGGTGCTGGTGCTACAAGGGTAAGCCAAACAAACACAGCCCTGGGGGACCTCCCTGTATTAAGTGTTCAGCTACTTTATCCAGCATATCTAAGTATTTTGTCACATAAGCGTTTTCAACTTTTCAACCTACTTTGGCAGAGAAGCCACGCCCCTTTCATATTATATGAGAAAACTGAGCAAAAAATTCATCAGTAATGGATCACATAATCTCAGATTGTTCAATCTATCTCATTCTAAGAGCTCTAATCTAATTTTAATTTGTCCTTATTACATATTTTCTGAACAAATAGTGAGTTTTCATTATGCTTAACAGAATAATTAATTATAAATGGATTAAGTATAGCTAAGCTAAGTAAGTTGGCCTGAAGAATCATCAGTGATTCATACATACTTGTTTAGTGGACACAGAAAAAAACTTGGATGAGTTGCTATGTGTTTATGCTTCATTTTCCGCCACTATAAAGTAAATATTATCTCTCTCCTATTTTTATGAGGGAAATTTTCAGATCAGTTAGTTAGTGAGAAGCAAGATCTTCTTGAGAAGAGAAATATGTAAGTGCAGAGCTGTATGATGTGTTCAGATCTGTCCCCTGGTACACATTCTGCAGAAAGCTGTCTGTCACTTGGGGAAGCGAGCAGATTGCCAGATACATACAAATGTCAACATTCGTCTGCAGGTGTTCAGCTGACAGGGCCTGCTTCTGGTCTCTGGTTTTCCATCCCATGCTCCAGGCTGATCCTCACCCTTCTGTTCACAGTGCTTTCCCAGATGCCCCACTTATATTCCTTTGCAGTACACCCAGGTGATCCTCCTGTCCTCTTCAGTCAAGTATTTGCATGTGCTTTCTTAGTTTTATATTGTGTTCTGTGTATTTTCCTTGTTTAACTTACACAAGACCACTTTATTTCCCGAATCTCTTAAGTTCTTGATGGAAGGGGGGTACTTCACTGCTGCCCCAAGTATTTTCAATAAGTACAGTATGAAAAATAATCTGAATTAAATGAATGATACTGTAAGTCATAGTCTTTTATTAAGTTCTGCCCACTCTCTAGTTAACAGTTTTTAGTCTCTCCCAAGGAGCTACATGTGATAGCACATATTATACCTTGCGTGATACTTTTATTTATTGCTTTTTCGGGTACAGCTAAGAATTCTGACACCTGCTGATTGGCCGGGAAACCAGCCTTTGCTTTGAAGTCGCACTTGCTATGGTGTCCTTAGTATACATTAACTCACCTGTAAAGGCAGTTTCTACATTCCTTCAGACTTTCTCAGCCCTGTTAGAGCTGGTTAATGTAATGACACTGTTCAATGCTCTGTCCGCATAGCTCACTCAGGAGTAATTTATCTTGTAATATAGACTTGTTCCCTTTTGCTTCCTTTTTTTGGGGCTATTTTACTCCTTGTTATATTAGTGAATAGAACGCATGGATAGGTTAATGCCTTTCTTACTTGGACTTTAGACCTTTATTCTCAGATGTTGTAGGGCTGACCCTTGGCTCACCTTTAAACAGAAATATGTCATCTGTCTTTTCCTCCTCGTAGCATTGATGGCTACCGTCTATTCTAGTAGCATGACGCGCTGTGAAGTTACGGTTGAAAAGGCACTTTTGGCATAACCACTGCCAGGCACTTGGAACTTTCCAAATAAATTATCCTTTGGACTGAAATTTTTCATAGTAATTTATGGTCCAAAGGAGAATAAATTTTTGAAAGTTCAATAAATTATCTTTGGTACTGAGGGTTATGACAACAAAATGTTATCATTTGTTCCAGCTCCAACTGCACAGTTTTTGGCACACATGTTTTATTCTTTTTTGTCATAGTTTCTATGAACTAAAGAGCTGTTTTAATATTAATTCTAAGCAAGCCAAGCTGAAATCATTTTGTTTGAAATGTCTCTTTCTCTACCTACCTCATAGTTTTGAGTAAACAATGTCAATCTGTTGTTTTGTGTGTAAGAATGTGATGTGCTCTTACTAAGTTTTAGGAAGAACTGGCTCAGCGTTGTTCTGAAGAATGAAAGTATGGGTCAAATACATTGAAAAAAAGAAAAGAACCTCAGATGTGGTTTTCAAATTCTAAGCCACAGGCCCTGGCCCACCTGTTGAAGTAACATTTAGGAATACCAAGTTGGAGCCCAATAAACGATTGGATCGTTACCAGTCACACTTGTTGTTGGCTCTCTGTTGTATATATAGGTAGTTTCTGAACGAAGCTAAAACAGTGTGAGGACTTACTAATGATCTATTACTATAACCCAGTTTAATGAAAATCACAATTTTGGATTTATCATTCTCTTTTTCTAAAAGAAAAACAAATGTTATATGAAAAATCCTTTTAACTAGCCAATAAAATAGACATTCCAGTAGGCCACATGCTCATGTAAAGCCTTTTCCTTATGAATGAACTCCTTTATGCAAGTTTGTTGTCAGTAAGAATGGAGAATCAGTCTCTAAAGCCACGCATAATGTAGGATCTGGGCTTGCCGTTGTAGTCTGTATTATAATGGTGAGCCAGAGAAAGACGTGTCTAGTCAGTGTCATTTGCCACTTCCTACATCAGTCTTCCATTCCCTTGCCCTTCCCTACTTTCTGAATCAAGAGAGGACTAAATATTCTTATGGAGGCAGAAACTTAAGACTCTTAAAATTTAAGGCATGTGAAGGCGGAGTGTACTTGGGTGGCTGTGGTATTACAGTACTTGGAGCTTAAAATGACACCCTGAAATAAGCTGCATAGTTAGGGTACTCTGTGCCTATGACTTCCGGTGGGGACTTCATGGTTTCGACTATCAAAATACCTATCAAAGGGAAGTGCGTCACAAAGAATGATTATTTTCAGGCCAGATATTGGCAGCTTTAGGTAATGTATCGTGTGATATTTTGGTCTAATTTTTTCACTTTCCATTTGTTATAATATACTCGTATGTAGGGAGATTTTTCAAAAGTAGTATCAGATTCAGGCTTTGTTTGTCAAGTCCCGTGAACATAACAGGACCAAGCTAAACTGCGTTTGGGGTGACTGCATTAATGCATTTCTCTCTCCTCCTCTCATGTAAGATGAAAGAAGGAACCAGGACACACCGTCAAACCTCTGGCTGGAAGTCTTCTTAACCAGATCACTCAGCTCATTTGGTACTTTTTTCGTTCCACATAACATCAGGTGTTGTTGTTGCCAAAAGCTCTGGTCCTGCAGAACAAAGATCCCAATAACATGTTCCTCACGTCCCCTCAGTGCACTCTCACAGTGCCTGTCACTACTAACAGTCCCTTCAAGGCAGGTTAGATTTTCACGAACACTCTTCAAAATCTTGCCAGCTCTTTCAGCTGCCACCCACTGCCAAATTCCAAAGCCACTCCCACATTTTAAGTTTTTGTTACAGCAGTAGCCCATTTCTAGTTATCAAAAGGTATTAGCTATCTATTATTGCATAAAGATTACCTTTAATGTAGTGTCTTAAGACAACAAACGTTCATTATTTCAAACAGTTTCTGAGGGTCAGGGATCTGGGAGCAGCTTAGCTAGCTGTTCTGACTCAGGGTCCCTTATCAGTTCGTAGTCAGGCTGTTGGCCGGGTCTACAGTTATCTGAATGCTCGACAGGGCTGCAGGATTCACTTCCAGATTTACCTTCATGGCTTTGGCTCTACACCATTGAGGCTTCTCTAAAGGGTTACTTAGGATGTGGCAGCTAGCTTCTCCCTGAACTCATGATCTGAGAGAGGAAGAGAGTAACCAAGATGGCAGCTGCAATGTCTTTTATAATGTCATCTCAGAAATGAAATTATTTTTAACTTTTTAAACTGCAATTACTTTTGCACCAAAACCACGTACACCAGCCCTCCACGATGTGGGAGGGAACAGCACAAGGGTGTGAAAAACTGCAGGCAGGAATCATTGTAGGCTGTCTTGAAGGTTGGCTATCACAAGTGAATGCATGTGCTGAAATACTGCTCAACACTAAATGGGAATGAACTACAAAGGCACACAGCAATGTGGATGAATCTCAAAAACATAGCAAAAGAATCCAGACATAGAGGAAGACATACTGTATGATTCCACATTTATATTAAACTCTAGAAATAATTATTTTAATGTATGACCTCGGAAAGCAGATCAGATGAAGCAGAACTCATTTCATCTTCCCTTCCTCAACTCACGTGAAGGACCTGCGGTGGGAAAGGGACAAATTCTGTTCTCTTTTGTTCCTCTTTTCCCTCCTGCATTGGTTTTGGGGCTCCTCTGATGCTGCTTCTGTGGCCAGTGTTGACCCCCTAAGGGCAGAACAGTAACCAAAAGACTCAAACCTGTCTGCTGTCTGCGATACTATATTTCCCCAAAAATAAGACCTGGTCTTATACCGTATTTCCCCGAAAGTAAGACCGGGTCTTATATTAATTTTTGCTCCAAAAGACGCATTAGGGTGTATTTTCAGGGGATGTCTTATTTTTTGATGTACAACATTCTACATTTATTCAAATACAGTCATGTCATCTTCTTCTGGAACATTGTCATAACGTACTAAATGCGTCCGTCTGACCAACAATCTTAACTGGGGCTTATTTTCAGGGAAACACGGTATCACTTACGCAAGGAAACTCATGTATCCTTGCCATGCCAAATCATGAGACGATGTAGTCTGCCTCCCTGCTTCTCTGTCCACCCATCATCTGTGTTTTATCCTCCTCAGATAAGCACAAAGCACATCAACATGTCTGATGCCTAAGTATTCGGTTGGTGCAAAACTAATTGTGGTTTTTGCAGTTATTTTTAACTTTTTAAACTGCAGTTACTTTTGCACCGACCTAATAGATACCAGATAAAGGAATGAGACGCCAATTTCCTTTTCTTTTACTCATGCCAACCTTTAGGATCAATACTCTAGAATTTAGGGTTGAATGCTCTTTGAGCACCTCTCACCTAGCTTAGACAAAGGGAACCCTTTATGCATGACTACATACTACTCAAGAGTCCTTCTGCCGGCCTTAGCATCACCCTCACACCAGCCTCAAACCAAAAAAAAAGCATGTGCAGAGGTATTAGACTGGTGTCAGTCATACATTTTCTACCACCTCTTGGTAAGTTCCCTTTATCATGTGGCCTGCTTAGCTCTTCTTTGTCTCCAGCTTTGGACCCTGGTCACCAGTTCTGAAACAACTGGAAAAACCCATTCATTATATTATTAAAACTACTTTAAAAGTGACGTCCACAATTGGAGAGCAAACAATAAAACTATTTTACAGTCTATAAAAGGAGAACAGTGATAGAGCTACAAAGAGCTCCTGAGTTGTTAGTGAACAAAGGGAGAAATAAGTAGCAAGTGTTAAAGTAGTTTGAGTGCTACAGAAGCTGTTCATGAAAAGTGAAATGTAGTGGGCATTTATCCATCTCACCGAGCAGGTTAAATCCTAGATAATGAGCCAGCCTTTGAGAGCACTCACGTATCCATTTATCACCACACCTTTACAGTGCCGGTTACCTTTCGCTTGACCTAGCAGACGCTTCTCAGAGAACACCTGCAGGGCAGGCGCTGCTGGAGGACTGGCTTTCTGTCCCAGGACTGCACAGTGCCCGATCTCTCCTATGTGTGCTGTCTACACAAGTGTCACCCTCTTAGCTGTCCAGTGCAACATCATCTCCTAATAGTAGCTACTATTTTGTAGTTATAGAAGATGAGAACCTTTTGTCTACACATAGGTACAATATTTAAAAGTTGGCGGAAGATTACGGTTCGGTCAGTATTTATTTAATGACTCAACAGCCCTTACTGACTTGGTCAGATAAAAATTTTTTTTTTTTAATTTTGTTTTTAATTAAAGTTTATTGGGGTGACAGTTGTTAGCAAAGTTACACAGATTTCAGTGTACAATTCTGTAATACATTGTCTATATCTCACATTATGTGTTCACCACCCAGAGTCAGTTCTTTATCACCATATATTTGACCCCGTTTATCCTCTTGTAGAGCACCCCTCCCCTCTTACCCTGTGGGAACCCCTAAACTATTGTCTGTGTCTATGAGTTTTTGTTCCTTGATTTGTTTGTCTTGTTCTTTTGTTGTTTTCAGTTTTATATACCACATATCAGTGAAATCATATGGTTCTCTGCTTTTACTGTCTGACTTATTTCGCTTAGCATAATAATCTCAAGATCCATCCATGTTGTCACAAATGGTACTATTCCATCTTTTCTTACCACCGAATAGTATTCCATTTTTTTATTTCTTTTTCTGAGATTTCATTGTTAGTATATAGGAATGCAGTGGAGTTTTGTACATTGATTTTGTAGCTGGCAACTTGACTGCAGTCGTTTATTGTTTCTGATAGATTTTTGGTGGATTCTTTAGGGTTTTCTATAGATAGCATCATGTCATCTGCAAAGAGTGACAATTTAACTTTTTTAATTCCCAATTTGGATGCCTTTTATTTCTTTCTCTTGCCTGATTGCTCTGGCTAGGACTTCCAACACTATGTTGAAAAGCAGAGGTGATAGGGGACAGCCCTGTCGTGTTCCTGAACGTAGAGCAAAGGGCTTCAGTTTTTCACCGTTAATTATTATATTAGCTGAGGGTTTGTCATATATGGCCTTTATTATGTTAAGGTATTTTCCTTCTATACCTATTTTATGAAGTGTTTTAATCATAAATGGATGTTGTATCTTCTCAAACGCTTTTTCTGCATCAATTGATGTAATCATATGATTTTTGTCCTTTATTTTGTTTATGTGATGTATCACATTGATGGATTTGCATATGTTGAACCATCCTTGTGCCTCTGGGTGAAGCCCACTTGGTCGTGATGAATAATCTTTTTAATGCATTGTTACATTCGATTTGCTAGAGTTTTGTTTATGATTTTTTTGTCTGTATTCATCAGAGATATTGGTCTATAGTTTTCTTTTTTTTGTGTTATCCTTACCAGGTTTTGGTATCAGGGTAATGTTAGCCTCATATAATGAGTTAGTGAGTATTGTCTCTTCTTCAATTTTTTGGAACAGTTTGAGTAGGACAGGTATTAGGTCCTCTTTGAAGGTTTGGCAGAATTCACTAGGGAAGCCATCTGGTCCCGGACGTTTGCTTTTGGGAAGGTTTTGGATGACTGATTCAATTTCGTTACTGCTGATCGGTCTGTTTAGATTTACCAGTTCATGGTTCAGCCTAGGAAGGCTATATGTTTCTAAGAACTTGTCCATTTCTTCTCAGTTATTGAATTTGGTGGCATATAGTTCTTCATAGTATTCTTGGATGATCCTTTGCATTTCTGTGGCATCCGTGATAACTTCCCCTCTTTCATTTCTGATTTTGTTTATTAGTGTCTTTTCTCTTTTTATCTTTGTGAGTCTAGCCAAGGGTTTGTCGATTTTATTAATCTTTTCAAAGAACCAGCTCTTTGTCACATTAATTTTTTCTATTGTCGTTTTGTTCTCTATTTCATTTAATTCTGCTCTGACTTTTATTATTTCCTTTTTTCTGCTCACCTTGGGTTTCATTTGTTCTTCTTTTTCTAGCTCTTTAAGGTATAATGTGAGGCTTATTTATCTGGGATTTTTCTTGTTTCTTGAGATAGGCCTGGAATGATATAAATTTCCCTCTTTAAACTGCTTTCGCTGCATCCCAAAAATTTTGGTAGGATGTATTTTCATTCTCATTTGTTTCTATGTATCCTTTGGTAGGATGTATTTTCATTGTCATTTGTTTCTGTGTATCTTTTGATCTCTCCTCTAGTTTCTTCTTTAACCCGGTCTAAAACTATGTTGTTTAATTTCCACGTATTTGTAGTTTTTCCTGCTTACTTTTTGCAGTTGATATCCAATTTCAAAGCCTTGAAATCAGAGAATATGCTTGGTATGATTTCAATCTTCTTAAATTTGCTGAGGCTAGTTTTATGTCCCAATATATGGTCTATCTTTGAGAATGTTCCATGTACACTAGAAAAAAATGTATAGCCTGATGTTCTAGAATAAACTGCTCTATAAATGTCAATTATGTCCATTTCATCTAGTGTGTCATTTAGGGCTACTATTTCTTTATTTATTTTCTGTTTGGATGATCTATCCGTAGCTGTCAATGCCCCCTACTGTATTTAGGCCCCTTACTATAATTGTGTTTTGGTCAATTTCTCCCTTTAGTTCTGTTAGTAGTTGCTTGGTATATTTCGGTGCTCCCCGATTGGGGGCATAAATACTGATGAATGTTGTTTCTTGTTGTATAGTCCCTTTTATCATTATGAAATGTCCATCTTTGTCTCTTGCTACCTTTTTTACCCTGAAGTCTGTCTCATCTGAAATCATTATGGCTACACCTGATTTTCTCTGGATACCTTTGCTTGGAGTGTCAATTTCCACCCTTTCACTTTGAGTCTATGTTTGTCCTTGTAGCTGAGATATGTCTCTTGGAGGCAGCACATGGCTGAGTTTAGTTTTTTGACCCAGTCTGCTACTCTGTGCCTTTTTATTGGTGAGTTCAGTCCATTTACATTTAGGGTGATTATTGATATGTGAGGATTTCCTATCATTCTATCTTTGGTTTCTTTGCTTTTTGCTGTTGTCCATTATTTCTGTGTGGTGGTATTCTATGATTTTTCCCTCTGTTTCTTCTTTTATTGCTTTAGATATTTCAGTTCTGGATTTTTTTTTTTTGAATGGTTACCATTAAGTTTATGTAAAAGAAAGTTTCATATTTAGAGTATTCAATTTTCTTCAGCATGCTTACTTTCTCCATTCTCATATTGCGGTTCAGGCCTTTACTCTCCCCCGTTTTATGTTTTGGTTGTCACAAATTATCCCTATTTTGCTGGTCGAATAGCCTCCTTCAGTATTTCTTGTAGTGTAGGTCGTGTGTTAGAAAATTCCCTCAGCTTCTGTATGTCTGGAAAGGTCTTTATTCCTCCTTCATATCTAAAGGATGTCTTTGCTGGATATGTTATTCTTGGCTCATAATTCCTGTCTTTGAATATTTTGAATATTTGATTCTACTGCCTCCTGGCTTGTAAACTTTCTGATGAAAAATATGATGATAATCTAATGGGCTTTCCTTTGTAGGTTACCATCTTCTTTTCAACTGGCTGCCTTGAGGATTCTTTCTTTGTCATTAATTTTTGACAACTTCAATACAATGTGCCTTGGAGAAGGCCTGTTGGGGTTGAGGTAATTAGGTGTTCTATTTGCTTCTTGGATTCGAGGATCCGGTTCTTTCCACAAGTCTGGGAAGTTTTCGTCGACTATTTGAATATACTCTCTGTTCCCTTCTCTCTTTCTTCTCCTTCTGGTATGCCCATTATTCTTATATTACTCTTTCTGATGGAGTCAGAAAGTTCTTGTAGAGTTCTTTCATTTCTTTTAAGTCTCAAGTCTCTCTCTTCTTCCATCTGTGTCATTTCCAGATTTCTGTCTTCAATGTCACTGATTCTTTCCTCCATCTGGTCAACTCTACTACCTAAGCTGGTTATTTCATTCTTAATTTCTTCTATTAAATTCTTAATCTCCAGAAGTTCTATTTGGTTCTTTTTGAAAATTTCAATCTCTTTGGTAAAATGTTCGTGTTGTTCTTTGATTGTGTTTCTGAGTTCATTAAACTGCCTGTCTGTGGTTTTTTGCATCTCATTGCATCTCATTGAGTTTTTTCAGCGCTGCAGTCTTGAATTCTCTGTCATTCAAGTCACATATTTATGTGTCTTTAAGTTCATTTTCTGGAGACTTTTCATTTTCTTCCTGAGCTCTCTTGTTACCTTAGTTATTCATGGCAATTCATGATTTATTATTTCTTTTGCTAGCCATCTACAGGATTGGATTCTGCAACAGGTTGATAGAAAAAGGTCTTTCTTTGTTTTCCAGTAGGTGTTGGTAGAATGTTTTATTTCCTCTCCGACTGCAGCCTTTTATTCTCTCTCACACTATAGCGTTATATTTTCTCTGCACTATTCCAGCTTCTCACACAATGGGGGGATTCCCTGGAAGGCAGGCTTCTCCTCTGTAAGCAGTTCACCTGGGTCACAGGGTGCTGCATCCCTGTGGGGACACGGAGAGCTTTTGAAGTTCCAAAGCACTTCCTGCATCAGATTCAGAGCCCGTGTGTTTCAGCAGTTCTGTTTACTCCTGCAGGGATCCGCCCAGATAGGTGGGGCGAGGGGCGGGGTGAGTTGTGAGAGGTGGCCCAGAGCAATGGCAGCGACCACCACCACAGCCAGTCCTCCTTCCACAGCGCCCTCCCCTTTGCCAGAACTAGTTGTGTTGCAAATCTGTGTCTGTGGTCCACACTTCTCAGAACTGCAAATATTCCCTTCTTTTGATCTGACACTGCTACTGCTCCGCTTCTAGCACTGAGCAGGTGGGGGCGGGGCGAGCTCTGGAAGGGTAGGGAGGGGGCAGCTAGTCTCAGTGCCTAAGGCTTCCATTCTCTGCTCCGCAGTGAGGGCTTAAACCACCGTTTTCAGCCTTCTTCCCTCAGTCTTTTCTCTGAGGTCTCTGCCGTGAGCGTTGGGTTTAGCTGTGTTATATGCTGTCCCCTCAGCCCTGTGGGCCATGAACAGAGCCCTAGCAGTCCGGGTTCTTCCCTCTCCCGCAGCTGCGGTAGCTCCGGGATGCAGCGAGCTTGGAGCACCGTGCTAGGTCTGCTTCCTGTGCCCGCGCCGCTCCGTCTCCGCACTTCTCCCTTCCCTCCTCCCCCGCTCGTGCGATTTGCCCACCTTTAGGTGAATTCAGTAGTGAGACTCTTTCGTCTTGCCTGTTTGCTGTACAGGGAGTTCTTTGTGGAGTTATAGTTGTTCAATTTGTTGTTAATTCTAGAGGAGTTTTCAAGAGGCTCACCTCCCACCACCATTTTTATGACCAAAAATGTTAATCTCTTTCTAATTATCCTATCTCCCTTCAAGTCTAGATTTTTTATATATTAAATATTCAATATATGTACTTCTTTCTCTAAACCACTATAAACGTTAAGATCAGCTAAATTTTCTGGCTGATGGTATCCAGATTTATTTGAAAGGAACTGGATGTAAAGCATTTTCTAGTTACTGTCTTCTCACCTCTGGAACTGCCTTCTACTTCCACAGCTTAATCTCTACTTGAATCTTCACTTCAAGACTCATCTTTGTAGTTCGGAATTTTCTAGCCATGAAATCAGTTGTTTTCTATAATTAGCAAAGCATTTCTGTGCTTTTTTTTTTTTTTCATTCACACATTCATCCTCTTTTGGGTGGAAGTTGAAACATGAGAGGGGAGGGAGACGGAAAAAGAGCAACTCTTCACTCATACTACAGTTGTTAGTGTTATTTATTCTAAGCAAAATTATTCTCGTTGGTGTGGCTGTTTCTTCAAATACAGGAATTCCATTCTATAACTATTAGTGTCTTATTTTCTTGTTTGTATGAAGCAGTATAGTTAGAAGAAATAGCTCTATCCTGAGTGCCAATAGACCTGAGTTCCAGCTCCAACTGTTGATAACTAAATGTATGCTCTCAACCAGTAATAAAGCCATCAACTAACAAACATCACTTCACAATTTACAAAGTACTGTTCAGATCCCACATAGCACATAACCCTAGGGCTATATGGGCCAGGCAGGTATTGTAATAAAACAAATAAATGAAGTGTGACAGGCGATAGGAGAGAAAGAACTATGACGAAGTAGGGGCCACATGCTGTGTCTAAAGAGGCAACTACTTTTAATGCCAGCTTGTTGTGACCATGCAAGATGTGAGCCCCAAGCATTGCTTTTCCCCCCAGAGAATCTAGATTTGTATGTAAATCTCTTTTTTAATTGAAGTATAACCTACATATAATATTATATTAGTTTTAGGAGTACAGTATAATGATTTGATATGTGTATATACTGTGAAATGACCACCACAATAAGTCTAGTTACCATCTGTCACTACACAATTACAAATTGTTTTTCTTGTGGTAAGAACTTTTAAGATCTACTCTTAGCAACTTTCAAATATGCAGTATAATATTCGTAGCTATAGTCACCGTGCTGTACATTATATCCCCAGGACTTATTTATCTTATACCTGGAAGTTTGTGCTTTTTGACTCCCTTTACCTATAAATCTCTTGATATGAGTAACTTTTGGTTATATATCTATCTATATCTATCTATCTATCTATCTATCTATATCTATCTATCTATCTATATATCTGTGTGTGTATGTATGTATATATATATATATATATATATATATATATATATATGGCCACAAGCTGCCTAATTTACCCTCCCTGGTTTTATCTTCCTGATCTATAATATTGGATGGATAAATAATGTGAATTTGGGGATCTAAAGTTCTTTGTTGTCCATGTTTTGACAAATCAATATATTTACCTGTAGCTGTTTTATCTACTATTTGCTGACATTGGGAATAGTTTTTAAAGAAGCAACAATAAAGCATAAGAAAATACATATGTAAAGATTGTTTAAATTTGTCTATAGAAATTTGCTTACTCTATGAAAGTAATAAGTATTTCATTTTGAAGTTGAGAAAAAGATCTTGGTTACTCCCTATCTCCTTAAAACCATTTTTTTGTTTCCTACAAATAAATAGATTGTATTTTGATGAGTTCTCCTTGCTTGGAGTTAAGTGAAGTCCAGAGGTTAGGGGATGGGGGGAAATCTGGATTCCTCCCAGTCTCCTTTCTTCCATCTGTTCCATCTTTTTTGTCATCAATTCCAGATGTAGGAAAATTCTTCACAAAAATTTGATAAGACTTTCTTCCCCTCTTTTCTAGCATCAAGTCTGACTTGCCTTCCTATTGTCAGACTGCTGCCTTTATGATGCCACAGGGAATTTATAAATCTTCTGAGTTTCCTGATCCCTCCTGAATTGTCTCAATGCAAATAAATCACACTAGGTTTCCTGGCGTGTGCCCCTCCTATTCCTGCGGCTGCTTCCGTGTCTGTCAGGTGGCATGATTTATAGCTGGGTTTCCTGTCTCGCTGACCTTGGTCTCAGGATCTCATTAAGCATAAATCTAGATAAATTGCTTTCAAAGTGGTTCCCTTTTCCCCCACTAAACTTCTCTTAGTGGGAATTGGTCAGACTGATACAGTCCACAGAATATATTCCTAGTGCTTCTTTTGGTCTCTTTCAAGCTAATGTAGATACTTATTAAAAGTGAATATGGAATTAAATGATATTTGCTCTCAAGGACAAGAGAAGCAATATAAATAAAGTACATCATTGGCTGTCACTGAGGGGGCCCTTTACGTGAGTAAGTCACATGACCGAATTAAATCATCTGCACTGCCACATGGCTTTCTAGAAAACAGTATTTGTGCCATTCATGTCATCTCACAGATAATACTATCTGAACATTTATTGAGCTCAGTCTTGTTTTCAGTGCTTTACTTGAATTAACTCATTTAATCTTCACAATAAACCTTTGAAGTACAGTTATCCTCATTTTACAGAGGAGATGCTGATAGAGTTAAGTACTTTAACCAAGTCACACAGCTGCATTAGTGACTGAGCCAACATTCAGAACAAATCATATCACTCCAGTGCTGATACTGCTAATCACTGCACCAAAATGTGCTGCCATCATTATGTGCTTTTGGTTATAGGTTTCAGGAGCCTTCAGCCATATTTTTAATGATCTCATAATTCTCTCTTGTGATAAATAGTACTGTAATCAACCTTTATTTTAAATTATAGTGAAAATACATAAATTACCATAACAGGTCACTTTTCAATTATAAAAAATTAAGTTATAATCTTGACAGGTCAAAATCTATTTCCCATTTTATATCAAAAGATGTCTTCTCATTTCAACAATGATCTTAGAAATTGTTGACTGGATTAATGAACAGCTATAGGTCAGAGAGTTTCTGATTCAAAACTCAAAGAATATCCGAAATCAGATAGGGTGATTCTTAAGCAGCCAAGTTTAAAAACTGATGTGTTTGTAACCCTAAATTACATGACGAGTAATTCTGGCATTAAAATACTGTTACTGACACACATACACACACTCACACTATCACACTCACACACAATCTGGCCCCAAAATATTACACAGCATTTACAGTGGTACCTCGGTTTTCGAACGTAATCCACGAGTTCGAAAACATTCGAAAACAACCGACAGCTAGACCTCAGGATCTTGCACTCAGGGGAAGCTGTGTGACATATTCGACTTTTGAGTCGTGTTTGAAAACCGAAGCATTTACTTCCAGTTTTACAGCATTTATAAACCAAAATGTTCATCAACAGAGATGTTCGAAAACCGAGATACTACTGTATTAGGATAAGTTTTGGACACAGAGTTTTTTAACTTAAAAAAAATCACTACATTTGCATTCTCAAGAGCTCATAGAGATGAGAGATTGAAAAAGCTGTTTTCCAAAATCTCCTAGAAACTAGTGACTGTCAAAGAATGAACTTCTGTTACACCAGGTTTAAGGGTTTTTCCCACCTGTCTTTCCGAAGTTCTATAAAATAATAAGAATTTAATTAACTAAATAAATTGTTGAGCTTTCGTACTGAAACAGTATTTTTGATGGTTGGTTTTCAAGGTAGAGAGTGCTTAAAATAAAGTTTATGGCATTGCCAGTCATGTTCCTAATAGGGCATTATGAATTAGATATGATGTTTTTCTTGGATTTGTATAAAATTGCAAGCTACTAATGGTCAAATCTAAAATTATGGGATCTCTAAAAACAATTTCGAACATGAACTTTCCAAGTCTCCCTAGCTTTTAACTAGCCAATTTATCAGTACTATTTAAAGAGATTAAATTGATGTTACTGTCTTTAAATACTTATGTGTTCTTTACAAGTTGCAGACCTAAAACCAATACCAAACTGTCTATTAAGATTCACATTAAACAAAGGTAAGAACCTAGTTGACTCTTCATTGGCCCTCATTCATTGGCTTGAATCCAGTAAAAGTACACAATCTTCACAGCATCTTCTCCAATAGATTCGGCCTTAAGAAACCACTTTATTTGCTCATCCATAAAAAGCACCTCCCCATCCATTAAAGTTTTATCATGACTGCAGCTATTCAGTCACATCTCCAGGCTCCATTTGTTAAGTCTAGTACTCTCGGTTTCCCCTACATCTGCAATTACTTCCTTCACTGAGGTCTTGAACCCCTCAAAGTCATCCGTGAGAACTGGAATCAGCTTCTTCTAAACTCCTGTTAATGTTTATATTTTCACCTCTTCCCATGAATCATGAACATTCTTAATGGCATCTAGAATGGTGAATTCTTTCCAGAAGGTTTTCAGTTTATTTTGCCCTGATCCATCAGAGAAATCACTACCTAATGGCAGTTATAGCCTTACAAAATGTTATTTCTTAAATACTGACTTAAAAGTCGAAATTACTCCTTGGTCCATGGGCTGTAGAATGGATGTTGTCTTAACAGGCATGAAATCTCTTTGTACGTCTCCATCAGAGCTCTTGGGTGACCAGGTGCAATGTCAGTGAGCAGCAATATTTTGAAGGAAATCTTTTTTTCTGAGCAATAGTTCTCAACAGTGGGCTTAAAATATTCAGTAAACTATGTTGTAAACAGATGTGCTGTCATCTAAGCTTTGCTGTTCCATTTGTAAAGCGCAGGCAGAATAGATTTAGCATAATTCCTAGGGGCCCTAGGATTTTCAGAATGGTAAATGGGCATTGGCTTCAACTTAAAGTCACCAGCCATGTTAGTCCCTAACAAGCGAGTCAGCCTGTCCTTTGAAGGAATTGACTTCTCCTCTGTAACCATGAAAGTCCTAGTGGCATCTTCTTCCAATATAAGGCTGTTTCATCTACATTGAAAAATCTGTTGTTTAATGTAGCTACCTTTTTTAATTATCTTAACTCGATTTCCAGATAACTTGCTGCAGCTTTTAGACTATCACTTGCTGCTTCACCTACACTTTTACATTATGGAGACGGCTTCTTTCCTTAAATTTTATGAAGCAGGCTCTGCTAGCTTCAGACTCTTATTCTGCAACTTCCTCACCTCTCTTAGCCTTCATAGAATTGAAGAGAGTTAGGGCCTTACTTTTATTAGGTTTTGGAATAAGGGAATGTAGATGCTGGTTTGGTCTTCTATCCAGACCACTAAAACTTTCCCATATCAGCAATGAGGCTGTTTTGCTTTCTTATCATTCATGTATTTACTGAAGTAGCACTTCTAATTTCCTTCAAGAGCTTTTCCTTTGCACTTATTCCCAATTAACTAACTGTTTGGCACAAGAGGCCTAGCTTTTGACTTATCAAAGCTTTTGACGTGCCTTCCTTACTAAATTTAATCATTTCCAGCTTTTGATTTAAAGTGATAACCGGGAGACTCTTCTTTTCACTTGAACACTTAGAGGCCATAGTAGGGTAATTAACTGGCCTAATTTCAATGTTGGTGTGTCTTAGTGAAGAGGGAGGCTTAAGGAGAGGGAGAGATGAGGAAACCACCAGTTGGTGCAGCAGTCAGAACACACACAACATTTATTAAGTTTGCCGTGTTGTATGGGCACAGTTCATGGCTCCCCAAAGCAGTTACAGTAGTAACATCAAGGATACTGATCATGGATCACCATAACAAATGTAACAAAGAAGTTTCAAATATTGCGAGAATTACCAGATGTGACACAGAGACACGAAGTAAGCAAATGCTGTTGGAAAAATGGCATCAATAGACTCATTTGACACAAGGTTGCTATAAACCTTCAGTTTATAAGAAATGCAATAACTTAAAGTACAATGAAGCAAAGTTTAATAAAACATGGTATGCTTATAACTAATAAAAACATTTATGCATCTACTGACCATCAAAATGTATGAAGCGAAAACTGACAGAATTTAAGGGAGAAATAGACAGGTCTACAGTAAGAGTTGGAAATTTCAAAACCCCACTTACGATAATGGATAGAACAACTGGACAGAAGTAAGGAAACAGAGGATTTAAAAAAACACAGTAAACCATCTAGATCCAACAGATATATAGAGAACACTCTACCCAACAAAACAGTATACACATTCTTCTTTTCTGCACATAGGACATTTTCTAAGATAGAGCTCATCTTAGACAACAAATTAAGTCTCAATAGATTTTAAAAAGATGGATATCATACATAGTATTTTCTCTTACCACAACAGGGTGAAGTTAAAAATCAATAACAGAAGTAAAACTGGAAAATTTACAAAATTGTGGAATTAAACAATATACATTTAAACAGCTCAAAGAAAATATCACAAAGGAAATTAGAAAATACTTAAAGATGAATGAAAATGAAAACACAACATATCAAAACTATGGGATACAGTGAAAGCAGTGCAAAGGAGGACATTTGTAGCTATAAATGCTTACATTATAAAACAAGAAAGATCTCAAATCAGCAAACTAACTTTACAACGTATAGAAAGAAGAAGAACAACAACAAACTAACCCAAACCAGCAAAAGAAAGGAAATAATAAAGATTAGAGCAAAGGTAAACAAAATAGAGAACAGACAAATAGTAGAGAAAACTAATGAAACCAAAAGTTGATTCTTTGTAAAGGTCAACAAAATTGATAAACCTTTAGCTAGATGGACTAAAAGAAAGAAATCTCAAATTACTAAAATCAGAAATGAAAGTGGGGAAATTACTACTGATTCTACAGGTAAAAGGTATTATAAAACAATATCATGAACAATTATACACCAAAAAAATTGAATAACGTAGATAAAATGGACAAATTCCTGGAAACACAAACTCTACCAAGACTAAATTACAAAGAAGTAGAATATATGAGTAGCCCTGTAACTACCGTCTTTCCCCAAAAATAGCACCTAGCCAGACAGTCAGCTCTAATGCATCTTTCAGAGCAAAAATTAATATAAGACCCGGTCTTATTTTAATATAATATAAGACTAGGTCTTATATAATATTATATAATATAATACCGGGTCTTATATTAATTTTTGCTCTGAAAGACGCATTGGAGCTGACTGTCCGGCTAGGTCTTATTTTTGGGGAAAGACGGTAATAAGGAGATTGAAAAAGCCATGGACCTGTTGTCCTCACTCTTGAATTCTACCAAATATTTAAAGAACTAATACCTATATTTCTCAAACTTTTCCAAAAACTGAAGATAGGGGAATACTTCCAACTCATTCTGTAAGGCCAACATTACCCTGATACCAAAGCCAGATAAAGACATTATCAGAAAAGAATACTACAGACCACTCAGCCTGCAATAATACTAGCAAAATACTAGCATACAAAATTCAGCAGTATGTTAAAAGGCTTATATACCATGACCAAGAGGTATTTATTCCTGGAATGCAAAGATAGTTCAACGTACAAACATTAAGCAATGTAATATACCACATCTGCATAATGAAGGAAAAAAAACACATAATCATCTTAATTGATGAAAAACAGGTATTTGACAAAATTTAACACCCTTTCATGATAAAAGGAAAAAAAGACACTCAACAAAATAGGAATAGAAGGAAACTACCTCCACATAGTAAAAGTCATGTACAAAAAACCCTCATACTTAATGGTAAAAGACTGAAATGAAAGCTTTTCCTCACATATCAGGAACAAAACAAGAATGCCCGCTTTCACCGTTTCTATTCTGGAAGTTCTAGCCAGAGCTATTAGGCAAGAAAAAGAAAGAGGACATCCCAGTTGGAGTGGAAGAAGTGAAAATAATCTGTTTCTATCTGATGTGATCTTATATGTAGACGACCCTAACGACTCCACACACACACACACACACACACAAAAGCTGTTAGACCTATAAATGATTTCAGCAAATTAGCAAGGTGCAAAAACATCAAAATCAGTGGCATTTCTAAACAATGAACATTCTGAAAATGAAATTATAAAACAATTCCATTTATAATAGCATCAAAAAGATAAAAAATACTTAGGAATTAGTCAAGGAGGTCAAAGACTTTGAAAGCTACAAAATAGTGCTGAAAGAAATTGAAGCAGTCATAAATAAATGGAAACACATCCCATGTTCATGGATTTGAAGACCCAATATTGTTTAATATCAGTACTACCCAAAGTGATCTACAGATTCAATGAAATTCCACTTGAACCCCAATGATGCTTTTTGCAGTAAAAGAAAAACCCGTCCTAAATCTCGAGGGACCCCAAATAGCCAAAATAATCTTGAAAAAGAACAAAACTGGAGGACTTACACTTTCTCATTTCAAAACTTACCACAAAGCTGCAGTCATCAAAACAATGTGCTATTGGCATAGAGATAGACTTACAGACCAAAGGGATAGAATAGAGAGCCCAGAAATAAGCCTTTGCATATATGATCAAATGATTTTTGACAAAGGTTCCAAGACCATTCAATGGGGAAAGAACAGTCTTTTCAAAAAATGGTGCTGGGAAAACTGGCTGTCCACATGCAAAAGAATGAAATTGGACCCTTTTTTAACACCATATGCAAAAATCAACTCAAAGTGCATCAAGGACCAATAAAACTCTTAGAAGAAAACATAGTGCAAAAGCTTCACAATATTGGATTTGGCAGTGACTTCTTGGATATGGCACCAACGTCACAAGTAACAAAAGAGAAAAATAGAGAAAACTTTATGAAAATTTAAAAGTTTTGTACATCAAAGACACTATCCAGAGAGTACAAAGACAATCCACAGAATGTGAGAAAATATTTGTGAATTATATCTGACAAGGGATTCATATCCAGGATATATAGAGAACTCCTAAAACTCAACAGCCTAATTTAAAAATGAGCACACGTGCATGCGTGAACACACACACACACACCAGAAACATGCCTTACCCTACAGTAAAAAAAAAAAAAAGTGGACAAAGGACTTGAATAGACATTTCTCCAAAAATATATGTATAAATGGTCAATAAGAACATGAGAAGATGTTCAACTTCACTAGCTGTTAGTGAAATTCAAATCAAAACCACAATAAGAGATCACCTCACACCAATTAGGATGGCTGCTATTAATAAAACAGAAAATAATAAGTGTTGGTGAGGATGTAGAGAAATTGGAACCCTGGTGCACCATTAGTGGTAATGTACAGAGGTACAGCTGCTGTGGAAAAACAGTGTGAAGGTTCCTCAAAAAATTAAAAATAGAATTACCATATGATTCAGCAATTCCACTTTGGGTATCTACCCAAAAGAATTGAAAACAGGGTCTCAAAGAGATACTTGTCCATGCATGTTCACCTCAGCATTATGCACAATGTGTAGCTAAAATGTGGACGCAATCCTCGTGGTGTTCATCCCTTGATGTTTCCGTGTTTCCCCAAATATAAGACGTAGCCGGACAGTCAGCTCTATTGTGTCTTTTGGAGCAAAAATTAATATACCCAGTCTTATTTTACTATAAAACTATATTATATTATACCCAGTCTTACATTATATAAGACCCGGTCTTATTTTATAGTAAAATAGGATTTTAAGGTAAAATAAGACCGGGTCTTATATAATATAGGACTGGATATAATATAGGACTGGATATAATATAATTAATATAATATAATATAATATAATATAATATAATATAATATAATATAATGCTGGGTCTTATATTAAGTTTTGCTCCAAAAGACGCATTAAAGCTAATTGTCCGGCTGGGTTTTATTTTCGGGGAATCAGGGTAAGTAAAATGTGGTCTATGAGTATATATACATTGGAGTCTTAGTCAGCCTTAAAAAATAAGGAAATTCTGAAATATGCTACATGGATGAAACTTGAGAATGTTTTGCTTAATAAAAACAACCAGTCACAAAAAAACAAATTCTATATGATTCCACTTACATGAATGACATACTTACAGTAAAATCATAAAGACAAAGTATAATGGTGGTTGCCAGGGTCTGGGGGGAAGGGAGAGTGGAGTGTTATTGTTTACCACCGTGTTTCCCTGAAAATAAGACCTACCCCAAAAATAAGCCCCAGTTAAGATCGTCAGCCAGACGGACACATTTAGTACGTTATGACGATGTTCCAAAAGAAGACGACATGACTGCATTTGAGTAAATGTAGATTGTTGTACATGAAAAAACAAGACATCCCCTGAAAACACACCCTAAGGTGTCTTTTGGAGCAAAACTTAATATAAGACCCAGTCTTATTTTGGGAGAAATACATAAGACCCAGTCTTATTTTCAGGGAAACACAGTAGCTATAGAGTTTTAGTTTTACCAGACGAAAAGAGTTATGGGGATGAATGGTTGTGATGGTTTCACAGCAGTGAGAAAGTATTTAATACCACTGAACTGTACACTTAAAAATGGCTAAAATGTCAAAATATGTATATTTTACCACAATTAAAAAATTAATTAAAGTTAAATTTTTTAAATATAGAGCAGTTGAGATGGAGAGATAGTGTATAGTCTAGGATGTAATACGGTATCCAACACCAGCTAATCTCAGTGGTTTAACACTGGAAGGGTTAATGCCTCACTTTGCAGAGTTTTCTACGGGTCCTGCTAGTACTATAAGGCAATGGCTGTCCCTGCAGCATTCCAGTGACATAGACCTACTTAAATTTTTACAGCTTATCTCTTCAGTAGGAGGCCTCCTTAGTTATGTGGCAAAGGAAGACACAGCTGGAGGGCTGAGTACTGTTTCTTCTGTTTGGGCCCTAAGTCCACTTCTACCCACAGACGTTGGCTAGAGTCAATGTCTGATTTGGGCGAGTAAGTGCAAGTGGTTCCACTACTTGAGATGAGTAATCCAGAAGAAAGACTATGCATGAAGATATGTTCCTGTTTAGTAGAGTTGAATTTGAGGTGTCTGTGGTATCTACACAAGTAGAGATCTGAAGAAGGAAGTTAGACTAACTGTGATGCTTCGGATAAAGGTAAGAGCTGGAAATCCTGTTTTTGGAGTCATCAAAATGGAAGTGGTAGTTTAAAACCATGAAAATGCATTAGCTTACTCAAGAGAAAATATAAGCAAGTTATACTTACTTTTTACTGTTTTCTGACCCTTAAATTAACATATTAACTCATGCCATTCTTTTCATCCTTACTAGTATAACTCAATGAACATATGCCCTGTAACACCTATTGTTTACTAATTTCTGAATTGGCTTTGTTTGATATGAACTGCTAGAAGTTTTTTATGAGGTTTCAGGGCTTTTAACTTCCTTTTCCCATGTTTTGCATGTCTTAAAAAATGCTTTAAATCTGAAACTAATATAAAAAAAATAAAAGTTAGAAAAATAAAAATAAGTGCTTTCAACATTTATGGCACGTGTATCACGTAGCCATTTTGCTGTTTTGCCGTTATAAATTAAAGATACGTTCCTGGAAATAAGGAGGATGGCAGATATAAATGCTACACTAATATTTTGAAGAGGTAAAATAAATCTAGGCTAAAAAAAAAAAATTCTTAAAGAAATTCGGTGTAAATCCTATCAATTTCAGGTTATTTTCTCTATTTCCCTTAAAGCATCTAAACTTTTTAATCTTTCTATATTCGCTCCCTCAGCAAAAATATGCAGTGCTTTTTTTTTTTTTTTTTTAAACTCTTGGGTAGGTTAACTTACTCTTTTTAGGTGCCACGTCTATTTTAAGAACCAGTCTTCGCTGTATCAGGGTAGTAAATTGTACTTCAAAATACCAGTGAAAGTTTGATTTTAAAGTTTTTTTTGTAAATTATTTCCTTCTAATCGTAGTAACAAACATTGCATGTTATAATTAATAATTATCTTATTAAAAAGTCTTAGCAGAGATAAGTTAGCCTGTTTAGTGATAAATCTGTCTCTTTATATAATAAGAACTGATCCTAAGCCAATAAACTTCTGTACTTTTCTAGGACAGTATAATCTCCAGTGATGTACATTAAGAATTTTTAAAAATCAATTATGCAATCAATAACTATCCATTAATACTGATTAATAAATCAATGAGTTGTTAAAATAAATATTTATTATTATCATTAATGTAGATGTGAAGGGGCGACATGTGTGACAAAGAAGGAACTTTTCTTAACCTGAGAACAAGAAGGAAAGTTAAAAGTACCCATATGAACGTACTTAAGAAGTCCAGAGCTATTGTCAGTGCTCTTGGAAGTAAAAGTTTAATTACCACCAAAGTAAAACTACTGTGATCAAACATGAGTTTTGGGTGATTAAATGAACCCAGCTGTGGATTAGCCATGTCAAATTGCTACAGAACTGACTCTGGGTGAATGCACATGATACATAGATGATGGATTACAGAATTGTACACTTGAAACCTATGTAACTTTACTAACAATTGTCACCCCAATAAACTTTAATTGAAAAAAAGAAAGAAAGAAAGAAACTGAGACTGGGATAGGCTCTCCTGACCTAGATGTTTCCCGGAAGTTGCTGATAATGAGTTGAGGCCACTCTCAGACACATACAACCCTCCACTTCTAGCCCTATCCTGATTCGCCCCACCTGTCCCAGGAATGGGAAAGAGATGAACGAAGTCTTGATGAAGGAGGGAGAACCATTGTGATGGGGAAGGGAGCAACTACTAGATCACCTTCTGGCTTATTCTGGCCCTGCACAGCTCAGCTGTGACAGCTAATCAGCTGTTTCCCAAGTGCCTCACCCCACAGGCAAGAAGAGTGTTTCCAGTCCGTCTGGGCCTATAGCCATAGTTGTCTTTTTTCATTCAGTTTGAGATCTTCCTGGTTCTTTGCATGATGAGTGACATTTTTACTGAAGCCTGGACGTTTCGGGTATTATATTCTACGACTCTGGATCTTATTTGAACTTTCTGTTTTAGTTGGTTTTCTTTGGCACACTCCAGCCAGGGACAAAGGAAGTGCTGCCTCATTCCTGTCCAGTGGAGACAGGAGTCCAGGTTCCCCCCCCCCCAGGGCCTCTGTGGGGCTCCCTGTGACCCCTCGTCACAGGGGTGAGTTCCTAGCCCCACTCGGTGCCACCTGGGAGGGGAGGAATACCTCACAAGCACCATGGGGGGGGGAGTGAGGGGTGCAGTAGTGGAAGTGCAGACCTCCATGACCTTCTGTGACAATTCCCAGGGGAGGATCTACCCCTCCACCCACCCGTCTCCGCTGACATTGTGGAGGGGGGCTTTGTAACTGCCAGTTGGAGGTTCCAGCCCTGCCTCCCTCCCTGGCTTCCTCTGACCCCCTTCTAGGGGAAGTTGTGCCGGCAGAAGTCTCAGCTCACCTTGCCTGCCCTGGGTGGCAGTGGGACCACAGGTTTTTCTGTGGTTTCTGGAGTAGTGATTGTTGTCTAAAATGTTGCTGTTTTGCCAGGTGCCACTTTCCTTTCTAGATTTCTCTGGTTAGAGAACGCAAGCTTTCACTGTCTGTGACTGTTGTCATTTCCAGATTGCCAGTTTCTCCAGCTCCAAATCTGGACGTATAAGGCAAAAAAGAAAATTCAGGGAACTTACCATTTGTGTCATTCTTTGGGCCCCCTAATCTGCCATCTTCTCTCTACCTTTGTGTGTGTGTGTGTGTGTAGGTAGGTGTGCATATGGGTGTGACATTGTGTGCGTGTGTGTGTGTACCAGTACATCTATATATATGTATGGCTTATAGATAGCTTTTACTTGTACGTACTTCTGTACTTATTGGAAGGTATAGGGAAAAGTTTGTCTTCTCTATCTTCTGGAAGCACAAGGTAAAGCTAACATTTGTTTTTGAAGGATGACTTAGACAAAACTGCCTTTTTCCCTTTAGGAAAATAAAGGCGTATTCTGTGTTTATTATCTACTAAGTAATCAATAGGTTGAATTTTAGTGCTTACATTCCGATAACCCAATTTTTTTTGAAATCATTATTTTCATCACTACCCTACCCCCCAGCCTCAGTCACATATTTATATGTATTAGAAAATGATATCTCTAGCAGCAGATAAGTTTTGCTGTCCGTATCATTAATTTATTCAGCCTCTAATTCCCTTTAAGTGGTTCTTAATGAGTATCTGTTGCTTATTAGAATCTATGATTGATGGTTCTTGTTTCTTTTTAGAAATCCAAGTTTTTCAAATGCTTGAGTGTATCAGATGATAAGTGAAGTATTGCAACAATATATGAGATCATTTAAGATACTTTTGTATAATTTAAACATTTTTTATAAAGACCTGATTTTAAAATGTCAGTTTTCTTTTTCTCCCTTTATGCAAAAGTCAATTAGCTCAATTTCACACAAAAAGAAGTCTCTTTAGATAATAAGAGACACCAAGCATGCACTGGTCATTGTATGACAATTTTAACAAGTTAACCATATAGAAAAGTTTGCACCGAAACATCCTTTTGTAATGAGTTCTCAGCTAAGGCAGAAAAGGCGTTACTGCAGTTTGGTCTGTGTCACTTGTTTTCAGTGTGAATGGCTTCCAGTGAGAATCTGAATGCTTTCATATCCCCCGGGTTTATCTGAAGATACTTCAGTGTATACATATGAGTGTGTAATTTACACTTAACTTACATTTTGAGTCTATTCTTTCCTCTCCCACACACAGACCATGATTTTATAAAAAGAAAAGATAAAATTCCCTCAAAACTTCTTACTTTAACTCACTTGTTATCTAAAGTGCATTTTTTTTCCTGAGTGTTTTTAAACTGCTTAGAATTCTTGAAGATTGTCTCTCTTCCTACTTAGCTAGTCCTCAAACAGGAGAAAATGGTTTTCTAATAAAAAGCATTAAATAACTTAAAGTTAATTTCTGTGTATTTACTAAAGAAAAGGTCTTTGAAGGGAGAATACTAAACCTTTCTACTTAGCAGCACTAAATTACTAGGTTGGGTGCATTATAACTGATAACTATCATTTGTACCACCATCCTTGAGAAAATGATTTTTTTTTAACTTGTGTTTAATACCATCTAAGTTGGGTTTTTTTTTAAACCTGTCTTTTCAGTTACATGTGAAGAGATTTATTTAGAGTCAGTTCTCTTTTTTATGGCTTTCTGTATCTGTAAAATTTTAACTGTATCCTCTGCCACCCCAATAACCTAAACCACAGACAAAACCGATAAATGCTCTTGGATCCTGGTGTTTGTTCGCAGATTTCTAGAATCACAGAAAACACCTGCCGACATTTTCGTCTTTCCTTAAGTATGGTGGTTAGTGTCACTGGGTCTGGCTAATATTCCCTTTAAATATTCTGGTTGCTTTGCAGAATGTAGGCTTCTCTTTCTTTGAGAACAGATACAGCTGGCAGAAATGACCCTAATGACATTAAAACTGGAGTGGGGTTACTTTAGGTTTATTGCAAAGATGACGAAGTATGTGCTAGGAAGTGAGGCCGTGACCAGGAATAAAGTCTCAGTCACACTTTGTTTTTGAACAGTCTCATTTCAGACTTGGTTTGGGTCAGCGCAGGCAGGTTGGCCTACAAGGTGTTTCGTTCCTGGAACTGCAGTCCATGAGCTAATCTCAGGACTGGCTTAGAGATCTGGCTCTGACGTGTTCGCCCCAGTGGCATTGCAGTTACACACCATGGCCTTGCCAAAAAACAGGACAGCTCTCAAAAGTTAGGAGTAGAATAGAAATCCATATATAATGTGTTTTTCAATTGAAAAATGCTGAATACATCTTTACCTTCATGTTAATAGTTGTTTGAAGAGAGAAAGTATATCCTCCAGAATTCAAAGTTAAAAGCTGCATGGCAGTAGAGGAGAGTGTTAAAGATACGTGATAATCAGAATTAACTATTAATATTAGTACTTTCTTCCTGGCAGCTGGGAAGCAAGTCTTCACCTTAGTGAAATCTATTAACTATGTTCGAAAATTCCCCACAGCTATAATGTGTTACAGAAGCCAGGAATCCCATACAAGCCATTCTAAGAATTAATGAATAATTCTTATGAGACGGAAGAGACTAGGTTCCTACAAACAAGCAGATAGACAGTTTGGTGTATTTTTGTTCTTTTCTTTGCTTTCTACCAAGAGGAGGGAGGAGTAGGGTTTTGATAGGAAATGCAGAATATGTTGAAAAATCAGTTTTCTTTGAGCTTAATGCCATAAATGGAGATGTATCCAAGAATACTCGAGATAAGAAAGGAAAATTACATGAAGCCTTTTTTAAAAATCCACTAAAGTAAATGCATGAATATAACCAAAAGTTCTCCTTTTCATACATAAATCCATTCATATATGAAGAAACTTTTTTAAAAAGTTATAAATATTTATAAACCAGAATCCCTAGATTCTCGAGTTTTTTCAAACTAGTATAAGTAACAACAATTATGTTTTTATTGGGGATAAAACTAGTGAAAATGTCTGTTATCTTTCCTGGCTGAGATAACTCATTGTGGTAATGCTGGATTTTTCATAGGCAAGAGAAATTCTGTTTGGTGTGTATATCTATATTTTATTATAATAAAAATAAATAAGTACATTAATGAAGGTAATTTGATAGAAGAAGCTTTTAAAATATGAAGCTCATTGCTTCAAAAATAAGAATTTACAGTCTGAAATGGTAGAAAATGTGGGAACTACTAACCTATTTTCACTTTGTACCAACTATGGAAAATAGATTCCTGAATCTGATAAATGTATGCTTATGTATGCTGGCAATTTTATTAGAAACTGGCTTGGTATTGAGGTGAAGGAGTCTGTCCCAGCTCTCATGAACTCAACAATCTATTGGAGGAAAAGATATGTGAACAGATTATTAGAACCTAACAGAGCTTCCAGATAACACTGACACACTTTTGTTCCAAACCTCACGATAGTGCTTGATAAGCTTTAACCACCTCTCAAAATTTGTGGTGCATGATTGAGCTTATTGAGAGAAAGGAAAATCTCCAGGTGTCAGAAGCAAAGAGGGGGTTGAAAGGCAGAGATGAGGTGTGTGGACTCATGCAGCAACAGCCCTGGGGAGTTGTGACTGGTTCTGACCCAGTTGGGACTGAGAGCTGTGTCGTAAGCCTCGATGAGGAAAAGAGGTGAGACATTAGGATCACATAAGGTGGGGAGTTGGAAGTGAACCTCTGATGTAGGATAGGAAAGTCAGAGGAGTGTAATGCAAGAGAAAGCAAGATTAATTTAGTGAAATGTCTACCACTGGTAGATGACAAAGAAGCTTTTCTCTGTCATGACTGGGAAGGAACCCAAAGTCCCCTTTAACGATGTTAAAATTCTAAAGACTGGATTGTATCTCCTGCAGATTTAGAGTACACATTTACACTCCCACTTGGTGTGGGATGTTCCTACCACAAATATTAGTATAAAAATGTATCCCAGACTTGGATGCCCCTTTATAGCCTCACAGAAGCCATCACAATATCACTGGTGGGGTTCTTCAACAGCCCAAACTTCACAGTGTTCCGACAAAAAAAAAAAAAATCGGTGCCTCTTCAGATGAGCTCCCAGTCAGGCTGCTGTGAGGAAGATGTACCAGGCAGGAGGGTCACTTCTAGAGACTTGAGATCATAGGGGAGCAGTATTTTTAAAAGATAAAGTGTACGGCTCTAAGGAAAGAACAGTGGATGCAATATAGTGTAATAGTTAAGAGTATGGGATCTGAAAATTAAGACAAATGTCAAACTACAGAAAAGATATTGCAACTTACATCTCGAAGAGTTAATATGCCTAATAAAAGGCATTCCTAAAAATTGAGAAGAAAATAACAATTTCATAGGGCGGAAAATGGTCCAAGATATGAATAGAAGAAACGTAGATGGCCTTTAAACATCTGAAAGACACCCAACCTCACTCATATTAAGATAGAGGCAAAATGAGGTGCCTTGGGCCAAAACCGAGAGTCTGACAGCATCGTCCTCAGATGACAAGGCTTTGCAGCTCAGTAATTCTTAATGCTCTACTGGTGGGAATGCAAAATGTACACCTCCTGTAGAGGGAATTTAGCAACGTCTCCTCAAATTACTTATCTGTGCTTTGACTTTTTGACCCAGAAACTTCACTTCTAGGAATCCATCCCAAAGATACATCTTCAAAAATACAAAACAACATATATACAAAAGAGTTCAATATTTGCTATTGTAGTATTTGCTACAGTATTTGTAGTAGCAATAGATTAGAAATAACCCAGATGTTCCACAGTGGGAAATTGGTTCAGTCAATTATAGTATATCTAATAGAGTGAAGTACTATGCAGCTATAGAAAGGAATGAAAGATCTCTTGATAGGGAATGACTCCTGAAATATATTGTTAAATGAAAAAGCAAGATGCAAAATAGTGTACTTAATATTCTACTTTCTCTAAGAAAAGCATGTGAACATCTAAATCTTTGTGAGAGTGTATGTTTTCTTACAATTGCATAAAAGAAAAATACAACAATAAATAAAAAATTTACCCAAAACATTACCTATAAAAAGAGGAAGGGAAATAGGATAGAGGAGAAAAGGAAGAAGCAAGTCTTCTCTGAATGTACATTCTAACTCTGTAATTCTATAGAGTTCTGACTCTAGAATCATATGAATGTCTTACATAATCAAAAATAAAATTAGATCAGAAAGGGAGGGAAAGCAATTGGTGAAATTTGAAAACAAATTGAAATAAGTGAATCGTGTATTTTATCGTCTTGACATAGCCACGTAGAGCAAATTATTTCAACTAATCTATATAATACAGGTTTCTTTTCTGTACACCCTTGGTAAGATATACTCCAATGAGAAGGAAAACATGCAAAAAAATTTTTTAATTTATCCTGCCATCATTATATATTTGATCCCATTTAATGACTCTGGATGGTGAACACACAATGTGATATATAGATGATGGATTACAGAATTGTACACTTGAAACCTATGTAACTTGACTAACCATTGTCACCCCAATAAACTTTAATTTAAAAAAAAAAGAAATTATCCTGAAGGCATTTTGATAGTAACTGTATTGGTATTGTCAAAAGAATTATGTTCATGGGTAAAACAAATAACAAGCAATTATATTATTATTATTATTGTTAGGAACCAGGATTTTTCAGCATAAAAGAAAAAAAGATATAAAATCAAAGAAGTTAAGTAAAAACTTATAAGTTTTTAAACTTATTCTAGATTAAGATCTAGAATCTTATATTTCAGTTGAAAATATTGCTAATTCATAATTTTCTCCCTCTTTAAAAAAATAACAGTATTTCCTAGTTCTTACTGAAACAGCCTAGAAACAATAATAATCTTGCACCATTGAGGACCCAGCACCCACATCATGACTTCCACTGAACTGAATAAGCTCTTTGGAACAATGGCTGATTTCAGATCTGGGGCAAGAAATGTGCAAGATAAAGTTGGCCCACCTTTGCCAGAAAGCAAGAGTAATAGAGGTCATGTCCAAAGGATACAGAAACCCTGGTATCTTATTTAAAATTTCACCGATGATTATTCATCCTGCATTTATTAATGAAAATTATTTTGTATTTATCTTTCCCTCATCTATTGGAGCTATTTTGTTACCCTGAAATTTCATTCATAAGATGGCAAAAAAAGTGAGCGTGTGCGTGTGTCTGTGTGTGTGTTTAATGAGTTGATGCCCTAACAAACTTCACTGATGACAAATTACTTTTGTTTCCCTTTCTCCTACTTCTTTTGAAAACAAAAACATTATTCATAGGACCACACGTTATTTTATTATTAATTTACCTATTTTAAGTACTTTTTAAAGATATAATTTATTTACCATATAACCTACCCATTTAAAGTATACAATTCAATGTTTCTCTGTAAATCCAGGGATGTATAAACACCGCCACAAACTCCTACGTTTTTTAGTATCTTTTTTCTTTAGTATCATTCAGTTGCGTATGTTATTATATATTCAGTGTGTTTTTTGTAACTGAGATATATTTGACAAACAACATACTAATTTGATACATTTATATTGTAATATAAATATGGTAGCATTAGTATATTCAATATGTTTTAATCAATTGAAAGCATTATTAATTTTGATGCTCAAGTTGTTCATATTTAGTCATTCTCTCTTTTCCCAGACCTAGCAACCACTAATCTACTCTATGTATCTGGATTTGCCTATTCTGTGCATTTCATATAAGTGAAATTATATAATATGTACCCTTATGTGTTGTTTATTTTACTTAGCAGAGTATTTTCAAGTGCCGTTCATATTTGTAGCATGTATAAGTACTTCATTCCTTTTTATGGATGAATAATACTTCATTTTGGATAAACCGTATTTTATTTATCCAGTCATAAGTTACTGGATATTTGGGTTATCTCTCTTTTTTTACTAAGTGAATAATACTGCTATGAATACTCATACACAATGTTTTTTTTGCATAGGAATACGAGGTCTGACAGTTAAGTTTGTGAACTTGTTGCAGCGATGTTGCTAACCTTTTTTAATATCAGAGGGATTATTTATTATGCATTTGTACCAACTGGACAGTTAACCAAGTTTGCTATTTGGAAGTGCTGAAAGGCTAAAAAAGACAACCTGAACTTTTTGCCAACAATTCATGGCTCTTGCATCACGACAATGCACCAGCTCACATGGCACTGTCTGTGAGGGAGTTTTTAGCCAGTAAACAAATAACTGTGTGGAACACCCACCCTACTCACCTGATCTGGCCCCCAATGACTTCTTCCTTTACCCAAAGATAAAGGAAATATTGAAAGGAAGACATTTTGATGACATTCAGGACATCAAGGGTAATACGACAACAGCTCTGATGGCCACTCCAGAAAAGAGTTCCAAAATGGCTTTGAAGGGTGAACGAGGTGCTGGCGTTGGTGCATAGCTTCCCAAGGGGAGTACTTGGAAGGTGATAGTAGTGATATTCAGTAGTGAGGTATGTAGCACTTTTTCTAGGATGAGTTCACGAACTTAATTGTCCGACCTTGTATGTTTTCAATTATCTTGAGTCTATACCTAAGAATAGAATTGCTGGGTCATATGGTAACTCTGTACTTAAGCTTTTAAGGAACTGCCAAACTGTATTCCGAAGAGCTGCACCATTTTAGATTTTCACTAGCATTATATAAGCGTTCCTCCATATTTTCACCCACATTTGTTATTCTTTCTTGTTATAGCCATTCTAGAGGATGTGATGTGGTATTTCATCATGATTTCGATTACATTTCCCCAGTAACTAAAATATGTTGAACATATTTTCATGTGCTTATTGCTTGTTTGCATATCTTCTTTGGAGAAATGTCCATTCAAACCTTTACCCATTTTTTAATTGGTTATTTTTTCTTATTGACCTATAAAAGTTCTGGGTACAAGTCCTTTATCAGATACATGACTTGTAAATATTTTCTTCCATTCTGTGGATTCTCATTTTACTTTCTTGATGCTATAGTTTGCAGCATAAGTTTTTAAATTTTGATATAGTCTAATTTACTTGGCTTTTTATTTTGCCATTTGTGCTTTTTTGGTGTCATTCCATGTTTTCCCAAAAATAAGACCTAGCTGGACAGTCAGCTCTAATGCGTCTTTTGGAGCAAAAGTTAATATAAGACCGAGTATAATATAATATAATATAATATAATATAATATAATATAATATAATATAATACCAAGTCTTATATTAATTTTTGCTCCAAAAGACACATTAGAGCTGATTGTGCAGCTAGGTTTTATTTTCGGGGAAACATGGTAGCTCCGAAATCATTGCCTAACTCAAGGTCATAAATACAGAGAGTGCCAAAAAATATATACACATTTTAAGAAAGGAAAAATCTATTAAAATTGTAATACTCAATATGTACCAATAACAAAAGATGAATACAACTCACGGTTGACTTCTGCAATTACAAGAGGTGCTCAAAGTGGTTACCATCAGCGTCCAGACACTTCTGATTACGGCAAACTACTGCTTGGGCAACATTGACCAAAGTGTCCGCTTGTGTACATTTTTTTGGCACCCCCAGTGTTTACTCCTATGTTTCTCTCATAAAAGTATTATAGTTTCAGCTCTTACATTTATTTAGGTCTGTGATCCATTTTGAGTTCATTCTTCTATATGTTGCAAGATAGAGGGCCATTGTCATTTTTATGCATGTAGTTGTCCATTTGTCCCCTCACCATTTGTTGAAAAGAGAATTCTTTTTTATTAAATTGTCTTGGTACATATGTAAAAAATTGACTATGAAAGTTAAAATTTGTTTCTGGACTTGCAATTCTGTTCCATTGCTCTATTTTTCTATCCTTATGCTGATGTCACACTGTCTTGATTATTGTAAGCTTTGTGGTAACTTTTAAAATAAGGAAGTATGAGTCTTCTGACTTTGTTCTCCTGTTTCATGGTTCTTTGGCTATTTTTGTGTTATTTCTTACAACTGCATGTGAGTCAACGATTTTCTCAAAATTAAGTTTTGTTGTTTTGTCTTTTTTTTAAGAAAGAAATAATCCAGCAAATAAAGTAAAGGAAGGATAAAGTAAACAAGTAGAACAATATAATGATGGTTTTTGTAGATGGCCATGGGTATATGAGGGTTCTTTCTTTTTTCTCCTTTTGTGTATGTTTGGAAATTTTCAATATGAAATATAATTATTTTAATTATTAAAAAAAAAAAGCACAGGCTCTGAAGCTAGACTCTTTGTATTAGAGTTCCATCTCTGTGACTTATTCATCAAATGAACTTTACTATGTTATTTTAGATCTCTGTTCTCCAGTTTCTCATCTATAAAATTGGGGTGATAATTGTACCTACTTCAGTTTGTTTTTATGAGCATTAAATTAATTAAATTACATTAAGCTCTTGGAACACTGCTTGGTACACAGTAAGCATTGGGGGGGAAATAGACTATAAAAAAAAACTACATGTAGATTTGCCAAATCAATATGAAATGAAACAAAAAAATCTAGTCATTCAATTAGAAACTTAATGAACAAATTAACACATCTGAAAAGAGAATTAATGATTTGGAAGGTACCACAGCAGAAGTTACCCAAAACACAGCACAGAGAGATGAAATGTGACAAAATATCAGAGAGATTAAGAGACATGTAAGATAGACTGAGAAGTTACAACATTCATCTGATAGTAGTTTTAAGAAAGATCAGAGAGAAAATTCAGAAGAAACAATATTAGAATGGATAAAAATATATTTCCAGAATTGATGAAATCATGAATCTTCAAACTGAAAAAGCTCTACAAGTTTTGAGCAAGATCAGTATTCACACATAGAAATATTTTAGTGAAACTGCAGAACATCAGAGAGAACAGATAGATTACCTACCATGATAAAAGAATTTGTCAGTAGATTTAATAGAATCAATAAAAGGAATAAGAGTGGGATAATAAATATCTTTAAAGTGCTGAGGAAGAATAACTACAAATCTAAAATTCTGCACCCAGAAACATGAACAAAATAATATTTTCAGACAAACACTGAGAGAGCTTATCATTTGTGCTCACTCATTAAAAATGGACTGCTTCAATAAGAAAGATTGTGCAATTCCAGAAGCAGTGTTGGTGGGTGGGAAGAATGAATGTGTAGGCAAATATAAATAAGCATTGAGCATAAATATTAATTCAATAACAACGGCAAATTTGGTGAGGGATTTAAAACAATAAATGGTAAGTGGGACCAGTCATAATGTTATATAAAGTCTTTGTGTTGTAGAGTAAGGAGAGTAGATACATGATAACTTTGAATTTGTCAACTTATACATGTTAAATATTACGTGTAGGCAACCATGTAATAGAAATAAAAGATAAAACTTCAAAATAAGGAAAAGGTTGGATAAAAATTTTGTTAACCCATTCATTAGAAGTCAGGAAAGGAAGGTGGTGGGAAAAACATATGTAAGTTACCAAAAATAATGTTAGAAATAAATCTAAATATGTTAGTAATACATTAAATATTAGGTTGGTGCAAAAGTAATTGCGGTTTTTGCAATTACTTTTTAACCTTCTAAACCACAATAACTTTTGTACCAACCTAATAAATAGGTTAAATTTTATTGAAGACAAATGGAAAATACAAAATCCAGCTATAGGCTATTTTAAAGTTCAGCCAATAGTCTATAAAATTTAAATTCCATGAGGGCAGGGACTTTGTTCATATGTCACAGCTCCTAGAGCAATGTCAGACACCTAATATTTGTTGAATGAATAAATATGCTATTTTTGAGAAATATACCTAAACAAAATGATACAGAATGAAAGTAAAACGGTTTTTAGAAAGATATGCTGGGTAGACACTAACCAAAAAGAAGGCAATAGAGCTCTATCACTATTGCAAAATAGGCTTTAAAGCAGAAAAGCAGTGTTAGATATAAAAGTATTAATTATATAATAAGAAAAGGAATAATTTACCGGAAAAATATAGTATACTTGAAGCTCTGTGTACCCAAGAACATCGCCCAAAAAGAGAAATTCACAAGTTCACAATCATATTGAGAAATTTAGCAGATCAAACAGATGACAAAAAACAGAAAACAATATGAAAGACACAACAGTCTTTAAGAGTACATATAGAACCCTGTACCCAACAATTAGAAAATGTGCGTTCTTTACAAGTACACATGAAGCATTTATAAAAAGTGATCCCATACCAAATCCTAGAACAAGTCCAACAAATGACTATGAATTTGTACTATTCTGACCAAGTTCTCTGAATATAATGTAGTAAAATTAGAAATCAGTATACCAACTTAATTCCATACATTTGGAAATTTTTTAGAGCTCATTTTTAATAATTCATAAGTCATAGTACAAATCCTAAGGGAAGCTGGAAAACATATAGAACAACAGTGAAAACATTGTATGTCAAAATTTGTGGGGTGCTCCACTTCTTAGGTGAAATTTTTTACCCTTGAATGCATATTAGAAGATCAACAATAATGAGGTAAGCATCACTCAAGAAATTAGAGAAAGAACATTAGAGTAAAGCCCCTGCAAAAAAATGAAGGAAATAAAAGCAGAAATTAATGACACAAAACAAAGAAACCATAGAGTAGATTAACAAAATCAAAATCTGGTTCTTGGAGTCTTACAATTAGATACAAAAGATAGAGGGATGGATTGTTCAAGAAAAAAGAGACCAGATATAGATAAACAGTTTTTGGGAAAGGAAAAGGAGATGCATCTACACCTACAAAAGAGACATTTAAAATCATAGGAAAATAGGATGAACTTTATGCCCATTATGTAACTTACCAAACCTGAGTAGTCCTTGACACCAACAAATTTAAGTCAGTTTAAAATTTTCCTACCAGTGATACAAAGTCTAGTTGTTTTTAGAAGCAAGTTCCACCAAATATAAAACTGCAAATCATTCCTACCTTATAACAATGGCTCCAAAAAATACAATAAAAGGAAAGTTTTCTGACTTATTTCATGAGTTTAGCATAACTTAGGTGCTAAATCTGGAGACAATACAGAAAAATCAGAGGCCAATATTACCTACAAATGTAGATACAAAAATTCTAAATAAAATATTAGCACATTCAGCAATGGGTAAAAATACTGTACTATGACCTTGTCTCCCCAAAAATAAGACCTAATCAAAAAATAAGCCCTAGCATGATTTTTCAGGATGACATCCCTGAACATATGCCCTAATGCGTCTTTTGGAGCAAAAATATAAGACCCGGTCTTATTTTCAAGGAAACACTGTACTAAGTACAGCTTATCTTAAGAATTTAGGGATGGTTTAATATTTAGATTTAGAGTGAAGGAGGAAAAATTGGATAATATAATCTCAATATATTACAAAAAAGCCTTGAGAAAATGAGGCTGGAGTGGAGTGGTAGGATGTGGCAGCCTGTGAAGGGCCTGGATGCTCGTATATTATTCATTGTGAAGATTGGACTCTGGTGACAGCCTGCTGCCACGGGATAGATATTATTTAAAGTAGGATAGTGTCGAGATTAAGTTTTCTATTGGAAGATCATTGTGACAGCAATTTAGAGAAGCAATAAAAGAGTACACCAGTGGTAATGCAGATGAAACTGTGTAGTTAATTACAGGGAAAATATTTGGAAACAGAATCAATACGACTTTGTGGCGGATTGGATATAGACATTAGTGGGAAAGGTGGAGTCAAGAATGATTCTGAGATTTTCAGATTGAGCAATTTAATGAATAATGACTACATTCATGGAGATAAGATAATACCAGGTGGCCCATACAAGGGGCATGCCAGCAGCACTCAGCTCAGATGACAAGGGAGACTGAGCCACTGGTTCCCACAGCACACCTACTACATAAGGCCACTCTACTAAGACCGGGAGACATAGCAGCCCTACCTAATACAAACAAACACAGGGAGGCAGCCAAAATGGGGAGACAAAGAAACATGTCCCAAATGAAAGAACAGCACAAAGCTCCAGAAATAGAACTAAACGAAATGGAGACAAGCAATCTATCAGACGCAGAGTTCCAAACACTGGTTATAAGGATGCTCAGTGATCTCAGGGAGAACTTCAACAAGGAGATAGGAAACCTAAAAATGAGATAGAAACACATAAAAAAGAACCAGTCAGAAATGAAGAGTGTAATAACTGAAGTAAAGAATACAGTAGGTAGAATCAATAGTGGATTAGATAAAGCAGAGGATCAAATCAGCAATTTAGAAGATAAAGTAGTTGAATTACAGTAGCAATTTGTAGTATGATGTCTTCTCAAAAGATGGCATTAATCAAATGAATGCTAGTGTCATTCATTGTATCACAATTTTAATAGATTTTTCCTTTCTTAAAGTGTGTGTACATTTTTTGACCCACATATGTGGAAATAATTTTAATACTTTCATAAAATCCTTATAATTGGAAGTAAACCCAAATTAGTATGGTTAAAATTTATTTATGAAATGTTTCCTAAAATATCTCAGAATATTTCTAAGTATAATTATTTCTAAAACTAATTTAGGTGGGTTAATAGCACTATCACAAACCGAAAAGCAAATGTTAGTGAACAGCTAGATAACTGATCAGAATTCAGACCTTTTCTTTTAATACTTGGGTTCAAATAACTTGTCCTGTTTCTTAGAGTTTCTGTAGCACCTTGTTGGGGCATTGACATCTTAGTCTTAGAAGAAAAGATTAACAGAATAAACAATGAACTCCTTTTTCTCTGGGAGGATATGTGTACACAGATACGCATGTACAGCTAAACAAGTTTATTTCAGCAAGTTTTTCCTTTTTTTTCCCTTCCTTCAGACGATGTTCTTTTTATGGCATTGAGACCAGGGGAGTTCAGATATCTGCCACGTGCCCGTGGCGTGGTTTAAGAGGGAAATGTTCAGATTTTACAAAGTATGCGTTGTGTCAGTAGGACATGAAGGGTTTATCCCTTTTGCGTGTCAGCCTTATCTCAGGAAGAGCATACTGCATGAGCTCCCTCAGAGCTGAGCCTTCGGCCCTCATGGTTGTGCAGGCGGAGAGCAGGCTTCACGCCACATTTCTGAATCTGAGGCCGAGGAACAGCAAACTTGGCTAATCTTCAGGTCTTTTAGAACTGGAGAAGTTCTTCTGATGATTCCTTCATTCACTTACATGAATCGAATGAGTGATCCTTGGTCTTATCTGTCTGCTGTGATCAGTTCCTTTGAGAGGCTTCCACACTCATTCCTAAGAAATCCTGGAAATGTGTTCTGCCTTGAAGGTGGATTTGTGAGTATTTGAGTAGTTCTTTTTAAGTTTTTAAACTTAACACTAGGTATCAGGTACTAAAGATTAAGACATCATGGTCTAAGAAAGCAACTGTCCATGCGTCCTTTCGCTGTACATTCCTGTTAAAGTCTACATGGAGGTTTCGCTCCCTTCTGGTCACCCCACTCGGCCCTTCCCTCTCTCCTTCCTCCTTTCCCAAGAGCTGCTCTGCAGAAGACTCTCCGTTTGACATGCAATATCACATAACATAAGAGAAATTACCCTACATATTTCCAAGGTCACTGTAAGTTGTCTCAGAAGACAAATGTGATATCACAGACAACTTTGATACATGTTTTCTTTGCTTTCCTTTTGTACGAGAGAGGAGAACAGGATTATAGATGGATGCATATATTCCTGTGTGGAAATATAAAGTTCCCTAAATGCCCAGTAGTATGGGACTCAGTAAACATCCATTCAACTGAATAGTATGCAGCCAGTTAGACTTACATTTTCGAATAATATTTAATGACATAAAAAATGTTTGTATGATGATGATAGCTAAAATTTATTGGGTGTTGAGTTTTTTGCCAGGCAGCTTTCTAAGTGCTTGTATTGAGTCACTTGGTTAATCCTCGCAGCCGTCTTACTGGCAGAACGAATTGCTCTCATTTTAAATGTGAGAAAACTGAAGCTCGGAGCTTTGCAGTGGTTTGTTACCGCCGCTTAGATGGCTGCTGAGAGGCAGAACTAGAATGTAGACCCAGGCAGTTTGACTCCAGAGTCCTTGCTCAGGCATCATTATAGGCAAACGTACCAAAGAAAAGTCTATGAAGTGTTTTATAGAGCTAGACAAAATGTTTTTAATTCATTTCGTAGAGAAAACATGTTAAAGATACCCAAATCAAATTTTGATAAAGCAGAATTAGTGGAGGGGAAAGACAGCATGTCCTTCCAGATACCAAAATATAGTCTAATATATAGTACTTTTTAAAATACCATATTGTAACAGAAATAAAGAAGAAATGAGAAGAGCATGCCACTTTTTATGTTCATAGGAAGAGGCCGAATGGATGCACCTAAATATTACCAGTGATTATCACTGTTCAGAGGTATCTACACATGATTTTTCTTTTTTTCAGATTATCTACAGTGAACATTTTTAAATCATATGATTTTAGCAAGTTTATTTTTAATTCTTTTAAAACTTCAGGTTTTAGCAATATTTTATTAGTGAAATATATATTGCTATTTGATTTTACGTATAGTGTACCTGCATTTTCTGAATTGCTTGCTCTGCAAAGTGAATTCTCTAAAATGTTATATATAATTCTCTTCTAGTCTAGGGTTAAGGAGAAGGATTTCAAAATCTTTGTCTTATTTTCAAAACCTGAGTTATTAATGGTTTAAAGAAAATATATTGAAATACATATGTATATATATGTATGATCACCTTATTGAACTGTCTTGTAAGTTGTAATGGTTTTTCAATTGATTCTAGAGGATTTCATTTACAGATAACTGTTTTTCCTAGTATTTATGGTGTGTATGTTACATAACATCTCCATAAATGGAATAGTTATTTAAAAGGATGAGTAGTTCTTATAGTAACATGGAAAGATGGGTCCTGTATATCAGAAAGTGAAAAAGAGTTACAGAGTCCTATGAGGTCGGACAATTAAGTTCATGAACTCATCCTAGAAAAAGTGCTACACACCTGATTGCTGAATAGCACTACAGTCACCTTCCAAGTACTCCCCTTGGGAAGCTATGCACCAACGCCAGTGCCTAGTCCACCCTCCAAAGCAATTTTGGAACTCTTTTTCTGAAGTGGCTATCAGAGCTGTCATCGTATTACCCTTGATGTCCTGAATGTCATCAAAATGTCTTCCTTTCAATATTTTCTTTATCTTCGGGTAAAGAAAGGAGTCACTGGGGACCAGAGCAGGTGAGCAGGGAGGGTGTTCCAATACAGTTACTTGTTTGCTGGCTGAAAAATCCCTCACAGACAGTGCCCTGTGAGCTGGTGCGTTGTCGTGATGCAAGAACCATGAATTGTTGGCGAAAAGTTCAGGTTGTCTAACTTCTTCCTGCAGCCTTTTCAG
Organism: Rhinolophus sinicus; assembly: GCF_036562045.2. Taxonomy (NCBI): domain Eukaryota; kingdom Metazoa; phylum Chordata; class Mammalia; order Chiroptera; family Rhinolophidae; genus Rhinolophus; species Rhinolophus sinicus. The sequence continues at coordinate 111,606,267 of NC_133752.1, read as the reverse complement.
CAACTCCAAATAGTAAACTTAGTTAACTGTTTATCCAGTTGGTACAAATTCATAATGATTAATCCCTCTGCTATCAAAAAAGGTTAGCAACATCGTTGCAACACAGTTCGCAAACTTAATTGTCAGACCTTATATGTATACTATAATCCAGTCTTTAAAAAATAAAAACAAGCATTGCACAAAATGCTTAATTTGAGGAGATTACTCTCCCCCACCCCCTGAATTCCTGTACCAATTTAGGTGGCTATCTTAGTTTGCTCAGACTGTCATAAGAAGATACTATAGAAAATAACTAGCCAGGTATCCTTTCGCTGTACTTAAGCAACAGAAATTTATTTTCTCACAACTCTGGAGGCTGAGAAGTCCAAGATCAAGGTGCCAGCTGGTTTAGTTTCTGATGAGAGCTCTCTGTCTGGCTTGTAGAAGAGTCTTCTTACTCTGTTCTCACACGGCAGAGAGAGAAAAGGGCAGCGGAGGGCGATCACTCTTCTTCTTACAAGGCCATAGTCCTATCAGATTAGGGCCCCACCCCCTGTGACCTCAACCTTAAACATCTCCTAAAGACTCACAGTGGGGGATAGGCCTTCAAAATGAATTTGGGGGTATACATAGCTGTGCCTAAACTTTTTTTCACCCCAATATCCTCAGATGTCCTACATTTATTTCAGACAGAATTTGTTCTATCCTTTCTTATGACATCCTTAAGGCATTTGTTACTTTGCAGTATATCATAGAAACTTTATCTAAATTTAACCTATGAATCATTTCATCGTAGACACAAAATCGAATGAAGCTAATGGCCGACAACTATGAGGACGACCACTTCAAATCCTCCCATTCCAATCAAAGCAATCACAAACCCTCCCCAGACCAGGTAAGACTGCCGTGAATGTTTCATAAAAACCACTGTGCTTCTATTTTGATGTATTTTGTACTAGCATGTTGCAAATTCTGGAGTATATGCTAGAACACTAAAAATAAATAATCAGTTGCTAAAAACTTCACTTTTAAAAAAACAGTTTCAATTTCTATATAAGAAGGTGCTGGATGACTGAGTATTTTAAGAGGAGATATTCAAAAGATCTGAGGATGATAACTAATCCTTGAATTGGGTTAAGAAAAAAATCATCTTCTCAGAGATGCTGAGAAGATTTGTAACTTGTCTTGCTTTTCTTATTAAAGATACAATGCCTTATTGGAAAAATGTAACTCTTTTCTTGTAAGTTCAATGAGGCACAACTGAGTGCAGAGGTAACTATTTTTTAATTGCAAATTTTAAAGTCTCTGCTTATCACCTATTAAACCTGAACACTGAAACATAGTTTCCTCATTCCCATTACCTTGGCGGATCCCTCCAGTATGTGTCATTCTGCAGAAAAGGCACTGGTGAGTCTGAAGGGAACCATATTCAACTCCAGTTTTTTGGAAAAAGGGAACTCTCCCAAGATCTTGAAAATGATGGATGGGGGAGAGTGGTGAACAGATTACCTCATATCCCATTGCCAAAAATCAGATTTCAACATCTCCATCACACTCAACCTTGAAATATATTGCTGAGGGGGAAAAAATAATAGTTAAGTAATTACATCCATATGACCGAAAAGTCACGGGAAACTCCCCCACTAAACATCTCCTCTAAATGATAGCCATAGTGTTGTCTTAGGAGAAGATGAAATATTGCAGATGAAAGCAACAATAATATCCAAATTGCGATTTTTTTCTAAGATTCAGAAGGTATAGTCATAATTTGATGACATTTGCTAAACCAGTTGAGGCAAGCCTTATGTTTTAGGCAAGCCAATCTTTAATGTAGGCAAAATGAAGAGTTGTCTGCCTGATGTCAGCAGTCTTTTCCTGCCAAGAAGTCATTTTGCTTTCTCCGCCTGCTTCTGGATACCTGGAATTAAATTTATGCCAGTGTATATAAGCTGAGTATTAGATCCTCTCCTTGAAACAGGTTTTGATAATAGATATGAGGAATTGGATGCCTGGGAGTAGTGGGAGGCAAAGAAATGGAGAAAGGTTGAACAAAAGGCAAACAATCAAGAAAAGTCTCCACCTTGTTAATTTTGCCCTGATCAAGCCCTGGGATAGAGACATTATCTTGAAAAGTAGGAAGCGTAGAAGTGTAATGACAAACTAATTACTAATTTTGGTTGTTTAGGGAATTAGAATCTAATATAAAAAGAGTCAAGAAATTAGAGACCATTTTCTTCTGCTACTTATGCTTATGTCTTTGTTTTAAATACTAACCAACTCTTTTTCATTCCCATGCTGCTCTGGGGCATTGTTCCCTTTGTCATCTCTCCCTGTAGGATGAGGAGGAGGGTATATGGGCATAGCCAATCAGATGATCTTAGTTCAGCCATTTTGTTCAGAACGGTGAGAAACGGCTTTCCTTAACTATAGAAATGTGGGGTTTTTGTTCGTTTGCTTTGCTTTCTTTTTTTTTTTCACAATCATTCTCACATCTTGTTTCTCTGTAACTCATGAAATCCTCTGGTGTGTTTTCTGGTTTCTCATTTTCACATGATTCCTGTGTATATTGCTGTGCTTCTGACATAGTGGGGTTTGGGTTTTGTGGCTTTTTTCTTTCCTTTTCTGTGTTAATAGTCACTTTATAATTTTTTAATACATTTTGGGAGAACTTCCAGGGCATATAACTAAATTTCTCCTGTTCTGATTTTATTAAGTAAGTACCGATCTAGTATGACTTGACAGTGTCCTGGTAAGGATACAGTGATTTATATCAAACTGGAAATAGAAAATTGACCATGTACTCTGCCAATAGATGTGGCATGCACTGTTTAGGATAATTGAATATAAATAGTCATGTTTTACAAAGCAGCCTGTACTGTGAACTAAAACCTTTCATTTCTATTTATAGAAGAATGCTCTGAATTCTCAGGTCAGTAATCCTCACAGAGGGTTTCCCCTACGGCTTTGACATCACCCTCCAACTGTCCTTAAAAATAAGGAGAAGCAAAGACATAAAGGAAGAGTTTATGAAGTCAGTCTAAAGAATTCTTTCCTTCTCTTTTATGGATTGCTGCTGTGTTCAACAGCTGCCAGGACACTGTCTAGGTTCTCCTTGCCAGGCCAATTGGCTGGAAAACATAGTCCAGCTGTGGCAGTATCTTTGATCTGATGCCCTGGAGGTTTGACTAAGGAAATCCTTTTCTTAGGAAAAATAATAATTGTGATTAATAAGTTCACACATACTGGTGTGGCCTTGCACTCTCTGGATTCACTGCCCACGCTTACGAGTGATCTCACTCTTTGGCGTCAGTTCTCCTTGAAAAGTCTGTGTCATGGTGTTATACTTCTTAAAATGAGGAGGACATGTGTACACCTCTCACTAGCAAACACAGCCAAGGAGGATAACGAGGTAAGTTGTGGAAAGGCGCATATACTATGAAGATGGGAAGCTTTCCAAATGACTTTATCCTAAGGGTGTGAAAGAAGGTAAAATGCATACTACCAACCAAAAAGCTCTGGGTTAGAATGTTGCATGCCAGACACAGCTAAAGGTGAGAAAATTAGTGTACTAATTCTCTTTAGCCATACTACACCCTACAAGAGGAGTGACTGGTATCGTGAAGCACGTGGGGCCAGACAGTACTTGCATGTAGTTCACCAGGCTCCTCCTGGAAATGAACCTGCCTTTTCTCTTTTAGCGGAACATACAAACTAGGCATGCCTTAGCCGGAAGCACCTCCCCCACACACAGGAGAATGCACAGGACTGCGTTTTGGTCCGCTCTTTTTCCTAGCCAATCAAAAGAAACATGTTAATGTTATAGGAAACAAGGCCCATAGGTAACATTATCAGGAGACTGGAAAATGAACAAACCTTACAGCGATTTGTTCCTGAAGTTTACATTTTCTTTTCTCTCAGAGAATAACTGAGCAAGAGTTCAAATGCTACTGATTTTGTTTTTTTCAATTATTGCACTATTGATCTTACTGCATAAAATATTAATTGCCATTGGTTTAACACATTGTAGTTGCGATGAGCTGGTGATAGCTGGAGTTCCTATGATACAGTATTCCGAATTTTCTAAAATGAGTTATAAATAGCATTCTATCATAATGGTTGTACCTAAAGAAATGTACGAGTGATCCCTAAAATACAGCGGAAGTCTTGACTTGCTATCTAGCTTCCTTTACTTGTTTCCATGCTAATTCAACAGAGAACAGATTTTCTTTAAAAATTGTACTTTTGAAATTAATGATTTACCTTTTCAAACGTAAGAACATAAATACATGGCTTTTCTATAGGCTGAGGGGAGAGAGAAGGGATTCTCATTGTTTCTAAGTGGAAGTAACACTTGCTTCATTCTGTGTGTCTTAGGAAGGTTGCTTGACAGCAAATTCTTTCAAAGAAAGTTTCAATGACTAAATTTCTTTTATAGGGTATTTCTTTATAAAACTCAAGGTGGTTTCCTAAGGGAAAAAGTTCCTCAACATTCAGGAGAGTAATTTGAATTGAGTTTTCTTCTTTCTTGTTTTTCCCTTTCAGAATGTAGGCCCCCATGAGGCCAGGAACTTAAATATGTTTACTTTTGTGTTCCCATCATCTAGAATGATGCCTAGTATACAGTAGGCCCTCAGTAAATATACATAGAATTCCTGAAATGTGAAGAAGAAACAGTGACATTTACATTGTAACCAACAGCCTAGAATTAGCTGTTAGCTTGAATATCAGCATTACTAGTACAAGAAAGGGAAGTTTTGAAAGCAGAGCTAGGGTCTAGAAACAAAAGACCTGTAGAGAAAGGTTGAGGATTTAAAGTCATAATTCAGTCATAGAAAAAATACCCTCAAGGTCTGTCCATGTTGTCACAAATGGCAGGATTTCCTTCATTTTTTTGGCTGAATTATATTCCATTGTGTGTATTTACCACATTTTTTCATCTGTTCATCCATCAATGGACACTTAGGTTGTTTTCATGTTCTGGCTATTAGAAATTATGCTGCAGTGAACATTGGGGTGCAGATATCTTTTTGAGAGAGTGATTTTGTTTCCTTTAGCTATATCCCTAGAAGTGGCATTGCTGGGTCATAAGGTAGTTCTGTTTTTACTTTTTGGAGGAGCCTTCACACTGTTTTCCATAGTGGCTGCATCAGGTTATATTCCTACCAGCAGTACACAAGGGTTCCTTTTTCTTCATCCTCACCAACACTGACCTCTTGTCTCTTTAATAATAGCCATTAGCAACACCCTTTTAAAGCATAAAATACAGCAATTCTGTTATGGTCTCCTTTTTATTATTATTCAATTTATTTAAATTAAAAAAAGACAAAAAAACGCTTCACCCATTTCTCCCAGCCCACCACCCCCAGCACCCCCTGCCTCTGGCAACCACCAATCTGTTCTCTGTATCTATGAGCTTGGTTTGCTTTGGCTTTTTGGTGTTCTTTTTTAGGTACCACATATAAAACATATTGTATGGTATTTGTCTTTCTCTGTCTGACTTATTTCACTTAGCATAATACCATCAAGGTCCACCCATGTTGTCACAAATTGCAGGATTTCATTCTTTTATATGGCTGAATAACATTCCATTGAATGTATACCACAATTTCTGTATCCATTCATCCATTGATGGACACTTAGGTTGTTTCCATGGCTGTTTTAAGTAATGCTGCAATGACCATGGTGGTGTATATATCTTTTCTAGTTAGTGTTTCCAGTTTCTATGTATGAATACTCACAAGTGGAGTTGCTGGATCATATGGTAGTTGTAGTTTCAATCTTTTGAGGACACTTGTTATTGTTTTCCATAGTGTCTGCACCAGTTTACATTTCTACCAACAGTGTGTACAAGGGTTCCATTTTCTTCACGTCCTCTCCCACACGTTTTGTTTCTAGCCTTCTTGATAATAGCCAACCTAACAGGTGTGAATTGATATCTTACTGTGATTTTTGTTTGCATTTCCCTGATGAGTAGTGATGTAAAACATCTTTTCATGTACCTGTTGGCCATCTTCTTTGGAAAAATGTCTATTCGATCTTCTGCTCATTTTTAAATCAGATAGTTTGGTTTTTTGGCTATTGAGTTATATAAATTATATATATATATATGTATATGTATATATATGTATATATATATATATATATATATATATATATATATATATATATATGTATATATTAGATATGAGCCCCTTATCAGATACATGATTTGCAAATATTTTCTGCCATTCAGTAGATTACCTTTTCATTCTGTTAATGGTTTCCCTCGCTGTACAGAAGCTTCCTAGTTGAATATCATCCCACTTGTTTATTTTTTCTTTTGTTGCCTTTGCTTTTAGTGTGAAATCCAAAACTCATCACCAAGACCCATATCAGGGAGCTTACTGACTATGTTTTCTTCTAGGAGTTTTAAGATTTCAGGTCTTAGCTTTAAGTCTTTAATCCATTTTAAGTTCATTTTTTTGTGTGTGGTATGAAATAGTGGTCCAGTATCATTCTTCGGCATGTGGCTGTCCAGTTTTCCCAACATGATTTATTGAAGAAACTTTTTCTTCCACATTGCATATTCTTGGCTTCTTTGTCATAAATTAATTGACCATATATGTGTGAGTTTATTTCTGGGTGCTCTATTTGTTTTCATTGATCTATGTGGCTACTTTTATGCCAGTACCATACTGTTTGAATTCGTATAGCTTTGTAGTATAGTTTGACATCCAGCTTAATTCTTCTTTCTCAAGATTATTTTGGCTGTTTGGGGTCTTTTATGGTTCCATACAAATTTTAAAGGTTTTTTTTCTTTTATTACTGTGAAAAATGCCATTGGAATTTTGATAGGGTTTGCACTGAATCTGTAGATTGCTCTGGGTAGTATGGACATTTTAACTATTAATTGTTCCACTCTGAGCACAGGATGTCTTTTTCCATTTTGGGGTCTTCTTCAATTTCTTTCATTAGTGTCTTGTGGTTTTCAGTATACAGGTCTTTCACCTCCTTGGCTAAAATTTCTCTGTAGGTATTTTATTCTTTTTGATTCAATTTTCAGTGGGATTATTTTCTTTTCCTTTTTTTTTTCAAATTTTATTTTATTAAATTTATTGGGGTGACAATTGTTAGTAAAATTACATAGACTTCAGGTGTACAATTCTGTATTACATCATCTATAAATCCCATTGTGTGTTCATCACCCAGAGTCAGTTCTTCCATCACCATGTATTTGATCCCCCTTACCCTCATCTCCCACCCCCCACCCCCCTTACCCTCTGGTAACCACTAAACTATTGTCTGTGTCTAGGGATTGTTTTCTTAATTTCTGTTTCTGATAGTTCATTATTAGTGTATAGAAATGCAACAGATTTTTATGTCTTGGTTTTGTATCCTGCAACTTTACTGGATTTGTTTATTCTCACATTTTTTTAGTGGAGTTCTTAGGGTTTTCTATACATGTCAACTGCCAATAGTGACTTCTTCCTTTCTCATTTAGATGCCTTTTATTTCTTTTTCTAGCCTAATTGCTCTGGCTAGGACTTTTAATACTATGTTGAATAAAAGTTACAAAAGTCGGCATCCTTATCTCGTTCCTAACTTAGAGGAAAAGCTTTCATCTTTTCACTGTTGAGTATGATATTAGCAGTGGGTTTGTCATATATGGCTTTTATTATGTGAGGTGTTTTCTCTCTCTATCCACTTTGTTGAGAGTTTTTATCACAAATGGATGTTGAATTTTGTCAAATATTTTTTCTGCATCTATTGAAATGATAATATAGTTTCATCCTTTATTTTGATAATGTGATGTATCACATTGACTAATTTGCAGATGTTGAAACATCCTTGCATCCCTGGAATAAATCCCACTGGACTATGGTATATGATGCTTTTATTGTATTGTTGAATTTGGTTTGCTAATATTTTATTGAGGAATTTTGCATGTATGTTCATCAAGGATATTGACCTGTAATTTTCTTGTGGCATCCTTGTACAGTTTTTGTATCAGGGTAATGCTGGCCTTGTAAAATGATTTTGGAAGAGTTCCCTTTTCTTCTGTTTTTTGGAAGACTTTGAGAAGGATTGGTATTAATTCTTCTTTGAATGTTTGATAGAATTCACCAGTGAAACCTTCTTATCCTGAATTTTTGTTTGTTGGGAGTTTTTTTATTACTGATTCAGTCTTCTTACTTGTAATTCGTCTATTCAGATTTTCTATTTCATCATGATTCAGTCCTGGTAGGTTGTATGTTTCTAGGAATTTACCCATTTCATCTAAGTTGTCTAATTTGTTGGCATATAATTGTTTATAATTGTTCAGAGTAGTCTCTTATGATTCTTTGTATGTCTGTGGTATCAGTTATAACATCTTCTCCTTCATTTCTGGTTTTATTTATTTGAGATTTTTATTTTTCTTGCTGAGTCTAGCTAAAGGATTGTCAATTTTATCTTTTCAAAGAAACAGTTTTTAATTTCATTGATCTTTTCTGTTGTCTTTTTAGTCTCTATTTCATTTATTTCTACTCTAATCTTTGTTTTCTTTCCTTCTACTTACTTTGGGCTTCATGAGGTAGTTGTTTATTTGAGATCTTTATTGTTTCTTAAGATAGGCATTTATCACTATGAATTTACTTTTAGAACTGCTTTTGCTGCATCCCATAAATTTTGGCTTATTACATTTCCATGTTCATTTGTCTCAAGGTATTTTTTGATTTTCCCATTACCAACACTCTTTTAGAGCATAGAAAACAACTATTCTTTTATCTTCTTTTTTAAAAAATAGTTTATTTATATGAGAGTTTGAAAAGAGGAGTTGTTTCTCGTTCTAAAGTTTTTCAAGGCAGTTAGAGACAATACGCCTGACAGCCTGACTATCTCACGCAGGAAAATAGGAGAGACCCATGGCGCCTAAAGGAGGCTCGCTGTAATGTTCCCTTTTTCCTGTCTTACTTCTTTTCCTCGGAAGTAAACAAGCTAAAACTGGTTTTGATGTTTTAAAGAAAAGTAAACACTGAAGTATCCCTTGTGATTCTTTACTCAGCCATCTGCTACAATAGTGTGTCTTAAGCTGAGCTGATGATATACATACCCCATAGGTCAACAGTAACTCACTAACTCACAGCCTGGGGAAATGCCAGAGCGTCTTACGAGTAGAACCTCAAGAAGCTTTTATTTCAATCTTTAAAGCCAAGTAAGAAACTTTTTATTTTCTTTCTATTCATTTGGCTATTAATCTCTTTTTTTGCTTTGGAATAACGTATTGCTGCTTAGACTGGAACAGGGTTAGGATTCTTTGCTGCCAGGAATTATTTCTTTCAAATCTGTACTTCTGTTGTATAAAGGGTACATGGATCGTTTTGGTAAGGCACTTGTGCTAGATTGAGAGTGAGAGTACTTATTGGTATGAGGGTGTTGCTACATCTCCTGTGGGCATAATAATGTTTTCCTGCAATAGCGGATGGTATTCTCTTCTGCTTTCTGCTTTCTGCTTTCTTGTCTTTCCCCTGAAACTTATAGCTATCCTTGATAAACAGAGCAGAGAAACAAACATTCTGCACCAGCATTCTTACCATCCTCGTGAAGCTCTGAATTCACTAAAATGAGAGGTTCCAGTCATCTGTACCTATTCACTCTTACTTCATAGCAAGGAGTGGAACAGAAAAAGAATTGTTTACAAAAATGGTCATTCCTCTGTGGACACAGGTCTCATGTACATTATTCCTCCTTGATGTGTTTTTGGCTTTCAGAAATGTCTGTGGGACAGTGTTGATGTACTTACATTACTTGGACAGAGCTTTTATTAATAGCTTTTAGCACAACCTTTCAACTGCCAACGTTGTTTTTCTCTAACAGATTTAGTATTAGGATCAACTATCATTTTTCTGGTCCTAATGCATTGAGCTATTAAATTCCTCATGGTTCAGCTATGTCCAGTTTTCTCTTTCACATGAATTATCCAAGAAAAATGTACACGGCTGTTTGACATAATAAAAAGCATTGAATGAACATCAGAGACTTCACGTAATTCATTAACCTCTTAGAACCTCAGTTTATTCATCTCTAGAATGAGTGTGATTATAACTGTAGTGAATGTGAAAGTAGTTTATAAAACCATAATTTTCCGTACAAATAATGGGTGTCATTTGCTAACCTGTGTATAGTCAACATTCACTTCTATAGAGCTTTTGCATGGTATCTAACACACAGATTCTTAGTTTTTAGTTTGGGAAATGTTTTTCACAGATAAGCCAGAAAAATGCTGATGGGAACAAGGTGTAGTTGTTTGACACCAAATTTTTGTATTTTTAGGGTTAGTCTCTTTAAAAATCAACATTCTCTAAAACCTACATTTTTTTTCTAACTCACAGAAATTTCCAGAATTGTAGGATATTTGCTCTAGGCTACAGGTTTTGTTAAATTTAAACTGCAGTGGTCCCCCTTTATCTGCAGGTTCGCTCTCTGTGCTTCAGTTACCCTGGTCAACTGCAGTCTGATATTACATGGAAAATTCCAGAAATAAACAATTCATAGGTTTTAAATTGTACATTCTGAGTAGTGTGATGAAATCTAGCACCATCCCACTTTGTCCTGCCTGAGACATAATTAGCCCTTAGTCTAGCATCTCCACAAGATATTCACATAACTTTTATTCCTTTACATCATTAGAATTTTTACAGTATCATTATTACAGTATATCATTATTTTATTACAGTATATTGTTATAATTATTCTTTTTTACTAGTTATTGTTAATATCTTACTGTGCCTAATTTATAAATTAAACTTTCATCATTCACATGTATGAATAGGAAAAAACATAGTATATGTCGGGTTCGGTACTATCTGAAACCACAGGTAGTACCGAACCATATATATACTATGGTTTTGGAACATATCCCCTTCAGATAAGGGGAGGACCACTGTACAATTATATTGTATGGTTTGTGGACTATAACGGTTCGTATAATAAGGTATAATAATGCATACTACTTCATATTTGAAAGCCCTGTCAACAGGGCTTTCTATCAACACAATGATAGAAATAGGACGCTGCTTTGATTCCCTAGTTATAATCATGCCTAAACACTTTGCCCCAATTTTCCTCCATGTTTTGTGTACCGTTGTACTTCTGAATTCAATTTATCATTCTTTTGTCTTACAGAATTTAAAATGGTTTGTGACTGGACCACATTCTATCTTCCACCTTTTTCTTTTTCTTTTAATATAACTCCCATTTTACTTTGTTCCAGAGGATAGTTTTGCTTTAGACCTTAAGGACTTAGATCCTTGAATGGGCTTTGGCACAGGTTGTGTGGCTGCACCTGCAGGTCTAAATGGGGGTGGGGCTGTTTGGTCCTCCTGGGCTGCAGGAGATGATTTCTGACTGCCTTACTGTGAACGGCACGACTCAGGCAGTGCTATACTTTCACTCACAGCTTGAGAAGCACAAGGTGTCCAAGACCCTTGCTTCAGAAATGTCCTGCCACCTGCAGCTTCTGCTGTTCCCCTGAAAATAAGACCTACCCGGACAATCAGCTCTAATGTGTCTTTTGGAGCAAAAATTAATATAAGACCCGGTATTATATTATATTACATTATTATATTGTATTAAAGACCGGGTCTTGTAGTAAAATAAGACTGGGTCTGATATTAATTTTTATTCCAAAAGACACATTAGAGCTGATTGTCTGGCTAGGTTTTATTTTCAGGGAAACACGGTACTACACTCCAAATGATGAAGGTCTTTTGTTTTTCAACTACAGTTGACATTCAATATGATGTTATCTCAGGTGTATAGTATAGTGGTTAGACATTTATATAATTTATGAAGTGATCCCCCTGATAAATCTAACACCCACCTGGTACCACACAGAGTTATTACAATATTATTGACTATATTTTTTATGTTGTACTTTACATCCCTGTGACTATTTTATAAATGCCAATTTGTACTTCTTAATCCCTTCATCTATTTTTCCCAGCCCCTCAGCCCCCCTCCCTTCTGACATCCATCAGTTTGTTCTCTGTACAAATAATGAACGTCTTAACGGCCTTGTCCTTGGGCACACATCATGCAAGTTGATGGAATGAATAAGCTGCACACAGCCACAGCCCTTTTTGTCATGACAGCTATTTCTTCTTTTCTTGGTCATCTTGGAAGTGAGGACCAAAGAGCTCCACGTTTTTCTTATAAAAACGTTTTTCTGCTGTAGAAGTATTATAATTGATGGGATTCCTTCAAGATGTCTGCTTTTACCTTCCTAATGGCTCACGAGGACATTTAGGCCCCCAGGAGTTACAACACAGGTATTCCAGGTAAATTCATATATTTTATGCCCAACTAGGATTTCTCTGATAACTGGTCACCAGCCTAAAAATATCTCAAACCACCTTTCACCCCGCCTGTCTAAAAGCCCAGACAGTCTTCAGAATTGGATGACCATCAAGATAGCGTCATTCCCAGTCCTACTGCGGAAGTAGACATGACAGGAGTTGGCCTCGCTGTATCTCCTTGACTTATACGATGTGTAATCAAACAATATGGTGAATGTTTTAATTTTTTTTAATTATTATAGTAAAAAACACATTGCCATTAATCCCCCTTAAAATACTCCCCCTCACTTCGAACACACTTATCCGATTGTTCTTGCCACTTTCTGAAGCAGTTCTGGAAGTCCTCTTTCGTGTCTTTAGTTGCACTGCCATGACTGCCTTGATGTCCTGAATCGATTCAAAACGTTTACTTATCATGGTCATTTTGATTTTGGGGAAGAGTCAGAAGTCACACGATGCCAGATCCAGTGAATTAGGTGGATGAGGATACACTGTAATGTTTTTATTTGACAGAAATTGCCGTATACCAGAAGCGATGTGTGACACGAAGCGTTGTCATGATGGAGGATGATTTACGGCACACTTTAAAACACACCTTCTCTCAATCAGAGCTCACACCAGACTGACTGCACCAAACAAGTTGAAACTTGTCACACACTGTTACTAAGGTTCTATGTGCCACTTCCTGTATTGAAGATCCCTGCCTTTCCATTGTATGACACTCGACAACAGCATTCATCATATTTTTTTATCACAATGGCAAGGCTCCATGTCACATCGCTTCTGATACAGAAATTTCTATCAAATGAAAAACAGTACGTGTGTCCTCATCCACCTTATTCACTGGATCTGTCACCGTGCAACTTCTGGCTCTTCCCCAAAGTCAAAATGGTTCAGGACATCGAGGCAGCCACGACAGCGCAAATAAAGGCACTCAGGAAAGAGGACTTCCAGAACTGCTTCAGAAAGTGGCAAGAACGATGGGATAAGTGTGTTCAAAGCGAAGGTGAGTATTCTGAGGGGGATTAATGGCAATGTGTCTTTTACTGTAATAATTTTTTTTATTTAAACATTCACTGTAGTTTTTTATCACACCTCGTATACCCTCTCTTCTCGCTACCTGTCAGAATTTACACATACTATACATTACTACATAGGACTTCCTTTGTGTGAGACAGAGATGCCTTCATGCATGTCCAAGCTTTCACGTAAGGTATGTAATAAATTGGGAGGAGGAGGATTTGTAGTCAACACTAATCATTTAACTTGGAAAATAGACAAGGAAAAGAATTGTCTATAATAATAGACATAATCTACCCTAATCGCACCACTCATGCAATCTCAGTTAATACTCTGTTGTGTCCCAGTTGACTGTTATTGTTTCTCTTGTGTGGTGTTGTCCTAGTTGTGATGCATGGACGTTAGTGTACCTATAGGTTCCTACCTTTTTTAAATGTAATATTACATCCCATCTATGTAACTGAAGATACATATTTTCTTTTTTGTCCCCTATAAAGCAATTATATTATTTTTATGGCCTTTTAACTTGGTGGTAAGTGGCGTGCTTTGTCTTTAGACCTACTCGGTAGCTGTGTAATTTCCCAAAAAGCACTTAAGCTCTTCTCTAAGTGTCAGGTTCCTCATTTGTTAAATGGCAATAATAAAACCTCCAGCAAAGATTATTGTGAGGATTAAATTGAAAATGTATCTGATGCACTTAGCCCTTTGCCTGGCACATAGGAAATGCTCAGTAAATGGCTGTGGCAGTGCCACTGATGCTGGTTGTGATAAAACCCTAGAACATTTGTGAGATCTGTTGATGCTACTGCTTACTTTGTAGATTTCTCCTCTCTCCTAATTAGTAACACTCCTCTAATTACACAAATAATGCACAATCCTAGTAATTAATTCTTCCTGCAGCAAAAGAAATTAATCTTTTCTGAATCTCTGACTGAATTGTTAGTAAACTCACCAGTACTGCCTGAGCAACAATAAAGATACCACCCCAAGGTATCAAGGCATGGGAGGTGACCCACAAATGTTAAGACGGACCTAAGTACCTTTAAGAAGCACCCTGTGGTGGCAAGTGACTTTTCTTCTGACCTGAGGATGATTTTTAGTCAATGAAAGAAGCAGAAGCCAGCACCTCTGCACTGTGGTTCTAAATAATTGTTGACAGGCTTGGTGACTACATGAGCTCAGTGGAGGCAGGTACCCCTTAGGTTACATGAGTAAGTTGTAAGTAGTTTGGGCAAGAGGCCTTTTTCTTTGTGTATTTTTAAGACATCATTTCTAGTGTTCCACAGGAACGTCCTCTGTAGTTTCTGCTGAATGATTTAAGGTGACAGTGTCCTGTGACTCACTTGACTTATTTCTTAGGCTGAAAATTACAGTGTTTTCAACATCTCTGGAACATATGCTCTCAAATCCATGAGTTTTATCTTAATGACTATGAGCATTTGCCTAATGCGGAAGAGTTATCGTCCTCGTATTTGTAGTATTATTTATGATTTAGACATTCTTCCTGGACAATAAAACTATCCTCACACTTAGTGCAAAAAAATTCTTCATAACTTAATTGTTTTTCACCGTCCTCTGGAAAATACAGAGACTCAACCGAGCTCAATAAATATTTGTTGAGTTTTACCCTAAAGAAAAGTTTCATGTATTTTATTTCAAGTTTCATACATTGGTAGTAGGTTAACCTATAATCTGACACCATTTCTGTATAGCAGTTTATCAGTTTCCCAGACTAATCTTAGCTGCAGTCAATATCTAGTGCTCCTTCTAGAATATATCAAATTTCTTCCCCACACCGCCCAGGTAACATATGATAGGACCTCCTTTTAATACCAGTTTTGGAAGAAGGCCTAACACTTGTCTATTCTATCACATTTTTATTTTATAGAGTTATGTTTTGGAGTATCTGATTTGACTCACATTTTATCTGAACTGTTAAACACCAGTCTTGTTATGCTAGGGTTCTACAGTACTCCTTTGATTAACTTGTCCTCAGCTCCTCACTGATTTGTTATTTTCTATACATTCTCTCTGTCTTTAAGATTACTATCTGTTTTGCGTTAAAGAAATATTTTCTTGGACACAAAAATGCATCATTAACCAAAACAAAAGAGCTGCTCTCCCTTGATGTGTCTTCCTTCTTCTTCCTGATCCCGCGATGACGAGGCTAAAGTTTCCAGCTGGATCTGGGAGTCAGCATTTCTGGGATAAATTAAATGAGCACACGTGATTGAGGTGTAGCTGGGCTGTACCACTGTCTTCCTATTATGCTAGGAGATCAAAGCAGAGCGCAAATTGAGGCTTAGTCTTTAAAATATTTAAAACAGATGGCTGGTGAAAATTTAGGTTTTAAGGCAAACCCCTTGTTAGCAAAATTTCATTTCTTTTCATTGAAATATAGTCAACAGTGAACATGTACCACTCTTTCTTACTCAATTTCAAGACTAGAATCACAAACTTTTTGCATGAGGAAGGATTTGGCAAACCTAGAAAGCTTTTAGACTATATGGGTTCCTTTTCATGTGAATATAAAATAAGTTATTCAAATTTTATAAAATAAGTTATTCAAAATGCCTTTGGTGTTTTTGATATTAAATGAAAACATCTTAAATGTTTAAGTTCTCATAGTCATTTTGCTGGTGGGTCACTATTTTAAACGTAGTATTCATGTTCTTATCTCTTCCAAAAGTTGAACAAGAATGTTTATCCCTAACTTCGTGTTTTAGCAAACTGAAAAGCACATTTTCCACACTCCCTATCATTGACATCTGGGTCCTAAGTTCACAAAGAATAATTCCAACTGTGATTTAAAGTTTTTGTTGTTTGATTTAAAACCGACTGAAGTGAGAATATTACCTCAAAAAATATTTATTGGTGGGCTGGCCTGGTGGCTCAGGCGGTTGGAGCTCCATGCTCCTAACTCCAAAGGCTGCCGGTTCGATTCCCACATGGGCCAGTGGGCTCTCAACCACAAGGTTGCCAGTTCGACTCCCACAAGGGATGGTGGCCTGCGCCCCCTGCAACTAACAACGGCAACTGGAACCTGGAGCTGAGCTGCGCCCTCCACAACTAAGACTGAAAGGACAACAACTTGAAGCTGAACGGCACCCTCCACAACTAAGATTGAAAGGACAACAACTTGACTTGGAAAGAAATTATATGTATTTGTTGGGAGTTTACCATGTACCTACACCACACTAGGTATATGGATTAAAGTACATGAGTCAAGACCCTAAACAACAGATTTTCTCCCACAGAAAAAATTATACAAGGTGCAATAGAAAACCCCGGTCTCCACGAGAGACTCAAGGGTTCACAGAGGAGGTGATACTTGAGCTGCCTCTTGAAGGAGCAATAGGCATTTGCCAAGTAGATATAATTTTAGACATTAGCAGAGATAACGAAGTATTATAAACGTTAGAGCAAATTTGGTATAATCTTGGTAGTTCACTGTGGATAGTACCTAGAGTGTATATATGAATTATCTATTTCTATTTAACACATTACTGCAAAACTTGGCAGCATAATCAAACAATAAACTTTTGTTATGTCGATGGTTTCTCTGGGTCAGGAATTCAGGAACTTCTTAGCCCGGTAGTTATTACTTGGAGCCTCTTATAGTCAAGATATCATTTGGGACTGCAGTTACCACCAGCTTGACTAGGGATAGAGCGTCTGATTCCAAGATGGCTCACACACAGCTCATTGGCTCTGGGCAGCAACCTGCAGTTCCTCACCTAGCAGCCCTCCCCACAAGCCTGCGGGAATGTCCTGACACAGCATCTGACTTCACCCCAAGGAGGAGGTTATGATGTCTTTTATGACCTAGAATCAGAAGTTGAATATCATCACCGCATTCTGTTCCTTAGAAGCGAGTCACTAAGACCGTCCCACATTTGATGGGACAGGGTGTCTTAGACTCTACCTTTGAAGAGAGGAACGTCAGAGAATTTGTGGACTCATTTTAAAACCACCACAGTGTGTCAGGGCTGACCAGAGGTGGCTAGAGGCTGGGTGACAAGCCTGGAGGCTGGTGCAGTCACAACAGATAGAGCATGAGGACCTTAGTATGCCACTACAGTCTCTAGAGGATGGACAGAAAGGGGAGAATACTGGAAAGAAGGTCAGTTAAGAGCTTTCTTTGTCCTGGGGAATAGTGCTGTGGGCCTGAATGGGTGCCATAATGGAAGAGTCTGACAAGCGGGGATGTATTTATTATCAAGGAGCTCTGGTTCTTCTAAGTCTCCTTTGGTTTAGAAAATAGAGAACACAATCTAAAAGCCCAGTTATAGTTCAGAAAGTTAACTTGCCCACAGGAACTATTTAGATAAGAAGCAATGAAGTAAAGCCTGCGTATTCTGTAATTGGTCAAGCTGAGAAGCATCAAGCTGTGCTGCCCGGACACAAAGTACTTAACTCCGAACCATATGTACAAGTCACGTTAGCTCTCTGTTCCTTGATTTTTTCATTTAGAAGGTGGGGCAAGGAGAAGAGAGTAGGCGACCGAGATGATCTCCACAATTCCTTCCGTCTTTTATGGTCTGTACTCAAAATGAGTACAGGATGCTGTTTTGATCCAATTCGTGATGTATACTTGTTTAATCTTGAGGATGAGTCAATAGAAACATTTGACCTAGTCACAAATATTTAAATCAGGTTATACCAATGTGAACGAATTTCACTGAATATTTCCTGGAACTAACCCTAAGTTAATTCAGTTTAATTTCTTTATCAGTTTTCCATACATGTAGCCAAAAATGTCTAACATTTTCAGTATTCTTATTTTATTGAATCATTTTAATATGAATTCTTTTCCATATTTAAATTTTATAAAGATTTTATTTATCAATAGGGTTTTTTGTCTATATGAAATTTTTTTTTTAATTTATTTGTTAAATTTATTGGGGTGACAATTGTTAGTAAAATTACATAGATTTCACACACATAGGATTTATAGCTGATGTAATACAGAATTGTACACCTGAAATTTTACTAATTATAACTTTCTGCAACTGTGAATTTTCTTTTTATGCCTACTGCCAAATCCACTTTTCTATTTAGCCAGTGTTTTATTTTGTGTTGATAATTACTATCCATACAAGTAATATTCGTTAAGTTGAATTTTTTATAAAACAATAATTATTACTTATTTCTTAACTAATCTGTGAGAAACTTACAATAATTTCCTCTCTACTATTATAATTAACCTGATAACTGGAATTGGTCTGTTACAGGGATGGATTGGCAAACGTTTTTGTAAAGGTCCAGGTAGTAAATATTTTATGCTTTGTGAACTGTACACTCTGTCAAAACTATTAGGCTCTGCTGTTGTTGTGTGAAAGCAGCCACAGATGATATGTAAATGAGTGAATGTGACTATGATTGTATATAACTTTATTTATGGGCCCTGAAAGTTAATTTTCATATAATTTATACATATCACCAAATACTCTTCTTCTGATTATTTTTTCAACCATTTGGAAATGTAAAAAACGTTCTTAGCTGATGGATTATACAAAAACAGGCAGCGGTGCTGGATTTGACCCATGAACTGTAATTCACCAGCCTCTGGTCTATTGTACTGCTTATCCCATTCTTCTTTGTGCTTCTCGTCACTTCGCATACCATTATCTAACCACCCATAGTCACTGAATATGAAGCTAAGTGCAAATGACAGGGTTCAGATGTCCGCAGGGCCAGAATGTCAACTGTACTGACCAAGAATAACTTCTGTTTTACCTGTGCTCAGATCCTTATAAGGATGAGCATTTTTCTATTTCACAGATGGTGAAATACATTCTTGGAAATAACAATAGTTAATAATTATTGAAGAAGCTTACTGTGTGATGGACATACTGATTATTACAATCCCATAAAATACACTGTCCCCAAAGTGACTAGTCCTAGGTCTCGTAGCTGGAATGTTGCAGACCCTGGAATTAAGCCAGACAGTCTCTCTCCAGAGCCCGTGCCCTTCACTACTGCTCTGCACTGCTCTGGAGTTCTCACTGCTTCACAGTCATCAAAACAGTGCAAGGATCTGATGGCATGTGACGTAAGTGATACTGCTCTGTCTGGTGAGGGCAGCCCCTGGGGCCAAAAGCCTTTCTCATCCAGTGTCTGAAACGGGGTCCCCAGTAATAACATGACTACCAGCCAAGGCCTGCATGCTCACGACTAGTGTTTGAACGAGTCGGTCCTGTCCATGGTCCTGGGTATGGCCACAGCCAGCCGCATTGCCTTCCCTGGCACAAAGAATAGAGACCACTGCGTCTGCTCAAATTGTAGTGCTGTAGGGGGTGAGGTGCCACCACAGCTTTTGCCAGAGAAATATTCAAGTAAATAAAATTCTTAGTTAAGGTCATAAGATGCAGCAGACCTCCTAAGTTAATTTAATTCCATGACTAACAAAATGTTTCATGGAGGAAGTAACTAACATGGGAGCACATAAGGCAAGCCACCAGGCAAACAACGGTGCTTTCCTAGGAGGGCCAAGTTGGAAGTGCTCCAAAGAGACGAGGATGCAGGAGTTCCAGTTCAGAAGAGCCTGGCCTCTGCCCGCGAGACCACGTCCTGTGTGTGTGTGTATGTACATGTACGTACGTGTGTGTGTGTTTTAAGTAGCATGTGAACCTGATGCCTTATTCACAAACACAGAAATAAAAGATCAGGGACGTGGGCATGTTAATGAAATGAGGCGAAGCTTAAAATCTTCAGGTACATCAGAGGTTCAGCACTGAACTTACAAGATAGTCTGAGGCACACGTCAGCCTTAGGATGGCTTTGCAAAATTCTTTGAAGTGTTTCACCTGGGAAGTGATGTGTGGACAGTTTATTAGATAGATAAATAACGAAGTTTAGCAGACCAGATGGCAGGAGATCTTCTTGCTTAGATAAATGAGATTGCAGAGGCTTTGCTTCCTGTTGATGATCTGAGAAAGGCGCTCTATTTCTGGTCGTCAGTAGCATCTCATATATAAGATTATAGCTGCTGAAGCCCACAAGGCAAGTAACTGTGCAGAATCCCCCAAACTGTGTGGTGCATGTATCTGGGCATATTCGTCAAAGCGTGGAGAGAGCTAGTCCTCCTGTTAGTCGCTGTTACAGTCTATGACACCAAAAGTATACTCCCTGGAAAGAGACCAAAGAAAAGCACTGATAACATGAACAGGTTAACATGGTGATGAAGAAAAGGTATATTTTTGCATTCTCTTGTCCCTTTTCTTCTTTGCTTGATCACTTGAGTTGGTTTCCATTTCATTCTGTTTCCTGTTTTCTAAACACCCATAGTATTAGGCATTCTGATTATATCAGAAACATGGTCTCTCTCCTTTGTATTTCCTCAATAAAACTGCTACAAAATTTGGACGTGGGTCCATTTGTATGGTAGCTTTGTACTACAAGGTGGGGCTAGAACCCGGTACATAAAACAAATATAAAGATTCTATACAAACTTAACTTTCTTTCTGCCACTATCAAGTTGCTTTACAACTATACTAGGAGCCACTTATTCTTTGTTGGATCATATAGCTTAGCAGGTATCAGTCTGGATGTGCCCCCATTTCTGGTTCCTGGGAACTTTCTTCCTTGGCCTGCCTGCCCCTTATCTTTTCACTTGCTATCACTCTGCTGTTTTTCTCTCAGGACTGGTAAGCTTTGTCAGAATGCTAGAATTTGCTCTTGCTGACCCTTCAGTTTGTCACATTCCAGTGGGACTGCTCCGCTTTGACCCTACACTTCAGAAGTGATCTTCGATTAGCACTTAAGGAGCCCTGTGTTAGATCACAGAGTCAGGGCACATGGGCCCTTCTTCCAGATACTGGGTTATGTATACACAAGGGTCTTGGCATGCCTTGAATTCCCCTGGCTATTCACTTATAACGTATAACAACAGTCAAAAGTTGTAGGATTTCTGGTATTTTTGTGCAGGGCCTCTTTTGTCATAGTCACTTTTATATCCTCAAATAAAGCTTTGTTTAATTATCAACGATGAGTAATATGGACATGTTGATGTCTATCAGAGTTTGTGTTATGCTGAGCAATTTCAACTTTCAGAGATCGGGAAGGGAGAGATTAATTCAGTGACTATTTGGGAAGTTTTAGTCTCAAATAAAGGAAATGGGTAGAAAAAAGTCTTCCTAATTTTTTTCCCAAATCTTTGTTTTTTCCACCCAAAGCCAAGGTAAAAGGGGTGATGTCTGGAAATGGTTAGTCCGTGGGATTTGTTCATGGTGTATAAAATATTCAGAAAGAATTTACTTTCTAAATATTTCCTGGTTGACTATGGCAGACATAAATCCAGGAAGGACAACTCAGAGCAGCCAAGGTCCCTCTTAAATTCTCAGATACATGACATTGTGGGGGGGGGGAAGGTGAGGGGGAAGAGGTGACAGTGGCATAAAAGTAAAGATTCTTCACATGGGTAAGTCAGGAGGAGTGAGAAGAGGTGGTGAGGAAAGGAAGAGAAAATAGCGTGTGGCTATGAAGCAGAGCTGTGGGGTGGAGGTAGGGAGAGGACACCCATGCCTTTCCTAGAATCAGCTGCTGGCTCACTGAGAACCCAGCTTTATTTCACTTTATAGTAATGAGATGAAGACATTAAGGAGACACCCTTTGTTCCTCCTGTCCTGGCATGGCTTCAGTTGTTGAAGCGCTCTTTTGTAACATTCAGAAACATGTCCAGTTTCTCAGGTATGTAGAGTTCTAAGGTGTACTGAAGCTGAAAATACTGACCAAGGGCCCTTCCGCTCAGACCTTCATCCCATCTTGCCCTTCACCCCCTTCACCGCCACCAGCAGCACACACATGTCCATTCTTACACCAAATCGTCATCTGTCATGGTCTGTTTCCTAGTTCCACGTCATCATTAAGATCAAATTCGTGTATGTACCTTGTCTTTCTCTAAATAGCACAGACATCGTTTCTGATCTTTATACACAGCTGTAGATACATTTAGATTTTCATTCCCAGTGATAGGTAAACCTCCCCTCCCCCACCTGTGCCGTCTTAAGCGACGTTCTTGTTAAGCACTGTTCAGTGTCTTCCATGTCTACCAGAGTCTTCAGACACATGAGACTCTCAGCAGCCACAGCAGTACACTTCTAAATATCTGCGTAGTCTGTAGGGTTTGATTTGATGCTGGAGTTGAAATGAGAATGTGACTAATGGCAAATTGTCTTTGTTTCCTCTCCAACTCTCCTGTGTACACATACTAATGCACACACACAACATGCACGCGCATACACCTTTAACCTGATCTTGAAATAACTGCTACTCACAGAAGAGTCTCCTCCAGAGACCAGCCTCTGTTTGGCAGCTCCTGTACAGCTAAGCTATCAAATCTCCCAGTTACTAGATAACGTACTTGGCTCTTTTCTTCTCTGTATTCTTGTGGACTGTGAGGAGCCAGTGGATGTGTGCCCTATGATTTAGATTCCCAGCCTTTGTTACATTTTTCCTTCCTTATTGAGATATTATCAAGGTTATGAGGTTCCTTTTGTTTAACATGGGCAGCTCCACTTGGCCTCCCCTCCACACCCAACGCAATTGGGTGTTTGCGTTAGAGAGAGAAAAAAATGAAATGTTGTGATAAGGTTGTTATTGTGTTTTGCCCAGCAGGCAATAAGCATGTTGCTGTTTTTCAGATCTGTCTGTCTGGCAGACATATAATAATGCTGAGAAGTGCTGTCGTGCTTGACTGCAGCAATTATAGTAGGGGGTGGTTTAGGCACCAGACCTCATGGGATCAGAATGGGGCGTGAGTTGCCCATCCCAGCACTCCAGTATGCAGGCCTTGGAGGCCGCCATCCCACTGAGGCCACCTGCCCACCTCGTTTTCCTTTTAAATTCGGCATGGGCCTTTTCTGGGCTTGTCTACTCAAAAAGTGTGAACCTCTCTTCACCCTCTTTTGCCCTATGTTTTTTTTCCCATGCCTAGACTTCCCCCCCCCCCCCAATTTCTCATATGTAAGTATGTGTGTATAGCCCTGGAACTTTACTATAGAGTAGGGAAGTCATTGAGCTATTTTATGTTATCTTACACACACGCACACACACACACACTAATATGTAACCCCTACATTGTTCAGTAAAATACAATCAATGATTTATTGTGGAGAAGTAAGCGTCAAGCCAACAACTGAATCTAAGATCCTTCTCTATCTTTATTAGCTCTAAAGAACAAGGAAGAAGAGTTTTGGAACACATACCTGCTCCTGGCATTTCTGAATCTAGTAGGATGGGTGGCTTTCGTGATTCTAGTTGTCTCACTGTCTCGTCCGACCATCCCTTCAGGATCCATATGTGTCCCCTTGATTGATTGGCTTACAAGTGCTTATGTGCCTCATTGTAGGATTCCCTACCCTTAAGGCCCATTTGTCTGCACTGTTTTCACCTGGACATGCTGGTCTACCCTCTCATTGGTTAAGAAGCTTATTTTCTTACAACTTTCCAAGTATTAAAGCAAGTACTTGAAATACCTGTAGCCTTAACATCCTCCATAAGCACATGAATAGATGGGCAGCAGGAAATTTCCTTCTCTCACGAGTGGGCAGGCCCTCCAACCCACTTCTGTTTGAGTAGCATTTGTTACATTGCATAAGATGGGATAGCTTCCAACTGAATGAAGATTAAATAGGCAAAATGTAGTTAGCAGCTCTATAGTTCAAATTTCAAGATTCATCTTTCCTATCTCCTCACAACTTTGAATACAGAATTTTTGCTCTTCATAGCTGGATCAAGAAATCGGGCATGTTTTCTTTTGTTTTGCTTAAAGAGAGCTGGTCAACAGATTTCTGAGCTGTATAACTAAGGAAATGATCACACGATATTTAAAAAGTGATTCCTACTTTTTTTTAATATGTCAAAGCCTTTTGCTTTGACATATTAAACTGCCTTTTGCAGTTTTCAGACACTTTAAAAACCATAAACCCCTTTAAATCTGAAACCTTTGGAAAGAGTTTTTGCTCTCAAAACCAGATCTATCTATTTGTAGAAATATTTCTGATTAATATTTCTTTTCATCTCACCTTGTTAAGCAAAACAAAAACAAAAAACTTTCATGGCCGAAAGCTTTTCTGAAAGAAAGGGTTTATAGGTCAGTGCTAGCCTAGGACAAGCCTGGGCCATGCAGTCTAAACCACCAGCAGCAGGGCGAGGTGGAGAAGGCAACCTGTCCAAAAGTCACGGCCTAGTGAAGAGACTTCAGAGGAGCCTGACTGAAGACTGGTCAACAAGAAGAGTTTGGTCCCCAGTACATCGATGAGGGGAATGAGAAATTGATTCCTTGGTCCAAATATTTCATTAACTAAGTAAGTCAGAATGGTAGGTGATCTATAGTGGATGCCAAGGAAGGGATCCTGCGTAGGAGAGAATATTCTAAGTACTTAGTAAATATTTATAGTATAAGTAATATCATTCTGGATTTTTTTGCTTCTGTCATGATTTTTTATTTTTGTTTCAGAAGATAAACATAAGACAGTCACACTATATATAATTTGAGGAATCAAATAGATACACATGGAGAATAGTTATGAAATGGGAGTTAGGATTTGGAGCTCTAAACTGTCTTGCCTTTAACTTTAGGTTGTCTTCATTTTTTCTGAATTTCAGAAGTTTATTGACCTACCCCTAAAAGAAACACAGCTACATTATAATAGGAATTTTTTTCCGTAACTGTACCTAAGTCCTCAAACTCACTCTAAGGCCACTGAAACTTCAGAGTCTCAATGTTAACAGTAAGTTTTGTTTTCTGGTGGAGATTATGTAGGTGTACCTAATAAACTGTTCTGAGGTTTAGACTTTTTTATAGGTTATTATGAGGGGATAGACCAGGTAGGCTTGTTTTGGTCCAGTGTATCTCTTGCAAGAGAAGTATAAAATAAGGACTGTTCTCGAATGTACTTTTTTTCTGTTTGTTAGGATTAAAAATGAGTAAGGAATATAACACCAAGAGCATTTAGGAATCCATTAATATCCTTCTGTTTGTACTTCAAATGGGAAGGCTGATTAAAAGGCGGGGTCTCAGAGACCATTAAAAATAAAAAAAACCTTGAATTTCCCGACTTTACATATGAAGACTAATAAGTCAGACGAAGCTTCAGATCAAGGCAAAAAGGTTTGTTTAGCTACAAAGGTTTGCCTGAAGTTAAAGGGTTTGCCTGAAGTTAAAGGGTTTGCCTGCAGTTAAAACTAAAGTGAAAACAACAATAAATCATGAATTTACATGTTTTAATTCTTGCATACATTTAACACATTACTTCTATTATTTCAGGACTTTTTTTTTAACGTAGAATAGGACCACATCTTATTCTTAATACTCTCATCAGCTAAAACTGGATAGGGCATGGCACAAAGGCATTCACTAAATGTTTGTTAAGTGAATTATAGAATTTCTTATGTGTGGTTTGATATGCCATATATCTAGTCAGTGTAGCAAAAATATTATGAGGGTTTACTGTATTTTTTCCAAGAATCCGATTCTTTCACAAAATAGCTGCATTTAAGCGACAACATAACACAAAGCTCCAGACCTTTGCAAAGAGACTTACACGATCCTTCATCAACCTGATCCTTAAGTACATTATAGACCAAGAAGATAAACTTCGTCACTGAGGGAAAAAAAGACTTTGAAGCTGGATTAATGAATTTTATTCACTTGCCTCCTTTTTGACTTTTCCAAGTTTAACTCTTTGCTGGCCTCTGAACAAGAATGCCATTAAGAGAATAATAATGTCTCTGGGAAGTTAATATGTCACTTGTTCTGGGACTTTCTGAATATACCGATGTTGGAGGACGGAAGGAAGTGTCATGGCAGCCCAATGAGCAGTCACAGCTGCCACCAGCATTGATGCAGTTACTATATGGACAGTTGAACCTGCCTCCGAAGACGTCAGCAGAGAGAGGAGCAACAAAAAAAGGGGCCATTGAGCTAGCCACAGAAGAATCATAGTAAATATAATTTGCCAGGGACACAGTAAGTAATCAGCAAATGTTATCTTTAAAATAAATTGGCATCTTCCAAACAACAAAATGTTAGAACCACCAGGGCAAGTATACCGTAAGTCCTAGATACTGTTCAGTATCATTCACCCCGTCTTTGTGGCGAAGATACACCCTTCCTCGCAAATGAGTTCCTAGAAGATGTTGCAACCAGCTACCCTATACTTAGAGTAAGTGTCTGACACAGCAGAGGGGAGAGAAAAGCAGACCATGTAATTAACTGGCTGGGGCCTTTCATTCCATCCAGGTATTGAAAAGCCGAGTGGTCTAAGAAAGTGTGTTCAGGTCTCACAGACGAACGGGTTACAGAAATGGAGGACTGTAGAATTTCCAGTTGCAGTCTGTATCAGACAATGCAGGAGCAACCCATCTCTCTTACTTAAGTGAAAGGAGGTTAAAATAAACACATTTGGAAGATCATTGTCCTGTCACCATGTCATCAAATGCTGACCTCCGAAGCCAATCTGAGGAACTAATACAGAAGCAAATAAATCCTTGCAAGAAGAAACAAAGCTCTTGGTGCATCAACCAAAAATCCCTCATCACTTTTTATAATTCAAATTATTTTCTTTAACAACTTGGTAAATGTAGGATTGGGGGAATGTGGCTATGTGGCATTATATTTGATACAAGCAGAGGTTATCTTGACAATTTCATTTTTTAACTTCTTTTTGCCAGAAAAAGATATAGAACTATATAGTTCTGCAAAGCTTTAGAAATAATGTGGCCTGACCACATTTCTGATGGTTTTGGGTAAGACTCATTGCCAATGCACTGAGGTTGTATGTGGACGAAAGATACCGCTTCTGGATCCCATAAGGCATCCTCTTTCTACTTGGCAAGTGTCCCTCTACCCATTTGAGATTTGGCAGTGGTAGTTCTACCTTGTGGGAAATGCAGTTTCTTTTCTAAGTGGCCTACGCCAGTTAGATTGGGGGTCAGGGGGAAGAGATAAGGCCTTTCCCACATGACTGACATGGTTAAATGTGTCTCAGAGAGGCCAATGTTATTTTTTTTTTTTAAGGATAGATTTGGGAACTATGTAAGCTAGGCGGTTTTATGTTCTCACATGATAAGCTCTATAGCTTTTTAGTTTTGTTTTTTAAAAAGCAGTTCTCATTGGCATGGGAAAAAAGAACAGACATCTTGGCCATTGCACAGAATGAGGTTTTATCCTTAAAAAAAGTTTCAAATTCCATCTTTTTTTAGATTTTCAAAATTAGACTGAAAATTAGAGTGCAGAACACTACCGTGTTTTCTAAACAATTAGCTCGTCCACATGAAATGCGTTAAATCAGCTTGAAATTCATCTATGATTAAGAATAGGGACCTAAAAAGTCAATTATTTCATCCCCATTCATACAGTAGTAAGCTTGCATCTTTCCATCTTAACTATGAGAGATGTGACCTTTTGATTACTACCAGGTATCACATTGCCCCCTTCCGTTAGTGGTCATACTTTTTTATACCTGTTTTCTAATCCAAACAGTAATTACCTAAGATACCAGTTTTTTCAGCCTTGCAACCCAGATGTGATGGCAGCTACACACACACAAACACAGAATGGGAATAAGTTGTACAAACGCAGTGGAAATCCCAAAAGTGATTTTTTTTTAATCAATGTTTCTATGAAGGAAGATAAAGAAGTCCAAGCTAAAAGCTAAAATGGAAATTAAAATAGGGTTGCATTGCTTGGAGGCCTGAGGGAGGTAGTAGCAGAACCACGACTAGACAGTTTAGTTACTGAAGTACAAAGTGCACATGCATTTAAAGGAATATTGCCTTTAACGATGATGCTTTGGAATCTTTCTGAATTTTCTGCAGTGAATATGCATCAGAAATAAAATACAGTTCTTTTTGAGAGATTGGTGTTATTTGTGGATAACTGTGATGTCCCACCCTCCCAAATCCTCTGCTTAATGAAACCACCTCTTACTTTGGTGATCGGCAGTATTCATATGTCTGTCACAGCATTGGTAGGAAATATGAGCACAGAACTGGTGCCGTGAGCCCGCTCAGTGGGGGTCTCTTATGGAGCCCAGTGCCTTCCATACCACACCTAAGTGTTTACCCCTTATCCTTATGGAATTGTGTGTGTGAGAGATTAAAAATAAAAATACTGCTAAATGAACTCACTTTCTCTGGTTTGTCTAGCCAGGCTTTAACATATTATATTATATTATATTATATTATATTATATTATATTATATTATATTATAATTTTATTTTATTTTATTTTATATATTATACTATATAGGCCTAAACTCTGAACTCTGATCTCTTTAGTAAGATAAAGGTTGTGTTTTAGCCACTAAGCCTTGGCTCTCCCCTCTTTTAATTATTTCATGGAAATAGTATTGGAAACAAACTAAACATGGCATATTTATGAAGCAGCCATTACAAACCATGATTTCCAATAATTGGTTATGTTGGGAATAGTACTTACAACATAACATTAAATGGATGTCAAGTAAAATGTGAAGTCTCATACTGTTAAAAGTTTTAAAAAGACTTGGAAGAAAATTACTAAAATGTTTCTCGGTGGAATACCTTTCGGCTATTTTATTATTATTTTTTTTAGACTTTTCCCCCTTTTTTTCAGAGGAAAATAAGTAATTGGTAAGGGGGGTGGGGGGTGGGAGATGAAGGTAAGGGGGATCAAATATATGGTGATGGAAGGAGAACTGACTCTGGGTGGTGAACACACATGGGATTTATAGATGATGTAATACAGAATTGTACACCTGAAATCTATGTAATTTTACTAACAGTTGTCACCCCAATAAATTTAATTTAAAAAAAAAAGAAAAAAAATAAGTAATTGATTTCATAATAAAAAATACAATAGTTAATTTAAAATCTCTTCAAAAGGAAGGAAAGCAGTGGGAGCAGTCCTCTAAGGAGGCCAGGGAGAAATCAGTGTCACTGTTGAAAGTAACACCAGGCCTCATTTCTGTTACCTTGAAGATTATTGAGCCCCTTGTTCATTAGGTAAGTCAGAGGTGTCTGTCCTATTGATGAAAAAGCCAGCCTAGTGACATGCAGCAGGTGCAGACCTCAGCCCTGGAAGCCCGGGGTGTGTTGTTTTGAGAACCGCCAGCATCTTGGCAGTGTTTTGCAGCTCTCACAGCTGCTGTGTGTCAAGCAGATGCTGCTGTAACATTTCAGTGTTCTGAGATGTGAGATCTGGCCCAACTATTCATCAACACCCGGGCTTTGACCAGCAACCAAGTACCTGATCAGAGTGCTGTCGTGTGAGCTGTCAAATGACATTCTGGGGCAAAAGTTGTCCACCACTTACTGGGCTTCCGCAGGAGCAAAGGGACAGTTGTTCATCCAGAGCAAAGGGAATATTAAAAAAGGAAAAAAAAAAAAGGATTATTATTAAAGAAAAACATAGAACCAGTGTTACAGCTGAGAGCATTTCAGAGTCCTTGGCTGAGTCCAGTTTTTGGTGTTATATAAGGATTTATCAATCACTGTTTAAAGAGTATTGGAGACCCTCTGTGAAGGAACTAGGGGAGCTTAAGCCCGGATGAGACAGTTTGGTAATGAGTTCACTCATTGCATCTCTTGGCCAAGGAAAACATGAACCTTCTCCAGAGACAGAATTTGTCTTCCATTCCAGGAGGTGGAAGAACACATGAAGTGTATGTTATCCAGGCTTTCAAACGAGCACATGTCACTAGCAGTTGTGTTATAACCGACTCACAAATAAATGGGAAGAGAAGTTGTGTAGCTGATTCAGGAATCTCATCTCTGTCAAAGGCCAGTCCTGTGCTTAGTCCCCTTCCCAGGATGGCACTCAGTCTCCTGCTGACATGCTAAACCAGCCTTCCCTCCCTGTCCCCCAGAACTGAGCATGGCTGTGGCACTGGAAATGCACAACTGTGGGAACTGTTTATAATCCTGAAGGTTTCAATAGTGATTAGAAGAGCGTTAGCCTTTGGTCAGTGTTCTTTGGCTTGGGAGACATAAAGATGTTTGAACTTCTCATTTAAGATTGACCTTGACTTTCCTCATTTTTTTCACCTCAGATCATCCAGCCCCTCTTAGAACTTGACCAAAATAGAAGCAAATTAAAATTGTATATTGGACACCTGACAGCCCTCTGCCATGATCGAGACCCCCTGATCCTTCGTGGGCTCACCCCACCAGCTTCCTATAACTTAGACTATGACCAGACAACTTGGGAAAATGAGCTGCAGAAGATGACCCGGGAACAGGTAAGTCTCTCACTTGGACTTTTGACAAGATCCCTTGGAAACTCAGCTGCTGCTTAAGTCGATGCAATAAGGTCTCCCTTGGGGAATTCAGTGCTCAGATTCAAGATTCTTAGCAATGGTTAGTTCTTCAATTGATACTAGGAATTAGCCTTTATGGAAGTGCCACTTTATTCTTCCTCCGTGTAACTTGCTCAAGTATCAGAAAGGGCTAATTAAGAAGGAAGAGGATTAAGGACAATCTGTTAACATGCTGTACATTATTTCATAGAAATGACGGCCTCTCAAGGAAAGTCTGGGTTAAGGACTTCTGGGTAAGGGATTCCTGACGAGTCAGTAACATGTGTCTTCACTCGTCTCTAGGTAACTGAGTTACAACATACTGAGTTTTTAAGAAACAAAGAGAAGACAGGATGAGGATAGGGGTAGAGAGCAGACATAGAAAGTGAAGGAAAAAGAAATTGAGTAAACACTTAGAGAAATAGAGCAGTTTTTAAAACATTCATTCTAAGCTCGTAATTTCCAGGTAGGGGTTGGTTGATGGAACCCGTAGCCTCTTACAGGCTGTGATCAGACCAACCAGAAGACTTAAATGCACAGATGTTGCAAATTTACTAAAACAAGCTATGTACTGTTTTCCACCCAAATACTTCCTTTTTGTTAAACATTATTTGTTTACTCATAATGTGTGAAGGAAAATTGTGTTAAATGCGAAAGCTCCCATGCTGTGATATTAAAGGTAGCAGGGACAGCCCACAGGTGGAGCAATGCAAACTGGAATCTTTGAGCTGCGTTTACTTCCCATTATGTGTATATTGCCTAATAATAGACACGTTTAACAGCCTAATTAGTTATCTATCCTATGTATTTGATGCGAAAAGATAAGGCCTACCTCTTAAATTTAGCATGTTGCCGTAGAAATTTTAATTTCTTCTTAAAAGAGGGAAAAATATAAAAGACAGATTTAAGTTGAATTCCTATTAGCTCCTTTTGATAGTAATAACCAGTCGTGAAAAATGCAACTGGCAGCCAACTGGCAACAGAGTGCACAGTTAGTTAATTTTGGAAACTTTTACTTCAAAATTTTGTTGAAAGACAGTGCTTCTGAAAGCACTGACATAGCGACATATCAAAGTTTAGCTGTTTGTTTGTGAAACAGTTTGTCTTTAACATGGAAAAAGCATTTTTGCTCAGTCCTGTTTTTCAAATACACCTGAATGGACTTGACTCAGCTTTCCAAGGGAAATAAAATATCTTCAGGGTGAGACCAAGATAGAAAATTTCAAACTAAGAACTTTTCAGAAAGTTTTGAATGAATGAAACCAGGAATCCATTCATGAACTTGCCTTTGCATGTTATTTTATAACCAAGCTACTGTAACCATCACAACAATTTTGCTCATGTGTGTAAACTGTATCAATATTGTCATGTTGCCCCTTGATTGGGTATATGCTTCAGTTACTGAAGTTATTGCTTGAGCGGTATCTTCTGCAGTATTCCCTGGGAAACCTGGGAAACAGGTGACTTAGGTCATCTGTAAAGGACTACAGCAACCAACACCACCTTCTTTCTACATGCCTCTCCATTGCTGCTCAAGATTGGTAGAGAAATCAACCAATTTTCTGCTGCCTCGCCCAAAGTAAGAACTTAAGGCAAGAACTTAAGGCTATTGAGAAACTTGACCTCGAATAATACAAAACGATTTGCCTATGAAAGTATTGTGATCAGGTTTGACTTTAGTTTTTGGAGCCCAAGAAACATAAGATTTGAATCACTGCCAAATATGCCTAGTGGCTTATTTTGTGTGTGTTTGTGAGTTTGTTTCTTTTGAGGATGTCGAGCCTTCTGTGACTGATCTTTGTGTTACTCAACTCTGTATGTCCAGTGCATTTCACTGCCACCATGGTCCCCCAGGTGGCACCCCATGAGGACAAGACAAGAGCCTTGTTTATCTTTTTTTTTTGTCCTTTTTTGGTGTTTTTCAATGCTGTATCCTGTATAGCAAGAACAATGCCTGGAATATAGTATCTGCTCAATAAATATTTGTTGAATGAATAAGAAAGAGAGGAAGAGGAGGATGGCAGATAGGATAGTTCACATTCCTTATCATATCTCACAAGGCCTCTTTGATTTGTCCTGATGATAAAATGCACATCTCTTCTCACCCTATCCTTGAAGCACACCCAACCACTTACAGGTTTTTAAACTGTTCAACTACTTACAGTTTTCATGTTTCTGTCATTTTGCTCATACTGATCCTTCTGCCAGATGTGCCCTTTCCTGCCTTGTCTCCTCGGAAATACCTAAATAGGAGTCTGAGGCTTTAAACTCAGCTTAACATCATTTCTCCTATGCAGTTCTTTCCTGAAACTGCAGGCCACTCCCTCTTTGGGGCTCATGTCATACCTGTAAGGCTTACACTGACTTGTTTTCCTATCTGTCTTCCCATTCAAGACTTTCTGTCTGTTGAGGACATGAACCATGTCATTTTCATCTTAAAACTAGCACCACATCAAGTGTTTGTTACTTTCTCAGTAACTTAAATAAGTGAGTGAATTTTAGTGAGTTCTTCATAATTTATTACTGTGTTTCCCTGAAAACAAGACCTAGCCGCACAATCAGCTCTAATGCGTCTTTTGGAGCAAAAATTAATATAAGACCTGGCCTTACTTTACTCAATATAAGACTGGGTCTTATGTAATATAATATGACATGATATGACATGACATGACACAACATAACATAACATAACATAATATAATGCCAGGTCTTAACTTTTGCTCCAAAAGACATATTAGAGCTGGTTGTCCAACTAGGTCTTATTTTCGGGGAAACATGGTATTTCATATTTGTGATTCTTAATTCTCCACGTAGGTAAGTGTCTTCACTGCTGGAACCCTGTCTTGCATTTCCAAAGTGCCAGCACAGTACTGTACATGCAGAGAATGCTTAGTATAGACTTAGCTTATTGGCAACTCAAGACAGTTTCCTCAGGGCCATTTAGTACCTTTGGATAATCTATTGATGTCAAGAACCGGTCAGACTCCATCCTGAGTCCTGACCCTATGATCTGTAACTGCCTTTCCTATAGAAATATAACCTGGTATCTGAAGATTTCCCAGAATTGTTTTGTTTCTTTTGCCCTCTTAGAAACTGGCTACCATACCAACTAGATTTATGAATTTGTTTATTTTTCTTACCTCATCCGTGTTTGCTTTATGTATCTTGAAGTTCTTTTACTGAGTGCCTACACATTAAGAATTATTAGGTCTTCTTTATGAATTGACTCTTTTACCATTCTGTAATGTCTCTCTTCAAAGCTGGTAATACTCCCTGCTCTGAAGTCTGCATGTTTCATAGTAATGTAACCCTTCCATCTTTCTTTAAATTAGTGAGTGCCTGGTCAATCTTTTTCCATATATTTGCTTTTAAGCTATGTCTTTATATTTGAAGTGAGTTTCTTGTAGATAGCATCTATCCACCAGCTCAGGAAGCATAGGTCCAGGGGGCAAGACTATCTCTTCTTCCTTGGTTCCAGAGGGCCTGGAGGGCAGAGCATCCAGCCAAAGAGGATTCTTCTTGAGTCTTAAAATCTAATGGAATTTGCCCTGCGAGGTTTGGGACTTCCTTGAGACCCATGATCTCTTTCTCTTGTTTCCAATTTCTCCCTTTTGGAATGAAAATGTCCAGCCTATGACTGTCCCACCATCATATTTCAGAAGTAGATAATTTGTCTGGTTCAACAGGTTCACATCTAGAGAGGAATTTTGCCTCAGGAGGCATACCTTCAGTCTCACCCTCACTTGATTTAGATGGTACTTAGATGACATTTGGGATTTAGAGTTGATGCTGGAATGGGTTAAGACTTTTGTGCTTATGGGTTAGGGGTGAGTCTGTTTTGCATGTAAGAAGGACATGAATTTTGAGGGTACAGAGGGCAAGGTGTTATGGGCTGAATTGTGTCACCTAAATTTTTATGTTGAAGCCCTAAATTCCAGAATGTGGCTATCTTTAGAGATAGGCCTATAAATGAGGCTGATAAGGTGGGCCCTAGTGTAATCTGACTAATGGCCTATAAGAAAAGAAGATTAGAACATACAGGGGGGTGTGCTCATAGAGAAAAAAACTTGTGAGGACAGAGCAAGAAGCCAAAGAGAGAGGCCTCAGAAGAAACCAACTTTGCTAACACCTTAATTTTGAACTTCTAGTTCCAAAACTGTGAGAAAATAAATTTCTGTCATTAAGCCATCTAGTCTGTGGTATCTTGTTATGGCAGCCCTAACAAACTAATACCGTCTTTTTGAAGATACTCTTCTCTAGGTATAGAATTCTAGGTTGACAGTTTGTTTTTGTTTTTTAATACTTTATCTTGTTTTCAACCATTTGAAAATAATGTGGCAACTTGTGGTTTTGTTTTGTTTTATTTTGTTTTGTTTTGTTTTGTTTTCCTGTTTGGGCTAAAATCCTGTTGGGATCTTTGAGTCTCTTGAATCTGTGTTTTGTTGTCCTTAATTTTGGAAAATTCTTGAATCATTCATAGCAGTAACTTAATTTTTGAGTTTTATGTCTACCTTCAAATTTTATGCTCTTTGGAGTTTTCTTTGGGTGTGATATATTAGTTTTGATTGGATTGAATTTGATGGATGGGTACATGGATGACAGGTAGGCATATGTACATTAGTGTCATGTGCTACTTGTGTCAGCTTCCATGTATCATGGGAGTTAAGGACATGCATTTTAGAGTCAGACAGACTTCGATTTATGGTGTTCTACCTCCACTGCCTATCTGTTTGATCTTAGTTTTATTAACATCTCTACCTGTTCCTTCACATTTCAGGGGACTTAATGTTGTTGTGAGAAGTATCTGGTACCAAGACAAAGTTTTTATCAAGTTCAATTTTAGATTTCAGCATCTTTTCTGTTTATCTTAGGACAGTCCCATATCCATCTGACCACTGTGTGTTATCTTCCACATTTCCCACACTACAGTGCTGCTTTCTCCTCCCACATCAGTTGCCTTCATTTCTTTGACAAGCTCTCTTGACAACTCTTGGCAGAAACCTTTTTAGCATCTCCATGGGTCCACCATTGACACAAGCTAACGTAGAACCAACATCTTACTCAAGGAGTTAAGTCATTGGTTCTTAGGTTGAGTATTATAGAACTACATGAAAGTTGTGGAAAATTTTCCACAAAAACTTTTCAGACAAATGGCTTTTCCCTTCAATATAAATGTAAATAGTTTGAAGTTTTAAATTTTCAAACTTAGTTATTTACATAGAGCTCAAGGATTTGGGTCCTGATGTGATTGGGAGTGGTAACAATGAGCTTAACATAAACGTTGTGTATGTTTTTAAAGGTTATACAATGGCACCTCAGTTTTCGAACGTAATCCATTCTGGAAGACCATGATCTCTGAAATGTGCAAAAACTAAGGCACGGTTTCCCCATAGAAAGTAATGCAAAATGGATTAATCCATCCCAGACCTTTAAAATCAGCCCCTAAAACTGCAAATTTAGCATGAATTTTACTATCTAATAATACCATAGATCCATGAAATTTACAGCGTTCGTAAACTGAAATGTTTGTCAACGGAGACATTCGAAAATCAAGGTACCACTGTACTGAACAAATGCTACTTATCAGTTTCTTAGTTTCAGAAAGATGCAGCAAGATGGGACACTCCACATATTTGTAGGTGCAGATATTAGAAAGACCACACTCGTGTGTAATCTTTCTCATAGCTGCAAGTGATAGTATTCAACTTTACAATGAGGTGAAGAAACATTTATAAGTCTCTTATGGCTCTCTTATTCACACACCGCTATGCTGTATAACATGATTTCCCTGCAACCATAAACTTCAAGTTTTCAACTTGTTACTAATGCAATGGCTCGTACAGTTATAAAGTGAATGTGGAAACTAACTTGGAGCATAATATTGTTCTTGGGTCAAAGTATCCCAGTTGAAGAAATTTTATGTATTTTGATTTTCACACACATGGGCAGAGCCAGATAGTCACCACAGACCAAATGGCTTTGGTTTGTGGTAGGTACCTATAGTTAATTGCGTACACTGTAAATATTTTGGTTTGCAAGTAAATAGATACATGCAAAATACATTTTGAAGACTTAACTATTTGGGTCCTATTCCTTTGTTTTTCTGTCTCTAGGCTTTACCACGCATAGATTGTCCAAATAATGAATTTAAAGCCATTTTTACCTCTAGCTGCAATCTTGTTAAGTTCCAACAACTAAATAAATTTGGACCACATCACATTTGAGATACTTTATGGCCACGTTTAGCCTGTTTTTAAATATTTTGTGTACATGAAAGAACGGCCATTATTTTATCTCTTTGAGATAATTTTTTTCTAGTTCACATTATATATTTTTACTTCTTATGTACAATTGGAAGTTATATTCACAATATTATAGGCATTCATTCAGCTTTCAGGTTAAAGGAGAGCATGATCCAGAATGATGGAACGAGTAATCAGAAACTCAGTTCTAAATCTTATAGCACGCCAAATTGTGTGAGTGGTTCTGGAGCAGCATTTCTCAGGGAGGATAAAGGATATCAGAATCTACTGAAGAACTCTCCTCTCTTCTGCATTCCCATCTCCATGATTCTAATAATCAAGGGACAAGGAGGTTAGAAAAAGATAAGGTGAATCCAGGAGTGAGCTCTTAGGCACTGTCAAGAGAGAAATGTGATTAGTTATGCAGTTTGTAGTACCCTACCAGATTAACACAAACCAGTAGTTCAGCAAAAACATGACTATTTCTAGTTCTGAGATCTGAAATTTTTTTTCAGTTTTGCTAAGATATAACATACAATATTGTGTAAGAATAAGGTATACAATATGTTGATTTGATACATTTACGCGTATATATTATAAAATGATTAGCACCATAGCATTACCTAAGTCCTCCATTCCATCACATAAATACCATTTCTTTTTTATGATCTATTTTCTTAGCACAATCAAGTATATCATACAGTATTTTTAGTTATAATTACCGTCCTACATATTAGATCTTCAGAATTTATTAATCTTACAACTGGAAGTTTGTACCATTTGACCAACATCTCCCTGTTGCTCCAACATCCCAGCCCTTGGTAACCACCACTTAGGGTAAGTACTCTCTGTTTCTCTGAGTTAGGCTTTTTCTGGTTCCACATATAGGTCATACAGTATTGGTCTGATTTATTTCACTTAGCATAATGCCTCAGTGTTCATCCAAGTTGTCACAAAGCACAGGATTTCATTCTTTGTTATGGGTGGATAATATTCCACTGTGAGTGTGTATGTATGTGTGTGTATCACATCTTCTTTATCTGTTCATTGTTGACAGACACTTGGTTGTTTCCATATCTTGGCTATTATGAATAATGCTGCAATGAACGTGGGAGTACAAATATCTTTACGAGATCCTGATTTCAGTTCCTTTGGATAAATACCCAGAAGTGGAATTGCTGGATCATATGATTGTTCTATTTTAATTTTTTGAGAAACTTGCATACCGATTTACATTCTCACCAACAGTGCACAAGCACGGGTTCCCTTTTCTCCACACCCTTCCCCAGCTCTTATTATCTCTTGTGTTCTTGACAGTAGCCTTTCTAATAGGTGTGAGGAGGTGGTAGCTCATTGTGGTTTTGATTTGCATTTCACTGATGATTAGTGATGAAAAGCACCTTTTCATGTACCTGTTGGCCATTTGTATGTCTTCTTTGCAAAACTGTCTGTTCAGTTTCTCTGCACATTTTTTAATCCGATTGCTTGTTTTTTAGTATTGAGTTGTATGAGTTCTTTGTATATTTTAGATATTAACCCCTTATCAGATATGTAATTTGCAAATATTTTCTTCCATTCCAGAGGTCGCCTTTTCATTTTGTTGATTGTTTCTTTTCTGTGCAGAAACTTTTTAGTTTCATGTAGTCCCATTTATTTATTTTTGCTTTTGTTGCTTGTGCTTTTGGTGTCATATCCAGAAATCATCATCAAGACCAATGTCAAAGAGCTTTTTCCCTATGTTATCTCCTAGGAGTTTTACAGTTTCAGTTCTTATGTTTAAGTCTTTGCCATGCAGGGTGTCATGCGGGGTCTCTAGTCCCGCTCCCCACACAAGAACACAGGATATGGTGAGGCCAAAAAGGAACCCCAAGAGAACCATGGATAGGGAAGTCATACCACTATATTCTTGCTGGCAGCTGGGTGAGAGACACAGGAAACAGGAGCCATATGATCCGCAACCCCGCCGTCTGCTTTTCTGCCAACCAACCTCACTTGCCAACTGTAATCAGCCTTGCTTACTGCACTCCGCACCTCTCTGCAATCTACAATCTGTGCTTGCCAGCTTAGCCACAGCAGTTATATTAGTGGCTAATAGCTAACCTTTAACAGCTGATGGCCAACTAGTCACAGCTCATGACCATCTACTACCTGAGCCAGCACATTTCCACATAAGGCCAAGAGCCTGGAAACTGCTTTCCAGGACTCTGTTCCCACAGTCTTTAATGCATTTCAAGTTCTTTTTTGTGAGTGGTGTGAGGTTCAGGTCCAGTTTCATTCTTCTGCATACTTCCAGTTTTCCGAACACTATTTATTGAAGAGACTATCCTTTCTTCATTGAATATTCTTGGCTCCCTTTTCAAATATTAGTTAACTGTACGTGCAGGGGGTTATTTCTGAGCTCTCAGTTCTGTTCCATTGGTCTATGGGTCTATTTTTATGTCAGTACCATATTGTTTTGATTACTATAGCTTTGTAAAATAGTTTGAAATCAGGACTATGACTCCTCAGGCTGTGTTCCTTTTTTCTCAGGATTTCTTTGGTACCATACAAATTTTAGGTTTGTTTTTTCTATTTCTGTGAAAAATGCCATCGGAATTTTGATAGGGATTGCATTGAATCTCTAGATGGTTTGGAGTAATATAGATATTTTAACATTATTAATTCTTCCAATTCATGGACATGGGATATCTTTCCATTTGTTTGTGTCTTCTTCAGTTTCTTTCACCAAAGTGTTGTTGTTTTCAGTGTACAGATCTTTCACCTCCTTAGTTAAATTTTTTCCTAAGTTTTTTGTTTTTGATGTGATTATGAATGTGAATCAGATTGTTTTCTTTATATCTTTGTCAGATGTTTTGTTGTTATTGTGTAGAAATTCAACTGTCATCTGTATGTTGAGTTTGTATCCTGCAACTTTACTGAATTCATTGATTAGTTCTAGCAGTTTTTTGGTCCAGTCTTTAGGATTTTCTATATATATATATAAGATCATACTATCTGCAAAGACAATATTACTTTCTCCTTTCCTATTTAAAGACCTTTGATTTCCTTTTCTTGCTGTGGTTAGGACTTCCAGTATTATGTTGAATAGCAGTGGTGAGAGTGGGCGCCCTTGTCTTACTCCTGATCTTAGAGAAAAAGCTTTCAACCTTTCATCATTGAGTATGATGTTGGCTGTAAGTATGTCATATATGGCCTTTAGTGTGTTGCAGTATGTTCCTTTTATACCCAATTTGTTAAGTGTTTTTATCATGAAAGGATGTTGTATTGTGGCAAATGCTTTTTCTGCATGTATTGAAATGATCATGCAAGAAATTTCTTCTCTGTGGATCCTTATAAAGAATCAAATTATAAGCAACATCTTCAACCTCCTGCATTATAAACAACAGCGAGTTTCAGAGGCCTGTTATTTCTTCAACATCTCAACAGTTTCATAACATTAGAGTTCATTTCAATAAATACGTTTTATAAGAGACCCTAAATATTGTTGCTTAAGTACTCAGATATCTAATATGTTATTTAATATAAGTAATAAATTTCAAGTCTTTGGAAAATATTTAGGCAATACACCCTAAATGTTAGTAGTTTCATCAAAAAATATTATATGTTAAGTAGTATTAGGTTTAGGGTCTTATTTAGTCCCTGACAAATACCAGAATGTAGGTATTCTGTGTTCCTTCTAAATAGAATCATATGCTTTAAAAGTCACCAGTCTGCACCTTCCTCTTTATCTTGGCTGAGGAATCAGCTGGTAGGTCAGTTGGGCTAGGGCCAAGGCTTCGGCTGATATAGCCCAGATGACCAGCAGGACAGAGGCTGAGGATTTGATCAGCATGGCTAGAATATTTTTGCCTAGAGCTGGATCCAAGGACTGGAGCCTATATATTTTGTGGGACCAAGGATTCTGCCAGCACAGCTGGTGTGTTTGGTGGGCAGGGGCCAAGGGTTCAACCTATATCACCAGCATTTTTGGCATGACCAAAGCTGAGGATTCAGCTGACATGGTAGAATTAGTCATTGGCCAATGACTAATGGCCATGGTAGAATTGGCCAAGACCAAGCTGATAGCAAACATGGTTGGGAAATTGGTTATATACAAAGAGGTTGAGCAAATGAGTAAATATGTTGAGGATAATGGGAGCCAGGTTTGTCACTATAGTGGAAGAGAGTAGTAAATATAGAAAGGATAAAGGCAGACCCTGTGCTATTGGATTGTGGTGGAAGGTACTAATATGGGTTCATGGTTTTAGATAGATAGATAGATTTAGATTTAGATTTAGATTTAGATTTAGATTTAGATTTAGATTTCTGTGTGTATGGGTATGTGTGTGTTCATCTACATATATACATGCATATATTTCCTAGCCTTATCTGCAAAGAGGACCTAGAAGTAGTCACATACAGTGACAAGGAGCTCACCTAAGCACTCAGATCTTAATTTCTAGATGCCTTTGTCCACCAATAAGAACCAGGGCTCCAAGAGACATGACTGAGCCTAGGGCTGTGTGTGGCAAGGTACAACATAAATGCAAAACATCTTATTATACTAGAAAGTAACACAGTGTTCCAAGATTGGTGGGCATCTGTCAGAATGACACAGGGGTTCCCAATGGCAAAATCTTGAAGAATTGGAGCAGCAAAATAAATAATGATAGTAACAGATTATAATCTATTGAATAAAATAGAGACATGTGAACCTATATTGGTATAAAGAAATGAATGCATAAACAAATAAATGGGGGAGAAAGGAAAGCTGTATTCTATAATAGAACACCAGCTAATAAATGTAGAAGGAATGATGGAATTAGAGAATCACTATTTGGTACCCATCATAGTAATAACTGATTTGGGCAAGAATCATCAATGAATATGAAAAACAGTGGGTAAAAGTTATTTTGTTGTTGTTTTTTGTTTTATTTTGTTTTTTATAACATATTTCACAACAATTAATTTTCTTTTTTTTATTTTTCAATCACAGTTGACATTCAATTTTATTTTATATGAGGTTCAGGTGTACAGCATAGTGGTTCGACATTTATGTAATTTACGAAGTGATCCCCCCAATTAGTGTAGCACCCACCTGGCACTATACATAGTCATTACAATATTATTAACTATATTCCCTAGCGTGTACTTTACAGTCCCATGATGATTTTGTAACTACCAATTTGTATTTCTTACTCCCTTCAGCTTTTTCGCCCAGCTTCCCAACCCTCCTCCCATCTGGCAACCATCAGTTCTCTGTATCTATGAGTCTGTTTCAGTTTTGTATGTTTGCTTATTCTATTCTTTAGATTCCACCTATAAGTGAGATCATACAGTATTTGTCTTTCTCTATCTGACTTATTTCACTTAGCATCCTAGGTCCATCCATGTTGTCGCAAATGGTAAGATTTCATTCTTTTTTATGGCCAAGTAATAGTTCATTGTACATGCAGAGAGTGCCCAAAATATGTATACATGTTTTAAGAAAGGAAAACTGTATTAAAATTGTAATACTCAACATATACCAATAACAAAAGATGAGTACAAGTCATGTTTGACTTCTGCAGTTATAAAAAGTGCTCAACATGGTTGCCATCAGCGTCCAGACATTTCTGATTACGGCGAACTACTGCTTGAGCAACGTTGACCAAAGTATCCACTTATATACATTTTTTTGGCACCCCTGGTATATACCACATCTTTGTTATCCAGTCATCTATTGATGGGCACTTAGGTTACTTCCATATCTTTGCTATTGTAAAGAGTGCTGCGTGAACATAGGGAGGCATATATCTTTTCAAATTAGTGTTTTGGATTTCTTTGGATAAATACCCAGGAGTGGAATTGCTGAGTCATAAGATAATTCTGTTTTTAATTTTTTGAGGGACCGCCATACTGTTTTCCATAGTGGCTACAACAATTTGCAATCCCACCAACAGTGCACGAGGGTTCCCTGTTCTCCACATCCTCGACAACACTTGTTTGTTGAAATACTGATGATAGCTATTCTGACAGGTGTGAGGTGATATCTTGTGGTTTTAATTCCAGTGGGTGAGTTTGTTGAGGAACAGGATAGTTATATAATCTGATAGTATCTATTCACAAAAAGGTTATTTCACTTAACTACCACAAAATTTTTGTAGATAATTTGCATTGGAAAAACCTGGCAGGCACCATCTAAACCAAGTGACTGATGTTAACACTACCACTGGTGAGACAAATTAACATTATGTGCTTCCTGATAATGTGCACTGAGAAGAACACAAGTGGGCATTCCTGCCAAACAACATATAGCCTGAATTTAACAATTAGGGAACATAGAAAGAGTTATAGCGATATAGATACAGACTAGATAGGTAGGTAGGTAGGTAGGTAGGTAGGTAGGTAGATAGATAGATAGATAGATAGATAGATAGATAGATAGATAGATAGATTTATTACACACACCTATATCCATGTATCTAGAGGGAAGAATGAACGAGGCAAAGGTAGTAAAACGTTAGCAATTTGGGTGAAGAGTATGAGAATTCTTTGTATTATTCTTGCAACTTTTCTATAAGTTTGAAATTATTTGAATTTTTAAGTTATTAAAAATTTAAGTCAGTAAATCTTGAATTCAGATTTTTTGTCCTCTTGTGAAAGTGGAGGTGCTTAAGTATATTGAGAATACTAAGAAATATACTTATCTGTATGACCCCAAAGTATTACCCCCAGGTAAAAAAAATAAACTTTTTTATATAGACTGATTCAGTGTTATCCCATGACCAGTGAGTAGACATCATAAAAAGGCAGGTTTTAGTTTAATAGAAAGGGAAACTTCCTAGATCTGTCCACAAATGGGCAGAAGACTTGAACAGACACTTCACAAAAAATGATACACAAACTAAGCATGTAAAAAAATGTTCACACAAATGGAAGCCACAATGAGCTAGTACTACAATCCCATGAAAAAGGCTAAAATTAACAAGACTGACGATACCAAATGTTAGTGAAGATGTAGACCAACTGGAACTCTGATACATTACTTGTGAGAATTTCAAATGGTACAAGACTTTGGGAAACTGGTAGGCAGCTTTTTACTTAATATACTTACTAGATACACACATGCACCTACCATCTAACCCAACAAGTCTATTCTTACTTATTTACTCAAGAGAAATGAAAGCATGTCCACACAAAGATGTGTAAAAGATTGTTCATGCAGTTTTATTCATAAAAACCCCAAATTGGAAACAACCCTAATGTTCATTAACAGAATAGGGTTTTTTAA
Organism: Rhinolophus sinicus; assembly: GCF_036562045.2. Lineage (NCBI taxonomy): Eukaryota > Metazoa > Chordata > Mammalia > Chiroptera > Rhinolophidae > Rhinolophus > Rhinolophus sinicus. Next base: position 111,562,178 of record NC_133752.1, on the reverse strand, counting down.
ATTATTATATGTCACAATGGAATAATATTCAGCAATAAAATAGAATGAACTGTGGCAGACGGGCGGCACAGTTGGTTAGAGCGCGAGCTCTCGGCAACAGGGCTGCCGGTTCGATTCCCACATGGACCAGTGATCTGCGCCCTCCGCAACTAGAATGACTGGAAGGAGGGGGTACAGGAACTTTCTGGGATGATGGAAATGTTCTATATTTTGGTTGGGGAGATGGCCATGAGGGTGTATGTATTTATCAAAATTCATCAAATTGTACAATTAACGATCTGTGCATTTTGCTGTATGTCCGTGATAGTTTAAACCAAAAACAGAAAAAAATTATACCCCACTACCGGTCTCCTCTTGAGTTTTTTGAAGTAGTTTGACTGATGGGCAGATTCTGCTGAAAAGCTAAAAATGGAATTTCTCCCTTGAGAACAAACTTTTTTTTCCACCATGAATGCCAGCCTCCCATCAGGGGCCAACCGCACTGGAATGAACTCGTATCAGCCAGCCCGCTCTATAGGTCTTTGAGCTGTGGATTCCAGCTCCCTTTCCCAGCACTCAGTCCCATTTTTAATTTTCAGGGAAGTATTGTTCCAAAACTTGGCTCAGACCTTGTCCTCTCCCTTGGATTCCTTCTTCCATTTGTTTTTTTGATTTTGATCAATCGCTCTTTTCTTGTGCCCCTCTCTTTTCAAGGTGTCGAACCAGAGGGCTGCCGAGGCGGTCCTGGGCACAGAACCCACAGGCCCTGCCCCTCAGTCATCAGTCACAGCGTGACATTCCATTCTTCTCTCGCGGATGAATTTGTACAGATTGTTGAAGCACGCGAGTGAGCCAAATGGACATACGAGCTGTGGGGGGCAAAGGATAAGGGGAACAGGGAGAGAACATAGGAAAGAAAGGAAAAAGAAGAATGGTTCTTTGTGGGGCAACAGACTTTGTTCTGGTTCCCAGCCTGAATGTTTCTGATCTGGTTTTCTTCTTTTTGTGATGTTTGAACTTGTTTCTTCAGCTCCAATGCTGAACTCTTGTCCAAAAAACTAAGAGCAGCAGAGTGTGAGAGGCTGAGAGAGGCAAGACCAGCACCCCTGCAAAAAAAACTGCAGAGCCACGAAGAAAAATGTGTGTCTGAATCAGAACTGGGCTTGAGAACTCTCTCTGTGTGTGTGTGTGTGTGTGTGTGTGTGTGTGTGTGTGTGTGTGTGTGTGTGTATGGGGTGGGGGAGTGTATGTGGGGGTGGATGTCTCCTAACAAATTTACAAGAAAAACCCTGTGGAGTAACCTCAGTTTTTCTCTCCTCTCTGCTCTCACACAGTCTGGCACTTTCTCCTTCCTCTGACAGCTGCCATTATTAACCTTTTATGCAAAGAGCAAAGTATCTTGCCAGTTGGGTGTTAAAAATCTGGCAAAGAAAAGCTTGTTCCAAAAAAAAGGGAAAAAAAGGAGATGCAGAAGAGCTGGGCAGACACCACGGAGAGAGAAAACAGGCTGACAGGGTGCTAAATTGGGCCCAAGGACACAAAATTGCTACCTTTCTTCTTGATAAAATCCCCTACAACTAACTTGAGTAAAGGAAGAGGAAATGAGGATTTGAAAACAGGAGATAAGGAACTGTTGTTTTCCATAGGTGAAATTACACAGATATTAAGCATTAATTGCAGTTCACTCCCAGTGTGAGAGCAGCCCTATGGCATAAGAGGATATACACACTTTGTGCTAAATGTAGGATAATCTTGTTTGTGGAGAGAAAGTATTAAGAGACCTAGCTAGACCAAGCCTTTATTGATACAAAAGATCCCTTCCACCATTTTCCTCCTTAACTTGTCTCAGAGAAAGGGAATTCTGCCGTTTCTGTTTTGTCTACAGACCTTTCCTTCCACTTCTTGAGTAGAGCAGCTCTTGATCCCCGTTACTGGTGCCTGTCCCCAACTTGCCAGGACGAAATAAAATTGAACATAAAACACCTACTCTGAATTCACCCTCGGCTTTGCAGCAATGTATGCAAGAACTTTTTTTTAATCTAGTTTTTATTAACTTGGTCTTGCACTGGACTCGTTAGAGTTCTCAAATATGAATATGGAAATTTTGTTAATTACAAAACTCTGCAGTTATACAGATTTTAATGTTTTCTTGCTGCCCTTTTTGCATGGTTTCCTTTATGTTTAAAGTATTCCCATGGGAGAAGAAGGCTAGCACTTTTGATTCTCCAGAGCTCCTGCAGGAGCAATTATTTACCACCTTTGGAATTTTAATGAGTCTTGACAATTACTATAATCCAGTACATTAAACACAGGTCTGTCGTCTCCAATGTCAACTTCCAGAGATAATGCTCCCTCTACTAAGCAAAGACGAAAATTAATCGTTGTGAATGCCAAATAAACATGACCAGAGTAGGCACTGCAAACTTAAAGCCAACGGAACTTACAAACTTTGGAACTGACAGTTTTCCAGTCTAGTCAGAGCATTTGAAATAAATTGTCCTTAGTTTTCTTCCAAACCCATTTAATTCTTTACAAGAGGTTTGGGGGGCAGTCCAGAAATAGAAATAATTTAAATTTCTTGTAGGCAGGATCTGTGGTGTATGCCGGGGGCTCTCAGCCATGTTTCTGTCCCAAAACCCCTGAAGAGTACAAAGCTCCTACAGTAACGGTGCTGTGTGCGAAGCCTGTGTAAACTGAAAAAAAGAAAAAGGTGTGGGACCACACCCCTCTCCCAGTAGAGCACGACTTCCCAGGTGTACAATCAAAAGGGCCCTGAAATAGAAGCAGTCTCTAGTTTACCATACACACAGACAATGCCGCCATTCCCTACCTGACTTCCCTGTGCCCTAAAACTTAAAGCCCTGCTTGGGGGAAATAGTGCCACAACCTCTCTTCCTGTGTTGTTCACTGGTCCGAAGAGTCCCTGCTACTCCAATGCCCCAGCCCTCCACAGCGGCCTCTAGCTGCTGTTCTAACTATTGTTGCTGTTAGTTTTCCCTGAGCCTGTAAGATAATCTCCTGCACTCCTTGTAAGAGCACCCTGCTGCAGGGGCCACTGCCGTAGCAGTGAACCCCTTCCAGTGCTGTGTAGGAAAGATGGGACCAGGACATACTTACTTGCTACCGGGGCAAGTGAAGATGTATTTCTGATGTCTGGCATTGGACCTCAGATGGTGTCTTCCAGTATATACATGTATGAATGGAGGTTAGGGTCTGCGACAGTGCTGTATTAGTGTTCAGAGCTGCCCTAACAAAGTCCCATAGACTGCAGAAATGTATTATCTCACTGGTCTGGAGGCTGGAATTTCAAGATCAAGGTGTCAGCAGGGCTGGTTTCTCCTGAGGCCTCTCGTTGGCTTGCAGACAGTTACCTTCTCGCTATGTCCTCACGTGGCCTTTCCTCCGTGCACGTGCATCCCTGGTGTCTCTGTTGTGTCCACGTGTCCTCTTCTTCTACACAAGGACAGCAGTCAGCCTCATCTTAATCGTCTCTAAATACACCTCTTTCAGTCACCTTCAAATGCAGCCACATTCGGCAGTTACAGGCTTAATGCATCAACATGAGCTGGGGAAGGGGCATGATTCAGCCCCAAACAAACATTATGGGTGGATCGTCCATCTCATGCTTGGGAACCTAACTACTACTTAAGTAATTGTCTCAAGGTTTCAAACAGCTGACTTCCAAACAAACTCCAGAAATAACATTCCAATTAAATCCCGGGGCCCTGCCGATTAAAAGATGGGGTGGGGGACATGACTGCAGAAGCTGTCACTCACGTCCCTTAGGGGAGGTGGGGCCTGCTGGTGACGTCAGCCCCAAATGCTGTGTGAACAGAACTCACTAACTGCACCTTTCTTTAAAAGCTGTGTAATAGACATAAAGTGGTTAGTGGATGAATGAAAGCAGGAATTTTCTGGAGATTGTGGTAGTCTTCTACACTGTATAAATGCTCTCTCACTGCTTTGTCTATCTCTTTTTATACCGAAGACCACCTGGGCACAAGGAAAATGCACCCACGCCCACCCCACCCCCGCAGCTTATGGTCTCCCTGTGAGGAAGCCTTCCGCTCTAACACTGCAGATAACAGGCCTTGCTGTAAATTGCAGTGATACCTAGTGGCCCTAAAGACCAGGTTTTGATTGCTGGGATTTTTCAAGGGGTCCTTGTTAAAGATAAATAGTGGTTTTAATGTTATCAGGCTAAAAAAAATAAGTCTTACCCTTTTCTAATGTAAACCCTAAGCCAAACTTCAAATACTAATATTTTATATCCAACTTAACAAAAAAGCATGCTGTGGTAGTGACTTAAAAGTAGTAGGATGAGCTGTTGGGTAAATCTCCTGCCTATATCCCTGACATTTCACTGGTTCAATATTCCTCTGAATCAGGCATCTCTCCAAGGCACTGCCTTTTTTTTTTTTTTTTTTGAATTTCACATGCACTATTTTATTTATTTTATTTTTTTAAGATTTTATTGGGGGTGGGGAAAAGGACTTTATCGGGGAACAGTGTGTGCTTCCAGGACTTTTTTCCAAGTCAAGTTGTTGTCCTTCCAATCTTAGTTGTGGAGGGCGCCTTCAAGTTGTTGTCCTTTCGGTCTTAGTTGTGGAGCGCGCAGCTCAGCTCCAGGTCCAGTTGCCATTGCTAGTTGCAGGGGGCGGAGCCCACCATCCCTTGCGGGAGTCAAGGAACTGAACTGGCAACCTTGTGGTTGAGAGCCCACTGGCCCATGTGGGAATCGAACCGGCAGCCTTTGGAGTTAGGAGCATGGAGCTCTAACTGCCTGAGCCACCGGGCCGGCCTGGCACTGCCTTTTTAAATGCAGGTATATGGCGTGTTGTCACTGTCACCTTAACATGCTGAGGGGACCTGAACACTAGAATGGTAAGATAAGTGAGTGCCTGGGAAAAGAAGAGTTCCAAACAGGACAAAATTGCCAGATTAAAAACCAGATTAGGCTCTGCCTTGGTGTACCCCAGGCCTAGGGATAAAGCATCATTACCCTTAGGGTTCTCTGACTTTCAGCTACTTGGTACATACAGTCTGTAGGAATCCCATGAAACTTCTGCAAGTCTTTAGCCTAAATCTGAGTCACTATATTTATTCCTAAACGGAAATTTACCGCAGATGAATGTCAGGATGCAACTAGCAGGAGGGTAGGGAATCATGGGAAAGATACAATACAGAGTGTTCTCTGGCATCCTACGATGGGACACACAGGAGGTGCCCTGAGAAGCCTTCATGAGAGCTGAAAGACTCCATGGAGAAATAGCCTGCAGGCTCGGTTGGTGATCACTGTTCTAATGCTGTTTAATCAGGAATGAGCTCTATTTATTCAGAGATTATTAAAGCTGGAAAGAATTTCGAGATCATCTAATCTCCCCTTTTTTTTGCACATAAGGAAGCTGAGGCCAGTGAGCTGAAGTGACTTGCCCAAGATGATAAGGCTGAGTGACACAGCTGGGACTGGATATTTCCTTCCATTTCCAACCTTTTCCCGCTACCTCACCTTGAAGAAAAAATCCCCTTAGCCTGGGAGAGGGAGCTCTAGCCATTACTGTTCTCCTACAGCAATGTGAAGATTGTCCACAGGATGCTGCAAGGGCGTCTACCTTCCCCTGCAAGTAGAGTGTGTTTTAGTAACGGATGCCGGCAGAGATGCTTGTCTGTGTCGGCATCGTGTGCTGACCAAGCACCGTGACTTTGGGGGACAGAAGTGAATAGTAGGTCATTTAAAATACCTATTAAGTTTCTTTAATGTCCTTCAGGGCTGTGGCTTTGCCAGGACCTCCCTTCTCCCTGCACTCAGCTGAACCTCCTGAGCCGTGTCTCGTGTACTGCAGCCCACAGGCAGCGGTCCTGGGGGTCTGGGGGTTCTGGAGGAGCCACTCGCAGGAGTGTGTGCCCTGGGGTGGCCCCATGACTCCTCCATCTTTTCCCACCCCTGTAGGCTTTGCTTTCTCACTTGGCTGCTTCTGAAGGTTGAGCCCACCTCCCTCCCCAGCTACTTCCTCAGGAAGAGAAGTAGAGAGAAAAGATCCTCTTCAGTACACTGAGTGAAGCTCCCCGGAAGTGCTTGCTTTGCTGTGGGCTTTCCTTCTCATGCTGGGCCATTCCGCATGTGGAAATAAGCAGTGTGAGGCCATGTTATCCCGGGAATGCCGTGGCCTTGCCCACATTTTCTGGGGGAACTGCACTGAGAAGTGTGGTGAGCTTAGGCGATCATCGAGCCAGACTGGACTGGGAATGTCCCTGGAGTCTCACGTTCTCACCCTTCGTCACCTAAGTCAACACTGAAGGCAGAATTCTCTGAGCTTTAGGGGGCTGTGGGACTATTTTTCTTTCAACCCCGACCTTCCCCAAGAGCTTTCAAATCACATCGCATAATTCCTTCCCTTCAGCCATCCAAAATTAGTAACATGCAACTGCGGACCCCCAGCAATCCGTCCCCATGTCAGCCGCATCAGACACAACTTGCCATCTCGTTGTACTGTGCGTGCCTGTGCCCTTCGCCCCTGTACGTGGGCCTCCCTGAGATGGTCATGTGCACCCAGGGCGTCACTCAGAACAGCCCACATGACTCCAGGGCCTCGATCCGTGATGGCACCCCTTCCGTCGTCCATCTGAACTGCTGGGCGGGAGCGTGTACCACCCTAAAGGGTCATCTCATCATCTCACCAGGGAGTCAGGAGATTCCACCTGGGGAGTGTATCAGGTTGGCACTAAAAAAAGAAAAAAATCAAGCGAGGGCCATAGTTCCCTGTGGGGGTGTTTCCAGTCTCCCTGTCACATTGGCCCTAGAGTCAGACATTTGTGCTGGAAACAGCAGATGGCGCTGGATTGAGTGTGCACTGAGCATGCGCCGCTGGCGTGGAGGACACTCCCTTCTGTCTTCCTGCCTGGCCACAGGGATTAGCAGGGCCTGGGTTAGGCCTTGTGCTGCGCTAGCACTTAAATTTCATTTGTAACACAGCCTTCTCCATACCACTCTGACAGTTTCAGCATTAGATTTCTTATGAGTTGTTTGGGTTGTTGTGCTTCTTTTTTAATGCTCTCCCTTTTGACACTTCTCATTTCTGAGAGCCAAACCAAATACATTGGGCTGGCTAGCTAGTCTGGCGGGTCTCCGATTCCCAGAGCCCTGTGTTGTTCTGATGAAACCCTTTGGCAAAAAGGGAAATTTTTTCTCCATTTTGATAATGGCAGGCTTAATTTGAATGTCTCAGTTAACAGCTTTGTAAGAGACAGTGTGAGAGATACTACCAAATCCATTTAGCCATATTAAAACTCTGCCTAGCTGTGAAAGCTGGCCCTTTGTTTTTAACGCTGCACACTTTCTCAGGCCGTGAGTATGACCCCAGCAAGCCTGGCTGGTAGATCCTGGCAGAGACTGTGCCATCCATCTCTGCCTCAGGCCTGTGCTTATGCACTTACCCCAGATGGGGGACTGGCTTGCTCTTCTCAGCTTTCCTGAGGTATAACTGACAAATAAAATGTAAGGTATTTAAAGTGTACAATGTGATGATTTGGTCTATGTATATACCTTGTGAAAGAATCCCCTCCTCTGAGTTAATTAACACATCCGTCACCTCACATAGTTACTTTTTCTGAGTTCTGCTCTCCTAGCAACTTTCAATTATATAATACAGTGGTACCGGAGTAGTCACAGCTGGCTTGTTCTCTGAGTGGGCTGTGGCATCACAGTTCCATTGGTGTTCCAGGAACATTTTTACACAAGGTGATTCTTGGCTCTTGAAATTTAATGTCAGGGGGCCAGTCAGACCAATGTAAACCTCCTGTTGGGTTTGGGATGTAGGGTTTCTAGTCCCACTTCTATCTTCTGTAGCCATGTCTTCTGATTTCTTGCCACACTCCTTCTCTGTCCACTCCCTTACCCCACTTGTTCAGAGAGGGTGTAACACCGATATCAAGATAGAACCTTTCAGGAAAGACAGTAACCAGGGAAGTCTTAGAGGCACAGAATATCATGCAGAAAAAAATTATCTCAGCCAGAGAAGAATGCTTTAGGCAGGAAAGCAACCAGCATTTTAAAGTGTCCAGGGGTGGCCGTTTAGCTCAGTTGGTTAGAGCGTGGTGCTAATAACACTAAAGTTGCCGGTTCGATCCCTGCATGGGCCACTGTTTGCTGAGCTCTCCTTAAAAAAAAAGAAAAGAAAAGAAAAAGTGTCCAGACATAAGTAGGTTAGAAATCAAGACATTAGTACATAGTAACATCTGCAAATGCATAATAGAATCATCAGAAAGCAAAAGTTTGTACTGGTTTACATACAGATAACTATCTAATACTGGATTGTTAACATCCATTGTACTTGCCTTGTTCCAGCTCCTGCTACATGTAAGGAGATGAATTGGGAGTGACAGGTGTTAGCAACGTGTGTTTGGGCCGTATAGATGGCCACGAACCACAATTGTTTACTTTTACCTCAGTTACTTGACCTCTCAGTTGTTGACTTTCAAAATCAGGACTGACTCTAATTTTCAAAAGAATGATAAGCAGCGGTGAGTGATATGACAACTCTAAGAGATCTGGTAGATAGCTAGCAAGACCAGATGTCTCATAAAACTTTCCTCTGAGGCAGGGGAGTCTTCCTCTTTCTCTATATAGAACCATGTATCTGAACACTGAGTTTCCCCCCTCAGCACTTCCTGGTTTGGCATGAAGGATAATTCCTAAGTTTTCCTGAGGCAGATACTTCTGTCAGTCCAAACTGTACTGGCCACTTTATTTCTAGGCTTCGGGTGTCTTGTAAGTTTAGAGAATGGAACTGGTAGTTCTGTTAGCTCCTTTCCAGATCAACGAGCCTAACTCTCAGCACCAGGCTGCTTCCTTTTAGTAATTCCACTGTTTGATACTTTGTGTGGGAGGGGGTAGGTGTAGAAAAGTAAATTATGTGCTTTGTACTAATACAGATTCACTAAAAATCTTAACTGTTTTATTTCCTTTGGGACTAGGGAGTTGCCAGTATCACGTTGCAGAATTTTCACTGCCGTAACTGGAAAGCAGAGAAGCTCTTGATTTATTTTTGGTTTTGTTTTTAACCTTTGAAAACTAAAGGTAAAAATATACAACGATATAACATTGGAAAATCCAGCTACCTCAAGGCATATGACAAGCATTCACTCAGTAAATATTTAGGGAGCACCTACTAGGTGCCAGTCATAAAGTGTTCTTAATCGTACTGGAAAGTGACTGTATGATTGCCATTCTGTGAGAGGCTGAAGTACCTGAGGGTCCCTCCTACCTTGATGCTTCTGTCATGAGGGAAGGAAAGGGGGAGGTTCCTTAATATCGCTGAGCGGGTCTGGAGGCACTTTCTGTGGCTATCACACTGTTGAGCAGTGGAGCTCTAACTGTAGTCATGTATGGCCAGGCCCCCTTGGTGGAATGGAGCTGGCTCTTGTTTTTATTATGACATTTTGTTCAATATTAGTCATGGAAGAGCAGTAACACCTTATTTACTTTTGGCCTAAGCAACAACAGCCTTTCCTTCTTATGAAAACAAACGCAGACATTGTCTGGCAAAGGAGTTCGTTACAAGGCAGAGGAGAGAAGAGGAGAAGGCCCAGAAACAACCTCAGGATCATTACCACTTCCAGCCAGTGTTGCACAGAGCCCCGAGCCACGTGGCAATTGCTTCAGGCTCCACACAACAAGCAACTAGGGTGGGTGGAGATACTAGGAAAAAAACAGAAATTGGAGCTGCATACTCCAATTAGTTGTAATCGGTGGGAACTAATCATAGGACAAATTCTTCAAGAGCAAAGTAAAAAAGTGACCAGAATACCTGTAGAAAAATAAATGACTGGGCAAGAAATATCCACTGTGGTCTCAGATCACTCAGACCACGTAAGTTTTATATTTGATGTTTTATTCAACAGATGTGGCAAAATATATTTCCATTTATTCTAGTTGTTCAAACATCTGAACTTGGAAGTGATTTTATGTCTTCATATCTTCTAAGCAGATGCATTAAACAACATATGATCTAGCCTGGGTCTGAACAGGCTAGAAGGAGTGTCCGCTTGATCCATCCCCTCTGAAAAGCTCCAACCATCCGGCCAGTTTACAGCGCAGACCTCATGGCCTGTGCATCCTGGGACCTAGCTGTTACAAACCTCAAGTTCAGATTCTTGTCTGCTCAAACCAAATTAATCATCTCTATAATTTCCTGCCCACAACCAAACCATTTACAGAAAGGAATTAATCTGAGTTAGTGCCAGCCACAACTGAATTCATTCAGTAACCTCTGGTAACCATCCTTTCTTTCTTCCCATCTGTACATCCTCCTCTTTCGTGGCTGTGAATACAATGCTTTACCTTGAAATAAGATTTTCTCTCTTAAAACTTTCTTCTTGTGTGGATTTCTATTAGCTGTCCCTGGTCTTTTCCTCAGCTGTACCTGTTCTAACAGCAGCCCTGTCTGTGTGAGCTGGACTGGCCTGGGCGGCTTCCCGGGATAACAGCCTGCCCATGCCTCAGCTGTATTCTGTTCCTCCATCCAGCCCAGCCATGTTCCTTATTGTCCTTCGCACCGTCCATCTGTTCCTGACAGCCAGCCGAACCCTGAAAGCAGGAAGGGCGCTCGAGTGGTTTCCCTTACAGCCAGCCTTTCACAGCAGTGTTTTTGTTGGGTGTGAGGTTGTATAACATCATCTCTGAAATACCTCACTGAGCTTTCCTTCTGAGCTTCCTCTGCCTGTTTCTCCCCTGAACAGTTGTGGAAGCAAAAGCATGCTCTTCTTCCCTCTGCCACACACACTTTAGATGTGTGTTGCTTTGAGCATTCAGATAGAGTTGCTGTTGCATTTGTGATTCTTGGCTCGCATCCCTCTAGAAATCATGTTACTACTCTGAGTTCAGGGAGGGCTGGAATAGCTACTAAGAACAGAATACATTATAATAACATTCAGCAGACAAAGCCAAAATTCCTGCCAGAGGCCACCTTGGTATCCTATACTTGTCCCATACTCCATCTTTCGAGAACTTTAAACAAAGTGGGGTGCTTACAGTGCATAGTTTAGGCACCCTGCTCTGAGGTCTGCATCATGGTCTTGATTTGGAGATGCTTCAGATTTTATCTTAAACTCTTTGGAAAGTTATCATTGTTTCCCCCCAGGATTAGTGTCTGTTGCTTTAGTTTATTCACCAGTCATTTTTCGTTTGTTTGCTATGTGGAGGATATTTTGCTAGGCAGCATTGGTATGTAAAACAGAATTCATCAAGAGTTTGCAGGAGAGTTGGAGAATTAAACACATAGCCAGCTCTTTAAACGTGAGACAAAATTAATACTTTAGCAATATTCACTTCTAAGTAGAGAAGGCTTCTCAGAGAAAAAGGGCAATTGAGCTCAACCATGAAGCGTATGGTAGGTGGTAAGATGGGGAAGAGAGGTGTGTAAGAGGTAAGACCGTCCACATTCTAGGGGGAGAGAACCACGTCAAAGTAAAAGCAAAGACAAGGGACTAGCAAGGAAGCGCAAGGAGACGAACTGGAAAAGGAGCATAGGGCTGCCAGATTGTGGCAGGAAATCATTTACGATATTGGAAGGAGAGGAGGGAGCCTAATCCAACCTGATTTAGAAAGATTACTCATATAAGCCAGGGTTGAAGTGGTTGTGAAGTGACTGCAATAAGCAAAAAATGTAGCAGCATGAGAGCGTGTATTTAGGGTTGTGACCAGGAGGTGGTCTGCAATGGAGAACCTAAACCAAAAGAAACATGGCCTGAAAAGGGCAGTAGCAAGAATCTCACAGAAGAATTGTGTCTTCGAAGACTATTTAACCACATGAAGAGCTATTTGTAGTAATTATTTAGTGAAAAGAACAGTTTATTAAATAGTCTGAACGGTATGATTTGATGTGTAAGTGGAGCGAGCATTCACAAAGAAATGTTTATCGAGCATTTGAAAAATGTGAGTCTGAAATTCAGGAGAGAGAAGAGAACTAGAGTTATAATTATATTGACATACCTTGATAATGATTAAAATCAGGTCATATAAGGCTCATTATACTATTATTCTCTCTTGTATATATGTATGTGCTAAATAAAAAGTTTTTCAAATTCAGAAAAGCCCACCTCAAAAGAAATAATTAGCAAAGAAAGTGGAGTAAAGGTGTGAATGCGCTAAGTACTCAGAACAATACCTGGCCTATAATTAAGGTCCAGTAAATTAGTTACTATTATTATTAGCACTTTATAAAGCTGGAGCTAGATAGTGTTACCTGAGCAGGGGATGTAAGAGGGAAGCCTCCTTAGACCCCAGGAAACACCTACAGGTGTGGGAGGAAGAGCAGGAAGAGGACAGCAGCAGGACGGATTGGAAATCTGTGGGCAGGGGAGGAGAGCCAGAAAGTTAGGAGGGGAGAGAGATTTTAGGAGGCGGTGTCATCAGGGCAGGCAGGGATCGCGGAAGGGGCGGTAGGACAAAGACTGAGTAAACACCTCTGGGTTGTCATGTTCGGTAATCCTTGAGGTTTGGGTTTTGGGGGGTAGTTTTTTTTTGTTTTAAAGTATAGCATGTATACAAAGCAGTACACAGATCGTACATATAAAACTCAGTTAGTTTTTACACACTTACAACGGACACCTGACACAAGAGCGGAACATCCCTGATCCTCGAAAGCCTCTAGGCACTTCCCTTTCCGGTCACGCCCTTTCCGCCCACGCCCCCTTTCTGGCCACGCCCCTTTCTGGCCACGCCCCTTTCCCATCGCGCCCCTTTCCGGTCACTGCTCCGCCCGCCCTGCAACGGGGACTTGACTTCTCATGCTACAGGTCCGGTTTGCCTACTTACAAACCTCTCCTGCCTGGCATCATAGTGTGACCTCTTGTGTCTAGTCTTTCATCAACATCATGATTACGAAGTGCACCTATTAGGGTACACTTAACAGTGGTCCATGCAGTCACATTGCCATATGACATTCCATTGTATGGATGTACCACAGTTTGTCATTTAGTTGTTGTTGGACATTTGGATTATTCCCAGGTTTGGGCTGTTTTTCTGTATTCTCTTTGGTTTCATTGGTCTATATGTCTGGTTTTGTGCCAGTTGCAAACTATGATAACAACTGTAGCTTTATAGTAGTATTTTTCTTCGTGACAATTCTTCAAGTTCTTCTTATAACTTTGTTCTTCAGGATTGCTTTGGCTGTCCCTGGGTCTTTGCATTTCTACTTATACTTTGAATCCCTTGTCAGTTTATACACACGCGCGCGTGCATACGTTTTGGTTTGCACCTGCCAACCAAACGTTTTGGTTTGAATTGCATTGAATCTATAAATTAATTTGGGCAGAATTGACTTTTGCAGTATTGAGTTTTCCAATCCATAATCATGCTGCATCCTTCTTTTTAAGGTTTTTTTTATTTCTCTAAATAGTGTTTTATAGTTTTCAATGCAGAGATCTTAGTTTAGTAAACTTTTGAGAGAACAGTTTCGTTGAAATGGCAAAAACTGAAAGCTGTTAAGGCGGGAAAAGAGAAACAGGTAGCAAATACAGACTGTTCTTTTGAGATGTTTGATGGTGAAAGAAAGAAAAAAGTTAGCACTACCTTGTGATTCCAAAGCTTGTGTACTTGCAGATTCAAAAGGCCTTTTCAGGATGAGCGTGCCCTCTGAAGCCCTAGCAAAGGCCAGGGGAGAGGAGAGACTGGAAACAGGTCACAGAGGGAACAGGGACCTGGAAGGCTGGCTCAAGTTGGCCTGGGAAGGAGTAGCACGGAGTGTTGTAGGGTCATGCTGAGGTAGGATGTTTCCTGGCTGCGTTCCCTCAGTAAGTTTCCTCAGAACCACTGCTGCTTACACACTGAGCGGCCCTGAGCTATCGTGAGAACTGCCTTGTGCCACTCACAGTGCCAGACCCCGCGTGCAGGAAGCTTGGAGCAGCCAGACTGGCTGCCCCATGGTCATCCTAACCACGTGGCCAAACCCCTGTTTCTTTTAGCAGAGCACTTTATTTTATATTTCTCTACTGGAGGCACATACCTGTACATGTATAATGCCAGTAGTCCCTTCCTCCAGAGTATCTTAGTGAAATGAAGGTTAAGTGGAGAGGGGCTATATCTTGAGGTGCCTGGGAGGCTTGAGGAAGACTTTGTAGTAGATATTTTGTATATGGAAGAAACTAAGATGCTAAGATATGAGGTTTAATGCATAAGTTACAGAAGGAGATTGCAGGGTTCATGGGAAGAAATTTGTTTTGCAGTTTAGTGGAAATTATTTTACTGTGGGAGTACTGTTAAGTTTGTTGTCATTTGTCTTTAGATGCAAAGCTTTCAATCCTTACACAGAAAATTGTTTATATCCAGGGAAGGGCGCATGTAAGCTTATGTGCTATGTAGTTATGGTGCTTTTAAGAAAGTGGGCAAGAAGTCAAACCGTAGTTTTCACCGTGGTACTGGCAGTGATGGAATAAGCCTGCCAATGTTAGAAAGCAGAGAATAGGAAATGGAAGATCTTGTTGGAATGACTCAGTCGTACAAACACTAAGTTTGGATTTGTAGCTTTAACAAGGAAGGGAAAGAGGGAAGGAGAATGATTTAATTGATTGCAGCTAGGATAGAATAAGCATTTTCATTAAATTCGAAATATTACATGTTTGTACTTTGGGGGAAATTCAAGCTAAAGGGATGTTTCTTTGGGGAGGAAGTGCGAGGTGGATAGACCGGCCTGGAGGAATGGGAGGGGCCAAGGGCAAGGGGTGCAGGGACCAGGAATGCCTCGAGGGACACCTGCAAAATGAAGTCTCAAAAACTAGAATACACCTTTCCCAGTTTATCCATAGGACCTGCTACATATTGAAACCATATCAAAACTTACTTTTTTACATGTGATGCACGTGCTAATGAAATACTTTAAAATAACAAAGTGCTAATGCATTTCAAGATTTGTTTTCACACCTGTGCTGTGTAGCACACCTGTCTATGTTTTTGTTTTTTGCTTCCTTCACACCGCCTTTCTTTACTAAGTGGTCTGCACGTTTTAATAACACATTTCTGTATTCCTTTGACTTCAGAATGACTAAAGCTTTGCATTTCAAAGTCAGAATAAAAACCCTTATTTTACAAGTAATTCCAGTTTCACAAAAAGCTTGATCTTTGAGATTTTTTCAAGACAGGAAATTTTAGCATAGAATGGATCTAGTGCCAGTGAAATCTCTCGGTGCTCAGCCATGCCCACATTTAATGCTGCTTTCAGATAAAATGCAAACCATTCGTAATCCTTGGAGAGCAGAGAAAGGTTTACCAGATGGAAAGCAACTGCAGCCAATGAAGGAACACTTCCTTCGCTGAACCTTTTGGTTCTTTTGATCCCCCATTATATTTTTTTAAACACCTTTTCTCAGGCAAACCATTCACTAGACCTTGGAAAAAGCATAGCCTTACAGTCTAACTCTGGTTTTTTCTGCCCCTACTCTTTTTCCATCACTTTTAGTTATACTTCCTCCTCCAGTACTAATCACTCTTCCGGCTTCTTGTTTACACCCTCCTGACATGTGTAGGTAATAATCACATTCCCTCCCCTTCGTTTTCAGTTAGTTCAGGTCTACTATTTAGTTCTTCTAATCCTGCCTCATAAAATGATCCTGTCAGCTTCTTAGTCATGCCTGCCACTTTCCTTTGAACTTATTCCAGTTTGTCTCCATTTTTCTGGTAATGAGGTGCCTGAAATGGAACACAGTGCCCTAGGTGTGGCTTCACTGCCACTGTGTAATGGAATGGGGGTGGAGAGGTCCTCTGAGGGACAGTACCCAAGCCTGACCAACCCAGGGGCCTCTTGTCACTCTCGAAGAGCTGGTACCGTTTCCCGAAAATAAGCCCTAGCCAGACACTCACTCAGCTCAAATGTGTCTTTTGGAGCAAAAATTAATATAACACCCGGTCTTATATAAAACCCAGTCTTGTATTGTATTGTATTGTATTGTATTGTATTGTATTGTATTATATTATATTATATTATATTATATTATATTATATTATACCGAGTCTTATAGTAAAATAAAACCGGGTCTTATATTAATTTTTGCTCCAAAAGACGCATTAGAGCCTATTGTCTGGCTAGGTTTTATTTTGGGGGAAACACAGTATTGCTTCTGTCAAGACCAGGGAATTCCTGTGCTCCGAACACAGTGAACAGCCAAGTACATTCCCTCCATGCCTTATTAGCTCATACTATTTTTCCATTTAGAATGACCCTTCTTTCTGTCCTCTAATATCAACGGCCATGTTCTTCCCCCTTCTCCTCCTCCTTTTTGCCCAAACTAAAGGCAGTAGCACCATATACCTCTCTGTGGGCATTTACTATGCAGAGTTTTGCGTGGAGTACTCAGTCAATTTGTTTTAGTTTTATTGAGGTATAATTCACACACCGTTCAATACACTCATTTAAAGTGTACAGTTCGATAGTTTTAATATGTTGTTGGAGTTGTGTAGCCATCACCACAATCAGTTTTCAAACATTTTTATCATTCCAAGAAGAAATCCGTATTTATTAGCAGTCACTCCCGATTACCCCATCTCACCCCAGGCCTAGGCAACCACTAATCTACTTTCTAACTCTGGATTTGCCTACTCTGGACATTTCATAAGAGTGAAATCATACAATATGTAGTCTTTTGTGACTGGCTTCTTTCACCTAGCATAATGTTTTTATGGTTCATGTTACGGCACATGTCAGCGCTTCATTCCTTTTCATTGGTGAATCCATCAATACTTTCTGAGTAAATATTTTACTCGTTTCTGTTTGTCCCTTCTCAGTGTCTTAGAATATAAGAATTACACACTTCAAAATACATGTAACTTTGAATATTTATATTATACATTTTTATTCATATTTATCGTAAAATTGATGTTGCTTGTGCTATTAAACAATATAGAAGTATACAGAGTAAAATAAAAGTCTTTCCATCCACTAAAACTAACCACTCTTTAATAGTTTTGTGTTTCATACATTTTTTATATGTAGGTCCAAACATAAAGATCTCCCTCACCTCTTGTTTGACACTAAGTTTACTAATAAATTTTTGCTCTTTCAAATTGCCCTGGTAAACATACTTGTGCGTACATTCCTGAATTTCTTACTGGTATTTCTATAGAATATATTCTTAAATATGAAACTTTTTTGGTCAAAGGATATATACAGTTAAATTTGTTTGATGAGACCAGATTGCTTACCAATCTACATTCCCATCAATAATAGGATAAAGTACCCACTTCCCCAAATTCTTACCAGCACTAATTTTTAACTTGAAACTTTTGCCAATGTGATAAGGAAGGAAAAAAACCTATCTTATTTAACTTGTATTTCTTTAATTATTAACAAAGTTGACTATTTTTTTATGTGCTTTTTAGCCGTTTGTATTCTTTCTGTGAGTTTTTTTGTTCATATCCTCTGTCCATTTTTCTATCCAGTTATTGGGCTTATAGTACCACTTTTATAATATATTGATATCAATCCTTTGTCTTTTTGTCTTATTTATTATAAATGTTTCCTAAGGCATCACTTTTATTTTTATTTAAATTTATCTCTTCTGTCTCCATACAAACATTTTAAATTTCTTTACAGTCAAATTTGTCCTTTTTGTTTTTTTTATCCTTTTGTAGCTTTCTTTAAAAGCGTTACCCCTTGTCTTTGTCAGTTCAGGCTGTGGTCACAAAATACCATAAACTGTGTGGCTTATCACCAACAGAAATCTATGTCTTACCATTTTGGAGGCTAGAAGTCCAAGATGACGATGCCCCGCATGGTCTGGTTCTGGTGGGAGCTGCCTTCTGGATTGCATGCTGCCTGTCTTTCCTTGTATCCTCATATGGTGGAAAAGCTAGCTAGTTCTCGGAACTCTTTTTATAAGCACTATTCTCTTTCATGAAAATTCCACCCTCATGACCAAATTGTCTCCCAAAGGCCCCACCTCAAAATATCATCACATTCAGATTAGAATTTCAATATAAGAATTAGAATTTCAATATAAGTAAACATTTTGTCTACTGCAAAAAGTAAAAGAGCGTTTACCTACACCCCAGCCCAAGATTATAAAAAGTGCTCCTCCATTTGCTTCTAGTACTTTCACGGTATAATTTTTTAATTATTTTTATTGAGATATAATTGACATATAACATCGTCATATTAGTTTCAGGTGTACAACATAATGATTAAATGTTTGTATATATTGTAAAATTATCACAGTGAGTCTAGTTACCGTCCATTACCACCCATAGTTAAAACGTTTTTTTCTTGTGATAAGAATTTGTAAGACCTACTCTCTTAGCATATTTCAAATACACAACTGTATTATTAGCTGTAGTCACTGTGATGTACATTACAACCCCAGGACTTATTTATTTTATAACTGGAAGCTTGTACCTTTTGACTCCTTTCACCCTTTTCTAACCACCTCCCACCCCCTACCTCTGGCAACCAACAGTCTTCTCTGTATCAATGACTTCAGTTGGGTTTTTGTTGTTGTTTTCATTTAGATTCCACATATAAGTGATATCATACAGTATTTGCCTTTCTCTGTCTGACTTATTTTACTTAGCATAAGCCCGTAAGTTACACCTGTGCATACGTTGCAAATGGCAGGATTTCCTTAATTTCTATGGTTGAATAATATTCCATTGTATATGTATATGTGTGTATAATATATGACATTTTCTTTATCCATTCATCCATCGATGGACACTTAGGGTGCTTCCATGTCTTAGCTATCATAAAAAATGCTGCAATGAACATGGAGGTGCATATCTCTCTTTCAGTTAAAGTGTTCTCATTTTCTTTGGATATATAAAGAAGTAGAATAAATGGATCATATTATAGTTCTATTTTTAATTTTTTTAGGAACTGCCTTACTGTTTTCCATAGTGGCTGTACTAATTTACATTCCCACCAACAGTGCACAAGGGTTCCCTTTTCTCCATATCTTCAGCAACACTTGTATTTCTTGTCTTTTTTATAATAACCATTCTGACAGGTGTGAGGTGGTGTCTCGGTGTAGTTTGGATTTGCATTTCCCTGATGATTAATGACAGTGAGCACCTTTTCCTGTACCTGTTGGTCATATGTATGTCTTCCTCAGAGATATTCAGATCCTCTGCTCATTTTTTAATCAGATTGTTTGTCTGTTTGCTTTTGAGTTGTATGAGTTATTTGAGTTGTTTTGCTATTGAGTTGTATGAGTTATATATTTTGGATGTCAATCCCTTATCAGGTATATGATTTGCAAATATTTTCTCCCATTCTGTCAGCTGCCTTTTCATTCTGTTGATGGTCCCTCACTGTGCAGAAGCTTCCTAGTTAAATATCATCCCGCTTGTTCATTTTTGCTTTTGTTGCCTTTGCTCTTAGCCTCAAATCTAAAAACATCACCAAGACCCATGTCAAGAAGCTTACTGACTGTTTCCTTCTAGGAGTTTTAAGATTTCAGGTCTTACGTTCAAGTCTTTCATTCATATTGAGTGAATTTTTATGTGTGGTGTTAGATAGTGGTCCAGTTTCATTCTTTCACATGTGGCTGGCCAGTTTTCCCAACACCATTTATTATTGAAAAGACTGTCCTTTCTCCACTGTATATTCTTGTTTCCTCTGTAATAAATTAATTGACCATGTATGTATGTGAGCTTATTTCTGGGCTGTCTATTCTGTTTCATTGATCTGTGTGTCTGTTTTTGTGCCAGTGCCATGCTGTTTTCATTACTATGGCTTTGTAATGTCGTTTGAAATCTGGGAGCATGATGCCTCCAGCTTTGGTCTTCTTTTCTCAAAATTGCTTTGGCTATTCAGGGTCTTTTATGGTTTCATACAAATTTTAGGATTGTTTGTTCTGTTTCTGTGAAGAATGCCATTAGAGTTTTGATAGGGTTTGCACTGAATCTGGAGATTGCTCTGGGTAGTATGAACATTTTAACAATATTGATTCCTCCAGGGCCGGCCCAGTGGCTCAGGCAGTTAGAGCTCCATGCTCCTAATTCCAAAGACTGCCGGTTCAATTCCCACGTGGGCCAGTGGGCTCTTAACCACAAGGTTGCCAGTTCAATTCCACACGTCCCGCAAAGGATGGCAGGCTGCGCCCCCTGCAACTAACAACGGCAACTGGACCTGGAGCTGAGCTGCGTCCTCCACAACTAAGATTGAAAGGACAACAAACAACTTGACATGGAAAAAAGTCCTGGAAGTAGCTTCCAATCTGTGACCATAGAATCTTTCCATTTATTCATGTCTTCTTCAGCTTCTTTCATCATTGTCTTAGAGTTTTCAGTACACAGGTCTTTTACCTCCTTGGTTAAATTTATTCCTAGGTATTTTATTCTTTTTGATGCAGTTGTAAATGGGATTGCTTTCTTAATATCTCTTTCTGAGTTCTTTATTACTATATATAGAAACACAACAGATTTTTGTATATTGATTTTGTATCTTGCAACTTTAAATTTTGTATTAATCCTAACAGTTTTTCGGTGGACTCTTTAAGGTTTTCTACATATAATATGTCATCTGCAAGTAGTGACAGTTTTGCTTCTTCTCTTTCAATTTAGATACCTTTTATTTCTTTTTCTTGCCGAATTGCTCTGGCTAGGACTTCTAATACTATGTTGAATAAAAGTGGCAAGAGTAGGCATCCTTGTCTTGTTCCTGATCTTAAAGGAAAGCTTTCCGCTTTTCACTGTTGAGTATGGTGTTAGCTGTGGAATAGTCATATATAGCCTTTATCATGTTGAGGTATATTCTCTCTATACCCACTTCCAGGAGAGTTTTTTATCTAAATGGATATTTTTTTTGCATCTGTTGAGATGATCGTATATTTTTATCCTTCACTTTTCTAATGTGGTGTGTCACATTGATTTGCAGATGTTGAACCATCTTTGCATCCCTGGAATAAGTCCCACTTGATTATAGTGTATGATCCTTTTAATGTATTGTTGAATGTAATGTATTGTTAAATTTGGTTTGCTAATATTTTGTTCAGGGATTTTTGCATTAGTGTTCATCCGGGATATTGGCTTGCAATTTTCTTTTCTTATGGTGTCCTTGTCAAATTTTTGGTATCAGAGTAATAATGCTGGCCTTGTAAAATGAGTTTGGAAGTATTCCCTCCTCTTCTGTGTTTTGGAAGAGTTTGAAAGCATTGTTATTAATTCTTCTTTGAATGTATGGTAGAATTCACCAGTGAAGGCATCTGGCCCTGGACCTTTGTTTGTTGGGAGGTTTTTGATTAGTGATTCAGAATCCTTACTAGTGTTCAGTTTGTTCAGATTTTCTGTTTCTTCATGATGCAGTCTTGATAGGTTTTATGTTTCTAGGAATTTATACATTTCTTCTAAGTTTTCTAATTTGTTAAGATATAATTATTCATTGTAGTCTGTTATGATTCTTGGTATTTCTGTGATATCAGTTCTAACATCTTCTCTTTCATTTCTGATTTTATCTGAGACCTCTCTCTTTTTTTATTGGTAAATCTAACTAAAAATTTGTCTGTTTTGTTTATCTTTTCAAAAACAAGCTCTTAATTTTATTGATCTTTTCCATTATCCTTTTAGTCTCTATGTCATTTATTTCTGCTCTGACTTTTGTTAATTCCTTCTTTCTACTAACTTTTGGCATTGTTTGTTCTTCATTTTCTAGCTCTGTTTGTTCTTCATTTTCTAGTTCCTTGAGGTGTGAAGTTAGGTAGTTTATTGGCAATCTTTCTTTTTTCTTAAGGTAGGTATTTATGACTTTCTCTCTTGAAACGACATTTGCTGCATCTTGTAAGTTTTTGTATGTTGTAGTTCAATTTTTATTTGTCTTAGGTATTTTGTTATTTCTTTTTATTTCTTAATTGACCAGTTGGTTTTTCAGTTGCATGTTGGTTAATCTCCACATATTTGTAAATATTCCAGTTACTTCTTATAATTGATTTCTAGTTTCACACCGTTGTGGTCAGAATAGATCCTTGATGAGATTTCAGCCCTCCTAAAATTTATTTAAACTTGTTTTGTGGCCTAACATATGATCTGGAGAATATTCCATGTGCACTTGAGAAGAATGTATATTCACAGTATAATTTTTAAATTTAGATCTTTGGCCGATTTGAAGTTTACGTTTATATACGGTAAAGCAGGAATCTAAATACAAGTAGGCCCAATCATCCCAAAATATTAATTGATTTCAAATGCCTCCTAATCATATTCTAAATCCCACTCATCTAATTTTATCAATATAATACTCTTCTAATTAGTGTAGTTTCATAGTTTGTTTTATAATGTGGTAGAGCAAGTCCCACATAATTTTTCTTTCTTTAAAACTTTTTTTTTTTTTTTTTTTTTTTTTTTTTTGGCTCTTCTTATATATTTACACTTCAGGATAAATTTTAGAATCAATTTTCAAGTTCCAAAAACAGCCTTTGATATTTGGTTTAGAAATGTATTTGTAGTGTACTTTTAGATAAAAATAAAGTCAGTTTATAAATAACCTATATAATATCATTACCCTTTTGTTTCTAAAACTACATGTATATATAATAAAAGTCCCAAAGGATATTATGACAAAATATATAGCAACAGTTATCTCCTGATGCTAATGTTATAGGTGTGGTTTTTTTCCTTGGTGCTTTTCTTTTCCAAATTTCCTACAATGATTGTCATACTTTTTAAATCCAAAAAATGGCTGAAAATGTTATTCAACTAAAATGTATCCATTAGTAACTTCATGTTTATCTTCCTTTTTTTGTTTTTTTCTTAAAGATTTTATTGGGGAAGGGGAACAGGACTTTATTGGGGAACAGTGTGTACTTCCAGGATTTTTTCCAAGTCAAGTTGTTGTCCTTTCAATCTTAGTTGTGGAGGGGCCATTCAGCTTCCAGTTGTTGTCCTTTCAGTCTTAGTTGGGGAGGACACAGCTCAGCTCCAGGTCCAGTTGCCGTTGCTAGTTGCAGGGGGCACAGCCCACCATCCCTTGTGGGAGTCGAACCGGCAACCTTGTGGTTGAGAGGACGCACTCCAACCAACTGAGCCATCCGGGAGGCAGCTCAGCTCAAGGTGCCGTGTTCAATCTTAGTTGCAGGGGGCGGAGCCCACCATCCCTTGCGGGACTCGAGGAATTAAACTGGCAACCTTGTGGTTGAGAGCCCACTGGCCCATGTGGGAATCGAACCGGCAGCCTTCGGAGTTAGGAGCATGGAGCTCTAACAGCCTGAGCCACCGGGCCAGCCCCCATGTTTATCTTCTTAACAGAAGCCAAAAAGAATGAAAAATATTTCATGGGAAATAAATATGTGACTTGTAAAGCATAAATGAAGTACAAATACCTGGCTCCAAATATATTCCAAAGTTATTCAGAATATTCCTGGGAATGACTGAGATGGGAAATTGAAGCAATACAACCTGACGTCCTCCTCACTTACTTTGCGTGGTTGACTTCAGTTCCACTGAAGAGACGTGAGAGTTGTAGCCTTTTCACCTAGCAGTATTTCTGGATTGTATTCTGTGCAGCTGTATGTACAAGGCACCTGGTCCCCTTGGTTTCCCTGTTTCAGAGACTCCTGTGTATATGACACAGCCAAGCCTTGATATGCACAAGACTTAGTGTGGTCTGAGTCTAGCCCTTGCATGTCTTGATCTTACAGTCAACACTTACTGTGTTTTCCCGAAAATAAGACCTGGACAATCAGCTCTAATGCGTCTTTTGGAGCAAAAATTAATATAAAACCCGGTCTTATTTTACTATACTATAAGACCGTATATAATATAGTATAGTATAATATAATATAATACAGGTCTTATATTAATTTTTGCTCCAAAAGATGCATTAGAGCTGATTGTCTGGCTAGGTCTTATTTTCGGGGAAACACAGTAGCAGAAAGTAGATTTCTAAATCTGTTCCTAACTTTTTGATATATTTGAGGAAGCAGCATAGTAATTCTTGGCTCTGAGCATCTAGATTCTATCAAGACTGTAATTAAAACTTGGTTCTCTTTGCTTTTTAATCTATATGCTCTTTCTGAGTAATCTTACCTATTTAATAAAAACAACAGTAATTATAACAACATCTAACATTTATCAAGCATTTTCTCTGTGTAAGGCATTATACCCACTTTATAGGAATATCTCATTAATTCTTTAAAACAACCCTATAAATGTTATTGCCTCATTTTACAGATGAGGAAACTGAGGCTCAGAGAGGTCCAGGTCAATAATTGGTAGAGTTGACACTGAAACCGAGACAGCCTAACTCCAGAACCTATGTTCTTAACTATACTTTAAACTCAAGTTTTAATTCCCCTCCTTTCCTAAAACCTGCTCTGCCTCCTGTATTTTCAGTCTTATTTGTCTAGTATCCCCAGCTAGAACTGTCCAAGTCATTCTCTATCCCCTGTCACTTGGCTCCACCTCCTATCAGCCCTACTTGCAGAAATCTCACATGCAGCTGTTCCTTTCCGTGTCCCTGGACCCCACCTGAGTGTTAGCCCTCCTCAGCTCTCACCTGGGTTTGTAACAGTTACCTCCCTTGCCGTATTCTTTTTCCCACTCATTCTGTCGTGTTTTTATCTTCATAGCTATCTTCCAAGAAAATGAAGCTGATCATGTCTCCGTAGTGTTTAAAAACTCTTAGACTTCTTTCTGTTGTTGTTTTAACCAGATTAAATCTGAACTCCTTACTTTACATACACAGTCTGGCCCCAGGCTGTCTCCTCAGCTTCGTTTCCTATCATCCTCCACCCAGTTCCCTTACCTGACTTCCAGCCATACTGAATGCCTCACTCTTCCCTAGATCTGTGCCAAGCGCTTTCATAGCTCTGCATCTGTGTTTGTTTCATCTGCTTGAAAGCTTCTTCTCTCTTTGATCTCCCAGACAAACTCCTGTCAGCTCTCAAGGTCCAAATCACACATTGCCGTTAGTGCCATCTTCTCAGACTCCTCCAGGATGGAACAGCCCTTCTCACGTCTTCTCCTGCAGCACACATCCTGCCTGGTTACGGCCCTTACCACACTGGGTTGTGGTTATCTGCTTACGTGTTTGTCCCTTTTATTAACCTAAATGGGTCTTCAGGGCAAGGATCAAATCCAGACCCTCAATAAATGTTGGCTTAATGCTGGAAGGATTGTCAAAGAGGGTGTTTAAAACAATAGGAAGTTAGAAACATATGTATTCTTAAACAGAGGACTGACTACCTTATGTTTCTCAGAATAACCTCATTAGTTAAATTAGCAGGCCAAAGGTAGGGTCATCTGATACACTGCATAAAAGTGTTGCACAGGAAAGAGGGGAAGTCTTTTAAATTCCAAGTTTCCGAAGGGCAAGGACCATTATGGAAGATTAAGATCCTGTCTGAGCTCATCCATGTGCCCCTGGCCTTGGGCATGCATGTGGCGGTGGAGAGAACATTCCACCTGGGTGAGACACTGGGATTGGAGTTGCAGCTCTGCAAATTACTGTCTCTGGGCCTTGCACTAGTCACTAACTGATTTAGGCCTCATTTTCGTGAAAAGACATTTGATGATTTACTTTTACACTTTCCTGGTTGTTAACTCAGATGCAGGAAGGCATCACATAGAAAGTATCTCTTTACATTTCTTTTTTTTTTTTTTTTTTAGCTTTATTGAGGCATAATTGACAAAATTGTGATTAATATTAAAGTGTACAACATAATTTGATATACATCTTGAAAGGGTTCCCACAATTGAGTTAACACATTCATTATCTCACACAGTTTCTTTTCTCTTTATGAGAACACTTAAGGTCTACTCTCTTAGCAAATTTCAATATACAGTACAGTATTTTCAACTATAGACACCATGTTTTACGTTAGATCCTCAGGCCTTACTCATCTTATAGCTGAAAGTTTGTACCCTTTTACCAACCTCTTCCCATTTCCTCCCACTCCCCGGCCCCTGGCACCTACCATTGTACTCTCTGTTTTTGTGAGTTTGACCTTTTTTTTCCAGATCCCACGTGTGACACCATGCAATATTTGTCATTCTCTGCCTGGCTGTTTCACTTTTAGCATACTGCCTTCAGTTTCTTCCATGTTGTTGCAAATGTCATTTATTAGATGAACATAACTCTTACTGCAAACAGGATTGTTTCCTTTCATCTGAAATCCATCTTCCCTTTCTCTTTCAGCTTCAGAATGAGTTAGAAAAGGGTGAGCGGGACAACGCAGAGCTCCAGGAGTTTGCCAACACCATTCTCCAGCAGATAGCAGACCATTGTCCCGACATCCTGGAGCAGGTGGTCAACGCATTGGAAGAGTCCTCCTGACCCTGCTCCGTGGGGAGTGGCCAGCCCAGCAGCCCTGAACCAGGAGCTGAGGAAAGAGAACTGCAAAAAGAAACAGGCACCCTGAACCTTCTTGGCACCAAACTAACACTACGAATTCTACTCTGCTTTGGTTAGTCCTGCAGGTGGGATTCCGGCGCCATTTTGACATCTGTCATCCTGCTCTGCCTTTCTACTTTGGATGTTGTCTCTACACTTGTTTGCTTGATGTCCAGGGTGGGTAAGTGGCTACGTCTCCAGGAAGAACTGACATCCAGTCATCAGCAGCGGAGCATTCAGGATGCTGGTGGCTGTGCCCTCACAGGGGGACGTGGAGTCGGGAGCTTCCTACCTTCTGTCCTTGGCATGAGAGCTAAAGCTGGAATCTACTTGGAGTTCAACATACTGAGAGAACGCGTTCCCACGGACCAGAGAGCTGAGTGTTCTAATGTCACAATAGGTGCTTTCTCCTAAAAGGGTCAAAACAAAATCTTGAAAGGGTAGTATTAGAAAAAGAGGGGGAAAGAGAGAACAGGGACAACTCCCCTTCTTGCTGTCTCCTTCGCTTGCCTTCCTCAGGCAGCTGCGAGCTGGCCTCTTGATGAGTGGGTGAGCGCAGCACCCATCCCTGTCTCTCACCCACCTTGCCCTTCCTGTCCGCCCGGTAACAAGCAGCTGGTGCCAACAGTTCTTCCTCGAGTCCCTCTGGTTTAAGACCTTTGACCTTATACTTAGTTTGTCAGACCATGTTCTCAAATTGAAGGAGGAGAGGGTTTGGCATGAAGTATTGCCCTCAGCAGCTCTGCTTCTGTACAAGGGGAGCAGTTGGGTCAGGCGGGTTTCTCCTGAGCCGCTCTCCCAGCACAGTCTAGGCCCCTAAGCCCCGGAGGATTGCTTCTGCCTTCCCAGCACCGTGCTCCAAGCTCCTGCAGCCCAGCATCACTGAGTTTCCGACTCACCTCCCACCCTTAAGGTTTTACTCTTGATTTGCACTCCCAGATCCATAGCCTCGTGCATCGCCTGGAAACTCCTTCTGGCACAAATGAATGTTTCTCATCCCACACACATTCCTTCCTCCATTCTTTCATTCAGGGAATATTTATGAAATGCCTACTGTTTGCAAGTCAGTGTTAGGCACTCATCCTCAAAAAAAATTACAGGACAGATGTAAAGGACGCTGAGACACATCTGGGTGAGTCAGAGCAGCACAAGGCATGCCCTTCCCCTCCCCCACCTTAATAGAAGGTGTCCTTTCCAGAAAAATCTTTCACAGATCAGCATTTCTCTTTTCTCACTGTAATGGAATTGATGGGTTTGGGGAAGGGGCCGACTCACTGACCTGCCTACAGGATCCCCTTTGGTGATCCAGGATTTTTGTTTATTGTTGTTCCCCTGAAAGAGTCTGCTGTGTAGGGGCTGTAATGGAGTTTTCTTAACACATCTGTGCGTACCTTGTGGAACTTGGCCAGCTCCATGTCACAAGTCAGAAAATTGACCCCAAAGTTACAAATCCAGGTGAAGGTATTAGCATTTTGAAGGGCATTTTGCCCAAGCATAGGCAACGGCAGTCATCAGTACTCAGGCACCGGGAAGTAAACCACTTAACCCAAACGCAGGCCTTTACCTCTGTAGCCAGACACCTCCCAGACAGCCCCAGCTCCTGATAAGAGTTGCTGGGCTGAATGTCTTTGTCTTGGTTTTCTCCTCCCCCTCCCCTAGGTACTCACCCAAAGACACTGACGCTGCCTGTAAAGTCATCACAGCCGTCAGCATCTTCCCACAGCAGCCATGACTGTCTCGTTCACTTATATGGTCAAGTCTCCAGCTGCCCCGATTCCCTGCTGTAAAACAATCTCCCTGTGAGAAGCTGTAGAGTGTTCCTTGTCGAAGGTTTAAATGGACTCTGCTCATAAACTTCTTACTGAGACACTTCCTGATAGCCAGACTGGCCAGAGTGGGGGTGCAAGGGTTCGGTAATAAGTGGTGGTCATTTGTGGTCAATTACCTCACTTCCACGTGTGTATTGCACGGCCCATAAATCATGTAGAAAGCCCAGTATTTTAGGCTGGAATAGTAGACTCTCACTTTAGCTACCTTACTGCAAAGAGCTGAGGTATGACAATAACACCCTTCTCAGGACTAGAGCAGAACAAAGAACATAGGAGAAGAGCCATGCCCAAAGAAGTGGCCTGGCTGGCTGGCTGGCTGGCTGTTCTCCAGCTGGTCTGATAAGAGGAGGCATCGGTCAGGTCTCCCTGGATCCCGCTGGTTCTGCCTTTACAATCAATTACAGAACCTGCCCCTCTTGCCCCCTTGGCACGTGACGCTCTCTGCATCTCCTTCCCTTCACTTTTCATTCCAGCCCTTCCTATTGCTTCCCCTCTGAAACCTTATGGAAGTCCTCTGGACCACTGCTTCTGAGAAGAGACATTTCTGGGGCAGACATCTGTGTGGTCTCTACAAACCATAGCAGGGGATCTCATTGATCCTCCTGGGTCTTGCCAACGGCTCTGGGAACTGTTTGGTCCTAGATGAAGACAGGCTCTGGCTAAAGTTTAATGGTGAGCATGACCTGCATTTATATTACAGAGACAAAGTGAATCCCGTTTCTAGCATTTAAAGTATCTTATTGAGTTGAGATCATTCATTGAGCCTACTTTTAGTAATATACAACTCCCATCACACAAGGACTTGTCATTTAGTG
Source organism: Rhinolophus sinicus (assembly GCF_036562045.2). NCBI lineage: Eukaryota > Metazoa > Chordata > Mammalia > Chiroptera > Rhinolophidae > Rhinolophus > Rhinolophus sinicus. Next base: position 111,533,249 of record NC_133752.1, on the reverse strand, counting down.
ACCCTCTTATGGTATTCAAGATTTCACAAGGTCACACAACTATTAGCAAAAATGTCATTGGCCTTGACAGGTCACTGCACGTTGCCTGTAATGTTCACCAAACTCATCATTCCGTTGGCAAGTCTAGTTTCCCCTTAACACCTAAAGATCTATACCCCCAAATCAAGGTCATCATAAGGCGACAACAAGAAGTAAAATGGGTAGAATCCAACTTGGGGCTCAAGACTAAAGAAATACAACGTGACTCTCATCTTTTCACATACTTCTGTCCCAGGCACTCATTAAGTTCCTGATGAAGTATCTGAATTGAGATTTGCAAGGAGTTGGATACCATTTGAAATAAAAAAGACTTTAAATGGGCTTTAACATATTAAGAAATAAGAAAAGGAATCCCCAAAGCCATCCCAGTTCTAACCTTTGACCTCATACATTTCTATCTAAAGATCTAAGTTCTTTTCTCGTTTCCTTACACGTGGGCTTTTAAAATACTAGTGAGGCAGACCGGACCCAAGACCACCTTCAGTGTCACTATTGGCAATGTGACCTGGCACTTTTTGTCAGTAAAAGTCTATTTGGTTTTTCCATGAGGAGCTCATTGGCTCGCCCATTCCTGAGAGTGAGAGAAGAGCAAGAGGAAGTCATCACAACGTTTTAGACAACTGCTGACCTAGTCCCGCCCCTGTAGATGGTCAAGATTGGCGTTTGGATTTGCTGCTGGGCAGTCCTGCTAATCCCAGCGCCATCCCGCCCTCTTGTCTGATCCCGCTGCTTACACATAGGCCACCTTCCGGGTCTTGGAGGAAAGAGCAAAGCACGGAGGATGGAACATGACCCTCCCTTGGCACGTCCTAAGTTTTGGTGGGCCCTATCTGTCAGCACTGTCAGTACTTTTCATGTCTGCCTCTCTGGCCTCACCTCCCCACCCGTCCAGAACTGTGGAAAAGGAGATGCAGTGCAGCTCGCTGCCCTGTGCAAAGCCTGTGAGGCCACCCATCCATCACTGCCAGTCCAGTAACTTGAACCATTCAAAGAAACATTTTAAGAGAATCTGGAGTTTCCCCCATGTGAACTAAGGGAATATTTGGGCAAGAAAAAAACATGTTACAGGGAAATCCTTCTGAACAAAATGGCTGTCTTTACTTACTCTTTTTAAGCAAATACTGTTTTCAAACTTTTTAGTGTCGAAGCTGTAACCAAGTGTCTCCTGATTTTTTTTCCAATGTGTTTAGCGAGTGCTGTGATCCTATTGTAGGTCTTTCTCCTCCTGACTCTTTTGGGGGAGAGATGGTTTTAGGGATTGATTTGGGGGGAGCGGGTGTTTGTCCCATCCCACCTCCTTCTGTTTCTCTGCTTGTCAATATTGTCTGTGTGGCTCAGAGAATTGGGACAGTTACGTTGTTGTGTCCGTTGTTGAGATTATTAAGATATTAAAATGTAGTTGTAGAACTAAAAAAATTAAAGAGCTGTGTTTTTAAAAAATGCAAACCAATATCATGTTAAAGGAATTCAAGCTATGGGGCAGCCAAACTCCTCCCCTCCTCCCAAGTCGGGTGAGGTGGCAGTTGGGCTGGCCACTTGGGAAGCACAGGGCCACACTCCAGGTAGGTGACTGCCTAGCTAAGCGACAGCTGCTGAGGAGAAGGAACAGAATCGGGGGCTCCGAGAATCCCTATTGTGCCACTGTTTTCCTTACATCCTCAGGACCTCTGGGTAGAACTTTTACAGTTTGCGACCCCATAACCACCCTCACCCCACGTTGGTCCTGGCTCAGTGTGCCTAATACTGTGTGGTAACCTGGGCTTGACTCTGAAGCCCCACACCTGGCAGCAGCCCCATACAGGTCACAGAACCTCTTTCCTGCCCACTTGGTGCTATATCATCCAGTGACCCATCCAATATGGGCCAAGCACTGGCCAACCCAGAGCCTGCAATCCAGGTGAATGAATTGTACTCAGATCTCAGTTCCTCTGGCTTCAGTCCCTAGATTCTTTCCCTTGAAGCTTTTTACACCCCAGATCTCCTGGGCCCGGGCTGTCTCTGTTGGCCCCCGAGGTACCATGGTTTGGAAAGGAAGTGAACCCAACTGAAGCCAGAGGATCCAGGCGTGGGCCAGAGCAAGCTTTCTGAGCCCAGCGCCAGTTCCCGCACCACACCAGTATTGCATCATCCTCCAGTGCCGCTAGGCCCCTGAGGGTGGCATGCCACCATGCTGGCCCGCCTGCCCCATCAGGCAGGACTAGCCCAGAAACCTCCCAGTACACCAGGATGTTCAGAATGGAGATGGTCTCCCTGGGACTCGCGCCCCTCAGCTTCAGAAGAGAAGTGCTGCACTTTAGGAGGAGCTGAGGAGCGGGGACTGACTCCTTGTAGCTTGAGTTCCTTTTGGTGACAGTAGCAGCTGCAATGGTGGTGTCTGTGATGCAAATGCACCCGCTGCCTTCCAGTGTGCGTGCGTGCACGTGTGCGTGCGTGCGTGCTTGTGTGCATGTGCGTGCGTGTGTGCGTGTGCGTGCAGGTGTGCATGTGCGTGTGAGTGAGTGTGTGTGTGTGTGTGTGTGTGGTGGCCCGTCGTGTTACTGACAGGATGATGACACTACAAAGAAATTGTGTTATAGTCAACTTGCCTTGATAATTATTGTAAACACTTTGTTCATTTTTTTCTTTTTTATTCACAAACTAAATCCATTGGGAAATTATAAAGTTATTTAAAAATTGAGTGCTGTGTCTTTTTTGAGTCTCATCCAGTCTGATAATCCTAGAAAAGCAGGGAGAGGCCAGCAGTCCCCAGAGGTCAATTCCAGAGATAGGTAACGTGAGAACCAGGGGTGCCCAGGCCTAAGGGAGGCAGAGGAATTGCCAGGCCTGGCTGGGTGACCTCAGAGAGCAGAGGAAGACTCCTTTAGGCTCCCACCTCAACTCTGGGTTGGCAGCCCCCGTAATTGCCTTTCAAAGTCAATTTCCACCTCCCTTTTTCCTTCCTTACGTCCTAGACCCTGAGCCAGGTCCCCCATTTCAGATCTAATTCTGCTGAGGGACCCTGGAGCAGGTGGCAAAGCAGCAAGGAGGCCACTGCTTGAGAGAGTTTTGTTCAGAACTGGGACCTGAGCTTCACTGGGTGTGTTCTGATATATTAATTCTGGGATGTGAGAGCTGTGTCAGCCAACAGAAGTGTGAATACCTAGGGAAAGGGGGCCAGGAGAACCTGTGCCTGAACATTTTCTAGTCTTGGATTTGTCTTGGGCCTCATGCTCAATAAGAAACTACTCTGGGGAATTTCTTTTATGAGAATGCGTTTTCTGCTTAGCTTCATTTCTGTGTCAACCCCAGAAAGGAACCAGCCTGCTCACTGCACCCCTCCACCTTCAGGTAAATTCTGTTGCCCACGGTGGGTTGGCCCTTGGAGCGAAGGTGCCAACGTCCCTGGTGGGCTCTCTGAGCTCCTGACTCCCCGCTTTACGCTTTGCAGCCAGAGCAGCTGCGCAGAATTCCCCGCTGGAGGCGCACCTGAGGCATGGCACTGCTCGCAGGACTGGAAGGCTGACGTGGCGCCTCACTTCCTCACAAGGCAGGAACAACTTCACCAGCAGAACATGTGTTGTTTGTCCTGCACGATATAAAATCACAAGCACAAGCAGATGTGTCCACAGAAAGCTGTCAGATTATCCTGATCATCTGTTTCCAGGCTTTTCCATTAATCTTTCCCACTGTTTGTTTATTCACTCTGTGGTCTACCAGTAGTCAGTTGCAGACAAATGGACACAGAGGCCGTGAGGTTTAAGGAAAATATGAAAGAAGCTGCAGTTGAGAATTCCATTCATTAACTTGTGTTTTTTTTTCTCTGAATTGGGAAAAGACTGCTATTATTTGGATTTTGAGGTGGAATATCTCAGGCTGGCTCAGAGATGATGAACTGCTCAGTGCTTGGCATGAGGGAGCTTTCTGAGGAAGCGGGTTTGAAATCCAAGCTTTCCCCCATGTCCTGGAAGAGCCCTGGAGTCACACCCTCCCTGGAGCCTTTGGCTGCCCCGACCTCTTCCACCGACCCCCACTACCCCCACCCTCACCCCTGGAAAATGATGCCACTTTCATAGGTCACAAGCCACAATGAGGATAATAAATGGTTATGTTTTTCCTGTTTGAAAGCTCTTTTAAGAGTATAATGCATAAAATAGCTTTCTTCGCAACCGCAATTTGCTTTAAAATAACCAGTATGTGTGTGGGGGAGGGGGAAAGGAGCAAGCTAGAGAAAGAAAAAGACTAGCCATGAGTCAATCATTGTTGAAGCTAGGCATTGGGTACATGGGGTTTATTATACTACTCACTCTCTTCTTGTGTATATTTGAAATTTTCCTAAGTTACATAGTCACATTTTCCAATTGTACTTGCTCAGTCATCACGTGTGGACCTGCCCCACCAACCACTGCCGACCCAAGTAATCCACATTCACACTCAGTTCCGTATCCATACCCCTGTGCTGCAGGGACCAGGCATACAAATAATGATAGCATGTGCCAGGCTCGGTTCTCAGCTCTTCACATGTCTCTCACCTTCCCGCAGAGTGAGAGGTAGGTACTGTGTCCCTTGCTTAGGGACCAGGCGCAGAGTGTTAAACACCTTTCCCAAGGTCATGTGCTAGTAAGTGGTAGGGCTAGAATTTAAACCCGTTCTGTCCCCAGAGCATGTGCTCCAGCACACCACTAGCCACTTCTCTTGAGCTCACGGCCCAGTGGAGGACAGTAATCCCACCAAAATAAGGGCTCGGCGCACAGGAGAGCAGACAGTGCTTGGCTCAGACCTTCAAGTCAAACCTTGAATGATGAATTTTGCCAGCAAAGGAGTTCAAGGATGAGGGGAGGCAGAAAAGAGCCTGAGCAAAGACAAGGTCGGAAAGAACACAGTGTTGGGGGCAGCAAGCAACCCGTGTCAATGGAGCGAACACCCTTTGGCTTAGGAGATGGAGGAAAGGACGCGGTGGCCCCAGTGCAGCTTCAAAGGAGGTTGGATGGGCCCACATGGTGAGAGGTCTGGAATGCCCTGGCCAGGAAGGCAGCTGGCGAGAGCATCACCACACTGCCCGTGACCGGGGCGTGTCAACTCTGGAAAGTCCCCAGCCTTGCTGACCTGGGTGCTGGTGGAGATGGTGAACAAAAGGCCTCCGCCTGGAGCTGTCATAGCCCAAAGCTACACAGCCCAGAAGTGAAGAACGTGGGGTTCAAACCCGATCAGTCTGTTTCCAAACCTTTCTCTCCAGTTCCTTCCACCTGCCACAGCGCTGTGAAGGCTCAAGGCCAGGCAGAAGGCAGAAGGTGACCTGGGACGCGGATGAGACACCTGCCAGCCTTGGAGAGTGGGGCATCAAGGCCAGCGGCCGGTTGGGGGTTTCAGAGGAAAGGGACGTAATGGGTGTGAGTCACACCAGGATTTCGTGCTGTTAGACTCTGGGCATCATTTATTCCCTGGAACCAGGTGATGAAGCCCTACGAACATTCTCCCCTTCTTCAGGCTGTTTGTGGGAAAGGAATGAGGCTCGAAGGCTTGGTGATTCCTCATCAGCCTTCCCTGTCCACGGAGACCATTCCTTTGTCATGTTGTCTGGGGAAGAAGCTATAGCCCAGCCATAAGTGGTGTCTCACAGGGTGACTGGGACTTCACCACCTCATCCTGGTTCTCCTGTGATACCCACACTCTGCCTTCCTTCCAGCTGCTCCACGACAGCTCCCTGATTCGTGTCTGCCTTCCTGAATTAGCACGCCCCCACCCCCACACGAGTCCCCTCAGCCGTGCTTGTGAGGGTGAAGAACTTGAGTCATGTTCCATTTAAGAGGGAGAATTGGATGTGTGAGGAAAGCAAGTCCATCAAATGTCTGCAGAGTTTCCATGCCAAAAAGCCATCTCTGGCCTCTGGTGGAAGTCACATTCAAGAGATGGTTCTTGTTTGGTTCATCTTGGGCTTGAATTTTTTTTTTAATTATGATTTTATTCTTAAGGGTTGTCGGAAATGAGGCTTGGAGGGCATCTGTTTGCACATTTTAATGAGTTTGTGTCCCTGGACTCCCCACGATGTGTTTGTGCTGAGAACACACCCCGGAAACGAGAACTTCTGTGTGGGTGCTCCAGCCAGTGCCGCCCCCTCCCACAGCAGCAGGTCCGGGCCTGGAGGTAAATGGCAAACCCAGTGGGTGTAAACAGCGGCCTTGCAAACACAGGCAGGCTCCAGGGAGAATAGGTGACTGGAGGTCTTTGCATCCAGTTTTCCTTTCATTGTTATAAGTATTGATGTCAGGATGGTCCTGCATCTTTTAGGAGTCGTCTGACTCTAAGGGAGAAGAAAACTCAAGCAGCCAGTCAGCCTTTCTCATCAGGAGGGCTGCTCACTGGACATTCCCACAGTGCCAGCTGCCAAAAGAGCACATACCCAGGAGGGCTGTGCGTCCCAGGGCGCCCACCTCCAGGCCACACAGGCCCCTCCCCCAGGTACAGCCTCTGGGCACCTGTGGGGTTTGTGGAGAACAGGATGCTTATCCCACTGAAGGCGCAGAGAACCCGCTTCTTGGTTTCAGGGAAAAGTAGGGCTTGACCTGTGGGCACCTTGGCCTTAAACACGAAGGCAGGTGGGCCAGGAATTGGAAGAACTTGGATTCACATCCTGGCTTTGCTGCATATGAGGTGTGTGGCTTTGGAGAATTCACTTGACTTCTTTGACCTTCAGTTTTCTCAGTTTTAAAATAGAAATAATGCTGTGCACTTCACAGGTGTATGGTGAAGGTAACCAAGACAATACATGAGAAAGCTCCAAGTCCCACGGCAGCCCACGGCGGACACCAGCAGCCGTCTGCTCCGTTAAATCCGCTTGAGTGGGCCAGCCTTTGTCGGGCAGCACCCGTCTGTGGGGTAGGATTGTCCTTGCTGCTCATGAGGAAATCCACATGTTCTGCCTAAAGCCTTGCAAATGGGACCATCTCCTTTACAGAGGTTCATACCACTTGACCAGGGCCTCCCAAGGACTGTGTCCTGCTGTCTGAAACCCTGCGGAGATGTAGGAATCACCTACAGATGGGGAAGTTGAGCCTGGAATGGGAAATCTGTGGGCGATTGCCAGCCTCTTCCCTTGGCCCTGTCCCAGGTTCCCTCCAGTCCCTTCCCGAACTTGGAGCAGCACCTGCAGAGGGGCTTGGGCCTGCCTTCCTGGGCGCCTGGCCCTGGGCCTGGGCTGCAGTCCCCTCCCACAGGGAGTCCAATGCCAACAGTCATATTGCTTCTGCTTTAGGGGGAAAAGCACAGATGCCAAAGTGCCTGCCTCATCAGCGGGGGACCCTCCTGCAGGGATGGGCTCCTGAATGCGAGCTTTGTCTACCCTGCCTGTTAGTCACTGTGACAAAGAGACCGAAGGAGACTGGAGCCCAGCGTGGATTCTTTGGCCAGGACGTCACGTCGTGGAGCATACAAACAAACCCTGGTTCCAATACCTCCAAGCTCTCCTGCATAGACTAAAACTTGCAAAAGGCGCCTGAGATGTCCCCATTCAACCCCAGAAATGACAGGACTCGGAGCTCCATTTCCTCCCACCCAAACCCCGTGCCCTGCTCTTCTCTGCATGTAAGGCCCCCGAGGGCAAGGAATGTGTCTTTCCCTCCTTTGGGGTCCCCTGCATGCCAATGGTGCATACTCATGCCCATGCCAGGGTTCACCAAGGGGTTCAAACTGATAGCTCCCCACGAGCTTTGGATTCCAGGAGACTCCTTTCCTGCAGCTGGCCCAGTTATAGCCCGTGTCACTGGAAAGGTATCCATCCCTGATACCTCAGCACGGACGTCAGTTAAGAACCAAACTTCCCCTGTGGGCGGGACAGGTCAGAGCACGCCTGTGCCAGAGCTACTCAATGTCATGGGGAATCCTGTCTGCTGCCTCCCCCATCAAAATTCCTTGTTTCCTGGCCAGGGCCTGGGGTAACAGGGCCCTCCGACTGCATCTCCTGTGCAAACAACGGAGAGGAAAGCAGCAAGAGGTCGAGCCTGGAGCCTCGGGCTCCTGTGTGGGGGTCTTACCATGACCCTCTCTACTCTCCCCTGCCAGGCTGTACTGGGGTCCTGTGGTGTCCTTGAACTTTCATTTCCTTCCAGTGGCTCTGAAGAATTCTAATGAGGCTCCTTCCTCACCTCACTGACTTTGGTGAGGGAGCAACAAATCAGAATCTAATGCAGTATTCCTTCTCTAGAGGAAAATCTTTATGCAGAAGGGTTCATTTGATGTTTTGGGAATTTGCCAAGGACTGAAATGCAGCCAGTCTTTTTAAAGGTTCCTCCTCTCCCTCTGTGTGTGTGTGTGTGTGTGTGTGTGTGTGTGTGTGTGTGTGTGTGTTCCATACAGCCATGCAACCTAACTCTTTGTTAATGCACACACACACATGCGCACACACAGAGGCTTTGGCCAACTATGAGGGGTCTCCATGTTATGAAGGAAATGAGTAAACAGCTTCAACATTTTTGTTTCCCTCTGAGGCTTGCAAAGAAGGTGTTAAGAGCACAAGATTTAAATCATAAACTTTATTAAAAGCCAAACAACCCAATCCGTGATTCTTGCCAACTTGGACAGTCTGTGAGGTAAAGCTACACTGAGCTAATCTAGAAGGAATCGAGTGGAGGAAGACAACAGGGGAGTGGGCCGCATCCAGCCTATGAAGGGTGGGGTGGGGGCCTCCAAGCTCTGACTCACCCCCCACTCGGAGGGCCCAGGAGGATGGGCAGGAGCCCCGCTAGGACCTTTAAACTACTGATTCTGTGTGTTTTTTATTAAATTTATTGGGGTGACATTGCCTAGTAAAATTATATAGGTTTCAAGTGTACGTTTCTGTAATACATCACCTGTATATTTCACCCAGAGTCAGTTCTCCTTCCATCACCATGTATTTGATCCTTTTTACCCTCATCTACCACCTCCACCCCTCTTACCCTCTGGTAAACTGCTGATTCTTTTTTCTACATTTCCTCATACTATTTTCTTAACAAATGGAGCCTCATTTATGCCTAAAGGACTCACGACAAGGTAGGGCAGCGTCGGCTCCAACAGCCCTAGAACAGGCCAGAATTGCCCACTGAGTAGCACGTGACAGACAAGCAGGAGAGGAAGCCCCAGGCCTCAGCCGCTGGGCTCCTCTCCACACAATCTGAGGACAGTCCTCTCCTCCGAAGACTAGCTGCCTCTCTGCTAGCCCAGCATTTCTCAAGACCCAGAACTAGGAATAAGACCCAGAACTAGGAATAAGATCCGGCCGGCAAGGAGTTCTAATCCAGATGGGAAATCAGAACAAAGACATGAATCCACAGTGAGCGATGGAATCCTGCACAGGATCAGAGTGGAGGGGACCCACCCACCAGAAGAGCTCTCAGCACAGGAGGACACTCTCACCTCCAACCCACATTCAGCTACATGCCATCCTCCCCAGTGACCTGCCACGCAACACATGGCCCAGCTCCTGTCCTCGATCTGTTTCGACTCCTGAGGACATGTCTGCACCACTAGGGTCTCTTATGATTTTTGTGTCACTGAACTTGCACATGCGTCATCTCTCCTCTCTGACATAAGCTTGCCAAGCAGAGGAACCCCACTCTGCAGAGCCCTGCACACCTGGGACAGGAGCTGTTCCATCCCACACCTGACATAGGCCTTCCATCCCTGAGCCGGCCCCTCTGGGCTCTTTGGCCCGAGGGAACCGCTGAGGACCTGAGGACAGAATGGCGGCAAGAGGCAGGGAGGGAGCTTCAGTCAGTGGGCTCGGGACCGTTCTGATCTTTTTCTGGCCAGTTAGACTGCAGTGGCTGAATATCAGGAGACCCCTGAACTCTCCCGTCTTAACAAAAAGCACTGGTTACTAACAGGTGTTAGAAATCAGCAGCACGGCTTGGGGTCACTGCAGCACTCTGACAGACCTCCTCAGTGCAATCTCCTGGGAGTACGGAGGACCTTGTCCAGAATTTCTGAGACCTTCAAAGCTCTGAGGCACGGCAATGGGTCTGGCGGGACTTCATCTAATCCCCTTGCATGTGTTTCTAGGTGTCTCTGTAAATAGCGATTAAGTATTCTTACTGAATATGTGTCTTCAAACCAGGGCTTCTATTAAATGTAATTACTTCCTCCTGGAGCTTTGAATTCTCCTTCCTAAGACTGAGACAAGGAGAGGAGAGGCGTGTGCAGGAGCCTTGCCAGGGAAGTGAGGCCCCAGAGGTGGTCACACCCGCTGCAGTGACTGCTCGCACTTGCTCTGAAGGCCAGGAGATACCCCAGGACCTGCCCCCTCGGCCCTCCTCGCCCACACCTGCCGCTAACTAGCCCGTGGCAACAGCGCCTCCAATCCCTCACCTGTCAAACCTTTCCCAGCAGCTGCCCTTATGTTCTTTCTCTCCCACTTTCTCCCTTTGCTTAAAAAGATCACACCACAAAAATGTTTTCCTCTCTTCTCCATATGTAGCAACCAGATCAGGAAACCGCAGGGCCAGGAACCACTAGGACCGCAAGCCGGAGCGGCTCCAGGCAGGTGCTGACCAGAGGCGGTTTCAAGGTCTGATCTATTCCCAGCAGGGCTGGGAAGGAATTTTCCTGGGTCCCCAGGATACAAAATCCCAGCTGTGGCAGCCTGGCCAGGGTGGGGGGGAAGTGTCCTGACCCAAACTCCTTTATTTATGTTCTGTGTCTCTCACCAGCCTTTTGAGGTTTGCTGATATGTGTTGGTCTCTAGGTTTACGTCAGTCTCTGTTGACTGTGGGTAACTTTAGTTACCAGAGCAAACCCAGACAGCCAGCTCCCCAGTGTGCCACCTAACAGCTCCCACCAGCTGGGCTTTGCATGAGGTCCTGCTCTTTCTTCACTGAGCACCCCCTTCAAACACAGACTGCTCCTAGTTCTCACGAAGCGGCCCTGGATTTGTTGTTATTTTTCACAGTGGCCCTTTTTGAGTTTTAAAAATGAGAATTAGAAGGGAGTAATTTATATGACTACCTCAACAAGAGGTTATTTATATGAGAACATACAGAATCCTTGATCATCCAGCGGCCGACTTAAAGGGAAGGAAAGCGCCCTTTACTACGTGCTTATGATGAGTCGGACACAGCTCGCCCTTTACACGTGTTACTGCGGAGCCCTGTCCACGTTTCGTACAGATGCTCCATGGAACACAGACCTCATCTGTTTTATCATCAGTGAACCCCTGCACGTACAAAAGTGGCTGGAGCATTCTAGGTGCTCGATAAAATGTGTTCCATCAAGGAACTAGAAGGAAGTGGAGGCTGCGAGCAGGATGCCACGGACGGGGAGGGAGTCACCCCGCAGCCAGATGGGAGCCCAGGCCTGCCCGTCCGGTCCCGCCCTCCCCACATCTTCCTCATCTTCCCTGGATGTAGCTTGTGCGCTACATTCAAAGGCTACCACTAAATGGTATGGTGGTTCCACAAAAAATTAAACATGGAACCACCCTATGATCTGGCGATCCCACTTGTAGGTGTGTACCCCAAAGAATTGGAGGCAGGTTCTCAAGGAGATATTTGTACACCCATGTTCACAGCAGCATTATACACAGTAGCCGAAAGGTGGAAGCAAGCCAGTGTGTCTATCTGTGGATGAACGGATAAAACAAAGTGTACATATGATGGAATAGTATTCAGCCTTAGAAAGGAAGGAGATTCTGACCCCTGCCACCACATGGATGAACCTTGAGGATATTATACTAAGTGATTAAGCCAGACGCAAAAAGACAAATACTTTATGATTCCTCTTAGACGAGGTCCTTAGAGTAGGTAAAGTCATACAAACAGAAAGTAGAACGGTGGGTGCCAGGGGCTGGGGAGGGGGCATGGGGAATTAGTGTTTAATGGAGACAGAGGTTCCGTTCAGGAAGATGAGAAAGTTCTGGAGATGGATGGTGGTGCTGATGGCACAGCAGTGTGAATGCACTCAAGCCCCTGAACTAACTATACACTTAAAAATGGTTAAAATGGTTAACTTTTATGTTATGTTCATTTTACCACACTGAAAAACTAATATAAAATAAATACAGACAGAAAGTAGAATAGAGTTTTCGTTGGGGGTGATGAAAAGGTTTTGGGTATTGACTATGACGACAGCTATACAACATTGTGAATACATTTGTGCCACTGCATTGTATACCTACAAATGGTTAAGATTATTAGTATTATGTATTTCTTACCACAATAAAAACTCTTTTTTAATCAAAAGGCTACCCCCACACCCGACCCTCACAGTCTTGGGCATGGCTTTGGTCATTGTCGCTTCCTCATCTAGAATCGCTCAAAGGCTCCTCAGTAGGCACCAAGGCCAGTCCACGGGACTGGCTGCTGCCCGCAGGCCTCCCCAACCCCCAGTCTTCCCGGGCCACTGACCTCTTCGCTTGACCCAGTTTGGGGCTCCCATCTCCGCCTGCCTGCCTGCCTCCATCCGGTCCCTCCTATTGCCCCAGGCTGTGTGGCCACTCTTTCAGCCTCCCCTCATCTACTCTAAAAGTAGACCTTCCAAAGTGTGTCTTCTAGTTTCCAAACAGGAATAGGGCACGAGGAGGTTGAGCAAACTACCTCTTGTTAGATTTGTTTGGTTCAGAGCAGAAACCTCCTGAGGAATTCACTTTATATTAGAAGTAAAGAAAGGCTGCTTTGTATTAAGGGCATCCTAAGAGAGCGGTGGGGGTTGCCGTAACTTCCCTCACATTGCAGGAACCTCTCAACTACACATCTCTTACTCTCTAAGGCAGTCAGTTCTATTTTTGAACAGATTTTTATGTTAGAAAAGTTTTCCTTACATATTCATAGATGAGTAGAACTGGAAAAAGTCTTGAGAATAACCCTCTCCTGTCTCTTCATTTTAAACAGAATGAGGACTAAAAATCCTAAGCAATGTGGTCAAGGTCCCACGGCCACTTAGTGGCAGCCCCGGATCCCTGCTCTCCAGCCCAGGGCTCCCTCCAGCATGGCACATGGGACCTCTGAGAGGGGAAACCTGGGCCCAGCTAAATCAGACACCAGCTGGGGTCTGTTCCCTACAGCCGGGGCCCTTCTGATCTCCTGACAATGCGCCCCCTGCAGGGGAACCTCCCTGTCCACAGGCAGTGAGCACATCTTCCCAAGGTTAACCGGAGAGTCAGTCAACTAGAGGCCAGACATAGGCTGAGCACGGATCCCATGCCCCAGCCCTTTCCACCTCCACAAGAACTGATCTGTTCTCTGAGAAATAGCAAAGATCAATACCATGTACTCCACCTGGAAATGGATGCCCCAGGGGGACCTCGGATGGAAGCTGTGCCTCATTTCATTTAATAAGCTGTCGTCATCTAGTGGAGATGGCAGAAAACTGTTGCAGCTTCCAGGCTATAAGATTCAGCTGGATTCAAAAATTGCCAGCAACTACAAGTGCAGATGTAAATCTTTGGGACCCGATGGGGAGTCACCCATTCCCCATTAAGGAGCCTTAAACGAAATCTGCTGCCTACATTGCACCAAATTCAAGTACTGTATCTGACAAAAATGCTAATATGTATTCAACTTCATGCATAGCCTCTGAAATGGCTGGAGAAAAAGCACTAACTTTAAAAAATGAATCTCAACTCAACTGTAACACATATGGATTAGACTTTCAAATAAGCTATTGTGGTATCTGAAAAATAAGAAGACACAAAAATATTTACACTTTTATGGCGTGAATGCAGGACGCCTCCCTGACTGGAAGTACTGGTGCGTATGCCCGCAGCATCGGGCGCCGTGCCCCTGTGCCCCCGTCCCAGCAGATAATCCACACAAAAAGAAAATGAGTCTAATTTGAGTGAACCGATATAGGGTCCTAGGATTTAATAATTTCTTTTCGAAGTGTGTTCAGAAACACTTTAATAGCTTCCTCTAATGTTTTTGCTGCCAATTAACATTAATTGTTGTTTTCTTGTTGTTTTACTGTTGCTGTTGGAACCTCCAGAACAGACGTTGGCAAACTTTTTCTGTAAAAACCAGATAGTAGATATTTTAGTCATGGTCAGATTCATGGGCAGTCACACAGGACCCTGGATTCAGAGGGGCCACCTCACTTGGCTCTACTGTTGCCATTGTGGAATTCTTTTCTTTTTTTTTAACAAGAAGCCCTACGTTTTCATTTTGCATCCCAAATTTTATAGCCAGAGTTGATCTCGGGCTTTGTAGCCCATACAGTCACATGCAATTGCTCAGCTGTGCTAAAACAGCCAGAGGCAATACATAAACAAATATGTGTGACAATAAAACTTTATTTGTAGACCTGAAATTTTAATTTCATATAATTTTTCACACATCGTGAAATATTATCCCTTTAAAAAATGTTTTTTCAACCACTTAAAAATGTAGAAGCCATTTTCAGCTTGCAGGCCATGCAAAAATAGGCAGTGGGCTGGATTCAGCCCCTGAGGTACAGTTTGTTGACCTCTGGCCTAGACAAAATCCTGGCGATGCCATATTTTCCTCTTGTCACAGTTCTGGACAGGGGCCCAAATTCCTGGGAATTTTCCTGGCTTGCTCTACACAGGTTGTGCTAGTATGCCGTCATACTGGTCAGGAATGGGGTATTATCAGTAATAGAGCTGTGTGTGTCTACACTGCTGTGAAGAGGATGAAAATGTACCTTTCAGCAACACTTTTCCAGGGAATTCACTTATTCCTTCTGATACAGACCTGACCGAACTAATGGAAGCAGAGCTGGAGGTCCAGCCATCACTCCTTCCTCTTCTTCCCTCCCTCAACAAAGCCACCTGTACTCCCCAGAGTTGTGGTCCGGGATCTGCTTCTGCTGGACCAGAGAGCAGGAGGGACACTAGAGACCTCAGCGTTCACACATGTGGCTAAGTCCGTCTCTAGAACCCCCTCACGCAGACTAGAGCCTCCTTGGCGGTTTTCTGGAGAGCGAGGTTACATGGCAGAGCCCCCTCTGACTTCTGAGGGCCAAGGCCCAAGGAACTTGCCTCTGAAGGTCACCCCTTGAGCAGATGACCCCAACGTCCTACTGTCTCACGGGGTCCTAGAGCCTTTGGGAAGCACCCAGAGAGCAGAAAGCAGAGGTGGCTTTTCCTGCTCACTGTTGTTGACACAAGCTTACTTTCCAGTCACCTCAAAGCCTCAGTGCTGACTGCTGTCAGGAAAGCCCAAGTCACTGACTAATTCTTCTTCCATTGCACTTTCTGTAGCTCCCTCCTAACTTACTCATCCCGAGAGAGAGATGACCACAGCTATGAGAGCTTGTGTCTGAGTTCACTCCAGACGTGGGCCAAGTCAGCTCCCCAAGGAAGGTAACAATTGCCAAGGAACTCATCCTGAGGAGAGAGGTGGGAGGGTGAGCTATTGTGAGGAGATTGCAAATCTTGGGTCCTTTGCAACTCAAACTTCTCCGCAACAGAAGAGAAGCAAGAAAAAAGTCAATGGCAGCTGGGCCCCAAGCCACCAGCACCCCAGCGGTGACTGTGTCTGGGGTAGGACCGTCCAAAGAGCTGAGCCTGAGGTAGGACCGTCTGAGGTAGGACCGTCCAGGGGCAAAGGTGGATATGCAATTGATGGTATGAGAATAAGCTCTCATGGCTAGTGGCTGTTTTAAAATCACTTAGCAAACTGAGCTAAGGGCTGTTGAGCATACGAAACAGTGTAAGCTAAGGAACTTAGCATCTGGTTAGAGAGGTAAACCTAACATAGAAATGTACATTTAATGTCAGCACAAGGCCATATGTGGTAAATTCACAATTCACTTACTCAGCAAGCCTGTACCTACTGTGTGCTAAGTAGAGACTTAAGATCTTGAGTGTGAAGAATGGGGGCGCCCTGCCCTGGGTATTGGGGTAGTCAGGGTGGGCTTTGTGGGTGGTGAAGCCGAGTCAGTGCAGATGGGCAGACTGTAGATAGGCTCAGAACAGTAGGAGCTAAAAACTATGTGCAAGGCAGTATGGGGGCCATAAACTATTTCAGTTCGAGGAGACAGCTTATGTGGAGAGCCGTGGAGAGCAGATATTTCTCAAGGAGGCAGCTTAAGTGCTTGAGCACCAAACTGGGGATTTAGTCTTCATTCAGTGTTCACCCAGATGTACAGGCTGGAGAGTGACAAAAGTGTTTAAAGAAGGACGTAGCTTTCAGAGCACAGGGATTTGTACTGATTAGCTTACTCGTACATGATGACATCAAGCATGGACCATTCGGTTAGTAGGGATTGAAATAAGGGCATAGGGCTTGTTTCTGAGACGATGGTAACTTTGGCAGGCAAAGCAAAATCTTGACCATTTATTTCTAAAGTGAACAGGCTTTATTTACGGTCAGACAGACTTGGTTTTAAACACAATTCCACCATTTTGGGCCTTGGTCTCCTTGTCTGTGAAATGAGATAATACATACGAGGTCTGACAATTAAGTTCCCAAACTTGTTGCAACGATGTCACTAACCTTTTTTGATATCAGAGGGATTATTCATTATGAATTTGTACCAACTGGACAAACAGTTAACCAAGTTTACTATTTGGAAGTGCTGAAAAGGCTGCGTGAAAAAGTTAAATGACCTCAACTTTTCGCTAACAATTCATGGCTCTTGCATCACGACAATGCACCAGCTCACACGGCACTGTCTGTGAGGGAGTTTTCAGCCAGTAAACATAACTGTATTGGAACACCCTCCCTGCTCACCTGATCTGGCCCCCAGTTACTTCTTTCTTCACCTGAAGATAAAGGAAATATTGAAAGGAAGACATTTTGATGACATTCAGGACATCAAGGGTAATACGCCGACAGCTCTGATGGCCATTCCAGAAAAGAGTTCCAAAATTGCTGTGAAGGGTGGACTAGGCACTGGCATCAGTGCATAGCTTCCCAGGGGAGGACTTCGAAGGTGACCATAGTGATATTCAGCAATGAGGTGGGTAGCACTTTTTCTAGGATGAGTTTGTGAACTTAATTGTCAGACCTGGTGCTCCGTAGGTCTGTGAGGATGATTGAATAGGATCATCCCGTAGGGTGCCTGACTCAGGGTAAATGCTCCATGACACTAACTTTCCTCTTCTTCCTTGAGTAGATTTTTTTCTAGTCTTTTTTTTTTAATGATTATAGATTCACAAGAAATTATAGAAATAGTACAGAGAGTTCCCCGCCATCCATTTTCTGCCAACTGTCACATCTTACATAACAAATCAAAACCAGGAACCTAACATGATACAATCTGTAGACCTTATTAAAATTTCAGCACTTTACTCAGCGTGTATGGGGGTGGGGGAGAAGGGGGCCTATGCAATTTTATCACGTGTAGTTTCTTGTCAACCAAGATACAGAATTGCTCCATTGCCAAAAGATCTCCCTCATGCTTCCCTTAATAACCTCACCCATTCTCCTCCCTCCGACCTTGTCCCCAACCCCTGACAACCAATAGTCTGTTGCCCATCTTTATAATTTTGTCATTTCGAGACTGTCATATAAATGGAATCATGCAGCATGTCACCTTTGGAGATTGGCTTTTTTCAGCAGGATGCTTTTGAAATCCATCCAAATCATTGCAGGTATCAATAGTTGGTTCGTTTTTATTGCCGAGCAGTACTCTGTGGTGGGGATTACCAGTTTTTTTTAAATCTTCACCTGTTGTTTCTAATTTGGGGCAATTACAAATAGAGCCAGTATGAACTTTCATGTGCAGGTTTTGTGTGAGTATAAGTTTTCATCTCTTTGGGGTAAGTGCCCAGCTGCGTGATTACTGTGTTGTAAGGTGAGTGCATGTTTTGTTTTTAAAGAAACCTCCAAACTGTTTTCCAGCGTGGCTGCACCATTTTCCATTGCCCCTGGCAATGCCTGAGATCCAGTTTCTCCACATCTTTGCCAGCATTTGGTACTGTTAGCATTTATATTTTAGCTGTTCTAATATATGTGTAGTGAAAGCTCATTGTGGTTTTATTTGCATTTCCCCAACAGTTAATGATGAACGTATTAATTTTTGTATCAAGTGTGAAGTTTAGGTTGAGATTCATATTTTTAATCTATGATATCCAATTGCTGCAGCACCATTTGTTGAAAAGACTATTCTTCCTTCATTGAATTTCTTTTGCCAAAAATCAGCTGGGCATATTTGTATGGGTCTGTTTCTGGGTTCTCTGCTCTGTGTCACTGATCTGGCTATAAGACCATGCTACCTTGGTTACGCCAACGGCATCACGTACAGTAATTCCTCCCACTTTATTCTTCCAAACTGAGTAGATTTTACGACAACATTCCCCCTACATTTTGTTCTAGGCTGAGACAATCATAGGAAATTTCAATATAAATTGGGTAATGTGGGAAATTTTTTAGGAACCTGGAAAAAGGTGGGTTTTTTCCTGCAAAAATGGGTGCACACATTCTCTCTCTTTTTTCCATTTTTTCTTATTATGGTAAAATATGCATAACATACAATGTACCATTTCAACCATTTTCAAGTGTATAGTTCAGTAGTGTTCAGCGTAGTCATGTTGTCGTGCAACCATCTCCAGAACTTTTTCATCATCCCCAACCGAAACTCTGTATCCATTAAACAAAAAATGGCCGTTCCTCTTTCCCCCAGTCCCTGGAAAACCCCATTCTACTTTCTGTTTCTATGAGTTTGACTACTCATATAAGTGGAAGCACACAATATTTGTCCCTTTGTGTCTGGTTTATTTCACTGAGCAAAATGTCTTCAAGTTCCATCCATGCTGTAGCTTATGTCAGAATTTCATTCTTTTTTAAGACTGCATAGTGTTCCCTTGCGTGCTTATAACATTCATCAGTCAGTGGACATTTGGGTTGTTTCCACCTTTTGGCTACTGTAAATAATGCTGCTGTGAACATGGGTGTACAAATACCTTTCCAAGTCCCTGCTCTCAGTTCTTTTGGGCACGTACCTAAAAGTGGACCGTTCTCTGTTATGCCAGACTCTGGACTTGTTCAAACATCTGCCTTCTCTTTCGGGAAGACCCCAGGGGCCAACAGCAAGTGGGTCCACTGAGCCACTAGGGGGCGCTCCCCACCCTGGGTTGGTGGAATCTGTGGCTTTCTTTCCAGCCTTTATTTTGGTGGAGGTGAGAAATGAAAGACAAAGACTAAACTGAAGGAAATATATAACCCTCCCTCGCTTCCAGAGGCCATTTCTCATGGGTTTGACCTATTCACAGCCTGAGCAGACTTAAGGGTTTTTGTTCCCTGGAATTTCGAGCACCACCTCAAACTTGCTTTATTAATAGCAACACATCTCTGGCCCCAGGAATGAGAGATTGAGGTAAGAATAAAAGAACTGCCCTTTCCTCAACTCTTAGTTTGGGAAACGTTGTCTCATTGTGAACTTGAACAGACTACATATTAAAAGCATTTTATCTTCCACATTTCTCTCAAGTTCTCCAGCCCAACTCTTCTTCTCCATTATTTATAGAATTAGGGCCAGAGTATATTTCCCATTCCTGAGTAATTGTAGGAAGGTAGGAATGGAGAACTTCTTCCCGATTTGTGGTGGTTTGGGGCAGAGCAGCAAGGATTCTCCTCAGTGTCTCTTCAGATGGGTACTTCTAAACTGGGTGTGAAGCCTGACCTGGATCCCTGTTAGCTGTGTAACTGTGGGTAGGTAACTTGAGCTCGCTGGGTCTCAGTTTTCTCAACTGTAAAATGGGATAATAATAAGGCCGACCTCATAGTGTTGTTGTGAGGACTGAATTCCTTAGCACATCATAAGCACTCAATTAGAATTGCTATTGTCCTAATGTCAATTATTACTATTGTCCTGATGTTATTCTAATTCTCCTGGAGAAGTTAGTCCTTGGTTGAGGCAGGTATCCCTCCACACACTTTTTCACACCACATGTTAATATATATAAACTAACATTTATATGGTACAGTGCAATTGACAAAGCACCCCCATTTAATAACTATGGAAACTGAAATCCAAAATCTTTTCCTGAGGGCTGCACTCCAGAACCTGTGCCACCAAGATAGTGGTTGTAATGCTGGATTCTGCTGGAGAAGGTGTTCCTTCCCCAATGCACAGGAAACCATCACCCCACTCACCCACCGCACCTGGGCTCCAGAGTGCAAGGTCCTAGAACACCCAGAGGTGCTAGTTGAGGGAAAGCAGAGAGGAGGAGGTGGCCAGGGCCTGTTTGGGAGAAGATGAACATCTGCTTCCTCTTATCTAAGTTCAGAACAAGGACCAGATAGAGTCACGTCACCTGCTTACTTCCGTCTCTCAGCTGCCCGATGGAGCAGAGAGGTGGTCAAGTGGGGAATCCCAGAAACAGCCACAGGTGAAGTGCTTCCCCAAGTTGTTGGGGCAGCCCTAGCTGAGGACTTAGTTGACAGAAAGGACAGCACACTGGGGCTGCCCCAAGACCAGGGTCCTAGCCCCCGGACCCAAGTTCAGCCGGTCCATTCAGCTGCTCAAAACATCCTTTATTGTTCCCAGTCGCCAGCCACTCCCTTACCCCATTGAGACTGGAAATAAAGTCGGCGTGGGGTTCTCAGCGTGGGGGTTGGGGTGTGAGTGGGGTGCTGGTGTTACCTGTGTGAGAGAAGACACACCATCTCGGGTGTATTGGCATCAGGACCACTTTGTGGTAGCACAGCTCTGGACCCCCGTCCTCAGCAGTGGGGGCATGCAGGCCACAGCCGCTGAGGGACCTCACTGTCACCACCCTGCCTCTCTAGGTGTTTGTCTCTTCCCTCCTCCTGGCCTCAGCTCTGGAGGACGCACTGAAATTATACCCTTTGTTTCAAACAGGGATGAATGTGCAGCAGAGGCCTCTTCAGCCCTTGGCATCTGTGGTGAGCAAATGCCCATACGCCCTCAGGCAGAGCTCGGGCCTCCTAGCACTCCCACTGGCTGCCCATCTTGTGCTCCCCAGGACACCCCATATTCAGGTTCCCCCAGCTCTATGCGTCCCTCTCCTACTTCTGGCAGCTCATGGACAGCTGCTCCCCAGAGAGAAATGTCCCTTCCTCTCCTCATCCTGGCCCAGCTGCCAACCTGCCTGCTTCATTCCTCTCTCCCATCCACCCAAGGAACGCATGAAAGGTCCACTAGACCTAAGTAAATACGAACTCGGTCTGTCTGGGTCGCTGTCATCAGCCAGCATGGCCGGCAGGGTCACACTGAGGGTTCTCTGAGTGCAAAGGGAGAAGGTTTTTAAGTACCGATTGTGACCAGATTTGTTCTGCTCCTTTAACTGTTAGACTGAAGGCATCTTGAAAACACACACTCAGAACACTTTCCAGGGAGGGAAAATCCTGAGGACTGGGGATAGGTTTCTGTTACCCGGACCTTTCCTGTCAGCTCCGATAGACCCTGTCCCTGTAACTTACTGCAAACCCAGATGGACATTGAAATTAAGGAAGCCAGGCAAGAATTCCTGGCCTCCTGCCACTGTCTGGGTGGCGGGGGGGGGGGGGGGGGGGGGGGGGAACAAGCAGAGCACCTTAGGGAGTGGCCCGGTGGTAAGGTCTAAAGGCACTGAGGAGGTTCCCCTCAGCTCCCCCAGTGACACCAGGGCCCTGAAATATCCCCTCCACTCAGATGCCGCCGTACCTGGAATTCTACTCCTGGAGGGTCATCTGCTGTGTGTCTGGTAGCTTTTCCGTTTCTAGAAATTCCTGCTCAAAACGCACTACAGATGGCAGCCTAAGAATGAAATGCAGGTGGGGATACAGGTATGGTTACCAGGCTACAAGAAAGGCAGAAAGGAAATTAAAGGGCGAGGTCAGAGTGTGGGTACACAGCAGGTCTGCCGCTGACATGAGGGTGGGGCTACTGGCCAGCGTGTCCCCTCCGTGGGCTGGGCACCTCTTGCCCTGTTCTCTCCTGATCTGTTTCTCTCCCACCTTCTCAGGTTTGGGAAGTGTAGATTAGCACCTCCAGTACCTACAAAACCCATACAACCAAATGGTGTTTATCTGTTCATTCTCCTCTTGGAATCGAAGGTGTTTAAGGCCCATATTTGAAACTTGAAAGGAAATATTGAATGTAATTTCAGCCTCTTGGCTAATCATCTTTCTGTCTCACTGTCCTTATGGCCAAGGCATGAAGTCTCAAGAAGGACTTCTAGGAAGGGAGAAGTGTTAGAGTCTAATTAACACTGCCACTGACTGCTATTTTCTGAGTCATTTTTATTAATCCACAAGTTTAAGAACCTCAAGGGTTAACACAGGATGCTAAAGTTAATGGTGTAGTAGGACCCAGATGCTTGCATAACTATGTAGAATGAAAAGTTCAGAGAACAAAGGAGGGTGATGGGCTACATGCTTTAAATTTAACACTCTGAATGTTTAACAATCATCCTTTATAATGATACATTCTCACTTGTCACTCTTTGCCTCTTGTGCTACAGCCATTTTTCCTCAAGCTAAACAAGTGCTTCAGATAAGAAGCTGCCCAGCAAAGCATCCCAGCTCAGAGAGTGGAATTCAGGAGTTTATAAATGCTTTTGATGATAATTACAGATCAGAAGACAAAACGTTACTCACCTTGAGAAGTTTGGATTACCTGTGGATTTCCTTTATCATCCTTATTAGTACCACTGAGCAAAAGCTAACTCTCAAACATGGTGGCCAAGGCAGACCCCGGAACCCAGTCTTATTCAGGCTGAGTGGCACCGCACCTGATCCTTGCCAAGGCCAAGGGAGCAAGGAACAAGGCTGGTGGAGAACCAGGCAGATTCAGGCTGTACCCACCCCCTTTCCCTCCCACCTCCACTGCAATATAAGCCTGAGGGACTTAAGGGATACGTTTCCTGGGGCTCCCAGCAGGCCCCAGCCTTGTCCAGGTTTACACTGTACATTTCAGCAAATACCTCTCCCCTCCTAGGAGGCTCACTGAGTGCCGGACCTTTGTGACCTGTGGCAGGGTCTCAAACAGGGTTGAGGATCAGCTCACCCATGGGGCCTTCACAGTGACAGACACAGCCATGCATATTTAGAAGGCCTGAGGGGTGGCCTGGGAATCTCTGTTTTTAACGTTCTCTCTGGGAGATTTTGATAAAGCAGCAATTTACCCATCAGTGCCCTAGGAAGCCTCCAAGGAGCTATTTCCATTGAATGACCGTGAGATGCCCTCTGGTCACGTGGCACAGTGGTGTCTCCCACACGGGTACTTCAGTGCTCTTCAAGGAGGGCTCCTTACTATAAATGCACTCTGCTTTCCTTCTCTCTCTCTCTCTCTCTCTCTCTCTCTCTCTCTCTCTCTCTCTCTCTCTCCTGTTGTAACCAACCAACTCTGGAGAAGAAGGAGGAAGGGGCGCCTCATACTCTGGAATGTGAACCCCCTAGCTGAGCTCCTGGCCTCCCTCTCCTCCCAGCCTCCTCCCAACCCTTTCTAACAGGAATTTCTCACCCTCCTCACTTTTCTTCTCTCTGCTTTCAAGTATGTCCCAGGGCTCCCTTATTGTGGAAAACACATCACTTGACCCCAGTGGCCCTTCTCGGCCCCTCCAGTGCCTCCTCTCATCTTCTTAGTTAAACTTGGAGGGATTATCCACACTGTTCTTCACCATCTCTTCCTGCCTTGACCCCTGGCCGGCTGGCTTTCAGTGTTATCAACTCACTTCACTGAAACTGCCTCTCCAGCTACCCTGACCCCTAACCCTCCTTCCAGTTCACTATTTTTTGCTGTCAACACTTGAATGCCCCCACTGACACGCAAACAAAATGTATATGAAGTCAAATTCATTGTCTTCCACCCACACCTCCACCTTCCTCAATTTCCCCTTTGACAGAATCACAGATGTGTTTAGTGAGGTCACTGAGGTCCAGGAGGGGAGACCACTTGCCGAAGGTACAGAGCCCCTCCAGAAGAGAAGGGGGCGAGCCCAGGCCTCCACCCTCAGTCCTGATGGCTGGGAGCTGCTGGGGCTTCAGCACGGGGATGCACACACGGCCATCTGTCCTGTTTGTTCCTATTTGCTTGTTCCCTGGCCCACCACGAAAGCAGAGCCCTTTGAGGGCAGGGACACTGTCTGTTTCCTTCACCATGTCCGTCAGTACCGAATACCTGGGAGGACTTGGGTGAAAGTTGAGAAGGGGAAACAGGAGGACGTGGGAATGCTAGAGACTCAAACGGGAAAGCAGTACTTCCTGTTGATCAC
Source organism: Rhinolophus sinicus (assembly GCF_036562045.2). Lineage (NCBI taxonomy): Eukaryota > Metazoa > Chordata > Mammalia > Chiroptera > Rhinolophidae > Rhinolophus > Rhinolophus sinicus. Next base: position 111,509,146 of record NC_133752.1, on the reverse strand, counting down.
AGTTCCAAATGGTGCCTCGTCTTTTGGTCAAGCACAGGAGCAGCTTATTAACACGACCACAGACATTAGAACTTCCCCTTTCTCTTTACTGGACCTTGACAAGTGATACTGACGGATGAAGGAACTCCTTCCATCCCAGTCTGCTGGGGACTCTGTATTTGCTAGTTTTTAGTGACACCTTCAACTGCTTCATTCTAGATATTTGTAAAGCCGTCATTCGTTCAAGGAACTATTTAGGACTCTGTCTTCTCTTTGGAGAAAAAGGGGGTTAAAATCCAGGAATTCAAGGACTGAGAGCAACATTAGACTGTCCCAGTGGAAAACCAGGTCATGTCTATTTAATAGTAATAACGCTATTGTCAGTATTTATTATGCACATACTATATGGAAGACAAGGTTCCTGGTTTCTTTGTCTGCATTATCCTATTTAATTCTCATATTCCCATGGGGAAGGTGACCTTACCACTGCTGCCTTTCAGACGAGGACGTTGAGGCTTAGACAGACAGATCACAAAGGTAGTGAGTCTGGACTCCCTGGGCTGACTCAGAGCCTCCTGCTCAGTAACCACGCTAGACCCCTCCCTGGGGGCAGTTGCCTCTCTTTGGGGGAGAATTGGTCAGAGGAGAGTGCTCCAAGTGAGATGAGTGGGACTGTTCTCATTTGATGGATCTCAATTAAGATAAAAATGTAAAAGCAGTTAATAAACTGGTAAGCTCTCTGCACATACCAGGTGTTAGGACTGTGGAGAGTTTAGCCACCTTCTACCTTTATACAAATTCCTTGAGCTGCTGGATTCTTAGAGCAGACATTTTTCCCCACAAGGAAACTACAGATCCAGATTTGAACTCATGATAGCAGAGTTTAACCCTGTGCCTTCAGCTGTTATTATAGAATTCCCCTCATCCAGATGTTCCAAATGCTCTCAGCTACTGTGAGTCTGTGGGGGTAATCTATGGACAGTGTTTGGATATTTGGGTCAGAATCTACCAGCTTTTTAAGCCCTCATTCTTAGAAAAACATCTAGATAACAAACACAAAAAGGAACATTGAATAACACAGACAATGGAGAGAGGTAAAGTGCCTGTTAGGATAAAGGGTTATTAGTTTTGCCTCCCTGTCTTGTTCTGGCCTTCAAAGGCTCATCAGGCTGGTTTCCCCAAGAAATTTTCTGGGCCTCCCAAGTAACCCCTTCAGAAGATGCCAGAGAAGCAGACTGGGGGAGAATGAAGGACTCTCCCACAACAGGGGTGCTTCCCTCTGGCCGACATCAGCAGCAGGAAGAACAGTGCCACCTGAAGCTCTTCCTCCTGGTGTTGGGATGGAAAGGGAACAATTGCCCTAAGAGTGCAGAGCCCCAGGGCCAGAGGGAGATGTCCCCGCATAGGAAAGCCACAGAGACCTAAGGACACAGAGAGGGGCTGGCTCCTCTCTGATTCTTCCCGACAGGATTTTTATTAGACATTCTGGCTTGGAAGAGACCTCTGCGTGTGGCTAGTGGCCTGGGAGGACATGACAAGGAAGAGAGAACAGTGTCTCCAGTAAACAGGGTAGGAATCATTACAAATTTCCATAGGTCCAAATACGTGACTTTTCTTTCTTTATTTCAACCACAAATACCAAGTCGGGATATGTTTTATTTGGGGGAGAAGGCAAGAGACCCCACCTAGAATCACAGACAAAACATGGCGAGATCTGTCTCATTCCCACCAGCACTTGCCCCCAGGGCTGGCTATAGACTCCCCAGCAGCTCAGTGACTCAAGCAGTGGGGCACTCACCACTTCCCTTGGGAAGCTGGCCCAGGGCTCCTCATTCAGATGTTTTCCTAGCTACTCAGCCACAAGCTCTTTTCCTGGGGGCACTGCAGCTTCCCTTCCTGGGCCACAAGTTTTGACTCATCTTGGATGGAAATGGCGGGAGGCACAGGGCTACGTGTGGGACGTTCAGCTGGGGTTGCTGTCATCTGTCACCTGCTCTCCTCCTGGGTCATCAGCAAGGGACCCAGCAAAGTTGTCCCTTCTTGTGTGCATTCTAGGCCCCAAATGAGAAGTGGGTTCCCCACCCCCACACCACTCTTTTAGCCTTTAACTGCCTGAGGCTGGGAGCTGGTCTCAGGCATCTCTGTATGCTTAGGGCTCCATAACTGTATGAATGAACTGGATGACCAAATTCTCCCAGGTGCATTCCAGAAAAATTGGGGCTTCCTGGACAAGGCATTCCCTTGGCCTCCCACAGAGTTTAACCCCAGAACTCACGCTTTGTTCTGAGGAGGCGAGGAATCCAGCATTTTTGTAATTTCACAAAGTGAACTTGAAGCTTTTACACCTGCTTTGGACCAGCTCTGCTCCCTGTTCCACCTGCGCCCAAAGACAAAGCGTTGAAGGAGCCTCTTCTCAGTGAAGGTAGCCCCGGCCCTACAGCAATTGCAGACCATTCACATAAGGTTGCTGGACCTGGTCTCATAAACACCATTCACTGCGTGAGACCTAGTGCATCTCCCACCCAAGCCAGCACAATTCCAAGGAAGCTTTTCCCTCTAATTAGTCAGGTATTTGCTCAAACAGCTCTTAGTCTCCTTATTGTAAAACCAGGAGGCCAATAGCTCCTTACTGCCACCCCAAGGTGGTGGGCCGCTGATCCCTCATTCGCCCACCCTTCTCGTGGCCCCTTCCCCCACTGAAAGGGGAAGGCTGTCACCTTGTCTGGTTACTAATTTAAAAAAGGCAAGGCCTAGGATTATTAGTATTGTTTTCTTTTTCTTTTTCTTTTTTTTTTTTTTTACTGTCCTCACTCAAAGGCAGTTTCTTTAGCCAGGCAGGCTCCTACTCACTCAGGAAAGAGATGGGTTTCAGAAGGTCAAAGAAAAGGCAGCTGGAGGGCAGGCCTGGAACGGTGCTGGCTACTCCTGGTTGGTGCCCTGTTACGAGTCTGGAACAGGGCCCAGCAGCTGGGGTCTGCCCTCCTGCATCCCAGGGGAGCTCGGCTAATTCTCTCTTGGGCAACTCACCCAGGGGTGTTATGAAGCAACTACTAACAGGATTTGGGAATCTCAATTAAGGTATTTAAACTTCAGTTTGAACTGAGGCCACAATCTGGACTCTAGTGACCTTTTCAGGCCACTGACTCTCTTTAGTGACTAGGGACTGGTGGTGCCATTTTTCTCTGCTTTGGTTTTCCCCATAAAGCGTCAGATGAATAATTCAGTCCTAAAGCTGTCAACTAAGTGATGAGAGAACGCATTTCCCATTTGGAAATATTTTTCTTGGTGTGCCCCCCACCCCCATCAAATTTCCTCTCCCAGAGATCTCTTTGCTGGGTGTTGCAGAAAAAGTCCAGGACCAGGAGAGGAATGACTTGGGTTGGTAAAGCGGAAATAACAGATCACTCTACTGCTCTGGGGGAAATTCAAAGGAGGATACAGCGCGTGCAAGAGTTTGATGTAAATATAAGAGCTCCTGATGTAACTCCCCTTTCAGAGCCTCCAGCTCCGCAGCCACTGAGGTGTGCACTCCTGGCAGGAGCGCGGGCGTCCGTGGGGGCCGCTGGCTTACTGGAGGCCAATGGTCCTCTCGGAGCAGCGAGTCGAGTTCGGGAGCAGAAGGAGGTGGGTGCGCTTGGCCGAGGAGGGGGCTGGGCGGCGTGCATCGGGGGCGGGGGCTCCCCATTCGCACCTCCAGTCGAGGCTCAGGCCGCTCCGCGGAAGGGCCGAGGGAGAAGGCGAGTCCGCCGGGGCGGCGGGGCAGGTGCGGAGGTCACGGTCCCAGCGCCTGGGAGGAGCCCAGGGTGCGGTGTGGGGGTCGCGGGCTCGCGGATGGGAAGGAGAGAGCGGGGCCCGCGCGGCCGCCAGGGGCGGGGAACAGGCGCGGGGGCGGGGCGGACGCGGCGGGGCGGAGGCGGCGGGGCCCGGGATCCGCTCGCCCGGCGCCCGCCCTGCACTCCGAGCCGAGCCGCGGCTGCCGCCCGCCCGCAGCCGACTTGGGCCGAAACTTCTTGGGGTCCCGCGCTCCACAGAAGAGCGCGCAGCCCAGCGACGACCGACGGCGGGGCCCGAGCCCGGCGCCCTGGGCCCAGGGCCTCCCTCTGCGCGGCGCGGGCTCCGCACGCGACTTCCCCGCGGGCCGAGCGCGGGGTCCCGGGCGCCGAGCAGGGAGCCCTCCCGGCGGCAGGGGCGAGCGCGGACTCCGAGGGCCGGGGCCGCCCGGGCGGGGCAACGCGCTCCCGCGGAGGCTGGCCCAGCACCTGGGGGCCGGCAGACGCCTCGGCGGGACCCCCAGAGCGGAGCGCGCCCGGCCGCGGATGAAGAGTCCGGTGCGGCGGCCCGAGCGGCCCGCGCTCTGAGAGGAGCGGGCAGGGCCCCCCGCCGCTCCCAGGCTCCCGCCCGGCGCGCCTCCGCCCGCCGTGGCCCCCCGCGGACCCAGCGCAGCCGTCGCTGGAGGAACCGGAGCCCGCGGGCCTGACAAGCGGCGGGACATGCAGGTAAGCGCCCGGCTGTCCACTGCGGGAAAGGGGCGCTCGCGGGCCGTCGCCGCCCCCGGACCCTGGCCTCGCTGCCTGGAGGCGCCCCTCCTCGGCTCGGCCTCCGAAACTTCCTAGAGCTTCCCGGTTCCCGCCCCCTCGGCGCCCGCGGGCCGACTGGGTTTGGGAGCCGCGGGGGCTCGGTCCCCGGGAGCGGGACCCTGCTCTCTGCGAGGAGACTTGGTGGAGCTGGTTGGGAGCGGGGTCCTCAGCGCCGGCCGCAGCCCCGTCAGGTGGGGGGCAGGGAGCGCTGAAGGGGAAGGGGATCCCCCGCCCCCGGCCGCGAACAAAGCTGGGGCTGCTGCTGCCTCCAGCCAGTGTGCGGCGCGCGGGGCGCGCTCCGGCCGCCGGCAGGTAGCGTACAGTTTCCTCGCCCTTCCCGACCGCTCGGGCGCTCGCAGTTCTCTGTCCCCGAGGGTTGGGCGACCAAGGAGGTGACCAGGGAGCTGCCTCTCTCGGCCGTGCTCAAGAATTGCCCCGGGGCCCTGCCTGCTCCTGTCCGAGAAGCGTGAGCCCCTCCGAGCTTCTCGCTCACATTTCCTGGCTTGGTCAGGCCCAGCTGGAATCCTCTGCTAGCGGTCCGCCCTGCATCAGCCAGACGGCAGGACTCCATCTGAATTATTGTAACCCCATAGCAGTGTTAGTCTGGTGCCTGAATGCCTGCCTGAGCCCGGAGCAGGTCAAGCCCCGAGTGGGGTTCCAAGTTTTCAGTTTTCTTTCATTGCTCCTCTGCTCCTTATGCTCATCCGTCCCTGCCTTGGGAGAAGTGGGAAGTGACCTTTCTCCATCTTCTCGAGGATCCTCATGGATATTTAACCATGCACTCTAGTCAGACCCACCTTTCCTAGATATTTTCATCCTGCAAATCCCTGTGAGAGGTCGTTCAGTTTGGGGCATAACTGATTCTGTTTACAGAGAGGGAAGCTGAGGTGGCTGTGGCCTGGGGTGGGTTGCTCAGCTGTGAATGGGGGACTTGCTCTCCACTTTTTCCCGGACCTTCTAAGCTGCTTTTACCACCTAGCCACGTTGGCAGCAGCTTTCATTTACTACCATCCTGGGCAGAGTTTCAGCCTGGTACCTGGAAGAGAAAAGCTCAGGATCATGTTACCAATCCCCTGAACTGCTCTGGTCACCAAGAATGTGCCCACTTGACAGAGCTGGGATGGGACATCTGTGCCATGCCATCAGTATGGGTGCAGAAACCTCTGGGTCAGTGGGGCAGTGTCACACACCCGGCCACACATCAGCACTTGTGTATACACATGGGTGGCTGGCCCTAAGGCAGCACAGGGCTGCGAGAGCAGTGAGCACACCCTTAGAAAACCCAAGGACCCTTTCCTGGTGTCTGCCGCTCCTGCTGCTATCTGATTGACATGTGGGGTTTATGTATGAAAGGCAAGACTGTCAGCCCTAGACATGGGTGGTTGGGTACCGGCCCGAGTCTGTGCCCATACGCCTGTCCAGGTGTACACACACAAGTCCTGGCAAACACCAACCCATGAGAGGCTGAGTGGTGGTTTTCCTCCATTTCAAAATAGTGTCTGTTGTCTCTGACAGGAAAGGTCTGTGGCTATAAATAGCAAGAAGCAGGTGTGTCTCCTCCCAAGGACCAGCGACGCTGACAGACCTCTTTGCGTCCTTGTGAGAAGAGCGATGTATCCAGGCTCTCCGTGGTGCTGTCAGGCCCAGCAGCCCAGGGAAAGAGGCAGGTGTAAAGACAGGTCTGTCCCCTGCAAGGCCCAGGTAGGGCTGACACCAGGGTAGGAGGTGAATGCAGCAAAGGGACATAAGGAGACAATGTGTGGATAAATAGCTAAGGGGAGCCTCAAGCAACAGCTCCTCTTCTTGTCCTGAAGAAAATTGGACAGTGGGTGTGTGACACACTGTGGGGTCTGCCAGCCAGGGGAAGGGGAGCCACCCATGGCTTTCCTAGTTTTCCAGGCTATGATTTCTTATGTGTATGAGTATGTGAGGCAGGGTATGTGTACGGGTGTTTGCACAGGCTGTCTGAAACCAGTCCTCTCTGTAGTACATTTGGTGGTTGTAATATCTCCAAGGGTGTCTTTATGCGCTTGAAGCAACCCTTTTCTAAAACATTTTCTATCCCAAAAGCTTAAGTTAGAGCAGGGGTGTCCAAACTGCGGCCCGCAGTCCATTGTTAATTGGCCCGCAGCAAATTCCAAAAATATATTTAGTTTACTTAAATAAACCAGGTGAGGCAATACGTACTTCACCTCGAGTGAGTGGCCCGGCTGTTTGTGTATTTTACCGCATATGGCCCTTGGTGAAATCGTTGAAAAAAGTTTGGACACCCCTGAGTTAGAGGGATATTGCCAAATTGCTGGGAGCCATATGCTGTGAAATGGAAAAACCTGGGATTGTCTTCACCTGCTTATTTCACCCTTCTCTTACTCTAGTGACAGCTGAAAGATTTTGTGTTTGCACTTCTTCAAGAGGGCAGAAGACCAGTGTTAGCCTGTTCTAATTTTTACTTCTAGGATAGTTCTGCTGGTTTCTGGTTTGCCATGGCTTGGCATCTCTAGCAGGGGAGGAACTTTTTATGTGAAGTGATAGTCCTTGCCTTCTGTGAAATAAAAACCAGTGTCCACAAAAGCTTTCCTGTTCACTCTCCTGATTTTGTTCTCCCTAGCGCCCTTTCCAACTGCCTGTCATTTATCTCCCGAACCTTCTAAACAGGTCTTCAGACTCCACCTGAACACAATCCTCAGGGGTTGTGGTGGAGGTGGTTTTTATAACTCCTTCAGGTCTCTCGAGACTCCTAAGAGCCATCGATATAAAAATCCCCTAGTGAGGCGAGAATGTGGGGGCTCCCCACCCTCACCTCAGGGCATCCTTCTCTTGTTTTCTATGGAGTGTCTTCAAACTGCATCCAGAAGTCCAGAAAAATCCAGCAGACAGGTTGGGAATAGATACTGTGATAAAGATGACAAGACCTGATAGTGTTTCATATGAGCCACCTTTTAAAGTAAAAATAACCTTCTACCCGTCTCTGAGGAGCAGTCGGTCCTCTTCCCTGGCCAATATGTCGGTGGTGTCCCCAAAGCCAACTTGTCCCTACAGCGGATGTGCTGCTTGGTACAGTTCTGGCTGGACTTGCCCTTCAGTGAGAAGAGCAGGTGATGGCCCTGCCCCTACCAGGCCCTCTCCACCCAGCAGCTCTGTTTACCTGGCTAAATTTAAACCTCCGCCCCCTCCATCCCAGTCTGACCCGTTAGCTCGCTGTCTGGCCACCAGGCTGGCTGCTGTGGTAGCATTTCCTGAGTTCTTTGTCCCTGCGGTTGCAGTTGCGTCTTTTTGTGCTGCATGAACCCTCTTCTAGACTTTCTAAAGTTGGTCTCTCTGTTCCCTGCTTCTCCACCCATATGGTGTTCTCAACTCTTTATCCTCCTGGGTGATTTGGAAACTGGCTGGGGTCGGGGTGGGGTGGGGGTATGACTGTCCCCTGACCCTCTAAAAACCATGCACAAGGTTTCAGGAAATCTAGACTCAGGCTGCCATGCTGACTATAATCATTACCCAGCCCAGTCCGTGGCTGGGGCTCCCCCCTGAGCAAGTACAGCACTGGCTGGCAGCAGTGCAGCCCTTTAGGGCACAGGGGTTTTCTCAGAATTTTTTTTTGCATCCCAAAATCTCCAAACCTCTTAAAGAACTAACTCATCCTGCATGTATGTATATCCTGTTCTTTGCATCACCATCTTTTCTTGAGGTTTTCTCCAGGGAGGTTTATAGGCGTGGGAGGGGGTGCATTGTAGCTTCTCCTTGGGGTCTCAGTTGTCTCTTCTATAAAGTGAGGACCGTGGATTAGGTTCTGCTAGAGGCTCCTTTCAGGCTCCAGTTCTAACATTCTGTCGTTTTTAAATAGCTTTAGCTGGCTCAGTTTTGGAAATCCCTCTGCTGTGGACCAGGCCTGGGGGTGGGGAAGCAGCCAATCAGAGGAGGTGCGTTCCCACCGGAGGGGCGGGGCTCCAGCCCTGCTGCTTTCACAGAGTTACTGTTTCACAAATCGTGGGCTTGCAGGCAGGGTTTGTGGTCAAGCTGGAGGCTCAGGTTGTGCTCCTGGCTTTGGGCGCTGGCCTGGCAGGGGCCTCTGTGGTTAGCCAGCCTCCTGAGGATTACGGCAAGACTCTGTCTCCAACTTCGGGTGACTTCAGGACTGCTGCCTGAGTTCCGGGGGGGAGGCACCCAAAATCTGTTCATAAACCGGTTTCTAGTTCTCTCTCCTCTACAGCTTCCTTGAATCCAGAAATGCTAACTCCTCAAAGATTAGTCTCCTCTGACTAATTGATAAAGGGTCAGGAGTGGATTTCCCGAGGTCTGGGAAATGATAGCTGTGCTTAAATTAGAAAAGGCATTGGGATTAAAAGTTCTTGGTTTACAAACTTTAGCCTCCAAAGGTCACTTTAGAATGATCTGGAATGTTCAATCAGTAGCTTTGCTATGAGTCCTGCTGGGGGAGAAAAAAAAAATGGTAACAAAGCTTTTCTAACACTGGTGCCGTGTAATTCTGCTGGCTGCTGAGCCTTACTCTGCCCTCAGAAGGGAGCCGGGCTTTGAGGCCAGCAGGGGAGCAGCCCGAGCTCTGGGCTCAGTCACTGCTGCTGGGCCTGCACGTACGGCGTCTCCTGGGCCTGCACGTACGGCATCTCCTGGGTCTGCACCCACCCAGTCTTTCTCCAGCAGATACCCAGACATGATAGGACATTGTCATTGCTGTGGGACCTGCAGTACAGGTGAGTCCTTTCCTAAACTCACCTCTCAGAGTATATATCTCACCCATATTCATTGAGAAGTTTCCCCTGGGAAAATTTGAGCAATAAATTAACTAAATATTTCATACAAATCTTATTTAAAGTATAAGAGCTGCAATCAAAGTATTAAACCTTTAAAGAGATTTTTGTATATAAATTTAGAACTAGAAAATGCTGTATTGCTCTCAGAAACAGGAGCTGGTGAATAGGGGAAGGGTTCTAGATTGTACTAGCCAGATAATCCCTGCGACAAGAGGCTGTGGGGAGCTACGAGAGCAGAGGCTAGGACTTCAGCCAGACTGCCTAGGTGTGAACACCAGCACTTGGGAGCCAGCTCTGCAACCTTATGGCAGCTTACCTGACTTCTCTGTGCCTCAGTTTCCTCACCTGTAAAATGGAAATAGTAACTTTGTACTTCTGTCATACCGCTGCTGAGATAGGAGGTGGTGAGCATTAGTGTACGGAAAGCACTAAAGCTGGACTTCGCGGGGCTGAAGATGCGTTAGCTATTAGGGCGCTGGTGATGAGGGTCCAATGGCAGTGCAGTTAGAGCTCTTGGCCCCTGCCGTGGACTTGCTCCACATTTACAGATGGAGGCTGCTTTAGATGGGACATGAACAGCACACCCACTGCTTATGTTAGCATGTGCTGTCAGTTCTCGAAGGAAATGACTCTCGTGAACACCCACCATGTCCAATCAGGCATAGATGTCATTTTGATCATTACACGCATGGGAATCGAGAGTCCCAGTTGTGGAATGACCATTGATGGGAGAGGACAAATGTTCAGGGTTGGCTGTCACGAAGGGAAGGAAAAGTGGGACACTGTCAACAGGAGAGTTAGATTCTGATCTGGTCCTGTAGGGTTGAGGGTTGAACAAGTCCCTGGCTGAGAGGGAAGGGGTCTTGCTCACCCCATCTCAGTGGAGCTGTTTTAACTAAGCAGATGCCGATACATTACCTGTGTTTGGAAACCACGCAAAATCTTGATATGTTGTATTTTCTTATTGTTAAAAAGGTAACCTCTGTAAAATCAAATCTAAAATAAGCTTTAGATATAAAGAGAAAGAACAGATTTGAGAGTTTTCCTTTTTCCTCTAGGCCAGGTCTGTCTGCCAGGGCGAGAAGGGAAAACTATCAGGTTCTCACCTGCAGCTGCCCCCAGGCACCAAGCAGGTCATCCAACGGGTGAGGGAAGAGGAGAGGGTTTATAATGCAATGGTGAGTAGAGGACAGCTCCCTGTGGCAAACTTGCATTCCCACCTAAAGGCATTGGAATTCAAACACTTAAAACTCACTGAGTCAGCTCTACCAAACTCCTCTGCTGGCTTGATGCTGACGGAGGCCGTCCTCAGGCTGACAAGCCAGGACCCACTTGCTTTCCCAGGTATAGGCCCTTCTACAGAATGAGGGTGACACCTCATCTGGGAGTTATAGCGGGTCCTTTAACTTGCCAAAGTCCAGGGACTACCTGCCTCAGCCGTGCTCCTAACCTCACCTCCCAGTGTTTCTTTCAGAGGTGTCAGGTATGGAGTTCTTCACATGGGGCTTCCTACAGATTTTGTGTATCATTCTTGATATTACAGGGAGTTTCCACACTTCCCAGAGAACACCCTCCGTACCTCTACTGCAACTTAAAATACAACCCAGACCCCTCGCCTTGGTCTCACGTGGGTGTACATGATGCTGTGTGAGCAGCTGTCTCTGTCCCGCCCCACAGCTCCTGCCCCTCTTCGTGCTAGAGGCTCCGCCCTCCCTTACAGGTCTCAGCCTCAAAGAGGCCCTGCTGTGCAGAAATGCTGCCAGCCCCCAGGCACTCTCTGCTCCTGTGTGTTTCCTCTGGAGCACTTACCACCCTCTGTAACTCTCTGTAGTTATTAGTTCTTGTTAAATTTCTTCTTCACATCTGTCTTATTCTCCTCTGCATCTTCAGAACAAAACTGTCTGAACACTGCCTGAGCTTGAAAGGTGCTAGCTAAGTATCTGATACTGTTGTTCTTAGGGCAGTGAATTTTGTAATTATGTAGCATGTTCCTTGCTAGAAGGAGGCCTGTTTTGCCTAATAAGTATGCCATCCTTAATGATTTTCTGTTAATAATTGAATTAGACATCTAACAAATAATTGATCCAGACATGTCCCAGGTGCTGGAAATATAAGGCAGAGTTCCTGAACTTAAGTAGCTTTTGTTCTGGTAACTTCTCCTATAGACAGATGTCAAGTGTGCAGTATTCCAAATCCTCTCAAGTCTTGTGTCTTCCCATAGCCTGTGTGTAAGACCCATCTCGGGACCGTGCACGCCGCGGCAGCTTTGGGATGCCGTGCAGAGCACAAGTGCAGGAAGAACAGGCAGCCGGAGGAGGCTGTCCGGGCCCAGAGTAGACCCAAGAGAGGAAGTGCTCACCTGCCCTGCTCAGGCTGCACACTTGGCTCCTCTGAGGGGCACCTGGAACATTCCTCCATGCTGCCATCACCATCAGGGTATTTTCCTTCTGTGTGTGACCAGATGGAGAGCTGGCGAAGGAAGAAACTGGACGAGGAGTTCCCTGAGCGCTTTGTCCCCAGAGCCTCGCATTCCAGGCACACAGCCCTCCCCCTTCCAGACTACTGGCACCATCTGGAAGTTACTGGAACTCACCCCTTTGGTCCCAGGTTGCCAAGCACACGTATCTACTAAAGCCCTATTGAATATAATTTGAAAAGAGCTGATGGGAAAGGATCTCCATTTTGCCGTGGGCAGTTGCGTCCTTGCCTCATCTGTGGTCACTTTCCTCACCTGCTGCCAGGACGCTGTCCTCTCCTGGTTTCCCTTCTCCCTCACTGCAGCAGCTTTCCTTTCTTCCCTCAGAATTCTGCTCTTTTCCAGGTACCTTTGATGGCTGTCCATAGCTGTGCTCTTGCTAATCTCACACTTTCATCGCTTGCCTGCTCCTTGCCCTTGACCTTCAGACGGGCACATCCGATTGCTTAAGCAGCATCTTCTCTAGGAGCTCTAAAAGGCATCCCGCTGGCCCTTCTGACCTTTTCCCTTAAACTTGCTCTTTGCACAGCTTTCTCTGTCTCATCCTTCTACTAGTTGCTCATGCCGTAAACCCTGCAGTCATTCTTAATTCGTTCATTTCTCTCTCTCTCTCTCTCTCTCTCTCTCTCTCTCTCTCTCTCTCTCTCTCTCTCTCTCCCTCTCCCCCCCCCCCCCCCCGCCCCACATCCCGTCCATCAGTGAATCTTGCCAAGTCTACTTTCAGACAATTCCCGACCACTGGCCACTTCTCCCCTCGTCCACTCCTCTCCTCCTGGCTCATTCCACCAGCATTTCTCCCTGGAATAACACTAGAGGCCCCCTACCTGCTCTCTGCGCTTTAGTCGGCTGTAGCGATCCTATTGAAGCAGGTCAGGTCACGTCACTTTTTCCCTCAGAGCCCTCCAGTGACCTTCCATCTCACGCAGGAAAAGGCAGGCCTTAGAGTGGCTTACTGGCCTGGCTGATCTGGTCCCTCTGCGATCTCATCGGGTCTCCTTCCCTGTAGCAGGCTGGCCTTCTGCTCGTCTGTGAGCCCACCAGGCACGCTTCTGCCTCGGGCTTGCATCTTGCCTTTTGTCCGCCCCTGCCCTGCTCTCCATGTCCCTTCCTCAGACATCAAATGTCACCCCAGGGAGGTCTTCTGTGACTTCCCTATATAGATTGCAACCCTCCCACCTGCTCCTGAGCCGCCTTCTCTGCTGTATTTTTCTCCATAGCACATATTTTTTATATTTTACTTATTTACTCTTTTGCCTGCTTCTTCTTACTAGAATATAAACACCACGAGGGCAGGGATTTTTGTCTGTTCCATTCACAATGCCTGACACATAGTGGGTACAGGATTGAATGAATGAAGGACAGGTTTTTGTGTGTCCACATGAACGAGTGTAACAGTAGCAGGGTAGCCCTTCCTCTGCTCCGTAGCTCCGTAACCTTCTTCCCCTCCCTCTCAGCAGACTGCAGAGCTGGGGCAGCTGGTGAGAATGGCCCTAGGACAGACCTCTGTTGAAATTAGGACACGTTCACAGAAGAACATTACATTTTTCCATCTTTTTACATTCATATTTTCATTGAAAAATATGAAGAAAAATAATTCCAAGTTAGAGATGACCATTAGTAATATTTTGGTGCATTCCTTTCCAGTCTTTTCTGCACATATATGTACAAACACACATGTATTTTCAGACACGTGTATGTTTCTGACACATTTGCCCTCCTTCTGGGTGGTCATCCCTTGAGGGCAAGGACCATGCCTGTCCTGATAATCTTAGTGCCTCTCAGGCCTGGTGTATAGCGGGGGCACATAGCGGTAGGGTAAAGGAGCGAATGAACAGTGCGGAAAGGAGCTGTAGTCTGTGCAGACAGAGCAAGTCCCACTGTTTCTTTGCCTTTTTGGTTCATGAGCCACGTGGTGACTATAACATTTACCACTTTTGTTTTCTTACGGTTCTAAAACTGTTTCTAAACCTTGCACTGTTGATTCTTTTGTGCTCGATGGTTCTTTGTGCGAAGGCTGTCCTGTGCATGGAGCCCATCCCTGACCTCCACCTGCCAGGTGCCAGCAACACCCGCCTCCCGGTGATGGAGCCAAACAGTGGCGAGACAATACCGCACGCCCCGTGGGGGCAGTATTGCCCCTGGTTGAGGACAACTGTTCTAAAGTGTCTCTACTTTTTTCCTGACATTCTTGCCTTCTTTTCGTTTCCCCTAAATCCTTTGGAACTAGTAGCCATTTCACATCCTGTTTCTGTGCTGCGGTACGAGTGTGAGCTCTTATGCATCAGACGTGGATTCTGGCCCCAGCTTTCTGGCCAGCCGTTTGTCCCTGGTCCAGGCCCCACGAGGGCATCTCCCACCCTGCTCCCAGACAACCACGCTGTTGCTCTAGGTTCCCCTCCTGCTCAAAATGCGTGAGTGACTCCTCGTTTCCCTGCTGAATTCACATACATACCATCTTTACTCGGGGTTCAGTACCCTTCCAATTCTAGCCTACCTTTCCAGACTTCTCCTACTGTTGCCCTCTGCTGCAGCCAAACCAGCAGTCCCGCTTCCTAATGTTGCCTCATGCATTTACTCCTCACAGACTCCTTCCCCCTTCCTTCTCTTCCTGCTCATACCCACTTGCCCTTCAAGGTGCAGCTCAGACGCCACCTCCCAGGTCTCCTCCATCACACGATCTCTCTATGGCTGGGAGCTGGTTCCCCAATGGACTATCACAGTTCCGAGGATACTCGTTATGATGGCCCTTTGCGTACTTTGTTTCTTAGTGTAGTTATTTGTGTTCACCTCTTATCTTCACCGCTAGCTACGTGGCTGGTTAAGCTGTCTTCTCAGGTAGATTTTAGATGAATCCCTACGTGCAGCTAGGACTGTACCAGGAAATCACCTCTAATCAGCAGCCATCCTACGGATTAGATGGTTTCCCAAATGGAGTGAGGTGTCCTGTAGCAGAAGGGGTTTTTGTTATTTACTATGAAGTTTAAGTCCATCAGCCTTCCAGACTTCTATTTAGCCTAGCAGTGATTTTCAAGCTTTTAGAAGCCTCTGTGCACCATGCTTTGTGTCCCCTGTCCAGTAGAAAGCATGTGGCCTTTGGGGACAGATGGGCTTGGCTTTGTATCCTGATTCAGCCGTGCACAACTCGATTAACCTTACCCCAGCTGTTTAGCTTTTCTGAGCCCCCAGTTTTTCATCTTTTAAACAGGCATAATAATGCCTAACGCATAAGGTTATGTTGAGAAGTCACTGTGACTGTTTATATGAATTGGGGCAATTCTTGCACATGGTATATACTCGGTCAGTGTTAGCGCCCTTCTTTCACTCTTCACCAAAAAAGATGAAAGTGTCAAAAAATTGTCACCTTGATGCTCCAAGTACTTGCTCAGAGTTTGGTCCAAAAGAACTGAGTGTTTGGAGCATTTGAGGTCTTGCTTCTGACATATGAGATCTGACAGTTAGGTTCACGAGCTTGCCGTCGTGCGCTGACATGGGCAGCGCTGAGCAAACAGCCCAGTAAGCTTTCATAACCCTGGTATATCAGTGCCTCACAGCTGTGTTCCTGTCGACGTGTGGTGTTGTCTTGCTGAGGGCGTTCATTGTTGTGAGTTTTTGTGTGCTGTCGCGGGAATATCTGAGCTTGAATTAGAGGAACAAACAAACATTAAATTTCTTGTTAAACTTGGCAAGAGTGGAAGTGAAATCAGGGACATGTTAGTCCAAGTTTATGGGGATAATGCAATGAAGAAAACGGCAGTGTACAAATGGATTAAACGTTTTTCTGAGGGGAGAGAATGCATCACTGATGAAGAGAGGTCAGGGCGGCCAGTAACGAGCAGAACTAATGAAAACATTGCAAAAATTCATCAAATTGTGCATCAAAATTGTTAGCTGACTGTGAGAAGCATAGCAGACCAAGTAAACATTGATAGAGAAACAGTTAGGGAAATCTTAACTGAAAATCTTGGCATGAGAAAGGTGTGTGCAAAAAACAGTCCTGAAGGAGCTCACCAATGAACAAAAGCAAAGGAGAGTTGAAGTTTGCCAGGAACTTTTGGAGAAGCAAGACGATGTTTTGGGCCATGTTATCACTGGTGATGAAACATGGGTGTGCCAATGGGTGTGACAGCAAAGTGTCAAAGTGCACAATAGAAGTCAGCCAGTTCTCCACAACCAAAAAAGTTCCATCAGTCCAAATCAAGAGTCATAACGATGTCGCTAACCTTTTTTGACATCAGAGGGATTATTCATTATGAATTTGTGCCAACTGGACAAACAGTTAACCAAGTTTACTATTTGGAAGTGCTAAAAAGGCTGTGAAAAAGTTAGATGAAAATGACCTGAACTTTTTGCCAACAATTCATGGCTCTTGCATCACGACAATGCACCAGCTCACAGGGCACTGTCTGTGGGGAGTTTTTAGCCAGTAAACAAATAACTGCACTGGAACACCCTCCCTACTCACCTGATCTGGCCCCCAATGACTTCTTTCTTTACCTGAAGATAAAGGAAGTATTGAAAGGAAGAGGACATCAGGGTAATATGATGACAGCTCTGATGGCCATTCCAGAAAGTTCCAAAATTGCTTTGAAGGGTGGACTAGGCACTAGCGTCGGTGCATAGCTTCCCAAGGGGAGTACTTTGAAGGTGATTGTAGTGATATTTAGCAGTGAGGTATGTAGCACTTTTTCTAGGATGAGTTCGCGAACTTAACTGTTAGACCTCATGTATCATCAGTTTGGCTCAAATAAACTCTTAAACAAAAGTTTTAGGAAAGGAACTGTGTGTTTTATAATTTGGTTTGTTTTGACATTGAGGAGACAAAGGATACCTGGAAATTCACTTGTATGACAGCTGCTTTTACCAAGGAGCTGTTGAGAGCTTAGCACTTTCTGGCTCTTGGGATTTTCCTTGACGGGCCCAATATGAAAGTTGTGGATGGCAGAAGTGGTGTGCGCTCATCTTTGTTCCTGTCCTCCCACTAACAGTCCCAGCGGTCAGCATCGTTACTACTAGTTAATACTGATAGATTAATAAGCTAGTGACTTCTAAGTTTGTAACTCCCAGCTGAAGAAAACTGGTCTTGAATTACCATATTTCATTAATACTAAGACACATTTTAACATATCTGAGATCAGGATGCATCTTAAAATCGATATGTCATTGTTTAAGTGGGATTACTTTTCTTTCTTAGTGGCATAAAATAATGGTGCATTTTAGAATCAATAGCATCTTAAGTTTGGTGAAATAAGATAATGTCAATGGTTACTGTTTACTAAGATGACTTGTCATTTCCTGATGTGTACCTTGGGGTTCCCTTGGAAATGTGCTTCTGTTGTTTTGTAAACTAGAGTATTTAGAGTTTTGCCTTCTAGTTGAACATCTATTGACCAAGAGGGGAAGTTGAGATAGGAAATTCTAGGCAAAGAGCAGATGTCCCAGGGACCCTGGACTCTGGCGCTGGAGGGTGCGCAGCCTCCGTGTGCTCACTGGCCAATCGGAAGTCTAGGGTTACTGCCCCTCAGTTCCCAGCGGCCGTGGGCAACACACACCGTGCACACGTCTCCCTTTCCTCATTTGTAAATGGGTTCACGATTAGCCACCCCCACTTTGGGGTTGTTGTAGGATTAAGTGCAACAGTATGTCTGAAAGGGGTTTGTCGCCCATGTAAGGTACTGCTTCTACTTGTCGGCTGCGCAGAGTGGACGTGTGGCCTAGAGACTATGTAAGTCCACTGACAAAACACAGCCCCGGTGACTCAACAGTGATTCATGTGTGGTACTTTTCTTCTTACTTCTCTCTCTCTAGGAGAGAGTCTTTAGAAACTTGGTAGAAGCTAGTCTGGTAAAGTGAAGTAGTATTCCCAGAGGATCAAGAAGTTACATCCTATAACTAGAGTCTGAGCTTTTTTATTTTCCTGGTTTACTGCCTTCACATTGGAACAGATAAAATATCAGTACCATTAGCACAAATACCTTTATCATAAAAGAGTAAGTCTAATCTCTTATGTGCAGTGCTCAAGAAATCACGTTCTGCAGCCCAGTCAGTGCTGGCTCAGTCCTGGCCCCAAAACTTACCAGCAGGGTGACCCGCCACGGAGGTGACCTTGAGCAAATTACCCAAACTCTCTGGACCTCAGTTTCCTCATCTGTTAAAATCCTCCAAGGGTCATTGTGAGGATAAATGAAATGCATGCAAAGCGTTTAGAGGGCTTTACACATGGAAAACACCCAGTAGATGTTTGCTTTAATTATGTTTCTAAACAACCACAGAAAGTGCTGTTGTGCGATTGCCAGACTCGTTCTCCTGACATAATCAAAAGCTTGGTTATGTCTGGAAAGAAGGGGTAGAATTGGTGTTATTTTCACATGTAAGCATGGCGTTAATAAACTATACAAACATGTCAGGTCAGCAGTAATCCGACCTCAGTAACGCTGCACTTCCAGATATATGGTTTGTGTACGATAACCAAATTAAGAGGATCCTGGTCAAAACCTTACCAGACAGCTTTTAAATATTTCCTTACAAGTGAGATTATTGGAATTCACTGTTAACCATCCCATGTGTTGAGGAAGAGCCTTCAGTGGCTTTTATGCTTAAAAGCCTGGGAGGCCTGCTTCTGACAAAATACCATTAATTTGCTTCCACAATCTGTTTGCATTTGGGGGTTAGGGAAAGTCTTAGCAGTGTCAAAATTCATAAGCTTCATATATTCTGCCCTCTATTTCTTCACGCGCTGCCCTGTATTGCCACAGCTGAGTGGTGGGGATGCTACTTACTTTTTCTTTTTAATCAACTTTATTGAAGTATGGTTTGCATACAATGAAATTGTAAGTGTACAGTACAATAAATTTGGGCAAGTATATACACCCATGCAACCACTACCCAAATCAAGATATTGCTACTTCCCTAGAAAGTCCCCTGCTCCCCCTTACAATCTCTACATACTCCTCCGCCCAACTCAGTCAACTACTGGTCTGATTTGTCATCCTACATTAGTTTTATCTGTTTTAGAATTTCACATAAATAGAATTATACTGGAATTCTTAGGTTTTTTTCTTTCAGCTCTTGGGGGTCCAGCTTCATTGGTTCAGCACAATATCTGTGAGATTTTTTCCATGTTGCTGAGGTATCAGTATTTCATTCCTTTTTATTGCTGAGTAGTGTGCCATTGAACAAATATGCTACAGTTTGGTTATTCACTTTTGATGGACATTTGAGTTATTCTAGGTTTTGGTTAATATGACAATCGCTGTCTTTTAATTAGGATGTTTAGTCTATTTACATTTAATATCATCTTTTAACTTATTGTTTTGAAATCATTTTAGACTTACAGAAATATTGCAAAAATAGTTCAGAGAATTTCTGTATGTATAACCTTCCCTAGTGGGAACACTTTACAACAGAAAGTTGACATTGTTACAATTTTAAATAATTCGCAGATTTTATTCCAATTTCACCAATTTTCCCGTCTTTTTCTGTTCCCAAATCCAATCCATTATATCACATTAAATTTAGTTGTCATGTCTCCTTAGTCTCCTCCAGTCAGTGACACTTTCTCAGTGTCTCTTTTGTCTTTTATGACCTTGACACTTTTGATGTGTATGTGTATGGAATGCTCCTCCCTCAGTTTGGGCTTGTTTGATGTTTTCTCATGATTAGATAGTGGTTGTGTATTTCTGGCAAGAATACTACGGAAGTGATCGTGTGTCCTTCTCAATGTGTCATATCAGGGGATACACGATGTTGCTGTTTCTTACTACTGCTGATGTTAACTTTTGATCAGTTAGTGTAACTTTTGATATTGGATTGGTTAAAGTCTACCATACTGGTATTTGTTTTCCATTCATCCTCTCCCCTGCTGTGTGTGTGTGTGTGTGTGTGTGTGTGTGTGTGTGTGTGTGTGATTGCTTGCTCTAGGGCTAACTGTGTTCATCCTCAACTAATCAGGGTCTATTTAGAGTAACTCTTCATAGTCACATTGTAGCTCTCCGCAGTCCATACTTTACAAATGTGACAACAAACGTACAACAGTATAAGTCCATTCACCTGCTGTCATGCCTTAGTATGTTGTCATATCTTTCCTACATGTGCTATAAACCCTCTTACAGAGTTAGCACTTTTGCTTTAAACAATCAGTTGTCTTTTAAGTAAATTATGAGAAGAAAGAAAAGAGTCTTTTATACTTACCCTTGTTTACCGGTTCAGGTGCTCTTCATTCTTTCCTAAGTCCCGTTTCCAACTTGAACGATAGCCCTTTAGCCTTCCTTTGAGTGCAGGTCTGTTGGTGGATTCTCTCACCTTTCATTTACCCGAGAATGTCTTTATTTCATCCTTGTTTTTGAAGGGTATTTTTACTGGATATAAAATTTGGTTATTTTTCTTTGAGCACTTTAAAAGGGGTGTTCATTGTGTTCTGTCCTTTAGTTGTTGATGAGAAGTCACCTGTCTTTTTATAAACATTTGTTCCCTGTACATGACGTCTCCCCAGCCCCACAATTCGCACTGCTTTTAGGCTTCTGCTTTATGTTGCAGCAGTCTGACTGTGATGTGCTAAGCTCTGGTCCTTTTTGTGTTTAACCTTCTTGGAGTCTGGTGAGCTTCTTAAATCTATAAGGTAGTGGTTTTCATCAAATTTCAGAAATTTTTGGTCATAATATTCTTCAAATATTTTATCTGCCTCATTCTCATCCTGTTATCCTGATGTGTGTTTTTTTTTAATTTTATTGAGGTAGCATTGGTTAATAACATTATGTAATTTTCCGATATACAAGATTATAATTCAACATCTGTGTACTCTATCGTGGGTTCCCCACCCAAAGTCTAGTCTCTTTCCATTATCATATATTTGATCCCCTTTATCCGCTTTACCCTCCTCCCACTCTGCTGCTCTGGAAACCAGCATTTGTTGTCTGTATCTAGGTGTTTATTTTTGTTAGTTACTTTTTGTCTTATATTCCACATATAAGTGAAATATATCCTGATATTTTCATTACATTTATATTAGGCTTATTGATATTGTCACTCAGGTTCCTAAAATTTCGTTCATTTTTCTTTAATCCTGTCTTTCTCTCTGTTCTTCAGATTAGATAATTTTTATTGATGTGTCTTAATGTTCACTGACTCTTCCTTCTGCCATCTCCAATTTGCTGTTAAGATTATTCAGTGAAGTTTTCATTTTCGTTATTGCACTTTTTAGTTCTTAAGTTTTCATTTGGTTCTTTATGTAGTTTCCATTTTTCTCCTGAGAGTCTCTATTTCCACAATAAGACCATGTTTTTTAAGTTATTTGAACATAGTTTCCTTTAATGACTTAAATGTAATTATAACAGCTATCTCAGAGTCTTTTTCAGCTAAGTTCAGTATCTAAGCCACATCAAATTTAATTTATTTTGAATATGTTTCTCAACATTTCTCTATTTTAATTTTTTGTCTAGTGAGTTTTGATTGAATGGTAGGCATTGTGATAATATGTTCTCTGAAGTGTGTTGATTCTTGTTTGGGCAGACAGTTAAATGACTGGCTGATCACTTTGTGCTGGTGTGGGCTCAGTGTGACTTCTTTAGCATGGATCTGTAGAAAGCACAAACTTTAACTTGGCAGGACTCAAACACTAACTCCCCCTTTCCTGCAGATCCTGTTAGGGCTTGGTTTTACATTTTATTAGATTGGGTCTAGAAGAGGTCTTGCTCAAGGACGTGGTCTTTAGACCTAAGCCATGTCTCAGCTGGATTCCAGGGATGTTAACTACCACTTACTTTTTAAAAAATATCTGACAGTTTTATTGAGTTTTACAATTCACCCACTTTTTAGTGTGTAATTCAGTAGTTTTTAGTATAGTCACAGAATGGTGCAATCATCACCACAATCAATTTTAGAACATTTTCATCCCCCCAAAGAAACCCTGTACCTATTAGCAGCCATTCCATTTCCCCCCCAACCTCTCTACCAGCCTTAGGCAACTGCTAATCTACTCTGTCTCTGTAGAGTTGCCTGTTCTGGACATTTTCTAAAAATGGAATCATACAATAAATATGTGGTGTTTTGTACTGGCTCCTTTCACATAGCATAATGTTTTTGAGGTTAATCCATGTTGTAGCGTGTGTCAGTACTTAATTTCTTCTTGTGGCTGAATAATATCCCATTGTATGGGTTTACCACCTTTTGTTTATTCTCTCACCAGTTGATGGACATTAGGATTGTTTCTACTTTTTGGCTATTACGAATAATGTTGCTGTCAACATTTGTGTCCACGTTTTTGCGTGGAAATATGTTCATTTCTCTTGGGCAGATGCCGAGAAGTGGAATTGCTGGGTCATTTGGGAACTCTATGTTTAACCTTTTGAGGAACTGGCAGACTTTTTCCAAGTGGCTGTAATAGTTTACATTCTCACTAGCAGTGTATGAGGGTTCCAATTTCTCTGTATCCTTGTCAGCACTTTTTATTATCTGTCTTTTTAATTATAGCCATCCTAACAGATAATTGCTATGGACTGAATTACATGCCCCCCAAATTCACATGTTGAAGTTCTAACTCACAATGTGGTGGTATTTGGAGATGGGGTCTTTGGGGGTTAATTTGGTTAGATGAGGTCATGAAGGTAGGGCCCTCATGATGGGATTGGTGCTCTTATAATAAGACACACCAGAGGGTCTGCTCGTTCTCTCTCTGCCATATGCGGACACAGTGAGAAGGTGTCTGTCTGTAAAGTAGGCAGAGAGCCTTCACCAGAACTCAACATGCTTGCAGCTTGATCCTAGACTTCCAACATCTAGAACTGTGAGAAAATAAATTTCTGTTGTATAAGCTAACCTGTCTATGGTATTTGTTATGACAACCTGAGCAGACTATGTAAGACAGGTATATGAAGTGGTATTTCATTGTGGTTTTGATTTGCATTTCCCTAATATCTAAGGATATTGAGCATCTTTCATTGCACTAGTTGGCTATTTATATGTCTTCTTTGGAGAAATGTCTGTTAAGGTCCTTTGACCATTAAAAAATTGGATTGTTTGTCTTTTAATTGTAGCTTATCAGATAGATGATTTGCAAATACTTTCTCTTGTTTTGTGGGTTACTTACTTTTTTGGACGAATTGTTTGTGCATTGTTTGTGTGAAAGTTTGAACCATGTTAAATAGCTAATATAGGTCTCTGAGGCATCCTGTATTTGTTATCGATAGAGGAAGTAACCTGAACATCTTTAGAAAATCCAGTCAAACCATGATAAATTAATAAACTATAAATCTTCATATATTTGGAGTATTTAGTGTGTTTTTTTCTTGTAGAATAAGTAGGAAATCCTGTAACTGTCATTAATTGATAGCATTGGGGTCCCAGGAGCTCAGAAGCCCAGGGTCTTTCCTTGGGGACAGATGGCTTGTGCATCAAACCCCATCTGACAATTGGCTCGTGGAATGGGAGCCGTGGCTGAATGAGGCACCTGGTGGTCAGGGATCTTAGGGATGTTCAAATTCCACAGTAACTTGAGCTTTACACCTATAGTGTCTTTGCACAATTTTAGAAGCTTAGGGGTGCATGAGAGTCCTTTGAAAATAAAAGTAAACTTTTGGAATGGAAACTTGTATCATTATGTGTTGTGACAACTCTTCTCTCCCTTATCCCCAAATGCTACATGGTGTATGTCTTTTAAATAAATGTGAATTGAAATTAGTTTTGTATGTCGTGCTGCCTCTGAAGATAATTGGAGCTAATTAGAGATAACACCAAATTCTAACTGAATATGATCATCTTGTTAAATATTCTGAAAAGTATTTCTAGGAGTCGTATTTCAATGGCATGTCTGGCATTGGTGGTGAGTCAAGTCTCCCATGCCAGGCTGTTCTTTCCATCAACTAGCAACCTTGTATTTTATGGGAATCATTTTACAAGAGCAGGTGATAATATGATAATGCTTTGCATGTGTGTGTGACCTCAGGCAAATCACTTCCTTCTGCCATTTGCCCATCTGTATGGTGGTAAGAATGCTTTGAGGTGTTGGATTAAAGATGAGGCAGACGAGTCCTGACTTGGAGCGATCTGGAGTTGAGAACTCGCCGTCTGACTTCAAGGCCAGTACTTACCTTAGCGAGTAACAGTTTCTTCAGGAACCAGTGTGTGCCCTGTCACATCAGTGAGGTGTTGGGAGGACCAAATCAAGTAATAATATAGATGAGAGTACCTTGAAACTGCACTTGTTTCCACAAATGCAAAAGATTGAAGGAGGTGCTGTTAGGGTGGGGGTTTTCCCACCTTGTAGCCGATTGCCCACATTGAAATGGGCAGGAAGAGAACCAGGAGGCTTGGGAAAAGGAATGCAGGAACGGTGCACTTGGGGCTTTTGCGAGGTCTCCACACTGGTGGACTATGTGGCCCCAGATCGTCTCTGTGCAGTCCTGTTTCCTAAGCATTCTTCTCACATGTAACTTCCACCAGGTGATTTCTGTGGTTTCAGGAGGTCTGTGAGTGACTTGCTGTCACTTCAGAACTGCAGGGGCTTGTCAGCATTCAGCACGGTAGATTCATTTAATCCTATGGAGTGTCTCCTTGGCTATTTCCCTGGGGACACATTTTCTGTCCAAGACCCCTTGTTAAACATACATACCTACCTCAGGTTCAAGATTTAGGAGGGTACATGAGGTGAAGTGAATGAAATGAATTTCTGTGGAGAGCCCTTTCCCTCCAACATACTCTGCACTTTCTTCACAGGTGATCTTTCTCCAGAGGAGAAATAAAAACCCTCTTAAGGACAGATAACTGGGAATGTGGCTCACACCCAGGCCATAAGCTACATGTGTAAGATTGGGGTTATACTGTGCTTGGCTGTGACAGCAGAACTCACATCACGGGTCCCGAAATACAGCCAGAGCCCCTTAGTGCTTTGCCCTGTAACAGCTCCTACTGTAAAGGTCGCGTGTGCTGTGGTTGTGATGGAAGCTGGTGTTTCCATAGACCAAAGTGAATTGAATTCCCCAGTCACCTGTAAAGAGGCCCTGAACTGCCACCACAGAGAGTCAGGCATCAGACATTGGCTCTGAAGCAGTGACACTGAGCCGCTGGCTGTCCCATGCCTCACACCTGCCTTTGGTTCCCCACCCTTTGCCTGCTGGTGTAGTTGGTTTCAGCACGCTTGTGAGCGACCCCTGGTGTTCACACTGCCTGGGTTTACAGTGAAGGTGCTCATGCGTGGGCGCTGCAGCTGCGTGGCCTTTCCGTAGAGCTCACGTTGGCACTCCAGAGCCCAGGGGACACTCAGATCAGAATTTGCAAAGGCTCAACAGCAAGCATCTTATGTTAGACTTTCCCAGGCATGCTTGCTGTTGGCCAGAAGGGGTCGCCACTTGGGTACCTCTTGGCCACCTCTGTCCAGGCTACATGATCAACCATCCTTTCTTTTTTCCATTTTCTTTCGTACCTTTTTCTTACCATCTTCAGTGTGGCAAGCACATCAAAGGTGCTGTAATAAGAGGGGTTCTTTGGTAGAAATTATTCAATTCAAGAACTGTTTATTCACTGTTTTATTTTGTGGCAGGATGCTCTGTTAGGTTCTGCTGAATACAAACATGGTGAGACATAATTCTTGCCTGTAGGGTGTTTATGTTCCTAGAAGAAATAAAAGAAAAGCTACACAAATTACTGTCTGATGAGGCAGAACCATTTATTAGTTCAGAGATCGTGGGAAAGTCATTGAACGTCAACTTGCTTGTCACTAAAGGGGGTTATGCGAGTTCACCTTGGGAGGCTATTGTGAGGTTAGGGATGAAATCAAAATATTTTTCTTTTCAATTTGTATGTATCGTCTTTTCAAATGGCTACTAAGCTATTGGCACATAAATACTTATTAAGTAGTTTGGACTTAACTACTTACTAAAAGGAACTATTAGGGTTTTTTGTTTCTTTGTTTGTTTGTTTGTTAGGGACTCCATGAAAAAGTTACTGAGATGCTAAGCTTGACGTGAACCAAGAGTTCTTTGATTCTAAAATGCCTTTGGTTTTATGCTATACATTTATTTTCTATGTAAAAGAAAGAAAAACACTGCCAATTACTTATGCCTTTAAGATAGTCCCATGAAACATGTGAATTTATGCCAGCATTTCTTGCTTTGTAATTTCTTTCATCTGTTCCAAGGGATTTGTCCATTTCTCTTGCCTCCAGTTGCAGTTGTTTGCCCTGTAACAGGCGTCTCGTCGCAAGAAGTAACCCAACTTCATCTCCCTTCAAGCATCTTCCTTTTTTAGGTTCCATGCTTTTGGTCATAGCTTTGCAATAAAAGATGGGATTTTGGTCATTCCTCTGATGGCATTTTGTTTACTAATATAAAGTTTATATTCTGTCTTATTTCCCTGCCTTTCTGTGTACCAATAACTTTGTGTTTCAATGCTGAGTCATGGTGTCATCTTCTTGAAGAAATTTTAAATGGCAATTAAACTTGGTCTATGTGGTACCAACAGTGTACATCGCTCAACTGAAGTGACAACAATATGAACAACTGTGACCAAGTTCTGTCATTCAGAGGCAGTAATTATGTCCAGACTGCATCAGTGCAGCATTGGAATTTGTTTGGCTGACAGCATTGGAATTTGCATTCAGATTTCAGAATTGTTGAACTGTTGTAAAATGTATGCTTGAGTGTTATCCTGAGTGTCAACTTCAGTGGACTGATGGCGCTTCCTAGGACTGTATACTTTGTTAAGAAGGATTATGAGACTAAGTCAGAGTTCAGCAGGAAAGAGTGCTGTACGCCATTATCGTGTCTTTTAATTGATGTCTAGTAAGGTAAGAGGGAGCTGGGGCTTGTGTGTAGGGATTTGCCCTCCCGGATGAGAGTACAGAAAACGTTTTGAAGGCCACAATAATAGGGGTCAGGCTGACATAGTGAGACCCCAAAGAGTGGCACAGATGTAAGAGACAGAACAGAGGTTGATTCATAAGACTCGTCACCTCCACAGGTATGGGCAGGTGGCCGCTGCTTTACGTCTGGCTGACTGGAACATGTTTGTGGCACTCATGCGAGTAAGTTAGGGGCTGCATGGAAGGGGGAGTGGATGGATTCATTTCTGGACACGTTAACTTGGAGGTGCCTAGTCTAGCCAGGAAGCTGTAAAGATGGCATTGGAACATTCTTCAAGGAGTTTGGCAGTGAAGGATAGAAATTGAGCAGTAACTTGAGGGGGGTAGCAGAGTTAAGGAAAACTTGAAGGGGGGTCGGAACGGGGCATAAGATGCTTGAGAGAGGAGTGTGCTTAGTGAGCAGGGTCCCAGAGTGCTCTGGAGGGGAGGGAATGCAGAGCAGAGGGAAAGTCTCTCACCTGTAACTATTCATACTAAGTGGATAGATTGCAGATAACCAGCTCCTTGCTGTTCTCTCCGTCTGTTGCAGTTTAAGGTACTCATTAGTCCTTTCTGTTTCCTTCCTTTCCATCCCAGGGCTATCTGATTTTTCCTCCCCTTCTTCCTGCCGTTGTGCTATGCTTTCTTACTGGACTCTCCTTACTTTTATTGTGTTCTCTGCCTGGGTTACCTTCCCCCAGTCCCGTGGTCCCTGAGGACACAGGTTTCTTTTACTCTGAGGTAGAGGCTGTTCTCGTCATGGCCTCCTGATCCCTATCTCAGCTTTTCTTGGTGTCCAGAGAGTTTCTGTGAAACTGTCTCATACTTTCCTAACTTACTTTCTTCTGCTCGAGGTCTTCTTGGCTTTATGTTTCAAGCCCTTGTTTTCCCACCAGGACTGCTTCCTGCTCTCTGTGTTATTTCTCGTCTCACTTCTGGTCCTCTGGGCCTCCCGCTCGACCCTCGTCGTTATCATCACACCCTTTCGTAAGGTCATCTCCCACTTCAGTTACATTATCTTAGAATAAATGTTAGTATGTATAAAACACAATTATATTTTGATGACTCCAGTTCCAGCCCAGTGACTCATTTTCAATCCATAGAGCAATGGATTTTAATGGCTGAAAGGTAGGCTGGAAATCATCTAATCCAGCACTTTCCAACATGTGTTCCTCCCTAGAGGTTAATAGGTATTTGGTGAAAAAAAGGACTGTGATCAAATAAGTTTGAGAAATACTGGTTTCAACCAAATTAAACACTTAAAAAAAAAAACACCCACAGAACTTTAATATGTTTCACATGCAACGTAAATCCCCCAGGAAAGGGGGTGTTTCCCATCCTTATTTGACTATGGAACCCTTTTTGGAAGAGCAAGCCCCTGAGCTAATCCTTCGCCCTGTTTCACAGATGAGCAAACTCGCAAGTACTGAGAATCCCACATCACAGGTTATTCGTCTTAAAGGGACTGACGACTGCATCCGGGCTTTACAGCCCTTTGTGACAGTGCCACTCTGTGTGATGTTATGAACCTTTGACAGTGCATTCAGCAATAGTTTTAGCTCTGCTGTGAACTGACGCCAAGGGAAATCTGTTCTGAACTTTTCCCACTGAAAACGAGAAGTAGCTAAGACTCCAGTGAGCTCATGGTCAGTGTCAGCCCCTTTTATGAGGGGTACACGAGCAGCACTCCGTGGTCGCCGCTCCTGAGTGTGGAGCTCCAAGTCCATCCTGCCCAGACTGTCCTGCCCCTGGGCCTTGGCACATGCTCGCCTGCTGTTTGCTTGTCCTTTTGCACCTTAGGAGCCCGTGGGCCAACCACATTTACTGAGACGCACACAGTACTGCCCTCTCTTCTCGCCTCCCTGACCTCCCTGGGTAAGGTTGCTCTCTCCTTAAAACTCTCAAAGACACTTGTATACTCAAATTCTAACATACAACGTAGTATCTTCCTTCAGCTGTTTGGTTTTGATTTGTCCCCTCCCCGATGCAGACCCTTGAGGGAGAGACCCCTTCCCACTCATTACTGCGTCCGCAGCAGCACTCAGCACTTGACCCAGAGCTGGTCTTGGCCAATAGGTTAAATCCTTCTCTGGTGAGACTAATTGGTCAGAGGAAGCTGCGGGAAAGCCTCCCGTGTGGGAAGGCCATGGAAACCTTTCGGAGAGAAGCGCTGGGAGGAAACCATCGGACTGACAAGCAAGGGAGGGAAAACGTCTTCCAGGTGCAGGTCGAGTGGAAAAGGAAGACAATAGAGACATGACAGGGAAAAGGAACAAAAAAGGCAGAAGAAATTATCATCCTGGGCAGAGTGGGAAGTGAGGAGGGCAGAGGAGTGAAGGAAAGCTGTGATCTGGCAGGAGAGGGGGTGGAAGACTTTGAAGGGGCCGGGGAGGGGGAGGGGAGGCAGGGGAGGCTCGGTGCCCATATGGCCTCCAGGTGCCTGCTGGTTCTCTGGCCAATCCCTCACCCAGATGTTCACTCAGTGCCCAGGCCAGGCTCTGGCTGGCTCCCAAACATTTAAATAACGGAAACCATCTCAGAGGAGGCTGTATTTTTAGTGAGGGACTCTGGCTGTGGTAGGCGATGATTCTAATCGTCCAGATAGTTACTGGAGTGGCAGAGAAGCTCAGATAACCAAGGAGAATGGAATTCTGATTCTTACTTCCCTCCTGACAGGCTGTGAGATGCTGGGAAAGTCACCTGACCCTTTCTTCTAGATCACACGGTGCCATTTGTACCTAGGGAGAATAGTAAAAACCTATACAAGGGGTTGAACTTTAAAAAATAAATATAGGACATGTGCCAGCTAACAATGGTATGCCAAACTGCCAGTTGTGGTCCTCTCTAGGTGATAGGATTTTAAGTGAAATTTCTTCCCATTTCTTATTCTTTCTAACATTTCTGAAAGTGAACATATAATAAAGTAAAACACAAAAGTTACATTTCAAGATGCAAATACGAATTAATTGTAATAAAAACTAAATGTGTAGTGTGTGTTGCAGTAGCAGGTGATCGATACCTGGTCTCTTTATTTGAATTTGACATTGACTTTTTATTTGACAGAGTCAGTCACTTAACTTCTCTATACCTTTTCCGTGTATTAAAAGACAATCTAGAATGCCAGGTGTTAAGACCAATGTTAATAGTTAATGTCAGTGGTAACATGCCATTTAAAGGACAGATTCCTTGGTAGCAATCTGAGTTTGGGCTCTTTCTGAGAGGGCTGTGGCAGTGGGAGGGAGAGAGATAGTTGGGAGAGTCCTTATTTCTCCCTAATGACAGGCAGTAATCCCTGAACCCCTGGAATGCTGTGTCAGCTTCATTTGATCCCTAATTGTGCAGGGAAAGAACCTGTTACACACACAAGGTCACGGTCAAAAAGGCCTCCTTGTGTCTTTAGATCCATGGGGTGCTGCTAGCTATAATTGGACAATGGAAAGTGGAATGCTTCTCTTTCAGCATGGCATCTGGTGGCATAAGAATTTAGCCATTCACTGAGCTGAAGGAGCTTTACGTTCTGATAGGGATCATGGAAGAAGACCTTCACTTTATTCAATGACGTGATAGGTTCACCAGCAGTATTGTTTTTTTGTTATGATAAGACGTACATAACATACAATTTACCATTGTGACCATTTTTAAGTGTTCAGCTCTGTGACTTTAAGTACATTCACATTGTTGTGGAACCACCACCACCACCACCATCTCCAGAACTTTTTCATCTTCCCCAACTGAACCCCTGTCCTCATTAAACACTGATTCCCCCTGCCCTAGCCCCTGGCACCCACCATCTACTTTCTGTCTCTCTGAATTTGACTGCTCAGGTACCTCATGGAAGTGGAATCATACGGTATTTTTGTCCTCTCACGTCTGGCTTACCGCGCTTAGTATAACATCCTCACAGTTCCTCCATGTGTCGGTATGTGTACATACCATATTTGTTTATCAGGTCACCCATCAGTGGAGCATTATTGTTTTTGTATAGTTTCTCTAGTCAAGGTCTTTAACCTATTCTTAAATGACCGGATAACGTGTCTGTCTTCCCCACTGGACTGTGGCTCATTGATCATTATGTTTGTCTTTGTGCTTTGGTGCAGTGCCAGCTGGTCAGGAAGGTGCTGAGTACCTGAATAAATGGGTGAGATGGCCTCTCTGGAATATTTGCCCAGGAATCAGAACCCAGTTCTTCCCCTGAACATGATTTTCTGGGTAAAACTAAGCTGCAAGTCTTTAGTTCTCTGAGCCTTTTCATCTGTGAGTAACATTCAGGAGGCAATATTTGCCACTAGATTATTTGCTTGATCCAACCTCTTTGTGCTTTTCAGGTTAAGGTTGCTACTGAAACACTCAGGATTAACACTTAACACTTTTATCCCCCCAAAATTTGAATTTTAAGAAATTCAAAAGCTGCTCCATTTAAAACCACTCAAGACTTGTCATGGATTTATGGTGAAAAAGAAAGACCTGTTGTTACGTGGAAAGAAAATAACTTGAAACATGTCAAAACTCGGCTCTCCCTTTCCCATTCGCTCATAGGTAGGTCCTCCTCCTGGAAATCTCTCCTGTGCCACCAAACTTGTCTGTTTTCTCTCCTCTTTCTCTGGCCTTTTCTGAGACCCTAAATTACACTGAGTCTGCCTTTAGTTCTTTTACCTTTCCCTATATACTTTTTCAAACTGTGTCTAATCTATTATCTCTATATGGATGGTTCCCAAAACTTAATCTTTGGCCCAGACTTCTCTCCCGAGTTTTATTTCTATTCTCCAGCTGCCTCTGAGTATCTCTGTGTAGAGAAGTTCACGTGTCTGAGACTGAACCTACATTTCCTCTCACATCCACCTTCTCCCCAAGAATCCATCTTTACTCCTCCCGTCTCAGTAATTACTCAGCGAATAGTTACTGATCCTGGATAATACTAAATGAGGTGTGCCAAGCACCTTTCCAGGTGCATAATTAGCTGGTTAATCCAATAAATCAGAGCATCAGTTGCCAGGCCTCTAATGTATAGTCTCTTACAGTCCTTTTGCCTCTGCACCCTTTGCCATTACATTATGTATTCATTTCCTAGGGCTACAGTAACAAAGTACCACAAACTGGGTGGCTTAAAACAACAGAAATGTATTGTCTCACAGTTCTGGAAGCTGGAACTCTGAAATCAAGGCATCAGCAGGACTGGTCCCTTCTGAGGCCTGCGAGGGAGCGTATGTTCCATGCCTCTGCCCAACCCCCCAGCTTCTGGTGGTCACCGGCATCTTCGGTGTTCCTTGGCTTGTAGATGCACACTCCTGGCTTCCACTTCACATGGCTTCTCCCTGTGTCTCTGCACGCTGTCTTCCCTCTGTCCATGTCTGCTTCTGTGCCCAAATTTCTCCTTTTAATAAGGATACCAGTCATATTGGAGTAGGGCCCACCGTAATGACCTCATTTTAACTTGATTTCCACTATAAAGACCCTATTTCCAAATAAGGTCATGTTATGGATGGATGGATGGATGGATGGGTGGGAAGAAGGGAGAGAGGGAGGAAGGAAGGAAGGAAATATGAAATAATAAAGTTAGTCTCAGTCTGCCTTGCTGACCTCATGTCCCATCATCTCCATGTGTCCTCCAGCCAGATGTTTGGCTTCTGTTCTCCATACTGTCCCCTTTCTTAGCCTCCTCAAACTTAGAATTTAGCCTCATCCAAGGCCCAGCTCAAGTTCCATTTCCATGATGCCTCCTCCCCAGCTAATGTTTGCCTTCTTCTAACTCATAAAAGGTGCGATCAAATATATGGTGAATGTTTAAATTTTAAAAATTTATTGCAGTAAAAGACACATTGCCGTTAATCCCTCTCAAAATACTCCCCCTCGCTTCAAATACACTTATCCCATTGTTCTTGCCACTTTCTGAAGCACTTCTGGAAGTCCTCTTTCCTGAGTGTCTTTAGTTGCACTGCTGTGACTGCCTCAATGTCCCGAATCATTTTGACTTTGGTGAAGAGCCTGAAGTCGCAAGGCACCAGATCCAGTGAATAAGGTGGATGAGCACACACCATAGTATTTTTATTTGACAGAAATTGCTGTATCAGAAGTGATGTGTGACACAGAGCCTTTCTGTTATGATCAAATAATACAGGGAATGCTGCTGCCGAGTGCCATCCAACGGGAAGGCAGGGATCTTCAATCTGGGAAGCAGCGTGTTGAACCTTAGTAACTGTGTGTGACAAGTTTCAACTTGTTTGGTGCTGTCAGGTGTGAGCTACGGTTGAGAGAAAGTGTGTTTTGAAGTGTGCCATAAATCGTCCTCCATCATGACAACACTCCATGTCACCCATCACTTCTGGTACAGCAATTTCTGTCAAATAAAAACATTACAGTGTGTCCTCATCCACCTTATTCACTGGATCTGGCATCGTGTGACTTCTGGTTCTTCCCCAAAGTCAAAATGATTTAGGACAACTAGGCAGCCATGACAGTGCAACTAAAGACAGTCACAAAAGAGGCTTTCCAAAACTGCTTCAGAAAGTGGCAAGAATGATGGGATAAGTGTGTTTGAAGCGAGGGGGAGTATTTTGAGGGGGATTAACAGCAATGTGTCTTTTACTGTAACACTTTTTTAATTTAAACCTTCACTGTATTGTTTGATCAGACCTCGTAGCACTTTAGTGGTGCTTTTCTGTCGTACTTTTAGCTTTAGCTCTGTGTTACAGTGGTTTATCATGGAACTGTCTGGCTAAAAGGGAGCTTACAGATGGACCAAGACCAAGATATCTGCATTTGACCACTTGGGGACATCTTGAAATTATGACAGATCTCTGCACCCCACACCTAAAATTCTGATCAGCAGCTCTGGGGTGGGGCCCTGTAGTCCGTACTTTTAAAAGCTCCTATAGGAGATTCTGATACACAGCCAAGACAGAGAACCACTAATCCAGTCCAACCTCCTTATTTTACCTACGGGAAAATGGAGCTCCAACATTGATACATGACTTGTCAAGGTCACATAAGTAGTAGCAGAGCCATCCAGTGCCCTGGTTGTCTTATCTTTTCAATCACATTTAAGCAGTTGAAGAATAGGGTCTGTACCTCATTTATCTTTGTAACCTATGTAGGACCACTAGCATACCTCACTCAAGACAAGCATTTCACAATGAGTGTTAGTGTTTAGTGACTAGACTAGTGGCCATAATAAGAGCTCTAAGAGGACAGGTACCGAATCTGTCTTTGCTAATTTTTATTTCCAGCACCTGGTACAGTGCCTGGCACATAGTAATGTGCTCAGTTAACACTGGTTGAAGGAATGAAGCATCTACTGTGCACCAGGCTCTATAGTAGGTGCTCTACATACATCATCTCATTTCATTTAGTCCAACCAATGAAGTAGGTTTCAATATTCCCGTTTTACAGACGAGGAAATTAAGGACCAGAGGTTAGATAATTTGGTCAAGGTTATGCAGCAAATAATTGGCATAACTGAGTTTTAAACCTCATGTCTCTCTCTTCAGTTCTACAGAATTTACATGCTGTCTGTGCTGTTCTGTTCAAAAAGCTGTCAGTCACTCCAAAACAATATATAGTGCAAAGGCATTTAAAAGCCCCAGATGTTTAGAAGCCTCAGTTTGGTATACAACTCTAGTCTTGCTCTTCCATGAGGTAATATAAAAGGTTGTTCTACTGAAAGTTTTATTGCGTATGTTACAGAACATACAGTACTCTTACCAAGTGCATGCTTGAATGTGTATGACTCA
This sequence comes from Rhinolophus sinicus, assembly GCF_036562045.2. Lineage (NCBI taxonomy): Eukaryota > Metazoa > Chordata > Mammalia > Chiroptera > Rhinolophidae > Rhinolophus > Rhinolophus sinicus. Next base: position 111,474,791 of record NC_133752.1, on the reverse strand, counting down.
ATACTATCAAAAGCTTTACAAATATTTCATCCTCTTTCCCTTGTTTTTTCAGTGCTATTAAAAATTCCCCTCCCTTTGTAGGACACGAGTGCCAGGACTAGGGCAGGCAGAGTTCAGAGAGTGTCCCAGCATGAACTATTCTAATACCAGGTTTCAAATGCAAGCTAATGGTTGAGAAATCTGAGCGGGGTAATGTTGGCCTTACACACCTAGTCCCCTGCCCAGAACACTTGCGCGGTGAGCCGGTTCCATCTGCACCAGAGGCATCGCATGTCAGGGACTGGGTGTCTAGAAGTGACAGGGCTCTGGTTCCAGCTGTCAGGCATGAAAAGGAGACCTAAGTAGCCACATCTCAGAGACAGAGTGTCAGCTTTGTCATCTGAAATGTTTGTGTTTTTTTTTCTTTCCAGTTTGATGTTTTACTTGGATCTTGGCCTTGAATTTATACTCCATGTAGACGATTTTCTCGTTCCTGTGGCCTCCTTTTCATTGCTGTTGCTTCTGAGACCAGCCCTTTCTGATCCTGCAGCATCTCCCCTCACACCAGCCTCAGTGAGGTGGGAATGCATAAGAGGGGTCCCTTACCCCCAACAGGCTTTCGCTGAGTCCGATGGCTCACGTCATCCTTCCATGCCTACTTCCACCCTGTCCCTGAATTTTTCAAATATGTGTGTGTATTTCTTTCAAATTCTCACTTATCTTCCTTTCTTTTGAAGGGCTTTGAACATAATTACTTTAATAAAGTCTGTAGTCCTGTAAATGACCCAAGAGTTACCGACCAAACTGGGATCACAGAGCCCATTCCCAGGGAGCCGTGCTGCCGGGTCTTGCTCTCTTCTGTGTGCCAGGGTAGCAGATTGCATGCTTTATCTGACGACTTGGTGAAACTAAATGAAGTGTGGGGATAAACCCCTCGACAGTCTGGGGAGTGGTGTCTTAGTGTTGGATTTCTTAATACACTGAGGGACTTGGAAGCCACCTGCTGCCTGAATTATCAAACTGACCAACACAGGCCAATATATCCAATCCAGGCAGAATCTTTGAATAGTAAAATCCAAAACACTGTCCAAATTCCTTTGTAGTATAATACTGAACTCTTGCTGATTAAATCTTACTGGATTTCATAGACCATAAGCTGGGTTTGGATTTTTTTTTTATTATTGTAGTGATATCTGTTTCATGGAATCTGACCTATATTACTTCTGCCAAAAGGAATTCAAAATTACCAATTGGAGTTAATGTGGTACCAAGAACTAAAAACTTCTCATTCTCAGGAACTGAACAGGAGGGAGTCTTTAATGAAAGCATTGAGTCAGTCACTTTTGTGGCTTAATATTGCCATCATAGTTCCATAGGTTCAGAACAGATTCTCTAAGACAGGACGTGATAGCAATAAGCAAAGGATGAAGCATCAGGAAGCTGTACGCATGGAGGGGCTGAGCTAGGTTTTAAGGCAACATTTTGAGACAGTTCTTACTTAGGGGCCAGTGTGGAGATCCCTTCTGCTCCCCAAGAAATGTTTATTTCTTTTACTTCAATGTACAATTTTAGTGGGAAAACAGAGTTCTAGTTCTTTAAAAAAAAAATATGTTTAAAACCACTGGACTGGAAAATCACTACCTCAAAACTTTTGTGATTCAATATATGGTCTACCCATCAAATTGTCTACACCCCTGGATCGTACACTCATGTTTTTAGGAAAGCTTCCTACACCGATAGTCCAAGTCATCCAGGTTCAGCATGTAAGGAAGCTCATGCCTTATACTAGAGTCCAGACCAAAAGGTCCTTTAGGGCAGCAGGATGAGGATTCTTATCAGACGTAGACTAAGTCTGGGCTTACGCAGCAGTTTCTAGAACAATCAAAAGAGACAAAGTTCTCTAATACCTTGGCCATCGTGGCTGGACTAAGACAGGCCTGGTAGAGAGCTTTGGAAGAAAAAATTAGATTCCACCTGCCTGGACTTCCCAAGCTTTGTGGTACAGAATTCAGTCTCCCTGGTTATGAAATGGGGAGCAAGAGAATTTGAGCCCATGAAATTGACAAGGTAATTTGAGATGAGGCAATGAGAGCGATGATGATGGGACAATATTTGCTTGTTATCAATTTGACCTCTTCTTAATGTGTGTTATTTTTGTCCCCAGTGATTCTTCCTTGATTCCTGCATAAGGTGACCCAGGAATTTTCTTCCATACCGAAGAGGCACAACCATTGCTGCTCGACCAGCTTAGTTAGTTTGCGTCTACTCAGCTTCCTTCCGTCTTTCATCCCTGTCTGCTTTAAATCTTTATTCTTCCATAACGTATTTCCTGACTCATGCAAGTGAAATGATCCGACTTAGTTTATAAAACCAGAAAAAATTATTCCTCTGGAACAGAGTGAGAGAAAGATAAAACAAGACACAACAAACTCAAACAGAAAATGTAAAAGAAAGGGGGAAAAAATATATATATGTATGTATGTATGTATGTATGTATGTATGTATGTATGTATAGTTTTTCCCCTATATTATTCCCATTAAAATGAAAATTCCATGGGGAAGGAAATTGCGTCTGTGAAATGTGTAGTGAATTTCTTTCACATATGGGCCCTCAGTAAGCATTATTAATGAATGATAATGATTTGTCAAGTGATTGGAACTGTTTCAGGGGAGGAACGGGGAATGAAATATGGAGACATTCCTTCATCTCGGGGGAATTGCTAGGCAGGTCATCCAGATGTATTTCGTTTGGGGAGTTGTGAATTCCTTGTGTGTCCAACAATTGCTGTGTAATCATAGTTTGCTTTCTCAGAAACATACATGTATATTTAAAGTTTGCTTCCTTGAGGTCACTTTGGGCTGGGCAGTACAGGGTATAGTCCGGAGATATTAAGAATACACTAGAATAATTATCTTTAATAATATCACAATAATCTTAAAAGTACTTTCATAAGGGTGAGGTGTAAAGAATACATTAAAATTCTTACGGAACTACGGGAAAAGATGGGTACATGTTTAGCTCTATACATGCTAATATAATTAATGTGACCTTTCTATACGTATGTGTATTTATGGAGATTGTATATATGTCAGAGGAATGACATAGCATAAATGCATGTCTCTCTTTGTCTTGCCTTTTTTCTGCTTTTTATTTTTTCTTTCCAAAGGAAAGGGTAGTGGTTGTTTGTGTAGAGTATTTGTGAGGTGAGGGAGGGAACTACTGGTCAGGGAGTGGGAAAGTGAGACAGGGAAGGGAAGGCAGCGAATAATGGGTGGGATGCCAAGCTGGCGACCACTGGTGTCTATTGGGGTTGAACCCACTGGGGACCTCAGCCGGGGTAGAACACACGTGCCACCCCCCGGTCCCCCGGGCTGGAGTGGTTATCCACCAACTCCTGTCAGTCATTGTCCGAGGGCTCCCCAGGGAGCATTCATTCTTGGTACTTAATTTCTATCAGCACGGGCAAGGAGGGCTTGCAAAGAAACACAGGATCTGGTGTTAGAAGGTGGGCTCCTGTGCCCTGACGTGGTGGCAGGGGGGTCTGGGGAGGCGCCCACTGCATGCCCTGTACCTGCAGAACATACTTGCTGAACTGAGCTTTACTCCAGTCTTCGTGACTCCCTGTATGCTTCCTGGATCTAATAGCAAGGCTTACGTCTAATGTTGTATCTGGTTTTTCAAGGGAAAATGTGAGGCAAGGGATGATCAATGAAGCTGAGCCAAGTGTCTGTCACCTTGGCGTATCTTACTCAGAGCGTGCACTAAATAATCAATTACTCTTTGATGATGTGATCGTGGACACCAAGCGGTATTAATTCTCCTCCGTCTTCTTGGTATTTATCCCTTTGGAGTTCTCCCAAGAGGTGGTGGTATGATGGGAAGAGAATGGAGGCAGGGCAAAGTATGGAGTGCCCGTGCTGTCGTGTGACTCGGCTCCTCTTACCCTTGCCTACTGACTCTTGGGTGAGAGCTCACTGCAGGACAATGGCAAATTACATATGCCATCATTGTCAATAGTCCTGGCCCTGTCTGGCATTTATCACTAATAGCCAGTAGTTGCTATGCCCATTTGACTAGACAGTCCTTCGATCACTTTAGAATCTTGTATATATCTTGGATTTTCAGCTATACTTGTGTGTATCTCCAAAAGCATACTTTTGTATGGCAGTAGTTGCGAAACACTTTTTTAATCAGCAAAGCTTAAGCAACATAGCTCATCAATTGTATAAACTGATATAATGCTTTTTAAAACAAACACTTGACATAGTCTAATCATATACATATGTTGTTTCTTTGACTTTGAAATGGTTAGTTACCTTGGGACAGGGACACAGCATTTATCAAAGACTTTTAATAAATCTGGGTTTTTAATTGGTTTCTCACTAACAAGGTTGGTGCAACATTGTACCTCTCTCATTTGGGGTCGTTGTCGATAGCTCCATCTGCCTTCTTCAAGAATCACTTGAGGCCGGCCCAGGGCTCAGGCGGTCAGAGCTCCATGCTCCTAACTCCGAAGGCTGCCGGTTCGATTCCCACATGGGCCAGTGGGCTCTCAACCACAAGGTTGCCGGTTCGACTCCCGCAAAGGATGGTGGGCTGCGCCCCCTGCAACTAGCAACGGCAACTGGACCTGGAGCTGAGCTGCGGCCTCCACAACTAAGACTGAAAGGACAACAACTTGACTTGGAAAAGTCCTGGAAGTACACACTGTTCCCCAATAAAGTCCTGTTCCCCTTCCCCAATACAATCTTAAAAAAAAAAAAAAAAGAATCACTTGAGCCTGATGTACAGAGTGTGTACCTTCTATTGTACTTGTTCCTCAGATATTTATTGAACACCTTCCATATGCCAAGCTCTTTCCTGAGTGCAGGGGTCATGAAAACGAAGATATTTCCTGCACTTTAGTCACTTGAGACTTCACCACCCCAAGCCAGTATTTCTCTAAGTCTGAAGTTCCTTAACTGCCACTTCTTCTATCAAGTAAACTTCAGAGACCTCACTATCGAGGGTGGGGAAGGGTAACTGATATTGTGTGAGACGAGAGAAATGACCCAAGTTTGCCTAGGGCAGTCAGGAAAGGCTTCATGGAGGTAGTCAAGAAAAAAGGAGGATTTACAGCCAGATAGGCAGCGATAGAGCATTGTATGGCAAATTCATGCAATAGTTACTTTGATGGAGGGAACATTTTTTATAACAACTCTTTTTAAAAAAACTTTATTTAAGTGTGTTTTTCTAGAACCCATCAGCTCCAAGTCAAGTAGTTGTTTCAATCTAGTTGTGGAGGGCGCAGCTCACAGTGGCCCATGTGGGGATCGAACTGGTAACCATGTTGTTACAAGCACCACGTTCTAACCAACTGAGCTAACCGTCCGCCCTGTAACAACTTTATTGAGCTATAATTTATGTACAACAAATTGTTCTCATTCAAAATGAGAGTTCTCATTCAAAATGGTGAGTTTTGATAGATGTGTACCCCCATGAAATCACCACCTCAGTCAAGATACAGAACGTTTTATTCATCCTGAAAAGTTTCCACCTTTGCAGGCTGATGCAGGGAAAATTTTAATCTAAATAATGTGCCTCTTTCCATGAAGGAACACTTTTTTTTTTTTTTTAAGATTTTTATTGGGGAAGGGGAACAGGACTTTATTGGGGAACAGTGTGCACTTCCAGGGCTTTTTTTCCAAGTCAAGGTGTTGCCCTTTCAATCTTAGTTGTGGAGGGTGCCGTTCAGCTTCAAGTTGTTGTCCTTTCAGTCTTAGTTGTGGAGGGCGCAGCTCAGCTCCAGGTCCAGTTGCTGTTTTCTAGTTGCAGGTGGCACAGCCCACCATCCCTTGCAGGAGTCGAACCAGCAACCTTGTGGTTGAGAGGATGCGTTCCAACGAACTGAGCCATTCGGGAGCACCATCCCTTGCGGGAGTCGAGGAACCGAACTGGCAACCTTGTGGTTGAGAGCCCACTGGCCCATGTGGGAATCGAACCGGCAGCCTTCGGAGTTAGGATCATGGAGCTCCAACCGCCTGAGCCACCGGGCCGGCCCCATGAAGGAACATTTTGATCTGATCAAAACACTGTTCATTACTGTTGGCTATTTTGGTTACTGTGATGCACCCTCAACTGTCTCAGCCGTCCATAGGTGTCATCCCCTCTGGCACTGAAGAGTCCTCCCACTGGACCAGCATGTCCAGGTGTCCGTCCCAGAGGAGGGCGCAGGCTGTGCCTAGGCCAGGGTGTGCCAGGAGGAACCACGGACACGAGAAGGAGCCATTGGACAGTTGTGACCAAGGAAGTGATTTATACGTTAGATGTGTACATTAGAAAAATCACTCTCGGAAGTTATAAATGATGAGGATTGATTCAGGGCAGGGGTGGGGGCATGGAGAGGACGGTAAAACACTTGAAATCTAGATAGCAGAATCGCCAGGCTGGGATGTGCTGCTTGGGCCTAGGAATTACTTAGAGAAAGGGAGGAACCATACATATTTAACCCCCATATTTATTGTTTGGCCCACCAAGGGTGCCTTTTGTAGAGACTGTAGATTATTCGGGCAGGTAGAATAGGTTTGGGAGGAAATGTTTGGTTTTTAGATGTGTATGGTGGGACACAGTAGAGATGTCTAATAGTTGGGCCTGTGGGGCCAGAGGTCTGGGCTGAGCATTTGAAGTGACACTTCACTTAAGAAAATTTGTTCAGAACCTCCCAGTGTGCAGGCAAGCGTGCCAGCAATGCAAAGTGAGCCCTGGCATTGTCTGGGGAGTGTTCTCTGACCGCTAGACCAGGTTAGGTGCTCTTGACTGGGGTTCCTCACCCCCACCCGGTACTACTAGGTGCTTTTCCACTCGCAACATTCATCACACATTATGGAAATGACTTAGTGATTGTTCCCTTCCCTACTGACTGTACCCTTTGTGAGACGGAAGCAAGCTGTGTTCATTGCTGTACCCTCAGCTGCCAGCACAGGGCTGGGCACTGGTAGAAACTCAGCACATCTTTTCATGCTTGTCGGTTGGATGCCTTCATCACTCATGACTAGTGATCGTTCTAGGGAGAGGGAGTCACACAGAAAAGCATTGCAGAGCGGGCCCAGGGTGCTGTCTCCACAGCTTCAGACAGCACATGGGGACGCAGAGGAGAGAGTCATACAAGACCTCGCCAACTTCATCTGAGCCTGGCCTGGAAGGGTGAAGAAGACTTCTCCAATCAGACAGGGAGGGAGGAACATGCTAGAGAAGAGGGTACAACAGGCACAGGGCACAGAAGAGCGAAAGAGTTGCGTGTGACCAGGGACTTAGGAGGATGGGGCCTGGCAGGAAAGGAAGCTTGAGGAGTAACTGAAGGCAGACCTGCTGTAGTGAAAAGGTGGGGCTTTACTGCTTGTGCAGCGGGAAGCTAGTGGAGGCTTTTAAGCAGGACAGATTACATTTGTAGGAAGGAATCTCTGGGGATAGAGTAGAGAGGTTGGGAACCCCTCCCTCCCCCTGAAAACACATTTTAGCAGGCACTTAGGTGAACCTTATGTGGGTCAGCCAGGGACCACCTCTGGAGACACAATGATGTGTGTGAGGAGCTGCAGTAAGCTCAGGTGGCAGAGGGGGTCCCTTTGGAGGCAGGGACAGTGAGTGCGATTGAGAGCTGAGAAAGGCGACCCCAGTGGGGCAGCCAGAGGAGTCTTCAGAACCTTCTTCTGAGGGATCTGAAATTCAGGGCCTCAAAAATCCCAGAGCACTGGTGGTAATAAACCACAGGAAGCCTTGCAGTCCTGCCTTCTGCCTGAACGAGCAAATGAGCAAACAGCTGGATGTGGGCCGGATGGGTCTGTGGAAACTGTTGGATGTGGGAACGGCACGCCAGTGTGCAGCCAGCAGGGTCCTCTCTCAGAGACGGGATCTGGTCACAGCCCCGGAGAAAGACTTTGGTAGGATTTCACTGGAAAAGTTAGGGGCCTTCTTTTACAGATCATCTTTGATGAACTTAATGTATTTCAAAAGTACGTTTTGGCCAGTAATGATAAAAAAGTTGTTTCTGAACTAGATGGGAAAAGTCTAAATACATCATCTGAGTACAACAGTAAGTATCAAAAGTATCTCTGCCTGTCTTTTATTTGCCCTTAAAAATCTGCAAACATATGGTGATGGAAGAACTGACTCTGGGTGGTGAACACACAATGGGATTTACAGATGATGTAATACAGAATTGTACACCTGAAATCTATGTAATTTTACTAACAATTGTCACTCCAATAAGTTAAAAAGAAAATCTGTACAAACAAACATGAACAGACTCTGGACTCTTAAGAATAATATTTTCTATGGATATGTATATATATATATATATACACACACACACACACACACACACACACACATACAGATAAGCAAAACCCCAAGGGAGAAAAAACTTCTATAAAAATAAACACTCCCCAAAACTTTATCCTCCTTTGCTCACTGGAGTTGCTTTATTTCACTTTGAGATAAAAGTACATCAGTTTCTCAGGAGATGTTGATTGAAAGTTGAGCAAAAATCAAGTCAGTCTACCTCACTCCATTCCTCCCCAGGTGATTCCAGCCAAAAGCAAAGATCATGGTGCATGGCTGGGGTTAATGGTACTTTGAATAAACATTGACCCTGTGCTGCTCAGGACCCCTGGGGAAACTCCTTCTCATTGGTCAGTGAGAACACTGCTCCCAGCCCCACTCCCCTCAGAAATCCCACATCTAAAGTTTAGGAGGCCTGTCTGGGATCCGAGTCAGCCCTCTGCATCCCCTGCACCCCCAGCCCACTGATCTTTGCCCCCAGAATGGCTGTGGGCACCAGGCCATGCTCTGTGTCAGCGTCTGGAGCTGACAGTGTGGGAGCTTACAAAGGCACCTGTGGCTTCTCAGTAGGAAAACAGACTGGAGTGTGTGAGACCAGTTTTCCTGTGGACATTAGAGGGAGAGTGAGGAGGGGGCAGTGTCTCTGGGGAAGCGTCCGTGTGTGGGTCCTGTGTGGTCTGCAGGCTGGGCACGAACTTTCTTCCCTTGCAGGGTCTTGGGTGGAAAATGTCCTGCCCTGAGGAAGCAGCTCAGGGGAGCCGCCCCTTGCCCGGAAGCCTGCCGGCATGTGTGTTTGTGTCAGCAGTGAGATGCACGTGGCGAATTGTGTGCAATGCCTCCACACAGCCCAACAGGTTTTTTCTGTTTACATTTAACTAGCTTTGAACAGCAGGAGGAAACCTTAAATGTTTCCTTTTCTTCTCACAGACCCTTTCTCTAATAAAACAGAATTACTGGCAACGAAGCAGGGAATCATTCCGATCGTCATTTAAGTCAAGGCCCTGGTATGGCCTGGCCACCCTTAGAGACTCTTTAGCTTCTGCTGCGCTGATCAAGTCCAAGCCGGCGAAGCTGACCCGTGAAAGGCAGGGTGGCAGTTCCAGGGATGTTTTGGGGGGTGGGGGGCGGGCAGTACAGGCCATTGCGTGCTCATGTAGCCCCTCGCTCAGTATTTTTGTACCAGTGAAATCAGGTTGAAACTGACAGCAAGAGCAGCCTGGAGGAGATGGGAGAGAGACGCAAGGACAGCAGCTCGGCTTGGAGTAGGAGCAAGGTGTCGCCTGCTGGGGAAGGGACAGGAGATTGGTATTGTGTGTATATAAACCCGGGTTCTGCCACTGGCTGGCTCCTTCCTGTACTGAGCGCCATGTGAAGCAGCACCCAGCTTGCTTCCCTAGGCACACAGTGGGCGCACTCCTGTGCGTGTCCCGGTTACGGTCTGCGGCACAGATGAATCAGGCTGTGGGTTGGGAGCGGTTCCCAGTGAAACTCCTTTCTCTCCCACTCAAGAAAGCAGAGCTCAAGGCAAGTGTGAGGCGTTACTCTGCACCTCCAGCCCTTGGCACAGGACCCAGTGATAACAGATGCCAAACAAATATTTACCAAGTGAAAGGTAGCGCTCAATGCACAGTCATTTGCGTTTTTTAAAAAGTCATTCATAAACGCTAGCATTTTAACTGTTAGTTAGCAATTAATCCCAATAAACCAGCGGGATGTTTGATTGTGAACGAGGGCTGTGTGGGTTGGTGAAAAGGAATATTTGTGAGCATTTTTATAGGCTCTGAAAGTAGCTTTAGCTCTGTAACTGATAAAGCCAAGCGCACACTTTATTGGTCGTGCCACTTGACTGTCAGCACTGCGTAGATAAACTTGTAATGGTTCCTGAAAAAGACCTTTAAGAGACTCTAAAGCCACAAACCTGGGGAGAGAGACTGTGGGTGCTGCCTGATGACCACAGATCCGTCGGGGGCTTAACCTGTGCTGACAAATGCTTAATTTCAAGGTCTTACACAATCAAGATTTTCTGTCAGACCTAAGTTTGGGGCATTTGTCACCACCGTTGGCCACTCAGAAAGCTGTAGTTGGGTCCAAATAGATCCAGCCCACTCTGTCACCTGGGGCACCTCAGGGGAGAAAAGTGACATTATATCACTGAAGGGCAACTTTGTCATCCAAATTTTTCTGGACAATTGGTGTTAATTTAGGTATCACTTTTAAGAATAGCCTTAAATAGGCATATTTTAGTAAAAATAATATTTAACAACTGTGGTGTAGAGTGCCAACCAAATACAGTAATGACAGTTATCACTCATCTGGTCACAAGTTTGGAAGTTTCTGGGAAGTTCCAAAGCCTTTGGGAGGTTACGGGGATGGTTTTAGAAGGCAGATCAGGGGAAGCAGAGCCAGAGTCAGGAGTGCAGCCATCTCTACCTAGCAGAGTCTGCAGGTGCTAAAGTGAGATTGCTAGGCGTGGAGATGAGTCTAGAGTTAGATGACCCAGATGATAAGTATGCCTGTAATGATGGAAAATGAGTGAACAAGTAGAATTTCAGAAATGTGAAGTGATAAAACAGAGACGATTTGAGCAGGAGTTAGGGGTAGCCTTCAGTTATCAAGAGCATGAGAGAAGGAGCTAGAGAAAACACTGTAGAGAAGTGAGGCTCCATTACTGCCTGTGGATGACCCCACTCGGTGCCAGCTGGAGAAGTAATATTGCATATCTTCTTCATGGACTCAAGGGCATTTCCCAACTATTTTAGGTATACCTTTAGGTCAGAACGAACTTTCGAATGATAGCATTTCAACCTCAAGATAGAATTTCCTTCTCTTTAGACCATTAACAAAATTTTCACTTAGTTAATTCGAAAACCCATACTTTGTACTTCTTTTTTTTAAATTTTATTGGGGAAGGGGAACAGGACTTTATTGGAGAACAGTGTGTACTTCCAGGACTTTTTTCCAAGTCAAGTTGTTGTCCTTTCAATCTTAGTTGTGGAGGGTGCCGTTCAGCTTCAAGTTGGTGTCCTTTTAGTCTTAGTTGTGGAGGGCGCGGCTCAGCTCCAGGTCCAGTTGCCGTTGCTAGTTGCAGGGGGTGCAGCCCACCATCCCTTGTGGGAGTCAAACCAGCAACCTTGTGGTTGAGAGGACGCGCTCCAACCACCTGAGCCACCCCGGAGCTCAGCAGCAGGTCAGCTCAAGGTGCTGTGTTCAATCTTAGTTGCAGGGGGCGGATCCCACCATCCCTTGCGGGACTCGAGGAGTTGAACCGGCAACCTTGTGGTTGAGAGCCCACTGGCCATGTGGGTATTGAACTGGCATCCTTCACAGTTAGGGGCACAGAGCTCCAACCACCTGAGCCACTGGGCCGGCCCCATACGTTGTACTTCTTAATTCTAATTATGTTCATCTTGTTTTTTGAATAGAAAATTACGAACGTTGGTCTTAAGTTGGTTTGTAAATACCTTTGTGATCTATGAGAATCTGAAAAATGTTTATATTCCAAAGTACTAAAATTTTCCACTGCCCTGAAAAATCCGAGATGCACTGTTGTCACTATTTTATCAAATTATTGTTTCCAAATTGCGTTTTTACTCTTCCCCAAACTGGTGTTGGTAGGAAGAGCAACTTCTAAAGCAACCAGTATTTTGTTCAATACAGTTTGTTAAAAGGCCAGAGACGTATAAGAATACTGATGAATACCAAAATAATGGTGATAAGCCAAGGACAGAAGTAAGTAGGCATTCTGAGTAGTGAGTGATTCAGGAAGTGTGTCTGGGAGACGAATCTTGGAATAAAACTCCCTACAAGGCAGACTTATGTCATGATTTGCTCCTTATTTCAGGAGTCAGGCCCCCTTAGGCTCTGCTTTAGAGCTAGTCCACTGTCTCCTCCTTTGATGCCCTTGAATGTTTCACTTCACCTTTCTAAAGAAGTTCACCTTCTTCTAAAGTAGGTTAAGGATAATTCACTCCGGGAAAAACCTGTCACAACATCTTGATAACCAGAAGAAATAATTCACCAAACCTGTCTGTCATTATTTGGGAAGGGGACTCCAGGGGGTCCACCTCGCTTGCTTTCTTTGGGGAAACTGTGTGGTCCCCTCCTCTTGTAATACCCACCAAAAGAAACATGAAGGTCAACATAAAATACTAGCATGATGTTTGCATTAAGTATGAAATGTAATGTGTTAAATGTGATCATTGTGCTTCTCTCCATCTGGTTCTCAATTGTTTGGGGTTCTGAGAGAGAACTGAAAAATTAATAAGGCCAATATGTCAATAAGGTGTTCGTACTGATGAAAGCAGACCAGAGTTGGTTTCTTTGTTTTTCTGATTTTGACCAAAGGTATTTTAGGTACTTTGAAGAAAGGACCTGAAAATTATTACTCGGCCTGATTTGTTTTGAAATACATGCTGGCTTCTAACTTTCACAGCTGAACAGCCTAATCCTTGATCGTCCCAGAATGAGTTTAGGAATTTGTAATCATTTCCTTTTTACTGGGGATTTGCATCCATCATCACTCACCAGCTAGGTTTCAAAGGATGAGTAGTCTTTGTGCTGAGATAGAACGATGAGAACATAGGACCAATGAGAAATGTTCATCTTTGTATCAGTTACTCCTCCATGAACGTTCACGTATAAGTGACACCAAAGGAGGTCCTTCACAATACAGAGAAGACACCCTTCCGTAGTGCACATTTTTAAATGAAGACTCCAAATAGGGTAATAAAAATGGTCAGCATTTTATATTTTCGCCCAGGCTTTGCATTAGGAGTGTCATGGATATTTGCTCAGTTGAACGGAAGGGTTAATATGGTATAGGTAAGAAGGCTGTCTGGCAAGATTGGGACCACGACCTCTTGCCCTCCACAGCCTGGTATCCCTAGTGAATGCTCCCAGTCGTAGCAGTGTATGGGCTGGGTGCGAACTCTCCCCTCTGCATACAGAGCAGGGTTAGAGGTTAATGAATGAGTGCTCTCCCCACACATAAGATCCCATTCCATAGCGGTTTTATAGATGAGAGCTTAAATTGGGTCAGAATGGGACCTGCATGTTGCTTCTAAACTCTCTGAATCTTTTTGAAGTGATGTGTTCAAAGATGACATGCTTCCACCAGAGAAGGAAGAGGTAAGGCTCTTGTGCTTGGAGATCTGGGCGGCTCCTACTGGCTCAATATGTCTAAAAGCAGGACCAAATGGAAAACAAAGCGGGGGAAGGGGGAGGTCCTCGCTGCCCCCTATTCTTCTCTAGTAATCTCTTAAAAAATAATTGCAGACCCAAACCTCTGGCCTCCAGCACATTTTCCACTTGATTAGAGGCCTTTGTGGGGCAGGGAAAGGACCTGCAGACTTGTACATTGTGCAGAGGCCTGAAATGTCCAGCTGGGGTTTTTTTCCATCAAAAGGGGATTTTAGTAAAACCATTATCAGGGGCTTAAAGGAGAAAAGCTGTTGAGCTGCAAGTGAGGGGGCAGATTAGCATTAGCGGCTTGTTTTTGGCCCCAGTTGGGGGGGCGGGAGGTGTTTGCAGCCACTTGCACACAAGTGCCTTGGTTTCTCAGCAAGCTCCTGGCAGGTGTGAAGTAGGAATGGACACAGGAGTGGGAACCAGCGGGCTTGGGGATGGCACAGGGGGCTTTAAGTGTGGGCTGTCACGTGGAAGGAAGCAAGCTAGGTAGAGTTGCAAGGTAATGCTTGATACCCACGTGATGGTGGTGCGGCCATAAGACTCGCTTTGCTGCAGGTCACCTGGGCTCCCCACGGGGCAGTCTCCATGGACGTGGCAACAGAAACCAGGAACTCGGAAAGTGTCTGCGCTGGCTACTTTAGAGGGCAGATGGATGTCTGTGTGCATACCTTTGTTTTTATGGAGGAGGGACTAAGAGGACAGAGGAAGGTTACTAAAGCAGCCGAGTCTGCAGACAAATATTCAGGCTGCGTGGATTTGCAGCTGTGCTCCAGTGTGAGGGTTTGGGGAATATTACCTAAAATAGAATCTCTGTCTTAGGGGTACTGGACCCGTCAGCTATACCTTCTTGGCCAGAACGGAGTGTAGAAGCCCGAATCGTGTGGGGTTCGTGGGCGGTGTGGTGTTCAGGCTGCTGGAGCCACCCTCAGGGCTCCAGCTGTGTGAGGGATGTCACACAGCAGCCTGCCCTGGGAACACTCGCTTTGTTTCTCCCTGTACATCCTGTCGTCCTTGCTTGTTACCTGGAAGAATGGGATGGTGGAGAAAACATAGTAGTTAACCTGACCGCCATGAGCGTCCTGGAGATGCTGCTGGCTGAGAAGGGTGGGATGGTAACAGCTACATGTCTCTGAGCAGGGCATTTTCAGGCGTGTGGTGCTGTCACCTTACGTGCATTCCCTCAGTCACAGGTTTACCTCAAGCCAGCCTGCTGGCCTATTAACTGGAATTTTTGTCTCAAGTCAGATTCAAACGACCAAAGAAAGAGGGCCCATCTTGAAAACATGTGCTAGCCCAGGAAAGCTGTCCCTGGAGACTGCCAGGCGGACAGCAGCCTTCTGTGTGCATCCCGAGGGCCACTTTCGGGAACTGCTGGTGGCAGCGCTTTCTGCTGCCCCTCACTGAGTTTCGCGTACTGAGTCTTCATTATTCTGGCCCCTCTTCTGCCCCCGTGCTTTCTCCTCCTCAGCTTTGTGTGCAGTGACACATGGGCTCTTTTCTTTCCTCTACCACCTCTTTTCTTTATTCGGGTTGTTTTCCCTGAACCTGTATTCATCTGATGTGGTCACTAACAATGGCGTAACCCAGCTAGAATGTCCATAAAACTGCCCGGGGAGGTTGTCAGCTTCCGTAAGACCTTCATGGGCTGTGCCAGCAATGGTAATCTGCTTCATGTCTGGCCCTGAGTTCAGAAGCTTTTCCTGTCTTTTGTCTCATTCTCTCACCAAAAATGGCCTCTGTAACACCAAGCTCCTGAGCTGGGCCTCATCCAGCTAACAGCTTGGTAGGGGCAGCCGCAGGGCATTTCCGCCTTCTTCCTTCCACGTTTTTATTCCATGTTTGCACCAACTGTCCTTCAGATCCATGCTGTGATTCCCAGACAACTGAGCCGTAAGATGGAAGGGCTCAGGGGTCTCTCCTGCCCTCAACCTGTCTGTCCCTCATTCTGGCATTTTATGGAATCTGGCCCGTTGCCTCAGAAGTTCTTTCTCTTTGTTTTAATTTATGCTGTACCCTTTTCTAATGTTGATTTTCCATATTTAGGTATGTGAGCACCCTTACTTCTTTACCAGAGCCCTTAATCATTTTTCAGTTTCATGGACTCCTTCAGATTTTATGAGGATGTCTTTACCTGGGCAATAAAGAGCTCAAATTTTAAAATAATAAAAAATAGGTATTCCTAAAATTTAAAAAATATTTTTGTTTTTCCTCAAGGGACCTCTAGAATTTTTCATCACAGACAAGACACTATTTTTTTGTAATAAAAAAAGATGGCACTTTTGCTTTTATTGTTAAAATAGATATCTCCATGTATGATTGTAAAATTGTCCCCATTTGTTCTCTCATACTTCCCAAATAAGACAGTCTAACAGTATTGGTGTGAGATGGTCTAGGAAAAATGAGATGCTGATGTTTCATTCCCACAGCTTTCCAAAGCCCAGTGGCGAGCTGTGAGGAGGGCCATCTTTCAACTTGCTCCAAAACCAAAGTGCTCAGCACCTAGGCTGCTAGTTTCACTGGTATTTTGAAATTCCATTTCATCTTTTTGGCAACATAAAATTCCTCTTTTGTCAACTCTTATACCCTGAGGAAATTCTTTTTTTGGGTGTGTGTGGGTGTGGCGGGGAGGGAATGCGAGGTGGCCAGAGGGCATTTGTCAGAGGGTGGGAGGTTGTGGTTCCCCATGAAATACATGCCAACTCACAGACAATGCTGCCGCCTGCTGACAAGACGCAGGGTTTGCAGACTTTGTGGATAGATTTCATCTTTCCACTTTTCATCTTCCACATTGGGAAACAAATATTTCGAGTTTTGCATTAAACGTACATTTTGTTCCTTATAGTGGAGCTTAAAACCATCTTAATAATCTTGGGGTAAAGAAAAACACAAGGTCAGATGTCCAAGTCCGATACTGGTGTGGGCACGGTCCATAGCTACATGACAACTGTGGAGGGTGAACTGTGAGTGAGTGGATGAGAGGTTTTGGTTTCTTGGCGGCACAGGGGAGGTCGAGGAACAGTCCAGAAGGAGATAAAAATTATTTTCCACCCCACCTTTCAATAAAGTGTAGTGCTTGACCTCTGTCTCCTAACTTGCATGTACACATTTTTATCTCTAAAGCAAGTGGCGAGGGGGCTGTTTGCTGCTAAATCTGCGTTGTGCTTCCTGGAGCGCATTTCTGCCGTTCCTCCTGATTCCATTGACAGACTCGTATGTGCGGGAAAAGGACAGGCCAGCTGCCGTCCTTTGGGTCACACTGTTCTGATTGTGGCCATTTGACTCTAACCACAATGGCAGCGCATCTGGCTCCAATGCGCAGACGTCCAGCGAGGGTTGAGAGAGCCAGGCTCAGAAAATGTGAAGGCCTCCACTGCTTCCTCCAGCAGTAAGCTGCAAGCTCCATGACGGTCGGTCGGGAGACCACAGAACCTGGCCATACTGGTTTTACAGATTCCTGGGAGACTGTCTAAGTTTTGTGCACCTGAAATGGACTAGAAGAGCTGGAAATTGCCACTTTAATTTTGTCATTTTCATGTTGTTTGCTTAAGACACACCTACTGGTCCTTTTTAATTTTTGGTAGTTCACAGCAGTGGGCTTTTGAGCTATGAAACTAAGGCTTAAAACACTGAAGAAAAAATGGAAAGTACGAATACATTGTCTTCTATCTAAGAACATTAAACATTTTTTGCGGGAAACGAGTAAACTCGTCATATCGCTTTTTATACCAAAGCGCGGGAGACGAGAATAACACATATTTTGCACCTCTTTTTAAACTAAAACACTGAAAGTTTCATAGAAAAATATCAAATAGATCGAAAGATATGAATATTTTACGGAAAGTCTAATTTTGGCGAGAAAATGTCAAAAAAGCCCCGCGTTACGACGCGATTTGGCGGGAAAATGCCCGCTTACAAAGTGTTAAAAATTTGAGGGGCTTAACTATTGTAGTTTTACCCTTATTTTACCCATCTGTCCAATTTCAGCCTTGGTGATTTTATTCAAGTTTCTGAGGAATATCAGGATTAATTTTTTTGGTTCCTCCCTATTTAGGGATCGCTTCTCAAAAAGCAAACTGGAAGCAGGCAGCTATTCCTATACAAAATGTGTACATAAAAATGCCAGTTTGAGGTAAAGCTTTCTCAAAGAGAAATACAATTATGGATGTTTGTAGAAAACATTTCCATTCTTTTTAGATTAGGAAAACAATGATTTCCAGGCCATATTGAGTAATTTCACACCATTTATTTTTAAAAAAGTAATCTGGTCTTAAAGATCTGTTTTCCCCCAGTTTGATTCCAGTAACTGGGATCCATGATGAGTCGTAATTATTGACAGCCAGCTGTGTGCTGGGCCTGACCCTTCTGGAGTGTGGATTACGTAAATTGAGGAGTAATAAACATAAGAGGGTGCCTGATATTAACAAATTAGACCCTTTTACTCTTTTTAAACAAGAGGGATTTATAACTAAAACATCTGTGAAGTAAAGCCTTTTTATCCTTGAATGAAAATAGCTAGGGTTCTGGCAACTCGATTCTATTTTATAAAAGGATTGTGTGACAGACATTTGTAAACGTTTTAAACGTGTGTTAAGTTCTTAGCTTTGAGGCTACTTTATTGTAAGCACATTTCCAGCGCTTGTACTTCACATTACTATTTGTGACAAAGCGGTGTTTTGGAAACGGGCTCAAGTCCTCTGAGGACAACGGGTGACAGGTTTGACACTACTAGCTACTTGGGTACCTTATAGCCCATTCACCAACTTGGTTTTTCAGCATCTTGAATAACCCTATAAATGTTTGTGTAACTTAGTGCTTGTTAAATAGTAATAACTTTCAGTATTTGGGTTTTTTCACTCCCAAAGAAAATAGGCTCTGTTTTCCCCCCTTTCTGAAGCCAGGGGTCGGGCGGCGTTTTGCAGTGTCTCAGGGAAAGATCACAGCGCTCCCTGCATGTTGGTCACCCTCTGACGGGATCTTTCAGTCTGAAGCAGCCTTGGTTCTGATACTGACTCTTCTATCCCGTAGGCAGGAGCTGTTCACCCATCAAGCCTCTTTCTCCATTTATGAAATTAAAGGTACATTATCTGCCAGATTTGGGAAAACAAAAATTTTGAGACAGAGAAATTGAACACTGTGTGATGCCTAAATTCTCCCAGCAGACCACATCACATCCCACCTGTTTCTTTGCTGCCCCCGAGAGACCCCATTCTTCTCTTCTTTGTAATTGAGAGTACTTTCCACTTTCACAAATGAAAGCAAACTTAAGAGAATATGTGGCCTTTGTCTTTCAAACAAAGTCAAAGAGGAATGAGATAATAAAAACTTGTCTTTTTTAAAAACATGCTTTTTTGGGTTAACAGGCAGAGGAGTGCGCTTCTACTGTTTCACTGGGGGGGGATGCTAAACATACCCCCCCTCTATGTTTAGCTAGTGCTGCATAATTAAGATCTCAAGCTTATATTCTCTTGTACCTTAAAGACTTGGCTCTACATAATCCCAAATGTGCTGGGTTGGTACAAGCAACGGGCAAAATCAGAGCACTGCCTGGAAAAGAGGAAAAGACTGAAACTGATCACTTGTGGATATTTAACTTTACCAGTCATCTAGAAATACCCTTTTCTAGTCAAGACCTGAAAGTGTGTGCGTGTGTGTATACACACGTGCTCTTACTCCGTCTGTGTACTTACCTTTGATGTTCTCAATTATTAATAGTTGGCACCGATCCAACTATGAATGTCTCATGTTTGACAACATTCACTTTGAAAATTTTAACTTGCTACCTAATATTTGAACAAGTCCATTGACAAGAATGAGATAAATATGTGGCATAAGCATAAGCTTAGCTTTGAATGCAGCTTTCCAATTTCTAATCCTGTGCTTTCCCCATGATACACATTATTTAGTCAAAAAGCCTCACCCCTGACTCCTCACGGGTTCACAGTGGCACCAAATTTGGGTCTTGCCCTCCACTAAAGGGCTAGAATTAACTTTTAAAAGGGAAGAGAAAAACAGAGAGGACCTACCCAGGAGATGACTTACTACAGCCCCTTTCTAGAGCAGTGGCTGAGAGCAGAGGCCAGGCTCTCCTTTAGCAGCCTGGGAAGAGAAGGCTGTCAGAAGCTACAGGATGTCTTGGTTTTGTTTTACAAATCTGATCTTATACTCAAGAGTCTCTTATTCTTTGGAAACACAGTGGTCCCTGGGGGCCACTACCCTTTCCCCTTTGAAAAACTGAGTTCAAATTCTCTAAGCCCAAAGTGAAAGGTTTTACTTCTGTGCCCAAACCATCGTCTGTCTGGTAACCACTGCAGGAAAGCACGGGCTTTGGGAGGACAGGCCAGGCTTCAGTTACGTATTGTCTGTCCTTGAAGAGCAAGTTCTTACCTTTGAAAGGAAACTCCAATAAAAGGAACATTTGCTTTTTCAGATCCTTGTTGCAGATTTGAACCATGAAAGAATAGATCAGTTTGAGTTTCCTTAACTATTTAAGGGTGTACTTACTGTAAGTTAGGCAAGCACACTTGTCACTGCTGCCAAATGTGGAATCCATCAAGTATCCCGTCAGTCAGCCCCGCTGCCCCCCCTAACCCCCCCACCCCGCCCCAGTCTCCCCCCACGCGTTAGGACTCAGGAGTTGGGCAGGAAGGAGTCCATAGCAACAACGCCCAGCACTCTTAGCTAGAGGCCTGCCATGGTCCTTCCGGGGCTGCAGAAACTGTCTGAACCCCGCAGTCGCATTTACAGATAATCTTCAGTACAGACCTTACAGGGCTCCTGCCCAAAGAGACTTAGAAAAGAAAGGTGTGCGGAGCCCTTTCTTATTACCCAGTTTCTCTTGAGGTTTATTACTTCTAGATGATAAAATTTAGAGTTCCTACTTTGGCTTTTCAGTTCTGACGTTTCAGCAAATACCTGAACCAGATTTTTTCTGTTATTCTAAAAATTGCCCTTAAGTGAATTTTAACTTTTGGACCTCCCACAAACTGTATCAACTCCTTTTCTTTAGTGCTTCTATTCTTTAAAAGCATTTCTTTCCACTCTTGTAGGTATGGTGGAGAGCCTGTCCCTTTAAAGTAGTGCCCTGCGGCATGAGCTTGTCCACACTGCATTCAAACAGCTACCACTCACTTCTGTGAGGTCGTCTTACTGGAAACCAAGGTATGAGCAATAACTGAACCTTCTCAGAGCAGAAGGGAGCTGGGCTTTAGAAATGGGCCTGGTTTGAGTGCTGGCTCTCCTCCGCTGGTGGTGGGGTGCTTATGGGGAGTGGTATGCTTTATCTGGTAAACAGGATACTTGTTTTCGGCAAGTAGCTTTGAGGACTAAAAGGAGAAATTTACCAGTACCATGCAAAGTACCATGCAGTACATACTGTACACCATAGGTTCTCAACTCATACTCTTTTCTTCCTATCCAAAAAAGTTGAGAGATAAGAAGTTAACCTTGACTGATGAAAGTGGTTTATTTATCTTTTCCAGAGACACTCCAAATATATTAAGTATGCCCAGTTCAGGATGAGGACACTCGGCCCGTGATCTTAATTTTCAAACAGTAATTTACCAACCTTTAGTCAAGCTTATATTTAACCTTTAAAGTAAAAACCAAACAAAAGAGAAAAGCAGAAAACCCTTCCGTTTACAGTTGGTAGGATTATTTTGCGTACAAAATGAAGAATGTGAGCATGGAGCCTGAGACTTAGGAAGTGCTCAAATTTTTATTGACTGAATCTGTATAGCCAGCCATGCAGGCTCGTGGAAGAAGAAAAACCGTCTAAGAACCTATAGCTTGTGTAACCCTCGTGCGTTGTAGTGTCAAACGCTAAATTAAAAGCTGACCCTAATTCAAAGTCCCTGCTTCTTACTAGGGCTCGCACTCCCCCCCCCCCCCCCCCCAGGCAGTAAGCACTGTAACCTCCGAGGGAAGAAAGGGACCTACACCTTCCCTAAAGAAAAGGAAGATGGATCTAGTGTCAGGCTCAGTTAGACCCAATGTGACGGCTCTCCAAAATCGAACAGTGCTGCTTTTGTGATATGCTTAACAGAAAGCTTGGACATGTTACAAAGCAGTCTTATCCCAAGAGAAACCTAGGTTCTAGCTCTCTTCCTGGAAAGAGGTGCTGATACAAGAAAGTTTTATACTACTCTTATCAGCTCTTGCTGGGATCAGTATTTTTTGTTTAAAAAAATCTCAGACAGCTAAGAAAGACCTATGTGAAACCAAGAATATGAATTACTCCACTGTTGCAGCATTTATACTCTTCTGTTTCCACAGCCCAACCACAGGGTGTCAGGTTATTTAGTTATTGTCTAAAGGGAACGCTTTGCTGGAATTGTTGGTATTCATTTATCTGCCCCAAATTCAGCCTAAGAACCCTCACCCTCAGCTTTGGAAGTGCTTAAAATGCAAATGGACAAGAACTCCTGGCCAACCTCCCCATCCCCCAGGAAGACGCTTAAATACAGCCAGGCCTGGAGGAGAATGTTAAAAAGAGGGCTTGAGCTGCCCTCCTCCTTTCCACCAGGACCCTCACTCACACTGTGAGATTCAGTATGCATGACTGAGCCGGCGAGCAGGGAGCAAGGACAGCACTCTTTTAACTTTTCTGAACAATGGCTTCAGTTCCCTCCACCCTCAGCATTTCACATTCTCCTACACCCACTCAAAGTGCAAAGAAACCCATCTTTCTTCCCCACTTCCACATCTCAGGACCCATTTTTTGAACAGTACCCCTAGATGTCACTTCCACCCAAAGAAAAATTGGCCACCCTGGGGAAATTGTGACTCTTACAAATCTGGTTTTTAAAAAATGATTCACTTTGTTCAATTTCTTTAAATTTCCATGTTGTTGACAGTTGAAAACCAAGAATTATATAAATCTCCAATCTAATCACATTTCTAGAAACAAAACATTTAGATGTCAGTAGTAAACCTTATACAGAATAAATGTTTAACTGTGAGCTTAGTCATAGCACAGAGGATGCACCGAAGTCTACGCCTTATTTCCTTTTACTTGAAAGCACACAGACAGCAGCTGACTTGAGCAGGTACCCCAACACACACTGCCTTCAAAAGAATTCACAAATACAAGGTTTTTTGTTTTTTTTCAAAAACATACTTCATATTTCCTCTTTTATTATATAAATATCAGTTTAACCTTTTACTGTAAGAATATAAATGTTTTAAGAGGATCTTTGTTATTATTTATACAAATTCACAAACAGTATAATTACTTGATAAAGGTCTCTGGATTTCTTTAACTCCATGGTCTCGCATGTTGCTGTGGAGGATTCTAAAAAAATAAACAAACAAACAAAAAAATCCAACAAAAATATACATCCTACTCAAAAGCGATTTTTTTAAAGCCACAAGCCCCAACCCCCACCAAAATAAAGTCATCTACTCCATTTCATTTAGAAACAGAATTTTTTAAAACCCACAACTCCCATTTTATTAACAAAACAGAGATAAGACATGAATTTCAGTGTCCTCCCCTTCACATTACAGCCCCAGGGGCTCTGTAGGCCAACTCTGCTCCTCTGCTTCCAACAGGAAGCCTCACTGTGGGACCTTTTTTGGGGGAAACTTGGAAGAGGGTGAGGGTAGGGTAGAATTTGCATATATAATAATCATTTGCAAGACATCTCAAACAAACAAACAAACAAACAAAAAGTTCAACTCTCTTTTCTCCCACACATTTGTGCTATAAATTAAGTCAAGATTTAGGAACATCGTTGGGCCCTCAAATCCCAATGGACAAGGAGAAAAAGAAAAGTATAGCCAGAATGTGGAAGCGGGACATACTGGATGGACGGGGTTTGGGAAGAAGCCAAAACAAAAACGTACAAACCCAATGGGCATCTTTCCAGTCTAGGCACAAAAATGTTTTAGTTTCAAAATATCTCTCTTGTAGAATTCCAGGGCTTCAGAGAAAAAAGTAAACTAAAACGAGGTAGCCAGACATATATGTATGTATGTGTGTGTGTGTGTGTATGTGTATGTGTGTGTGTGTGTATATATATATATATATATAAAGCTTATATATATATATATATAAAATATATATAGAATATATTCAGCAGAAAAAAAAAGACCGTTTCAAATTTCTTCAAAAAAAAAGGAAAAAAGACAATAAAAATGAAATGAATGTGAATAACAGTACTGTAAAAAAAAAAAGTGATGAGAAGAGCGTGGGATTAGTTACAAAGTGGAAGAAGGGTGAAAAGGCCGTTGTAGTTGGGTTTGCTTTCATACATTTCAAAATAAAAACCAGATCACAGTATTCAAATGAAAGCTTAAGTGAAGGCAGACATTTTCCTCAACTCCCCAGGGTCGAGAGGACTAGTTACTCCCCACCCCCACCCCCATTTTCAAATGCAACGAAATGGGGATACAGTAGCTCAGTCAGCCCTCTGTCCCCCAGTAGAGAGGAGTGGGTGGGTAAGTAGCTGAGTCCCTCTCTCCATTCTCAGGCTAAAAAAGAGGGGAGTTCGATAGGGATAGCAGAGGAACCCCAGATGCAATGAATGGACGTGTAGTGGGGAGAAAATGAGCCTGAGGCTTCCTGTCACTGCCCCCATCTCATCCACTGCAGTGATCTACGTATGTATAAGTGTGTGTGTGGAGAGGGGGGCGTGGTGCTGACAGGAGGACGAACAGGGCGGGGCAAGGGGAGCTGGTGCTGCCGCCCTCACCTGACCTTCTCACTGTCCGTCATCTGCCAGAGTCCCAGGTTGAGTACCTTGAGGCAGGGCAGCTGCGTGATGCGCTCCAGGCCGCGCTTGGTGATTCGGGTACAGCCATACAAGTCTATGCCAGTGAGCTGGCTTAGGTGCTCAGCAATCAGCTCCAGGCCCTTGTCCGTGATTCGCACGCACTGTCCGATGTTGAGCGTGCGCAGCCCGTGCATTTGCCGCACCATGCGGTTGATGCCATCATCGCTGATGTGGCAGGAGCAGAGGGAGAGAGACTTGAGGCCGTCCAGCCCCTGCGCTATGTAAGCCAGACTCTGATCCCCCACCTTGTCACAGAACGACACATCCAGCCCAGAGAGGCGCAGGCTACCCATGGCCAGATGCATGATGCCCGTGTCACTGATGTTGTCGCAGGAGCGCAGGTTAAGGCTGCGGAGGCTACCCATGTGCGACAGGTGCAGGAGGCCCGCGTCCGAGATGCCTCCGCAGAAGCTGAGGTTGAGGAGCCTCAGGCCCGTCAGCCCCCGGGAGATGTGCTTTAGAGAAAGATCGGTGAGCTTCTGACAGTCCTGCAGCGTGAGCTGTTCCAGGCCCAGGCAGCCCTCGGCCGCGCTGCGCGTCATGCCGGCCAGGTGCCCAATGCCCACATCCGAGAGGTGGCGGCAGCTGCGGAGATTAAGGCTCTTGAGGCGCTGCAGGCCCCAGGCGATGAGCAGGAGGCCGGTGTTGGTGATGTTGCTGCAGCCCCCCAGCTCCAGAACCTCCAGGCCCTTGAGGTACTGGGCTATGCGGCCCAGGCTGCTGTCGGTGATCTGCTTGCAGAGGCTCAGGTTGAGGGCGCGCAGCGAGCTGATCTCCTGCACAAACGCGTGGCCCAGCCCGTTGTCGGTGAGGTTGTAGCAGCCGCTCAGGTTGAGGCTCTCGATGTTGGCCATGCCCTGGATCACGTAGCTGAGGCTGCGGCGTAGGCTCAGGATCTGCACCCGGCGGATGCCCCGGGCCTGCAGGCTGGGGAACAGCGACGGGTTGGCCCGGCGCAGGTGCAGCTTGGCCTCCACCCCCCGCCACACCGACTTGTGGTAGGCGGCGTCCCGCCAAGCCGTGCACACCTGCGCCGCGCGCCCCTTGTCCCGGACGTCCAGGTAGCCGAAGATCATGGCCAGCAGCTCGGGGAACAAGCATGAGATGTGGGTCTCCATCTTCCTCCTCCCCCCTCCGCGGCGCCGGGGGGAGGAGGCGACGAGAGCGGTTCGCCCTGGCCGCCGCCGCCTCGGGCCCAACGGACGGCCCCTCCCCGCCTTCCGGCTCCGGCTGCCGCCGCCGCTCCTCCTCCTGGTCCGTCCGTCCTTCCTTCCTTCCTGCCGGCTTCGCCTCCCTTCCCTTCCCTCCCCCCGCCCCGGGCTCCGCTCGGTCCTCACATCCCGGGCGGGGAAGGCGCCCCTCACTCACTCCCCAGACGGCCGGGCCGCCGCCGCCGCGCCGCCGCCTGGGGTCTAACCACGCCGCGTTCGGGCCGCGCCGCTCCGCCCGCGCCGCCGCCGCTCCCACGCCCCCTGCCGCATCCTCCGCCTCCTGCCACTGCCACTGCCACTGCCGCCGCCGCCGCTGCTCCGGGCCGGCGGGCCGCGAGGGGCCCCGAGGGCTGCGCGCACAGGCTCCGGGCGCCGAGGAGGCTTCCTGCTGCCTTTGTCTCTCGTCCGCTTTTCAAACCTCCCAGCCCGGGCCGCCCGCACTCCGCCGCCCAGGCGGGGGGACCAGGAGGCCACTCTGGGCCACCGGGCGCACGTTTCCTCGCCCTTGCCGTCCGCTGGCAGTTGGGAGCTGCCGGCCCGGCACGGAGGACGCGGCGGCCGGGCGGCCGGAGCGCGGCTCGGCGCGGACCCCGGGGCGAGCAGGCGGGCGGCGCCGTTGGTAGCGTCCGGGACGTACCCCTCAGCTCGACTGCTCCTTCGCGCGGCCCTCCTCCCTTCGCGCTCCCCCCGCGCGCTCGGCGTAATGGTACGAGCCTGCGCTGCCGGAACTGTCGGAGCCGTTACCCTGGAAACCGTGTTCGGCCGCTCCCCTTCCTTGGGTTTTAACCCTGTAGGTGCCATTTGAGAGCTGCTGTCAGCCAAGCTCTTCCCCACCCTTCTCCTTTTCACCCCGGAGCCCGCTATTGAGCCATTCCCTTACTCGGCCACGCCCCAACCTTGCTCCTTCTCTTTTTCTTTGCTACTGACGTCTGCACAGATTTTTCCCATAGCTTACCCGACAGTTCCTGACCCTTACTTTACACCCTTCTCCCTTTTATTATTATCCCTGCAAGACCCTCCTCCCAGTAGTAGTACTTAATAATCATCCCCTACTCTCCTTCCCTTTTTTTTTTTAACTGTCCCTAATGCCCCTTAGCACTTCTCTGTTCTCACACCATCAGTTCTCTCCAGGGGGTTGTTTCTCCTACGATTCCTTTCTCTCCAGTCCTTCCCCTAAATTATGGAGAAACTCAGCTGTATTCATTCATACCTTAGCTTAACACTGACCCTCTCCAGTCCTTGTTCTAGATTTATCCCTTACTACTTCCTTCTAGCATGTGCTGGGTGTTTCCAGACACCGCTGTGAGTGTGTTTCCCTCAGTGCTTTATATACCAAAACTTCCTCCACTTCCGCACTTTGCTGCTGAACTGTAAACTGTCTGAGCGCTGCAGATGCCCAGGCACCTATTCAGCCCGCTTTGCACTTAGAAGGCAGTAGCCTTTCCCTTAGCCTTGTTTTATGATCCTTTTCTTTCTTACTAGTCTCTTGGACTATATATACGCTGTATGGCCCAATTATGCTGATAGTCAATTTATTTGCGTGTGACAATACAGATTTACTTCTTTATAAACTAGAATGACTATTGGACTTGGTTTAAGGTGCTCCAGCAAATGTCTGTTTGTTTATAAACTTGTTTTATGGAACCGCGGCAGTATGCTGTTCTAAAATGTGGTTCCTGGGTCTTAAATGCCCACAGAGAGGATAGGATTTCAGAGACTCGTGTTAACCACCCCCAAACCAAGAATTTTTGAATCAGAGAAAATGACCCTCTATATTTTTAATGAATTTGTGGATCCATACAACAAAATACAGGACAACCTGATTTAGCTATTAAAAAGGAAAATGGTTTCATTGCTTCTTTGAGGACCTGAACAAGATTTTGAATGGGCTCCATTTTCAGCGTAGAGGAGATTGTTATTTTTTGGCTGCTTCTCTTTTGCCCAAGAGACCAGTACTAGACCAAGTACATACAGATTCGCTAATAGGCATAATATATTTTAGACCCCCACCTACCCACCTGTCCTGTTCCTAAATCAGGAAATACAGAAGCAAAAATTCTTCCAAGTTTGCTACCTCACCCACATTACACATGGTGTGAGGCCCATAGATGTTTTATAACCATCCGGAAATAATAGACTATACTGTTAGTCATTCAGAGGATTCTAGATGTGCTGTGGCAATAAGTGTCACAATTCTGGGGCATACCTGGGCTTATACTCTTCCTAGAGTGTATCTAGTCTCAAGTCACTTCTGCCTAAACTTTTCCCTTGAACTCGATGTGAAAGTCACTGTTGTTTGGATGTAGATGTGTTTGTATTTATGTCAGGGTCTTAATCCAAAACACTTTAATCCTCCTTAACACAAAACAAAAGTGCTAGACCACACTAGGAGGAGGCAGAGGGGGAATTTCTAGACTAAGGGCCTGACCTAAAGAGAAGGAGGAGCCTAGGGGATTTTTCCTCCTCTAGATAGGCCGTTATTCTCAAGTCTGAAGAATCATTCAGAGGTGATGGAAGCACTTTCTCTAAAAGTTGGCCACCTGGTCCTAGATCTAGCAAAACTTTTCTTGAGTTGAACTCTAGAGTTGTATTAATATAGAACTTTTTATTTAAGACATTCAAACAAAAATATTACAAGGATTTTCAGCAGTGTGATTATTTTCATGTTCGATAAATATGAAAATAAATATCAAGAAGCATCTAAGAAAATGAACATTAGTGGGGAAAAAGAAGTGTGGCATCGAATGAGCCCTGTGCCGTTTGGAGACCTGGTGACTTTATGGTATTAAGGGAATGACTCCCTTTCTGGGACTCAGTTTCCTCTAGCTTAGTCCTGCTATCTCTTTAGCCCTGGGAGTATACAATGTCCCTAATGCAGGCCAGAGATTAAGAATATTTTCACGTGCAGTGGCTTCTTGGTGGTTTTGGTCTAGGCTCAGATTTGGGACAGAAAAATAGAGGGTATTATGGACCAGAGACTCTGATGGTCTGGAAAAAATGTACACCAAAGTAGAAAATCATGGATAGCTGTATGTACTGTAAGGACGGGTTGAGATTTTTGTCTATAATTTAACAAGTTGAAACCAGAATGAATTTTTTTCCAAATGAGTTGTGAACTTCTGCTTAGAAGCAGAAATGACAGCTTTGTGGAAAGAGTCTCTCCAAAACTTTACCAAGAATCTTAAAGAAACTAGATTTTCAGATAGGGTGTTTTTTTCACCTGGGTGGAGCCTGGGGAAATTGAGAAGCCCAACCTAAATGTCAAGTTTACTTAAGGATGTATGCTTCCTCATTCAGATAGGGACCATCTGGCAGAAAAGATCAGAAGAGATCTGTAGCTTTTTAAACTCTTCTTTCAAAAATACACACAGTTGGCCCTTGAACAACACGGTGTGAACTGCGCAGGTCCACTACGACTCGGATTTTTTTCAATAAATACACAGTTGGCCCTCCGAATCCCCAGGTTTTGCATCTGAAGAGTCAATCAACCATGGATCGAAAACAGTATTTTCCGTCTACAGATGGAAATCCACGATGCCGAGAGCTCATTGTGTGCATTGTTCTACGCTGTTTTACATAAGGTACTTGAGCATCCATGGATTTTAGTATCCGTGGGGTCCTGGAACCAGTTACCTCCTGCAGATAGGATACCAAGGGACAGTAGTTAAGTTTTGGGGGAGTCAGAAATTATACACGGATTTTCCACTACATGGAAGTCAGCTCCCCTAACCCCATGTTGTTTAAGGGTCTACTGTACACCCACAAGTAGCGACCTAGAGGCTAGCTGATGGGTGTTGAATCAAAGGAGTTAAGATATTTTTTGGGTTTTGTATTAACTCTAACGTATCCATGTCACAATGCCTGCTATATAGTAGGCACTCTGTAAATGTTGTGAACTGAAATGAATGAGAACAATAATAACAAAACTATCTTTATGAAAGGCTTCAAACATATCACAACTTCTCCAAGAGTTCTGGACAGACAATAGCAATGGATATGTGAGGTTTATAAAGTGGTGCCTTTTTAACTACTTTCCAACTTCAAGATTTCTTGAGAGCAAATTCTCTGTATTCTTAATATTTCTAAACAGGAGAGTCTTTTGGGGCATCTCTTGGTTAGAATATTAAAAATAAGAGAGGAGGAGGACTTGATTCACTGACTGCAAATAGAAGATTTAAGCAGCAACAAAAAACCCAAATAACCTGATTTAAAAATGGGTAAAGGACTTGAATAGACATTTCGCCAAAGAATATATATACAAATGTCCAACAAGCAAATGAAGATGCTTAATGATTTGCGTTTGTTAGTGAAATGCAAATCAAAACCACAGTAAGAAATCACCTCACACTCATTAGGATGGCTACTATTAATAAACTAAGTGTTGGTGAGGATGCAGAGAAATTGGAACCTGGGTGCACTGTTAGTGGGAATGTACAGTGGTACAGCTGCTGTGGAAAACAGTGTGGCAGTTCCTTCAAAACTTAAAAGTAGAACTACGTACCTGTGACCCAGCAGTCCCACTTCCAAGTATACTCGTGTATCCACAGGAAACGAAAGCAGAGTCTTGGAGAGAGATTCGTACACGATGTTCATAGAAACATTATTCACAACAGCCAAAGGGTGGAAGCAACCCAAGTGTCCATCGATGGATGAACGAATAAAGAAATGTGGTGTGTACATATAATGGTATATGATTCAGCCTTGAAAAGGAAGGAACTCCTGTCACATGCTATAGTGTGAATGAACCTTGAGGACACTATGCTAAGTGAAATCAGCCAATCACGAGAAGACAAATACTGTGTGATTCCACTTATAAGAGGTGCCTAGAGCAGTCAAACTCAGAAACAGAAAGTGGAATAGTAGCCTCCCAGGGGCTAGGGAGAGGGGGAAATGAGGAGCTGTTGCTTATTGGGTGTAGAGTTTCAGTTTTGCAAGATGAAAAAGTTCTGGAGATTTGTTGCACAATGTGAATACATTTAACACTACTGAACTGTACACTTACAAATGGGTAAGATGGTACATTTTATGTTACATGCATTTTACGAAAAGATTTAAACAGAACAAACATATTGAAATAAACATGTAAGTAAAAAGGAAAAATAGGTGAACTTGTTCTCATGTCAACAAATTGCCAGAAACACCATCAGATATTTGTTTAATCTTCCCAAATTATTAATTTGCTATATCCTGTAAACATGGGCTTTACCACAATAAAAATAAGTAGCTAGAGCCCTCTCCGGAGGACTATACACGCTGTTGTCCAAACGGGAAAAACTCAGGAGACTGAAAGGAGGTACTACTATTAACCATGTCCAGATGAATGGCCACTCCCTCCTTCCACTCTGGAAGTGAGAAACTTGTCATTTGCCACTTTTGAATATTAACTTTAATATGTTTTTTCATATTTTCAGGCTCCAGATGAAAGGATTAGAAATACTTTGACAGAATAATCCCAACTATCAGCTATTATTTGTTAATATTAACAAGCACTATAGGTACTTGTTACAAAACAGGTAGCTACGATAACCCTAAAAAAAAAAAAAAAAAAAAGAGGCTGCGCTGTAAATGTAGCCTTCTCTACGGCACTGAACATTTTAATTTTTTTTTTTTTTTTAAATTGGGGAATATTGGGGAACAGTATGTTTTTCCAGGACCCATCAGCTCAAAGTCAAGTCATTTTCAATCTAGTTGTGGGGGGCGCAGCTCACTGGCCCACGTGTGAATCAGACCTGCGACCTGGATGTTATGAGCACTGCACTCTAACCAACTGAGCTAACCAGTCGCCCTGAACATTTTAATAGGTGGGTTTTCAATCACTCAATCATTTGGGAAATAGTAATACAATTTTTGTGCATGCTGTGCTGTAAAGTAGACAAAGATGTTGAAGTGATGTGTCTGCCTTTAAGGATTTAGGAGCAGCAATAAGCCAGCAAACACCTGCTGGCAGTGACCGTATTTATTAGTGTTACAGTGCCAGCAGAGTGATCGAAATAAAATGTTTCCATTTAGAGGATCACCACGGGGAAGCCTGGAATTTGAATAGGTGTTGATGGGAGGAAGGGCATTGCAGAGCATGGAAAGTTATTAAGAGAACAGGATGAAGTTTTTCCTTTCTTGTTTAGAAAAAAATAACGCTGTGACAGCAACCATACGTTGTCACACAGTATTATGGTTCTTCCATACTGAGGCATCAGTTAGGTTAATTTTTAAGAATCACCTTTTCAAAGAATTCTTAGCTTGCTTTTTTTGTTTGTTTTCAAGAATAAGGAAACTTTAACGCTTCTTTATCTGGAATTGGAATTCAGTAACTGAAGTCAGAACTTCGTAGTTCATGGTTTGGACTTTGCTACTGTTTCTACAACCAAGATTCCCTTGAAAAAAAAAAAGTTTTTAATTGGCTATCTCATTTGTCCAGTTCACCCCTTTCTGACGAGAGCTCGGTGTTACACATCCCGGCAGGGATGGAGAAAGGTTTCCATTCAAGGTTTTGCCTGGCTCCTGGGAAGGCCCTGGTGCGAGGGTGGCTTCTGTGCCCATCTCCCTTGACTGCCTGTGACTTGAGGGCCTCTTAACACACCTCTGTTTCTAAGGCAGCGTGTGAGCTAAATGCACACCACACTTGGAGTCTGAAGTTGTGCATCAGAACCCTAGATTTCCCATTACAGTTGCATGACCTACAGCAAAGTGACTTAAATTCTTTGAGCTTCAATTTCCCCATCTATAAAAATCAAAGTAATTTTTGTTCACAGAGCTATTATGAGAATTCATAGAGAAAAAAAATCCATGAGAAAGGAGGAGCCTAGTGTAGAACCTGGCACACAGTAGGGACCTAATAAATGTGTTTCTTTCTCTCTTTTTTTTTTAAATGAATGCATTGTGAGGGAAAAAAACCCACCCAGATGTTCCCCCAAATTGTACAGATAGGGGCCGGCCCGTTGGCTCAGGTGTTTAGAGCTCCATGCTCCTAACTCCGAAGGTTGCCGGTTCGATTCCCACATGGGCCAGTGGGCTCTCAACCACAAGGTTGCCAGTTCAATCCCTTGAGTCCCGCAAGGGATGGTGGGCTCTGCAACTAAGATTGAACACGGCACCTTGAGCTGAGCTGCCTCCCGGATGGCTCAGTTGTTGGTTGGAGCGTGGGCTCTCAACCACAAGGTTGCCAGTTCGATTCCTCGAGTCCCGCAAGGGATGGTGGGCAGCGCTCCCTGCAACTAAGATTGAACACAGCACCTTGAGCTAAGCTGCCGCTGAGCTCCCGGATGGCTCAGTTGGTTGGAGCGCGTCCTCTCAACCACAAGGTTGCCGGTTCGACTCCTGCAAGGGCTGGTGGGCTGTGCCCCCTGCAACTAGCAACGGCAACTGGACCTGGAGCTGAGCTGCGCCCTCCACAACTAAGACTGAAAGGACAACAACTTGACTTGGAGAAAAGTCCTGGAAGTGCACACTGTTCCCCGATAAAGTCCTGAAAAAAAAATTGTACAGATATACATTTGCTGACAGTTAAACATTTTTTAAACGTTTCCTGTTTTTAAAAAATATGCAGGTTAAAGGAGTGGAAACAGCAATAAGTGCAAGAGCATAATAAAATGATCCTTCACTTAGAGCAAACCCCCCTTTGCACCTCATTTTCTCCTCTGTAAGTCAAGAAGAGTAACATGTTCCGTTAAGTCACCAGGAAATAGTCCCAAACTCCTCCTCTTCCAGGCAGATATCCATTCTGTTGTCCTTGACCTATCTTTCCACTACCAACTCTTACACTTTCTTTTGTTTAGAGCAGTGGTTCTCAAGCTTGAATATGCATCAAAATAACTTTAAAGGCTTCTGAGTCAGAAGGTTTGGGGTAGGGCCTGAGAATTTGCATTCCTAGCAAGTGATGCTATGCTGCTGACCTCTGCCCACAGCACTGGGAACCACTGGTAGAACAACCTCCTACTACCCCCTTTTCTTACTTTAAAACTTTTGTTAAATTATATGCAGTCTCTCCCTTTTTAGTAAAATAAAAATAACGTAGAAAAGAAACTATGAGGTGTGATCAAACAATATGGTGAATGTTTAAATTAAAAAAAAACTATTATATTAAGAGACACATTACCATTAATCCCTCTCAAAATACTCCTTCTCACTCCGAACACACTTATCTCATCGTTCTTGCCACTTTCTGAAGCAGTTCTGGAAGTCCTCTTTTGTGAGTGTCTTTAGTTTCGCTATCATGGCTGCCTCGACGTCCTGAATCATTTTGACTTTGGGGAAGAGCCACAAGTTGCTTGGTGCCTGATCCAGTAAATAAGGTAGATGAGGACACACTGTAATGTTTTTATTTGACAGAAACTGCTGTACCAGAAGTGATGGGTGACATGGAGCATTGTCAAGATCGAGGGTGATTTACAGCACACTTTAAAACACATCTTCAAGGGTGGATGGGTGAATCAGTTGGTTAGAGAGCGAGCTCTGGGCAATGGGGCTGCCAGTTCAATTCCCACATGGGCCAGCGAGCTGCGCCCTCCGCAACTAGGATGAAGCTGCCACTCAGCTCCCTGGTGGCCAGATGGCTCAGTTGGTTGAAGCGCAGGGCTCTCAACCACAAGGTTGCCAGTTCGACTCCCACAAGGGATGGTGGGCTGTGCTCCCTGCAACTAGCAACAGCAACTGGACCTGGAACTGAGCTGCACCCTCCACAACTAAGATTGAAAGGACAACAACTTGACTTGGAAAAAAGTCCTGGAAGCATACGCTGTTCCCCAATAAAGTCCTGTTCCCCTCCCCCAATAAAAATCTTAAAAAAAAAAGGTGAATGTTTTGAATTGATTCAGGACATCAAGGCAGTGCGACTAAAGACATGAAAGAAGACTTACAGAACTGCTTCAGAAAGTGGCAAGAACAGTGGGAAAAGGGTGTTCAAAGTGAGGGGACGTATTTTGAGGGGGATTAATGGCAATATATCTTTTACTGTAATAAATTTTTTAAAAATTTAAACATTCACTTATTTTTTTATTGCACCTCGTGTGTCTTTTTTTTTTTTTTTTTTAAAGATTTTTATTAGGGAAGGGGAACAGGACTTTATTGGGGAACAGTGGGCACTTCCTGGACTTTTTTCCAAGTCAAGTATTGTTCTTTCAATCTTAGTTGTGGAGGGTGCTGTTCATCTTCAAGTTGTTGTCCTTTCAGTCTTCGTTGTGGAGGGCGCAGCTCAGCTCCAGGTCCAGTTGCGGTTGTTAGTTGCAGGGGGCGCAGCCCACCATCCCTTGCAGGAGTTGAACCAGCAACCTTGTGGTTGAGAGGACGTGCTCCAACCAACTGAGCCATCCGGGAGCTCAGTGGCAGGTCAGTTCAAGGTGCCGTGTTCAATCTTAGTTGCAGGGGGCGGAGCCCACCATCCCTTGCGGGACTCGAGGAATTGAACTGGCAACCTTGTGGTTGAGAGCCCACTGGCCCATGTGGGAATTGAACCGGCAGCCTTTGGAGTTAGGAGCATGGAGCTCTGACCGCCTGAGCCACTGGGCCAGCCCTCGTATGTTGTTTTTTACCCCCATTTTTTGTCTTTTAGATCATAAGCTCCTCTGATATGAAGACTAAATTTTTTCCCCAGTGATGTATTAAAAGAACCTAGGTTTTGTAGCCAGACAGATTCTGAGTTAAAATCTTCTTGAGTCTGTCACTTTTTAGCTCTGTGTCTTTGAATGAGTTAGTTAACCAGTTGAAGTCTTGGTTTTCTTGTCTGTAAAATGGGACTAGTGCTTTACACATCTTGGGAGTTTTGAGAGGATTAAATGGGATAACCTCCCAGGGCACTTCTTGATCATAATGAAAATAGTTCATATTTATTGAGCATTTATTGTGTATTATACATTATTTTAAGGTCTTCACATATATGAACTTATCTATTCTTCACAATATCTAATCTTCATACTGTAAGATGTTTCCATTATTATCTCCATTTTACAGAAAATAAAACTGTGGCATAGAGAGAAAACTTGAGCTCAAGACCAAACATCTGACTGAAGTGAAATATGATGTCTGTAGTCTACAACTATTAATAGAAACCCCATTCTAAACCATTGTGTTTTGCTGATTTAACAGTATAAGTTTAGCATCCCACCTTGCTAGGATGCAGTTACTATATGACACTAAATCAAGAGGGGTCCATGAAAGTAACGGTTAACAGTAAATGAGAAGACTTCCAGTCAAGGTGGAAAAGTAGGAAAATGCTGGGCTCACCTCCTCCCACGACCACATCAAATTACAACCAAATTACAGAACAGCCACCCTTGAGAACCACCTGAAGACTAGCTGAACAGAACTCCTATAACTATGGATATAAAGAAGAAGCCACATCAAGACTGGTAGGAGGGATACAGACACAAAACGGGCTGGTCCCACACCGATGTGTGGTGTTAAGAATCAGCAGGGAAAGACATCCTACTGACTGGGAGAAGATGTTTGCCTTTAATATATCTGAGAAGGGGTTAGTATCCAAAATTTAGAAATAACTCATACAACTCAACACCAAAAAACCAATCCAATTAAAGAAATGAGCAGAGGCTATATAGATGGCAAATAGACATATGAAAAGATGCTCAGTATCACTAATCATCAGAGAAATGGAAATAAAAACCACAATGAGATATCACTTTACATGTGTCAGAATGGCTATCATCAATAAATCAACAAACGACAAGTGTTGGCGAGGATGTAGAGAAAAAGGACCCCTTGTGCACTGTTGATGGTATTATAAATTGGTGCAGCCACTATGGAAAACAGTATAGAGGTTCCTCAAAAACTTAACAATAGAACTACCTTATGACCCAACAATTCCATTCCTGGGTATTTATCCAAAGACATCCAAAACACTAATTCAAAACAATATATGCACCCCTGTGTTTACTGCAGCGTTATTCCAATAGCCAAGATACAGAAACAACCGAAATGCCCATCAAGAATATCAGATGAAGAAATTGTGGTACATTTATACAGTGGAGTATTATTCTGCCCTAAAGAAAGAATGAAATCATACCATCCATACACGTGGATGGATCTAGAGGATATTATGCTAAGTGAAATAAGGTAGATTGAGAAAGACATATACCATATGATCTCACTTATATGTGGAATCTAAAGAACAGAATAAACAAACAAAACAGAAATAGACTTATAAAAAGAACAAACTGATGGTTGCTAGATGGGGGGAGGTTGGGGGATGGGTGAGAAAGATGACGGGATTAGGAAGTACAAATTGGCAGTCACAAAATAGTCACGGGTGGTTGGAACACTGTGCTCCTAACGCCGAGGTTGCCAGTTCAATACAGTATGGGGAATATAGTCAGTATTGTAAAAACTATGTATGGTGTCAGATGGGTACTAGACTTATTGGGGGGAATCACTTCATAAGTTATGTAAATGCCTAACCACTGCTGTACACCTGAAACTAATACAAAATAATATTGAGGGGCTGGCCGGTGGCTCAGGTGGTTGGAGCACCGTGCTGCTAATGCCGAGGTTGCTGGTTCGATTCCCACATGGGCCAGTGAGCTGCGCCCTCTATAGCTAAGATTGTTGTGAACTATGGCACTCCCTGGAGCTGGGCTGCCATGAGCAATGGGAGGTTGGCATGAACTGCCAAGGGCTGCTGTGTGCTGCCATAGGGTACTGTATGCTGCCATGAGTGGTTGGTGGCCATTGTGAGTGGCCAGCAGCCAGCGTGAGTGGCTGGCAGCTGGTGAAAGCTGCCATGAGCTGCTGTGAGTGGCCAACCAACACCCGCCGACGACTGCCTCAGCCGGGGGGATCGCAAGCCTCATAATACCAGCATGGGCCAGGGAGCTGTGCCCTACACAACTAGACTGAGAAACAATGGCTTGAACCGAAGTGGGGTTGGGGGAGAGGTGGAAGAAGAGAAAAAATTGAATTTCAACTACAATTTCATAATACGAGGTCGGACAATTAAGTTCACAAACTCATCCTAGAAAAAGTGCTTCATACCTCATTGCTGAATATCACTACACTCACCTTTGAAGTACTCCCCTTGGGAGGCTGTACACTTATGCCAGGTGCCAGCTTCAAAGCAGTTTTGGGGCCGGCCCGGTGGCTCAGGCGGTTAGAGCTCCATGCTCCTAACTCCAAAGGCTGCCGGTTCGATTCCCACATGGGCCAGTGGGCTCTCAACCACAAGGTTGCCAGTTCAATTCCTTGAGTCCCGCAAGGGATGGTGGGCAGTGCCCCCTGCAACTAAAATTGAACACGGCACCTTGGGCTGAGCTGCCGCTGAGCTCCCGGATGGCTCAGTTGGTTGGATCACATCCTCTCAACCACAGGGTTGCGGATTCGACTCCCTTGTGCCCCCTGCAACTAGCAACGGCAACTGGACCTGGAGCTGAGCTGCGCCCTCCACAACTAAGACTGAAAGGACAACAACTTGAAGCTGAATGGCACCCTCCCCAACTAAGATTGAAAGGACAACAACTTGACTTGGAAAAAAGTCAAAAAACAAACAAAAAAAGCAGTTTTGGAACTCTTTCTGGAATGGCCATCACAGCTGTCGTCATATTCCCCTTGATGTCCTGAATGTCATAAAAATGTCTTCCTTTCAATATTTCCTTTATCTTTGGGTAAAGAAAGGAGTCATTGCGGGGCCAGATCAGGTTCCAATGCAGTTATTTGTTTACTGGCTAAAAACTCCCTCACAGACAGTGCCCTGTGAGCTGGTGCATTGTCATGATGCAAGAGCCATGAGTTGTTGACGAAAAGTTCAGGTCGTCTAACTTTTTCACATAGCCTTTTCAGCACTTCCAAATAGTAAACTGGCTTAACTGTCCAGTTGATACAAATTCATAATGAATAATCCCTCTGATATCAAAAAAGGTTGGCAACATTGTTGCAGCAAGTTCCAGAACTTAATTGTCAGACCTTGTATATATTCATTCATGGGATGTAAAGTACAGGATAGGGAATATAGTCAATGGTATTGTAATACTTAGGCACAGGATAGTAGACTTGGTGGGGTTATCACTTTGTGAGTGGTGTAAATGTCTCGTCATTATGTTGTTTTATACACCTAAAACTAATAATTAAAAAAAAAAATCAAGAGGGATATCTCAGCTGTGGAGGTCCCCCCTGAGGAGTGAGGGGTCCTAAACCTGCACTGGAGTCCAATGCCAGGAAGAGGATTTCCCACAATATCTGGCTGTGAGAATCAGCGGGATTCAGTCCAGGTGCGACAGAAGGCTGCTGTAGACACAGGCATCCTCTTAAAGGGCCTGAAATCAGTGATACCTTGAGACAAATGAAAATTAAAATACAATGACCCCAAATGTGTGGGACACAGCCAAAGCAGTTCTAAGAGAGAAATTTATAGCAATGCAGGCCTACAGCAAGAAACAAGAAAAAACCCCTCAAACAATCTAACCTTAAACCTAAAGGAACTAGAAAAAGATCATCATCAACAACAAAAAGCCTTAAGTGAATAGAAGAAGGAAATAATAAAGGTCAGAGCAGAAACAAATGAAATGGAGTCTGAAAAAAAAAAGGAAAATATCAATGAAACCAAGAGCTGGTTCTTTGAAAAGATAAACAAAATTGATAAACCTTTAAGCAGACTCATCAAGAAAATAGAGGACCCACATAAAATAGAAATGAGAAAGAAGTGACAACTGACACCACAGAAACACAAAGGATTGTAAGAAAATACTACAAACAATTATATGCCAACAAATTGGACAACCTGGAAGAAATGGGTAAATTCCTAGAAACATACAGTCTTTTAAGACTGAACAAGAAGAAATAGGAAATCTGAGCTGACTGATTACTACTAACAAAATCAAACCAATAATTTCCAACAAACTGAAGTCCTGGATCAGATGGCTTCACAGGTGAATTTTACCAAACTTTCAAAGAAGAATTAACACCTATACTTCTCAAACTAATAGAAAAAATTGAAGATGAGGGGAGGCTCCCAAGCTCATTTTATGAGGCCAGCATTACCCTGATTCCAAAACCAGACAAAGACTTTACAAACAAACAAACAAACAAATTATAGGCCAATATCCCTGATGAACATAGATGCAAAAGTCCTCAGCAAAATATTAGCAAACCAAATTTAGCAATATGTTAAACAGGTCATCCACTATGATCAAGTGGAATTTTTTCCCTGGGATTCAAGGTTGGTTCAGTATTTGCAAATCAATTAATAAGATATGCCACATACACAAAATGAAGGATAAAAATCATATGATCATATCAATAGATGCAGAAAAAGTGTTTGACAAAATCCATTATCCATTTTTGATAAAAACTCTCATCAAAGTGGGACTAGAGGAGCCATACCTCAACATAATAAAGGGCATATACAACAAATCCACAACTAACATCATACTCAGTGGGGAAAAGCTAAAGTGTTCTCCTTAAGATAGGAACAAGACAAGGATGCCCACTTTCACCACTTTTTTATTCATCATAGTATTGAAAGTCCTATCCACAGCAATCAGACAAGAAAAAGAAAGGCACCCAAATTGGAAAGGAGGAAGTTAAATTGTCATTATTTGCAGATGACATAGAGAGAACACTAAAGATTGCACCAAATTACTGCTAGAACTAATAAATGAATTTAGTAAAGTAGCAGGATACAAAATTAATATTCAGAAATCGGTTGCATTTTTATATACCAATGACAGACTATCAGAAGGAAAAATTAAGAAAACAATCCCATTTACAACTGCATCAAAAAAAGAAAGGGAGGGGCTGACCCGGTGGCTCAGGTGGCTGTTGGAGCAGCTGGTTTGAGTTCCACATGGGCCAGTGAGCCTCGTGCTCTACAGCTAAGATTGTAAACAACGGCTCTCCCTGAAACTGGGCTGCCAGTGAGCAGTGGGAGGTTGGTGTGAGCTGCCGTGGGCTGCTGAGTGTGCTGCTGCAGGCTACCGTGCACTGCCATGAGTGGCGGTGGCCAGCATGAGTTGCCAGCAGCTGCCGAGAGCTGCCATGAGCTGCTGTGAGCGGCTGACAACCGACTGCCTCAGCTGGGGGAGCACAAGGCACGTAATACCAGGATGGATCAGGGAGCTGTGTCCTACACAACTAGACTGAGAAACAACGGCTTGAAACTGGAGTGGGGGTTGAGAAGGCATAAGAAGGGAGAAAAAAACAACAAAAAACCTAGGAACAGATTTAACCAACGGGGTGAAAGACCTGAAAATTATAAGACATTGAAGAAAGAACTTGAAGAAGATATAAATGAATGGACTCATATACCGTGCTCATGGATAGGAAGAATTAACATCGTTAAAATGTCCATACTACCCAAAGCAATCTATAGATTTAATGCAATCCCTATCAAAATGCCAATGGCATTTTTCAGAGAACTAGAACAACTAATTCTAAAATTTATATGGAACCACAAAAGACCAAAAGCCAAAGCAATCTTGAGAAAGAAGAACAAAGTTGGAGGTATCATGCTATATGATATCAAACTATACTACAAGTCCACAGTAATCAAAACAGCATGGTACTGGCATAAAAACAGACACATAGATCAATGGAATAAAATAGAAAGCCCAGAAATAAACCCACGCCTATATGGTCAAGTAATTTATGACACATAAGGTGAGAATATACAATGGAGTAAAGGCAGTCTCTTCAATAAATAGTGTTGGAAAAATTGAACAGATGTATGCAAAAAGAAAAAAAAAAAAGACCACTTTCTTAACACCATATAAAAAAATACACTCAAAATGTATTAAAGA
The DNA here is from genome assembly GCF_036562045.2 of Rhinolophus sinicus. Classification (NCBI taxonomy): domain Eukaryota; kingdom Metazoa; phylum Chordata; class Mammalia; order Chiroptera; family Rhinolophidae; genus Rhinolophus; species Rhinolophus sinicus. The sequence continues at coordinate 111,433,594 of NC_133752.1, read as the reverse complement.
CTTAAATGTAAGACCCCAAACCATAAAACTCCTAGAAGAACACATAAGCAGTAAACTCTGTGACATCTCTTTTAGTAATATTTTTTTCTGTTATGCCTCCTTGGGCAAGAGAAACAATAGAAAAAAAATAAACAAATGGGACTACATCGAACTAAAAGTTGTTGGACAGCAAAAGAAACCAACAAAACGAAAAGACAACCTACTAAATGGGAGAAGATATTCACCAATGATACATCTAATAAGGGGTTAACATCCAAAATTTATGAAGAACTCATACAATTTAACACCAAAAAAAAAAGCAATCCAATTAAAAAATGGCAGAGGACCTGAATAGACATTTCTCCATAGGACATACAAATGGCCAATAGACATATTAAAAGATGCTTAATATTATCAGAGAAATGCAAATTAAAACCACAATGAGATATCACCTCACACCTGTCAGAATAGCTGTCATCAATAAATCAACAAATGACAAGTGTGGGTGAGGATGTGGAGAAAAGGGAACCCTCATGCACTGTTGGTGGAATTGCAAATTGATGCAGCCACTATGGAAAACAGTATGGAGGTTCCTCAAAAAAGTAAAAATAGAACTACCTTATGACCCAGCATTCCACTTCTGAGTGTTTATCTGTAGAAATCCAAACATTGATTTGAAAGATATATGCGCCCCTAGGTTCATTGCAACATTATTTATGATAACCAAGATATGAAAACAACGTAAGTGTCCACCGATAAACGATGGGAAAAAGAAGTGGTACATATATACAATGGAATATTACTCAACAATAAAAAAGAATAAATCTTACCATTTGCGACAACATGGATGAACCTAGAGCGTATTATGTTAAGTGAAATAAGTCAGACTGAGAAAGATAAATACCAAATGATCTCACTTATGTGGGGAATCGAAAAACAAAATAAACAAAACAGAAGCAGACTCAGAGAACAAAGTGATGGTTGCCAGATGGGACGTCGGGTGGGGGGCTGGGTGAAAAAGATGAAGGGATTAAGAAGTACAAATTATAATTTAGAATGTGGAGGGATAAACATTATTTTAATGCACAGACATAGTTAGTGCCTGTAGGGCTTCCTCAAGAATTGCTTTGAGTTGACTTTTTTTTTTTAATGATAAAATTATCTTTCTTTTTTTTTTATTTTTAATTTTATTAAATTTATTGGGGTGACAATTGTTAGTAAAATTACATAGATTTCAGGTGTACAATTCTGTATTACATCATCTATAAATCCCATTGTGTGTTCATCACCCAGAGTCAGTTCTCCTTCCATCACCATATATTCGATCCCCCTTACCCTCATCTCCCACCCCCCACCCCCCGCCCCCGTTACCCTCTGGCAACCACTAAACTATTGTCTGTGTCTATGAGTTTCTGTTTCTCATTTGTTTGTCTTGTTCTTTTGTTGTTTTTGGTTTATATACCACATATCAGTGAAATCACATGGTTCTCTGCTTTTTCTGTCTGACTTGTTTCGCTCAGCATTACTCTCTCAAGATCCATCCATGTTGTCACAAATGTTCCTATATCATCTTTTCTTACTGAATAGTATTCCATTGTGTATATATACCACAACTTCTTTATCCATTCATCTATCGAAGGACATTTTGGTTGTTTCCATGTCTTGGCCACCGTAAACAAAGCTGCAATGAACATTGGAGCACACGTGTCTTTATCTCTAAATGTTTTCAGATTTTTTGGGTAGATACCCAGGAGAGGGATTGCTGGGTCATATGGCAATTCTATTCGTAATTCTTTGAGAAACCTCCACACTGCCTTCCATAACAGCTGCACCAGTCTGCATTCCCACCAACAGTGTATGAGGGTTCCTTTTTCTCCACAGCCTCTCCAACATTTGTTATTATTTGTCTTGTTGATGATAGCCATTCTGACTGGGGTGAGGTGATATCTCATTGTGGTTTTGATTTGCATTTCTCTGATGATTAGTGATGTGGAGCATTTTTTCATATGTCTATTTGCCATTTGTATGTCCTCTTTGGAGAAATGTCTCTTCAAGTCCTCTGCCCATTTTTCAATTGGGTTGTTTGTTTTTTGTTGTTGAGTTGCATGTGTTCCTTGTATATTCTGGATACTAGCCCCTTATCGGAGGCACTGTTTGCAAAAATCTTCTCCCATTCAGTTGGTGGCCTCTTTATTTTGTCAATGGTTTCTTTTGCTGTGCAGAAGCTTTTAAGTTTCATATAGTCCCATTCGTTTATTTTAGCTTTTACTTCCATTGCCTTTGGAGTCAAGTTCATAAAATGCTCTTTGAACCCAAGGTCCATAAGTTTAGTACCTATGTTTTCTTCTATGCAGTTTATTGTGTCAGGTCTTATGCTTAAGTCTTTGATCCATTTTGAATTAACTTTGGTACATGGTGACAAATAGCAGTCCAGTTTCATTCTTTTGCACGTGGCTATCCAATTCTCCCAGCACCATTTATTGAAGAGGCTGTCTTTGCTCCATTGTATGTTTTAGCTTCTTTGTCAAAAATTATCTGTCCATATTTATGTGGTTTTATTTCTGGGTTCTCAATTCTATTCCATTGGTCTATGTGTCTGTTTTTCTGCCAATACCATGCTGTTTTGATTATTGTAGCCCTGTAGTACAAGCCAAAGTCAGGAAGTGTGATACCTCCATTATTGTTCTTTTTCCTTAAGATTGCTTTGGCTATTCGGGGTCTTTTGTGGTTCCAAACAAATCTGATGATTTTTGTTCTATTTCTTTAAAATATGCCATTGGGATTTTGATGGGGATTGCATTGAATCTGTATATTGCTTTGGGTAATATGGCCATTTTAACTATGTTGATTCTTCCAATCCATGAGCACGGAATGTCTTTCCATTTCTTTGTGTCTTCTTCAATTTCTTTCAAAAATGTCTTATAGTTTTCAGCATATAGGTCTTTCACATCCTTGGTTAAGTTTATTCCTAGGTATTTTATTCTTTTTGCTGCAATTGCAAAAGGAATTGTTTTTTGTATTTCTTTTTCTGAGATTTCATTGTTAGTATATAGGAAGGCAATGGACTTTTGTGCGTTGATTTTGTAGCCGGCAACTTTACTGTATTCGTTGATTGTTTCTAATAGCTTTTTGGTGGAGTCTTTAGGGTTTTCTATATATAGCATCATGTCATCTGCAAAGAGTGATAATTTAACTTCTTCATTCCCAATTTGGATGCCTTTTATTTCTTTCTCTTGCCTGATTGCTCTGGCAAGGACTTTAACACTATGTTGAAAAGCAGAGGTGATAGGGGACATCCTGTCGTGTTCCTGAACGTAGAGCAAAGGGCTTCAGTTTTCTCCATTAATTATGAGATTAGCAGAGGGCTTGTCATATATGGCCTTTATTATGTTAAGGTATTTTCCTTCTATACCCATTTTATTAAGTGTTTTAATCATAAATGGATGTTGTATCTTGTCAAATGCTTTTTCTGCATCAATTGATATAATCATATGATTTTTGTCCTTTATTTTGTTTATGTGATGTATCACATTGATGGATTCGTATGTTGAACCATCCTTGTGCCCCGGGATGAACCCCACTTGGTCGTGATGAATAATCTTTTTAATGCATTGTTGTATTCGATTTGCTAGAATTTTATTTAGGATTTTTGCATCGGTATTCATTAGAGATATTGGTCTGTAGTTTTCTTTTTTGTGCTGTCCTTACCAGGTTTTGGTATCAGGGTAATGTTGGCCTCATAAAATGAGTTAGGGAGTACTGTCTCTTCTTCAATTTTTGGAAGAGTTTGTGCAGAATTGGTATTAGATCCTCTTTGAAGGTTTGGTAGAATTCACTAGTGAAGCCATCTGGTCCCGGACTTTTGCTTTTGGGAAGGTTTTGGATGACTGATTCAATTTAGTTACTGGTGATCGGTCTGTTTAGATTTTCCAGTTCTTCATGGTTCAGCCTTGGAAGGCTATATGTTTCTAAGAACTTGTCCATTTCTTCTAGGTTGTTGAATTTGGTGGCATATAGTCCTTCATAGTATTCTTGGATGATCCTTTGTATTTCTGTGGTGTCCGTGATAACTTCCCCTTTTACGTTTCTGATTTTGTTAATCAGTGTCTTCTCTCTTTTATCTTAGTAAGTCTAGCCAAGGGTTTGTCAATTTTGTTAATCTTTTCAAAGAACCAGCTCTTTGTCATATTAATTTTTTCTATTGTCTTTTTGTTCTCTATTTCATTTAGTTCTGCTCTAATTTTTGTTATTTCCTTTCTTCTGCTGACCTTGGGTTTTACTTGTTCTTCTTTTTCTAGTTCTTTAAGGTGTAACATGAGGTTATTTATTTGGGAGTTTTCTTGTTTCTTGAGATAGGCCTGTAATGAGATAAATTTCCCTCTTAAAACTGCTTTCGCTGCATCCCAAAAATTTTGGTAGGATGTATTTTCATTGTCATTTGTTTCTATGTATCTTTTGATCTCTCCTCTAATTTCTTCTTTGACCCAGTCCTTCTTTAAAAGTATGTTGTTTAGTCTCCATGTATTTGTGTTTTTTCCCGCTTTCTTTTTACAGTTGATATCCAATTTCAAAGCCTTGTGATCAGAGAATATGCATGGTATGATTTCAATCTTCTTAAATTTGTTGAGAATGTTCCATGTACACTAGAAAAGAATGTATAGTCTGATGTTTTAGGATGAAGTGCTCTATAAATGTCAATTATGTCCATTTCATCTAATGTGTCATTTAGGGCTACTGTTTCATTATTTATTTTCTGTTTGGATGATCTATCCATAGCTGTCAATGATGTATTTAAGTCCCCTAGTATAATTGTGTTTTGGTCAATTTCTCCCTTTAGTTCTGTTAGAAGTTGCTTGGTGTATTTCGGTGCTCCCTGATTGGGGGCATAAATATTGATGACTGTTATGTCTTCTTGTTGTACAGTCCCCTTCACCATTATGAAATGTCCATCTTTGTCTCTTGTTATCTTTTTCACCTTGAAGTCTGTTTCATCTGATATCATTATGGCTACACCTGATTTTCTCTGGGTACCATTTGCTTGGAGTGTCAATTTCCACCCTTTCACTTTGAGTCTATGCTTGTCCTTGTAGCTGAGATGTGTCTCTTGGAGACAGCATATGGTTGGGTTTAGTTTTTTGATCCAATCTGCTACTCTGTGCCTTTTTATTGGTGAGTTCAGTCCATTTACATTTAGGGTGATTATTGATATGTGAGGATTTCCTGTCATTCTATCTTTAGTTTTCTGGTAAGGCTGTGTCTCCATTGTTTCTTTGCCTTTTTGTTGTTGTCTATTATTTCTGTGTGGTGGTATTCTATGATGTTTCTCTCTGTTTCTTCTTTTATTTCAGTATATATTTCAATTCTGGATTTATTTTGAGTGGTTACCCTTAAGTTTATGTAAAAGAAAGTTTGATATTTAGAGTATTCCATTTTCTTCAGCACGCTTACTTTCTCCATTCCCATATTCCGGTTCAGGCCTTTACTCTCCCCCTTTTTGAGTTGTGGTTGCCACAAATTGTCCCTGTTGATGGTGGTCGAATAGCCTCCTTTAGTATTTCTTGTAGTGCAGGTCGTGTATTAGAAAATTCCCTCAGCTTCTGTATGTCTGGAAAGGTCTTTATTCCTCCTTCATATCTAAAGGATATCTTTGCTGGATATATTATTCTTGGCTCATGATTTCTCTCTTTCAATAGTTTGAATATTTGGTTCCACTTCCTCCTGGCTTGTAGAGTTTCTGCTGAAAAATCTGATGATAATCTAATGGGCTTTCCTTTGTAAGTTACCGTCTTCTTTTCCCTGGCTGCCTTGAGGATTCTTTCTTTGTCGTTGATTTTAGACAGCTTCAATACAATGTGCCTTGGAGAAGGCCTGTTGGGATTGAGGTAACTAGGTGTTCTATTTGCTTCTTGGATTCGAGGGTCCAGTTCTGTCCACAAATTTGGGAAGTTCTCATCGACAATTTGTTTGAATATATTCTCTGTTCCTTCTCTCTTTCTTCTCCTTCTGGTATGCCCATTATTCTTATATTGCTCTTTCTGATGGAGTCAGAAAGTTCTTGTAGAGTTCTTTCATTTCTTTTAAGTCTCAAGTCTCTTTCTTCTTCTATTTGTGTCATTTCCAGGTTTCTATCTTCGATGTCACTGATTCTTTGCTCCATCTGGTCAACTCTACTACCTAAGCTGGTTATTTCATTCTTAATTTCTTCTATTGAGTTCTTAATCTCCAGAAATTCTATTTGGTTTTTTTTAAGATTTCAATCTCTTTCGTAAAATGCTCATGCTGTTCTTTGATTGAGTTTCTGAGTTCCTTTAACTGCCTATCTGTGTTTTCTTGTATCTCGTTGAGTTTTTTCAGAACTGCAATCTTGAATTCTCTGTCATTTAAGTCACATATTTCTGTATCTTTAAGTGCCTTCTCTGGAGATTTTCACTTTCTTTCTGAGCTATCTTGTTGCCTTGGTTATTCATGGCGATTACTGGTTTACTATTTCTCTTCCTAGACATCTACAGGAGTGACTTCTGCAACAGGTTGATAGAATGCGGTCTTTCTTTTGTTTGCCAGTGCTTGTTGGTAGAATGTTTTATTATTTCTCCAACTGCAACTTATTTTTCTTCTCCCACACAGTAGTGCTATGTTTTCCCTGCACTATTCCAACTTCTCACACAGTGGGGTAATTCCCTGGGAGACGGGCTTCTCCTCTGTTAATAGTTCGTCTAGGTCACAGGGCGCAGTGTCCCGGTGGGTATGCGGAGAGCTTTTGATGTTCCAAAGCTCTTCCAGCTCCTGATTCAGAGCCCGTGTGTTTCAGCAGTTCTGTTTACTCCTGCAGGGATCCGCCCAGATAGGTGGGGTCAGGGGCGGGGTGAGTTGTGAGAGGTGGGCCAGAGCAATGGCGGCGACCACCACCATAGCCGGTCCTGCTTCCACAGCTCTCTCCCCTTTGCTGGAACTAGTTGGGCTGTGAATTTGTGTTTGCCGTCCACAGTTCTCAAAACAGCAAATTTTCTGTTGTTTTGATCTGACACTGCTACTGTTTCGCTTCTAGCACCGGGCAGGTGGGGGCGGGGCGAGCTCCGGGAGGGGAGGGAGGGGGCGGCTGGTCTCAGTGCCTAAGGCTCCGTTCTCTGCTCGGCAGTGCGGGCTTAAACCCCCGTTTTCAGCCTTTTTCCCTCAGTCTTTTCTCCGAGGTCTCTGCCGTGAGCGTTGGGTTCAGCCGTGTTATATGCTGCCCCCTCAGCCCTGTGGAGCCCTGGCGGAGCCCTAGCAGTCCGAGTTCTTCCCTCTCCCGCAGCTGCGGTAGCTCCGGGAAGCAGCGAGCTCGGCGCACTGAGCTGGGTCTGCGTCCTGCGCCCGCACGGCTCCGTCTCCGCGCTTCTCCCTTTCCTCCTCCTCCCTCCACTCGCGCGAATCTCCCACCTGTAGGTGATTTCAGTCGGTAGTGGGCCTCTTCGTCTTGCCTGTCTGCTGTGCAGGGAGTCCTTTGTGGAGTTTTTGTTGTTCGATTCTTTGTAAATTCCAGGGGAGCTTTACAGAGGCTCACCTCACGCCGCCATTTTTCCGGAAGTCCCTCCAAAATTATCTTTCATTTTAAATTATTTTAGGGGCATATTTCACAGAGAATAAAACAAAATGTTGTACTGCTATTATTCAGCTGATGTTTTTATCCTTGTCTGCCTAAAACTTCATGGATTAATGAGGCTATGCTTTTTGTTGTTGTCTTTTATTTTGTTCCCAATGTCTATTACCATTTTATTCAGCTTTACATCTAGAAACACCCTTATTTGAGAGTTTCATTATTTTTTATGGTTTTATGTTATTTAATTTCTCTAACAAACATATACTCATTAAACATGCTATGCTAGTCACTGTTTTAGATGTTTGGAAACAGCAATAAGTAAAACAACCAAAGAAAAAAAAAAGAAGTATAAATTAGCAGATTCAAAATAGTCCCAGGGATGGAAAATACAGCAGGTGGAATATAGTCAATAATATTGTAATAACTATAATGTCAAATAGTTACCAGCATTACCGGTGGGGATCCCTTCATAAGTTATATCAATGTCTAATCACTGTGTTATACACCTGAAAATAACACAGTATTGAATGCCAACTGTAATTGAAAAATGAAAGAAATGAAATAAAAAATAAAAAAAAAAAAGAGATAACCTCCCCTTTCAAAAACTGTATTAAAAAGAAGCCAACAAACACTGAATGAGATTGACTATAATATCAGCAGTATTGGGCCCTGGTGAGGTGTGGCTTTCAAGCAAAACACTTAAAAGGCTGATTTGCTCGCCAAAGCAGGTCAGTGAGAGGGTGTGTGTGTGTAGGGAGAGCCGCCTGTGTGAGTGCACAGCCTGTGGGTAGATGTGCTGCTCATCTACTTATGCCTGCAGGCCCACAGCTTGGGTGCCTGGCAGGCTCTGGTCTTGTAGGGTCCCAAAGGAATGTGTTTGTGTGTAATTATGTCACCCTCTAGTGGTTACTTCCCTATTAGCCCTTTATCCAGGAAAGAGCCCACTCTTGGTGTCAGTTACCTCTTTCAATGAGATTCAGTGAGCAGCATCTCAGAGAGATTTTTGGCACAGAGGGGCAGTGCGGAGAGAGGAGGAGTATGGCGGAAGGCAAGAAGAGAGTGCCAGGATCTGAAGAGAGGGAAAAGTGCTCCTAGAGTCACTTATTAGTCTACTCCTGGCAGAGAAGAAGGAAGCAGAAAAGGCGGGACATTTGGAGAGGAGAGGAAGGAAGACGTCTCAAGTGAAGCTCCTGCATGTCAGTGTTTATGAAATGCCATTTTATATTTGTGGGACGGGACAGTTTCTGCATTAGAGCTCCTCCCAGAGCTTGAGTACTGAGGGCTGAGCCTGGAGTGGGAAGGGCTGTTTGTAAGTAGCTTCCGTTCTCTTCTCCCAGGGCAGTAGGCACAGATTGTGACTAAATTCCAACCTTTCATGACCTGGGACCACACAGCTAACTTGACTGCATCTCCACAGCCTGAGGCTGTGTTCTCTCTGCTGAGGATGAAGGGCATTTTTATCAGGGTCCTAGCAGATTTGTCAGATCTTGATAAATATCCAAAGGCAAGGATGGGACCCAGATCGTTCTCACTGAGAACTGGTTTGTAAGTCCACATCGGGCCTGGGACTCTGCTGTCTAAAGCTTTGCTGGGCCGGAGTTTGAAGGTTATTCCCTCTCTGAGGAGGTGCTGGCGCGGAGCCAGGCTTTGCTGGAAAGTCCTATTTGGATGAACCGAGCATTTACATTTCTTACATAATGCCAGACCCAGAGGAGTATTAGGGATTGGCCCTGTTGCCAGAGTTCACAGCCAGGTCCCCCTTTCTGCCAAGAAGATAGGGTTAAAAGTTTAAAAAAATAGCCAGAATCTCAAGGGGTGAAAAAGCGAAGTTCCCGCCTTGCTAGTGTTAACTCTTCACACCCCAGAAAAGATGGTTAAGAGATAAAAAAAATTAACCCTGATAGCATGTGATCCGGCTACTTTTCCTGGATACCAGTTATTCCCAAAGATGTGTCCACAACACATGCTACGCTCTGGCTTCCCTCCCGCCAGGGGGGACATGAAAACAGAACAAAAACCAGTCCACATTTTTTCCCCAAGTTGGAACAACTTGTCTCTCTTGAGACCTAGAATTCAGTGAGGTTCTTTTTCGTTGTTTATTTTTTATTTTTAAACTTCACTCACCATTTAAGGCCAAAAGTTTCAAGTAACTTAAGTAATCATGCCTGCTGTTGTAACCATCGGGAGTCCTTGATTTAGCTGCTTAAGGGAACCTAAACTGAAGTTGTCAACATTGTGGGCGTAATAAAAAAAACTTAGTAACTAGGTGACACCTTCTCTTTAAAGCTTTGAGAGCTTGATGTAGACATTTAACGAGGAGCTTGTTTTTCTGTGTTTTGTTTTTGGGGGGCTGGTGGTTTAGTTTTTACAAGTAGAGAAAATAAGGCATAGAATGAAGAAGTGACTTTCTCAGGGTCATTGGAACAGTGAGGTTGTGTCCACCTTTCCTGTGAGCTGCAGAGCACCTCTGAGTCCCCTCCCTCAGATGCATGAGGAGCGCTTTGTGCTCCATGTTTCAATAAAACTCATGCAGTTGGGAAATCATCAGACACTGGCAGAAGTACACAGAAATGTGATCACTTATGCCACTAAGTGATTAGGATTGCTAATTGACAGAACTGCAATGGGGAAGGAAAAGTAGGCATTTTCAATAGCGCGATTATGTGTGTCCCCCAGGCGTGTTAGTGACTGCTAAAGTGCTGTGGGAAAATGGAAAACACAAGCTTTGAGATCCATTTCAAAATGGGATCTTAGTTCCCTGTTTTCTTGATTTTTATGCCTATGCATTTAAAAAGGTTGACATATTTTGAGAAATAATATATAAACTAAGAAATCATCACAGCTGGTAGAGCTAAAATTAAAGCTAAAATTGCATTGTGATTTCATCAGCAGCGTGTCGTAGTCTGTAATGCTTCACTGTAGGAAGCGCGTATTTGCTTCCTTACGCTACACTTATATCCTGACCACCATAATTTTCAACATAAACATAGCATTTTTTGAAAACAGCCCGTATGGTGTCATAAATTGATAGAAAGGTGTGACTACTACATGAGATAATATGCTAACTAATATTGTTCTGTGTTCTGTGTTATAAAAACGTAAGTGCTTAAAATCTGAGCATTTAAATCCTTGACCGATATAAAGCATCACACGGTTAATATTAGATCATCTTAAATTATCCGTTGCTGTGGGAAAGAGCTGGTTGTTCAATTTTAATACATGGATCATGTTCCACACTGAGAGGTTTGTTTTGTTTTTCTTTAAAAGAAAATCAGGCTTAATTTTTTTTTATCCCGTTCGTTTAAATTCTAAGACAAAGCTGGAAAAGGGAGACTTGAAGACTGAAAAATAACATTCTACCACTGTTCTACCATGGAAAAGAAATTGTTCACAAAGAAAAAAAACAGAAGAAATTAAGTTTGTAGTGTTATGTAAGACCAAGTACCCAGATTACATGTAAAAGTTAAACTGCTTTACACCCTGTTTCTAAACATAAAGAAGGATGCAAATATATGGCAACAATAGGTTGAATCCTGAATGTTTTCTTAAACATTCCTTAAATGTTAGGGATCCTGAAAGATCCCTAAACAAGTAGGAAATTCTGCCCTGAATGAGTGAGTGTGTGCCTGCTAGGAGAATGTTTTCTAGATCCTGTCTGAGTGGACCTCCACCCCCAATAAAGTAGATTACCTCTAAACAGCAAAATAAAATCAACAACAGCAATAAAACAACTTTTGAAAGGCGTATTAGAGATCCAAGGCAGTTAGAGATTGTCTTCCAGCCTTTCTCTACAGCCGATCGGTTTGGCTTGCCGCTTGGTTAGATGGTCCTTGATCGGTGTGGTGGTTTCGTGGGTATATGCATATGTAGAATGTCATCAAGCTGTATATTGAGTATTTGTGTATTTGACTCTGTTTTCTTTCAATAAAAAAGCTGTTTGTTTGTCAGAAGGGGCTTAATGGGTCAAGGCAAGTTTACCTCTGTGCGTACAAATGGTCACAAGTTCTGTTTGTTCGACAGGCTAAACAAACAGGTAGAGGTCCTGGGGAAGCTGCTGCCCAGAATTGAACAGGGATGGGAACTAGGCCCTGCTCTTCAGCCTGGACACCCTCTTGCCTGATGGCCACTTCCTCCCTGGACCTCTCCAGCCTGGCTGCCCTCACTGCTGAACAAGGCAGGGCGAGGACTTTGTCTCTCCTTGTTACTCTCCTGCTGGCCTGTGCTCAGCCCCATCCTTCAGTACAGTGTATGCAGTCAGCACTCAATAAATATTGACTTTAATTCTGATCATTTTTTCTTTGGTTAATATGTGTTGGGGGTGGGGAGCAGAGTGGGAGAGAAAGGGAGGACGGAAGTTGTTTTTATTTTTAAAGACTAGATCGGTGAATCTGTCATGGGGGGTGGGGGCAACCTGGGACTGGGCAGGAGCTGAGATAGAAAACACACAGATATTTCTGTGTTGCCTCAGTCTTTGAGAATGTTTTCTTAATGCAGCAAAAATGCAGTAATTTGTCATTTGCTGCACACTATTCCATGCTGTTCCCTACTGAGCCAAATCAGGTCACATTATACTTGCCGTGTTATGCTGTACTGTTTTCCATTGACTTTTTGGTTGTTGGTATTGGCTTTTAGGGTGGGGTGTGTGGTTTCTGTCGACACAAACATGAATGCATTTTACCACTGAAATTTGCCTGGGAGTTCAGTCATTTTGAGCTGGAAATTGTCATCGGGATGTGTTTTTACATTCCTGTCCTTGCTTTCATCTGCGGGTGCCACCCATCGCGGCTCTCTGCGGTGCAGTGGGTATGCTGCAATGAGTAGGGAAAAAATGCAGCTTCTCTTATGCAGCCAAGAAGACAAGGAAACCATGATCATGCTGTGTGCCTTCAGCGCACATTTGTTTGTGGTACGTCAGAGCCTCAGATCCAGCTGTCTTTGCCCGTTCCTGCCACCCCAGACAGTGACAGCCACAAGGATAAGGACCTTTTGCCAAAAAGCGCTTCTCCCTTCTTGCTCCAGTGGCTGAGATCCGACAGCACTCCTGCTAGTGTTTCCTGGATCTGAACTCGGGGACGCTGGGGACTGGGCGTTTTTGTAGAGGATCCTCATTGAAATTTACCTGTCAGTTTTTTTAATCTATTTTTCAAAGGAAATTCTAAATGCTTTTGAAACCAACAGTGTTGTTTTATTGTGCTGAGAGAACCCAGATGGCAGGAGAGAATTGTTTTTTCCATCCCTTGAATCACTGCACTTGCACTGTCACCTAGACACAGAAGGGTGAGGTGGGGACAGTGCTGTGGTCACAGAGCAGGGTTAGGTTTCGAAAACCAGCAGAGCCAAAAAATGCCTTCTGATTCATCACTTCCGCTCTCTGTGTGACCTCAGCGCAGATCTAGTTACAGGGTTTCTTTGGCAAAAACACATTTTTGTTCTGGAATTTACCAGGGAGAGCCAGTGTCTCCCAGACCGGTTGCATGTGAGGACCTATCTCTCTCATACATCATTAGTAATTTTGTTTGTTTAGGACCCGTCTGTAGAATCTTTATTCATGGAAAAGTAGAAAGAGGTTCAAACAGCCCAGCTGGGTTTCCTCGTCCTAGGTAAAATTTGTAACCCCTTTGACTTCTCAACTGAGAAAATTGCATGTGGCTGTCACAGAAAGAGGATAAATATGGAACCCCACAATGTGATGCTTGCAGCCACTTTTATTCCATTGAATTGAATGCATAATGAAAGGCGGGCAGAGTTGGGAGGCACAGAGCTGAACCAGTGGCAGGACTGTTGAGCTGTCCTATAGCCGGTCTGTTGAGCTGGGGACAGTTCTGGGCAAGGTACCCCCCCCCCCATTAGTGGGTCACTGGCTGAGAGACGCGATAATATCCCTCCTGTGACCCTACTGCAAGTGTTCTCATCGTAAGACCTAAATGACCTGTGAAAGAGGAAATACAAATAGCTAATAAACATCTAAAAGTGTATGCCCTCACTAGTAATCAAAGAAATACAGTCTAAAATGAAATCACATTTTTTTATCTGTGAGAAAAGATTTTTTAAATGATACTATCCAAACATCTTAATTACTTTTGTCATGTAAAAAAACCCTAAAACCTACCTTAGTGTTTTATTAGCCTCTACTTTCATTAAAGGTTGGAAACTTAAAAAATAATTTATTTTGAAAGAGTCATAAATTGCCCAATAAATTTAATGAGCCCGTTTAACTGGATTGCTTGACTAATCAATAGATTCCAGCGATGGTAGGGCTGGAAAAGACTTTAGGGACTTGGATGGGTCAGCCCTTGCTTCATCCATGGAGAAATCGGGACCAGGAGCAGTTATGTGACTTGTCTAGGGTCACACAGTCGGGAGGAGCTGCAGCTGCATCAGTAGACTGTGACGCGGTTTTGTTTAGCTCTTGCTGTAGGTAAATAGCTTCATGTAGGACTGGACTTGTTTTCTTTTTTAATACGTCAAGGCAGTTGTGCTTTACCATCTTCCCAGACAGACAAAATTTCATAGACCGCAAAGGACAGGCTTCAGGCATTGTTTCCCCATTCATTCTCTGTCCTCGTACGACCGAGCGGCTGGACACCTCTCTATATTATTAATGAGGATAACAATTCACCCACAGTTGGAAGTCCCTTTGATAGCCTTAGTTAAGAACCACTTGAGCAACCACAAACAAAAATAAGGTGTTTACAGTTTAACAGGTTTTGTTTTAAGTATATAGATGAGCTGTACACAAAATAAAATAAGGATGATAAGAGTTTGTATTAGTTAAGGTAATGAACAGATGCCCAGATGTAAATTGGTTCTACAACCATAGAAGTTTGTTAATAGCCCATGTGAAAACCAAAATATGCGTCCCTTATTGGCAGGCAGTTCTCCAGAAGTGGTAATTTTGGGACCTGGGCTCCTTCTGTCCTGTGACTCTACCTTTCGCTATCACTTGGAAAGCTGCTGGACCCACCTGCATCAAGCTGAAAGGAGGAGCGAGGGACTTGCTTGGTGGAGGGTTTTATGGGCCAGGCCCGGAAGCTGCAGACATCACTTCTAACATTCCATTAGAAAGAACTCAGTCATAGGACCACATCTAGTGCAATGGAGGCTGGAAAATGTAGTCAAGCTGTGTGCAGTTTTAGAGACGATCGAGTGAGCTCTCCCACAAATAGCTTTGAGGGTCGAAAGTGGAAAGACATCAAATGAGGGTGAAGTACTTCTTGGACAAATACATTTATACCCAGGAATGCAGAAGTTATTAATAAGTATTGCTACTATTAACTATATATTTTTGTTAATTTTAATAAAGGTATTTTCTGCTGACTCTTCCTAGGTGCTGTTTGTTTTTTCAGTAGTGGTGACTCTTTCTGATCAATGGCATGTGTTTGCAAGATGGCCATATCCCATGAAGATCAAACCACCTGCTCCAACCACCTATTGCAGCCTTGGAGATGAGCACAGAAGTAGTGGGCTCTCCCCAAGGACACATGCAGACATACCATTGTCTGTATTCTTTATGTCAACTCAGTAGTGACCAAGGCACGTGGTCCCAGGGCCTGTACCGGTGGTTGGTTCCCACTGCTAACATTTGTCATTCCTGTGGCTGCATCATGCACAGACCACACCTCTTCCCTCCTTTCCATTCAGGCTGACAGCGCTCTCATTCTGCCCCTTATCGTGTTTCTGCGGGATTAGCTCTCCCAGCTGGGATCCCAACCTCTTGACTCACTTTCTACACTGTCAGTCATTTTTGCCAGCACACTATCGCCAGTTTTCCTAACTGTGGGTCTGATGGTGTCTCCTTCCTGTTTAAATGCTTTGCATGGTCCCTGCACGTTTCGGAATGAAGCCCGACTTCTCAGCAGGGCCTCCAGATCTTCCCTGAGGGGCTCCCATATGAAGTCCTACTTCACCCAGAATTAATGACTTCTGTTTTTCTTTGGATTTTGGCTTTGGTTCTCTCTTTCTTTCTCTCTCTCTTTTCTATAGTTGAATTTTGGACATGAAATTGTTATATGAGATTCCTGTCATCCTCAAAATGTGTCGTGTGTTTTCAGGCCTCTGCAGCTTTCCCCACTAGAAGGGCCTCACTCTCCCATCTCCCACTGTGGGAATCCTGCCTGTCGTCTTAGGGATGAGTTCAAATACCTCCTTCATCATGAAGCAGCCCCTCCTTTGGAATTAATTAGTCTTTCTTAGGACTAATTGGATAGCACTTGGTACCTCCATTATAATATATCACTCTGCTGAATATTGTAATCTCATACATGTTTGCCTCACCCCTACAAGATTATAAGAATTTCTCTTATCTTTGAGTAAGACCTAGTAGGTGCTCGATAATATTTATTGAGTTGGAGTCACAGAAAGAATTCCATTTAAATTACTTTTCGGCATGGGTCTTAATTTCCTTTACTCTGAATAGCAAATACAAAATTGCTACCCATTTAGTTCTTTCTGATAATGGGAAATTCCTCCCAAGTTTATCACAGAGCCTGCTTTTCCTAATGATTAACTATAAAGATGAGAAATCAAGGTTGTCATGGGAATAGAAAAAGTGTATTTCCCTGGCCCATCGCTGGGGTGTTGATACTGGGACGTGGCTTCGACTTCGTTGCTTTTCCCCCAGTGCCCGTGGTATTTTGCATGTTACCTTCCTTATAGCCCATGTTACACTTAACAGTAGATTCCAAATGGTCTTTTTGGTTTTGTATGAGTGACAATTTGTTTTCTTGCCTGGTTTCCCCTATAGACCAGCACCATCCATAAACTCTGTGGTGATGGAAATGTTCTGTAATCTCTGTCCAAAGCAATAGCCACTCGACACATGTGGTTATTGAGCATTTGAAATGTGGTTACTGCCACTGAGCAACTGAATATTTAATTTTAATTCATTTTAAACTTATGTGCCCTGTGGCTACCATATTGGACAGTGTAGAGACACTGAGTTCCAAGGAGAGTAACGTCTTATTAATTTATTATAATCTCCTATAAAGTGCTACGTGCTTAGTAGGCCCACAATAAATATTTGTTAAATGAAGACTATTTAACATTCATCGAGTGGGTGCGGAATGTGAGGGGCTCCCCGGGGCCAGCTGGTGTCACCATCATTTTCCACACAGCCCCTTGTTGAGGCAGCGCAGATCACAGGGCTTGGCCTCCCTCATCCCCTCCAGCTTTCACCTGGAAAGCTGGCAGCCATGGGAGCAATTTAGCAAGAGATTTGAGAGACCTGGCAGAACCATAAAAGAAACAAAAGAACCTCAGCGATGAACCAAATGCGTCTTTAACCTGCCTGGGCCTGAATGTGGTGATCATGCTTTTTCCTGAGGCAGCCACAGAAGTTACTTCCTTCCCAAGATCAGAACGTGTGAGACGCACTAGTCTAGTCTGAAGACAGCTGGCAGTGACTCTAGTTGTGGTAAAGAATGGTGAGTGTCTTAGCACTGACACGGGGAGCTGAGAAGAGGTAGCCACGCTACCCTGGCTGTTCTCATCTGGCGAGGAAGGAAGTGGGCATGTGCCTGAGAGGACCGGACTCTTTCTGCCATGTTTTCGTTAGAAAGCTGCTTGGCACTCCCTCCCTCTGAAGATGAAGGAACTGTTCCACAGCGGTGTAAGGATCAGTTTGAAACAGGGCAACAGCCTGGGAAAGCAACAGGAAGACCCATATAACTTAGTTACTGGTACCCGGGGATGCAAAGCCAGGTGTCACGTCTGCATGAGCAGTACGTTACAGGTAGCAGTGACTTGCAGTCTCTCCTTTCCCACTGTGCCATTGGAGCCCATTGGGACACAGTCATTCCTCTGCCATTAACCTGGCTGATGAAGGCTGAAGGACAGTCTCTGGCACTCAGCATGTAAGGCGTCTGGGCCCGGAGCTGCTGCTTCTCTTCTTCTTTCTGCTGCAACATGCACCTCCCATTTATTTATAAAAATGAAATAACTATCCTGTTTTTCCTAATGGAAATTGCCAATTTTTGGAGCAGAAGGTTGGCAGCTTCAGTAGACCTCAAGAGAGCAAGAAGACTAGAATAAGGTGAGGTAATAACTTCTCATCCAAACCTGGCTTCTGGGATGGAATTACAGAATTGTTTAGGAAAAAGGAGACTTGGTAGCACTACTTTCATAAAACCCCATATGTGCAAATCCAGATATGCCAGATATGTAAATAATTCAGTGGTTATTCATACAGTAAAATGACTGTTATATATGTAATATAATTATAATATATAACACATATATTAAGATTCTTTAAATAGCAGAGTGCCATACTTAAAAGCCTTTGAGCACCAGCCAAGCAAAATGAATGCATTGAGCAGCCAGGATAAATGCAATTAAGAGCAGTGGGGATTTTGGAAAGTTAGGGAGCTCCTCCTCCCCCACCCATCAAAGCATTCGTATTCCAAAACTTTCAAAACATTGTGTTAGCCAGTGAGATTTGGTTATCTGCCAGTTGGTGATCCCTGCTTTGTTAAAGAGTAAGATTTCCCCAGGCCCCTTAAAAATATGCTTCCATTTGCAAAAAACAGGAACACATTTACTTGGTAACACAAGATACATTTTTATTCTAATTAGCCCATGGCATAGAGAGAGGTTGTCAACCTGCCTGTGATGGGGATCCAGAATTCCATTTATTTGCTTCATTCACTATCCACACCAGGGCATTTGTGGATGTGGGTGGCAATTGCCCAGGGTAATGTTTTCCTCATACCATACCAGACCCAGGAGATACTTGGAGAAAGGTGAGAGCATCCAGACAGCTTTCCCTCAACTCTCCAACTCCCTTGAAAACAAAGTTCACCCCGTGGCTGTCATGCTTCTAAAATAATTTCCTAGGTCCACACTCGTTTGTGGCCATATACTTCTGCCTTTGTTTTCTAGGGCATCTTTCGAAATTATTTTAATTCATCAGGATGCAGGAGGAGGAAGAATCCCTCTTATATTCTGCACAGAATAAGACTTCTTGTGCCAGCCCGGTGGCTCAGGTGGTTGGAGCGCCGTGCTCCTAACGCCCAAGTGGCTGGTTCGATTCCCACATGGGCCAGTGAGCTGCACCCTCTACAGCTAAGGTTGTGAACAACAGCTCTCCCTGGAGCAGGGCTGCTGTGTACTGCTGTGTGCTGCGGTGTGCCTCCAGGAGTGGCTGGTGGCCAGCGTGAGGGCCGGCAGCCAGTGTGAGCGGCCAGCTGCCGTGAGCTGACTACCTCAGCCGGGGGAGCGCAAGGCTCATCATACCAGCATGGGCCAGGGAGCTGTGTCCTACACAACTAGACTGAGAAACAACGGCCTGAACCAGATTGGGGGTAGGCGGAAGAAGGGGGAAGAAAAGGACTTAATGACAGAGTTTGGCTACGTGCCCAGGGAGAGAACTGCCTTTTCAAATCAGATGAGCGAGCTGGGGTCTGCCACTTCTGGGACCCACACACGGACCTGGTATCTTGGCGACTTGGTCTTCCTGCTCTGTGGGGTTTGTTCAGCAGGATGTGAATTGGCCACTTCTTGAGGCCGGAGCTGGAGACTTGGGAATCACTTTTCTCTGAAACATCAAGAACTAGATTTTAGTGTGGAGGTCTCAGGATCGATTTCTGTGTCCCTGTCACCCTGCAATGTGATTGGGTCCATCTTACTCTATACTTCCCAAATTGTGGGAAATTTGTCACTGTGAATAACAAACACATTTCTGAGGAAGGGCATTTTGCAGCTTTCTTGAGGGCCAGAATTAAAATCTCATCATTTCTACCCACCCTCTACCTCTCCTTCATCCCTCACACCCAAGGCATTGTTCCTCCTGCAAGCTAGAGAAACAACGAGAAAAGACACAGGCTGTTTGGGAGATAAAGGCTGCTGCAAAGTGACGGGGTGGAAGTTAGGATACCACCTCCAAAAAACCCCCACGTTTTTATTTTCATCTCCACCAACTGCCAGAAAGTAGATCACACAAAGGAGTGCTGTGCCTTTGGGCTAAGAGGATTCATTGAGCAAAGCTTGGAAGCAAGAACTGGAGAGACCAGAGAAACCCTTGGGAGAAATAATTAAGGCTGGCAGGGAACAGCTACGTTAATTGAGCTGAGAAGAAAGATCAGGGGATTCTTTTAAGAAGTTATGGAATTTTCTGATAGAGTCTTGGGTACATCATTGCGTTAACCTTTGGTCACTACTTAAAAATACAGTTTTAAGGGAGAAAAGTATCTATGAAAAAATTTATGTAAGAGAAACAGGATACAATAGTAATAATTGACAAAAAAAAGGGAGACAGAAGATGGTTTTATCAGATTCTCGTTTCCTGGTTTCCTAGTGTGAGAAGATAAGAAACAAAATGCCAAGTTGCCTCCTGGTTTGGCCCCAGCAGCTGCTGCTTCACGTGCAGCTGATCCAGGCCTCGCACTCCGTGTAAAGTACCTGTGTGGGTTGTATTGAGCCCCCTCCCTCCCCACCAGCCCCACCTGCTCTCCAATCGTTTCCCATGTGGCTGTCTCTGTACCTAAATTTTCCAACATGCGTTTAAGGCAGAGGTTTCTTTTTTGGTATGAAGACCATTTTTAAGCCCCCTGCAAGAGGTCATGTGCCCCATGAGACTACAGTTTTACTTCCCATTGAGGAAATATATAAAGATCCCCTCAAACTGTTAGGTATTGATAAGACTTTTTCTCATTTTAAAATGTTTTTTCTTGTGTAATGTAACATATACAGAAAACGGCACAGACCATGTATGCTCGACTTAGTAAATTGTTACAAAGTGAACCACCCACATATGTACCCATTACCCAGGTTAAGAAACAAAACATTTGCTAGCACTCCAGAAATTCCCATGTGTCCCCTCCTCATCATAATCCTCTCTTCCACCCTTGAGGAAACCACTCTCCTGACATTTACAGTAATCATTTCCTTGCTATTCTTTATAGCTTGACCACCTACATACGGATCACTAAACAATATAGTTTTGCTGTAAAAGGAATCATAGTTTATATATTCTTTTGTGACTTGCTTCTTCTCAAGATTATGTTTGTAAGATTCACACGTGTTGTTGCCTGCAACTGTAGTTCCTTCGTTTTCATTACTGCCTGATAGTTCATTGTACGTATTAATGTATCACAGTGAGTTCGTCCATCCGTGGTTGATGGATACGTATATGTGTGTTGTTTCCAGTCAAACTGTTGACAGCACTACCATTGTCGACAGGTGTCCTGGTGTACACGTGGGCAGATGCTCCAGAAGAGTGGAATTGCTGCATCAGGAACACTTTTTAAAAATGTAACAGCTTTATTGAGATACAATTCACTTGCCATACAATTCACCTGCTTAAAGTGCACAATTTAATGATTCGTAATGTATTCCTAAAGTTGTGCAACCATCACCCCAATCATCAGTAGCACTTTTAAACGAATTAGTATTTTATTCATTACGCGGGACTATGTACAAGTAGACCATCAGAGTAAAAGTAGGTGGACGTATTACCTATGTATTCATTCTAGAGGTGATGCTTAGTTTCCATGTGTTGTGTGGTTCTATGGCCCCCAGGAGTCTTTAGCCCCCAGGTAAGGAACCACTGGCTTAAGGCATCGATATATAGAAATTTTCCATTAAAATTCATACATGCTACTTGAAAGATTTAGTGCTTTATATCATTACATACTCTGGGGTGGCTTTATGACAGTGGTTCTCAAATTTTGTGGGCATCAGAATCACCTAGAGGGCTGGTCCAAACAAATGCCAAGCCCCAGCCTCAGAGTTTCAGATTCAGTAAGTCTGGGTAGAGCTTGGTCATTTGTATATCTAATCAGTTTCCAAGTGATATTGATACTGTTAGCTTGGGGACCATACTTTGAGAAACCTGGCAGCTGGCTGTTACCTTGGAAATTAGAGGACTGAGTGTGGAAGGAATTCATTCAATCATTCAGTTGATAAGAATGGGACAAAAGACACAATTTGTTGGAGGGAAAAGAAGCAATTAGCTGGCTCTTGTAGCAGCTCAGAGTACAGCAGTAGGAATGGAGGGTTGGGAATAGATTTTTAAAACATTATGGAAACGCAGTCAAGACGCCTTGACAATTGATTTGACATGGAGGGTCAAGGAGAAGAAGGAGTCAGAAAGGACACTGAGATTTTAGGTCTGGATCAGGAAGAGAACTGGAGGACAGAGAGGAAACTGAGAAGAAAGAGTGTAATCAGCATCTTAACTTCTATACTTCTTGGCTCTCTAGGAAGATTTACTCAACCATCATTTCGTGGTCATAAGGTGACTGATCCCCTAGGCCTGTGGCCCTATTCCTACAGTGATGTCCCCAGAAACCAGAAGCATATGCTCATGGGAGTTTTCCTGGGCGATTGATATTGAATGCTCAGTGGGAATTCAATACCGGATTTCAGAGGGGCTACATAAAATTAATGAGAAGAGTAATCCTGAGAACACTGGAAATTACCCAAGTCCTCCTTTATGTGTTGTAATATCTCTCCTACGCTTCCAAAAGCACCTTGACATTTTCTCTCTGGGACCAAACCACATCTTTAAGTGAAATCCTTGCTCTTTTCCTCCTATTTGAAGCATATGTTCTTCAAGGCTCTGCTCCAGTCCCACACCCCGACTGTGATCGCTGCCTTGGGTGCTTCATGTGTCCTGCATTTCAGAGTAGGTTTTTCATTTCCCCAGCTAGACTAAAGCACCTCAGGGATCAACATCTTAGACACTGTCATGTTCCTGTATAATAAGCAGCATTAGCCGTCGAATGGTACTCTTGTCTTTGAGGAAAAGGTAGAGACAAAGCTGGGACCTGGAATCTCCAGAATCTCAATTAGCAGCTAACAGTAGATTCCCCAATTATGGGTACATCAGCAGAAGCAGCTTTTCTGCTGGGCAGTGGGCTGGGCTGTATGGAAGCCAAAAGGACTTCTTTGTTTCCATGAGGGGCTGGCTTCAGTGGCCTAGCTATTATATCCTTGAGAGCCAAAGAGGGCTCTTCTCTTTTTTCAACCAGCACATATTTATTGAGCACCTACTAGGTACCCTTGGGCACCATCCTAACCACTGAGAGAAAATGGTGAACGAGACCATTTGCAGAGCTTATGAGGAAAGAAAAATACAAACAGATTAGCATGCCACATTATACCACATT
Source organism: Rhinolophus sinicus (assembly GCF_036562045.2). Classification (NCBI taxonomy): domain Eukaryota; kingdom Metazoa; phylum Chordata; class Mammalia; order Chiroptera; family Rhinolophidae; genus Rhinolophus; species Rhinolophus sinicus. Next base: position 111,410,935 of record NC_133752.1, on the reverse strand, counting down.
ATGATATATTAAATGCTGTGACAAAACTATGCAAGAAGCTAGAAAGAGAAAGATGGAAATAGGGGATGGAAGGGAGGGGCCTTCTTTGTATTGGGTGGTCAGGGAAGGCTTCTTTGAAGGTGTGACCTCAAGGACAAAGGAGCTTGATCTGCACACATAGGGGGGAAGCATTCCCAGAAGTTAGTAAGGCACACAGGGGACAAACGGTATGAGGGGTGGGGAAGGAAGTATATACAGGCAGTGTGGGGTGTTTGGAGCACAAACTGAAAACCAAAACAGGATGGAAAGGTTGACAGAGTTAGGTTTTGAAAGGCCTTGTGTCGTGTGGTGAGGGGGTTTGACTTCATCCTGTAGGAGATGAGGAACCTTTGAAGGGTTTTAAGCAGAAATGTCACGTGATCAAATTTGAGTTTTAAAAAGAGCTGGTAGCTGGATTCATCGAATGGTAACATAGTTTTATGTCATCAAAGTAGGGTCTTCTCTTGCTGAAGACATAGTCCCTTGGTCAGTTTTTCTGTTACCAGTGATCTAAAATTTCTTTCCACTTTCTCCCCAAGCTTTAACATTTCTTTAGGTGACCACTTTGCCCCTCACGTCTGCCAGCATCTCCCACGAGCCCCTCCCACCATGCCAGGGTCCATCTTCCTATCCCTTCATCTCTTGGCCTGGTTCGTCATTTCCATCCCAGCATAAACGTAAGCACCAGCTCTCTAAAACAATTCTGGTTTATAATAATTTCTCCAACTTTAAGCAGCCTGGCCTATTCTCAATCCACATGTCGTTTTGGTTGGGAGAAATCTGGCTTTTTTCCTCCATCAGGCTGTGTGTGTGTGTGTGTGTGTGTGTGTGTGTGTGTGTACTAGTAATTTTGCAATCAGCCTGTTTTTTAAATAAACATTGCTTTTTGTGCTACTTCCTATAAATCAGTTATGTGCTCATGACAGGGGGGAGCTACCAAGTATGTGATGTATTTACTTGTGTTGGGGAAGAATAGAAAGATCTGGATTCCAATCAGGATCCCTATTCAGTCGCTGTCTGAGCAAGTCACTTAACCTCTTTACACCTTAGTTTCCCTGTGCTCAAAGTGAGGATAATAATGGCATATGCCACATAGAATTTTAGTGACGATTAAATTAGAAAAATGGATGTCAGACACTTGGTTCGGTGCATGTAATAGGTGATCAATAAATGTTCCCTAGTATTAGGTATTGTCACTGGATATCGGCCAAGAGCCATGTGTTACAGCACCGGAAAACTATACCAGGCAAGAGAGTATGGGACAGAAAGTAGAACAGGGAAGTTTGTACCTTTAGGAAATGTTCAGTCTCTGGAGAAGAAATGTACACATTCCAGGGCAGCGTGTCGGAAGAAGGTGATGCAGACTAGATACCTGTATTCATAAATACCAAGGCAGTCCCAAGTGAGTGGGAAGCCATCATGGCATTGGATCAGTCAAGGACAACTTTATGGAGGAAGCAAGCCATGAGCATGGACAGGAAGGAAGCTTCAGGTGGGGATTGCTGGCGAGGAGAAAGCCTGCCTGGGACGAGGTCAGAACGAGGTCTTGGGGGCAAAACAGGACTTGTCCCAGGAGCAGGAGGAGATTGGAAAAGAGACCCGTATTGGGAAATTCAGTAAAAGAATGAGAGGGAAAATGAGGCCATATTGGGAAATTTACAATGGTTAAAGAACTGGGAACCACGATCAGTTTTCAAATGAGGGTATTATGATACAAATTCGTATTTTAGGAAAAACGTGTTGAAGCTCTGTGGGTTAGACCACAACGAACCGGTTGGTTGTTCAGGTATAAGGAGTGAACACTTAACTTGAAAATAGGGAAGGAAATAAATGAACTGGACTTACACTTGAGGAGGTGTTTGTCAAGATCCAAAGTCTTTCTCTCATCTTTATGGTGATAGAAATGAAGTGGCCGGTGGAGAGAAGGCTGCGGATGACAGCTCTGTCATTCCTGCTCATCCTTAAGCCCCTCCCCCAAATCATCGGACAACAGCAGCACAGCCAGGAGTTCCCAAAGGGAAGCATTTCCTTTCTTTCCAAAGACTGCTAAGACCGGCTGCCTTGCTATGCCAGAGACTAACAGCATAGCAAATGCAATTTTAAATTGCACATTAAATTGCTCTTCCCTGGGTCACCCAGTGAGAATCAGCCAGAGGCAACGGTGAAAAGGCTCCCGTCCAGGCTCTTGGTTATTTCTTGGTGTGCGTCTAGGTGTGAGGGTGCCTATCTGGGGGCAGGGGGACGTGTGGGGGTCGGGACAGCTTTTCTGTGTGACTCACAAGCTGCCTGAGTCCTGAACTCCCAGTGGTGGTTTTTGTGAGCAGAGCAGCTAAAGACTTTTCCAAGCCCTGGCCCTGTGGGCCGGGGTCTCATTGCAGGCCCTGTCCGAAGTGTGTGTGGGAAGTGCAGAGCTGCCCGCACCTCAGCTCTACTTGTCCAGTCTCTCTCCCTGGTCTGTCTCTCGGCTGGATGGCCGTGGCCTCCCAAGAGAACGAAAAGTGGTGACTGAGTCCAACTAGGACAAGGAACAGAACCTGGAGTTACTCTTTTCAGATAGGCACGCCTTTGATTGTGATGGTCAGGCGGGGCAGCCCCATCTCAGTGAGGATGTCGGCCCTCCACAGAGGGGTCCTGGATGCGTCACAGTATTACACGCATGCTACCTTCCATCTCCGTAGCAGTTGGGAGAGAGGTATGGTGGGCAGATATTTCATAGTGTGGCTGTCCCCAAGGACCCTAACTAATGTAACTTTCACCCCTCTTCTTGATTCTTGTCCCCACTTGATTTTTTCTCATAGTAGTCACTGGACCTAACGGATTATGTACAGTTGACCCTTGAACAGATACAAGGTTTGAACTGCGCAGGTCCACTTATACATGGATTTTGTTCAATCATTACTGTAAATGCATTTTCTCTTCCTTATGATTTTCTTAATAACGTTTTCTTTTCTCTAGCTTACTTTGTTGTAACAATACAGTATGTAATACATATACAAAACATGTGTTAATTGACTTAATGCTATCAGTAAGACCTTCTGTTAACAGCAGGCTATTAGTAGTTAGGTTTTGGGGGAGTCCAAAGTTCTTCGCAGATTTTCGACTGTATGGGGGGATCGTCACCTCTAACCCCCGCCTTGTTCAAGGGTCGATTGTATAAATTGTTCACTGCTGTCTCTCTGGCATTTAGAGCAGTAATGGCACATACGAGGCCCCAAATGCATATTTGATTAATGAATCTATTGAACAAAGGAATGACTGAATGCAGAAGTATAGCAGATGTGTCTGACTACCCACTCCAGCCCTCTGAAGGGTCCTGATTGAGAATGTGGCATCTTCTCCTCCCTGTAACCTCCCAGTCACTACCAAAGAAGAGAGACTCTGGATTTTTGTCATAGTTAACTGTGTTTGGTGTGTCTGAAATGACACTCTCTTAGGAAAGGGAAACTTTAATTTGGGGGCAAATCTGTAGTTGTTACAAAGGCAGCAGAAGGAATTCTCTCTCCCTGCCTTTTGGATATTTACTAGATCTTTGTTCCCACACAAAGAACAGCCCTCGTTGCGACTTGCTGTAAAATTCACCAGTGACCCACAAATGGGGCTTCCGATGTGTCTTAGTCATTAAGACCAAACCATCGGTCCCCACACAGCTTCCTGCCTCCCCAGTCGGGCTGAGGCAAGAAGTTTCCATTCTGCCCACGCTAGTGGGCCAGTCGTCAGCGTTCACCTTCCTCCTCCCAGCCCTGCATGAGGAAATCAAAGAATACAAAGGGGGCAGCCAGCTGCCCTGCTTTGGTTCTGTGACCGCCCAGAGGGGTGGCTCACAGCTGCCTGCCGGTAGAAGGTGCCACACATCTGGAAGGAAAAGGAAGAAGCTACCTCACGTGCTGCAGTCTTTTTTTTTTTTTTTTTAAGCTTTTAAAAATCTTTTTTAATGAGTCGAGAGTTTGATGGACAGCACGGGGTGGGGGGAACCGATGGTGGGCGGGATCCTGTCTCAGGTGATGTTTGGAAGGCCCAGAGGGGCGGGATTAGCAGCCCTCGGCGAGTTTGGCCTTCTCTCTCCCGTCAGCCTGGCACCGACCGGGCAGTCAAAGCCACAGTGAGCCTTAGCGGGCACTGACTCCCGTCCTTGGTTCAGAATTAGTGGCCCCCCATCATGGCCTCCATTGAACCTAGGACTTTCAGAGCCAGAGATATTTCACAGGGGCCTGATGAAAGGGTGTGACAGAAGTGAGAGACGCAGGTGTGAGGGGGTATCCGTGGGGATAAGAAGCGTCACCCGCTGGAGAAAGAGCTCTGCTATGTGGCATGGAAATGTGTGAGGACATGTGTAGTAGCAGGTTTGTGGGAGGCAAGGTGGAGGGGATCCCCGCGGTGGAAGAGGCCGTTTGGGGAGGGAGACGGAGCACAGGGAGGAGGGAGGCTGACTCCTGAGTCCCCAAGACGGACTGGTGTGGAGCTGAGGATGTTTGGACAAGGAAACTCTTTGAAGCTTTTCTCTCGTCCTCCCTACTCTGGACCTGGTCCCCTCCCCTCCATAAAGCCATTAGCTTCTGGTGCCAGCCCTATCTCTGCTCCATCTCTCTTGGTTCCAGTCGGTGCATTCACAGACCTCCTGCCCTGAGGGACGGGGAGGATTTATGGGGGGTAGAGGTTAGGGGGGGAGGAGGCATCCTTTAGAGGAGGGGAGGTCTGTTAGGAAGGACGGCGTGGGGAGCTGTTAGTCAACGGGGCCAGAGACCGGATCATTTCCGAGCTGACTCTGCATGACAAAGGAAAGGAGCAAGTTTCTTCTTTGATCTGCCCCCTGCCGGCCCCACACACCTGCCGGTTGGTGCCCCCGCCCCAGCCAAGAACTCCAGAAGAAAAACCAAAAGGGGGTGGGGACAGGCTGTGGCCCAGCTTCCCTGGGTCCTGCTCAGGCCACCTTCCTCTCTTGGTGGTCCAGGATAAAAAATATCTGCCAGGCTGATGATCCAAAGCAACTGCCGCCCCCACCCGGAGAGCCCGGCGACCCAGAGCTGCGGGGGCAGCGTGGTGAGATGGGGGTGGGGGCGCTGGGAGCGCGAGCGAGCTGTGTTTGCGTGTGTAAGGCTGGAGGTGTTAAGCGGTCGCTCGTGGGAAGAAGATTCACTGGGGCTGCGGGGTCACGCCCTCAATGCAAGCTGAGGGAGAAACGAAGCGGTGTGCGGAGGGGGCGTGCTGTTATATATAGACTTGCTCCAAGGATCCAGACGCAGGATTTTCCCTATGTTTTCAAGGGCTGGAGAAAAGGTGTTCCTGGGGCATACAGGCGCAGGCGGTAGTTACGAAAAGCGTGAGGCAATGGTGTGGGGGGCTCTCCGTGCTACAAGGAAAGGGTGATTGCTTCTGGAAGACTCCTCCTTGGCACAGATGTTCGAGGCATGGGTTAGGGAGCAGGATCTGGCAGTGCCCTCACTGCTGCTGTCTGTGCCGCTGGGACACGGGCCCCTGAACACAGCGGAGGGGATGAGGGCCACTAGGAAGGCACTGTGCCAGCCAACAGAGCTTTAGGGACCGGTGTTTGGCTGTGGGGCTTTTACATTTCTCAGAGAAGTTGCCTTGAGAAAGTGAAAAGTGCTCACCCTTCTCCCTGCTATTTTTCCTGGTAAACAGCGGTTGGGATTTGGAAAACTTGACTGAAGTGGGAAGGAGGACTCCTGTTTAGCTGGAGGTCAGTCCAACTCACCAATTGTTTAGTAGCCCCGCAAAAGAGAGTGGTCGGAGGGATCCATCTCTGGCTGGAGTAAGAGTTAGAGGGAAGGGCCACGGGTGGTTCTCATTTCTAGAAGAAGCGCAGGTGTGCGTTGCAACAGCCAAAGCACCTTCCTAAATGCTGCAGAGAGCACTCTGTTCACGAAATGGTGTGTTTTCGTTTCTCTCTTCCAGTTTCTCAGCTCAGTGTTTCCTTTGGAGTTAGGTCCCTAGTAGGGTCTTCAGAGTTGGGAGTAAGAGAGCGCAGGGCAGTCCTGTGGTGAGAAGATGAGCCTAGGAGACACTGCTTGGAAAGAGGCTGAATTTCTCTGAGGGAGCAGAAAGCGACATAGATCCATCCAGAGCTCACTCCCCTGCCTCCTGGTCCTCCCGTCGGTTGCATTTCCACATTGATTCTCCCTTCATTTCTGTTTTCCCAGGGAGCCCAGTTTTGGAAGCCGGCAGTCCCCGGGGTCTTCCCAGGGCACTGGGGAGGGCTGTGGCCGACCATGCCGGGCCTGCTGCTGCTCACCGCTGCGCTGTTCTCCAGCTGGGCTCAGCTTCCAGCCGAAGCCAGCTCCTGGTGGTGAGTGAGGGGCTGAAGTCCTACTCTACAACCTACGCCTCCTTTGGTAATTGAAATGTGGAGAAGGTCACCATGTGTCGTGATCATTCCTTTATTCAGAGCAATCCCAAGGACCTCTTTTATCCCAGGAAAACTAGGATGGCACTTTTTCTTTCTCAAGCCCCCAGAAGTAAGGTTCCACAAGTATAAAGGATTATTAGTTCATTTGGCTTTTTATCTGATCCTGTTTATATTCTCCTTTTCCTGGCCCTTCCTCCATCCCCATGGGTGGTGAGAAATGTCTCTTTTGTTGCTATTGGATCGATGAGAATATTGATTTTTTTTTTTTTTTTTTGCTGGTTGGGGCAAGGAGAGTAGAATTCCTATTTTGTAAGTCTGAAGACCAGATGAGGGATTTGCAGGACCATGTGTGGCTTTCTTTTTGTGTTTTTAACACGACTGTCATTGCCAAGTCAGCATGGAAATGGCAGGCGCTCACCACCTGTTTTGCACCGTCTGTGCCCTGCTCACATTTTTACTCAGACGGCAAATGTACAGCCTTCCCTTACACTTTATTATATCTGTGGATGACGGGCAAAAGGGAGAGCCCCTGAACTGATAAGCAGTGGGTTAGGAGATGTATGGCTCAGATATGGAAGTAAAAACATTTAGAATATGTTGTGACATACGTAAATTGGATTCGATTTTAAAGGCATAAGGGGAGTTCTCTTTAAGGGAATTTATTGCTTTTCATCACATACCGTGCACCTGGGCCCAAGTGAGTAAGTCATGCACTCTCCTATTGAGGTTTGGCTCTTCTTGCCCCCTGCCTCAAATGGATAAGCCGTCTGCTCTGCTGCCTTCTCTTCCCACCGCATCCCCTTTAAGACCCAGCTCATACTCTGGCCATCTCCTTATAAAAGCTCCCCCAGCTGTAAGAGCTCTTTCCCTCTCTGATTACTCTGGATCCAGAAATTTAAGTCTGTCTTAGGCATTTGACATCTTACCTGCCGTCTGTGTTTGTGCCTCAGTTTCCCCAGTTTTCCTCCCCAGGTCCTTAGTGCAGGGCCTTGGACACAGAAAGCACTCAGTAAATGTGTTGAATGAATGATGTGCTGCCGCACACAGGTGTATGCTCACTCCTTGGCCTTTCCCCTTTCTGGATCGCTGCTCTAGGTCGTTAGCTATGAACCCGGTGCAGAGACCTGAGATGTTCATCATCGGTGCCCAGCCTGTGTGCAGCCAGCTTCCTGGGCTCTCCCCTGGCCAGAGAAAGCTGTGCCAGCTATACCAGGAACACATGGCCTACATAGGGGAGGGAGCCAAGACAGGCATCAAGGAGTGCCAGTACCAGTTCCGGCAGAGGCGGTGGAACTGCAGCACCGTGGACAACACATCTGTCTTTGGCAGGGTCATGCAGATAGGTAAGCGGCCGCCAAGACTTGGCTCAGCTAAAGGAACTGTTCACCTGGCCTGGGAACAAGCGCGCTCTCTCAGGACGGCACAGGGAGAGCCCACCTGAGTGTCTAAGTGGGTTCTCTCCAGGCATGTAGGAGAGAGGAAGCCCCACGCAGGAAGCAGTCTCAGAGGATGTGTTAGCCTCGCAGCCCGGTGCTCAGCTAGCCCTCTGCCTCCAGCTTCACCCTGTCCTGGGCAGCCGGCGTGTGACTCACTCTGGGAAGGGGTCAGAGCATCTGAGTTGAGTTTCAATGAATGAGGAAACCCACCCACTACCAGTGCCCTTTGTCTCAGTACGATGGCCTCCTTTCAGAGCCTTGCCCTGAATGTCTATAGGCTTTTTTTCTCTTCCACTTGGACCCTGAGAGAGAAACTTTGGGCCAAAATGATGATAGCTGCCATTAACCTGACCTAGACCCACTCCTGGCTTTTTCTTTTGAAAGGGTGTGTGTGTGAAAATGGGGGGAGGAGGCAGACTGAAGAAGAAAGATGAGAGGGCCACCTTTTCCCAGATTCCTGTTCTCTCTCCTCTCCCACTCCTGGTCTAGGATTCTTTGGCTGCCCTATTGCTTAGATGGAGGTGTGATCTGGGGTCTAATTGTTTTAGGTCCTTTTGAAATGCAATTCTCCTCTCCCTGGCAAGAAATTGAGAAATCCGGCCCTATTCTACTGAGTCTTATCCCCAGGGCCATAAAAGGAAGGTGTTAGAGCACCGTACTCCCTGTCTCTCATTCTCCCAGAACAGCTTCCCCTCCAAAGGAGACATTGGAGTTACCAGAGGCTGGGGCTTTCCCAAGGAATGATTTTAGCAGCGGGGGAGTTAGGGAGTTGAGATTCCGGGCTGCTCTGTAATGGATACTTGGAAGGCCCCTCCCTCTCCTGACCTCTGTCCTCTGCCACCCGCATATTGACAAGTAAGGCCCAAGGGAAAGTACGCTTTGAACCTTTCTCTCTTTTCCTTCCTTCTTTCCTTCCTTCCTTCCTTCCTTCCTCCTTCCTTCTTTCCTTCTGTATCAACTCAAGGTCCATAAAAGGAGTGCTTGTGTGTTCCCGTGACAATCTTACTGGACAACTTTCCCAAAAGGCTGGACTTGGGGGTTAGGTGGGATTTCTTCATAATTTTTTTCTTTTTAAAGATTTTATTGGGGAAGGGGAACAGGACTTTATTGGGGAACAGTGTGTACTTCCAGGACTTTTTTCCAAGTCAAGTTGTTGTCCTTTCAGTCTTAGTTGTGGAGGCGCAGCTCAGCTCCAGGTCCAGTTGCCATTGCTAGTTGCAGGGGGCGCAGCCCACCATCCCTTGTGGGAGTCGAGGAATCCCTTGTGGTTGAGAGCCCGCTGGCCCATGTGGGAATTGAACCGGCAGCCTTCGGAGTTAGGAGCATGGAGCTCTAACTGCCTGAGCCACCGGGCTGGCCATTTCTTCATAATTTATCAATTCTTCTCAAATACACTTAGTATCTGTGCCTTCTTCCTGGTAAAAGTCTTGTTCAGCAGCAATCCCTGCCTTGGATTTCTGGTGATAACACTAGGATGGCCCAGGTGTAGAGAGAGGCACCCCCTAATCATATCGAGGGAATAACCTAGTGTATGCCTGCCGTTGGCTAGATCCTTTCCATGTGTTATTTTGTTTGCATGCAGGCCAAAAAGTGAGGCCTTACTTTAGAAAGCAAAGGGTAGTGCGGTATAGAAACTCCGCTGGGTACAGATCTGCATGGTAGAATGACTTGTGAAAGCAGACCCTGTTCTGTTACAAATGGACCCCTCCTGTTTCCCTATTTTCACGGTTCCTTTTTGTAGCTTCCCTGCAGGCTTATGCTACCTGGGAAGCTCTCTTCCATTCCTCCCCCTGGGCCCTGAGAGCTCCTGGTGAGTCCTCTCCCGGCTCTCTTGTGTCTTCCAAGAGGCCTTCCTTTTTCGAAGCAGCTGCAGAAGTCCACCACCAGAGGGCAGCAGAGCAGATCAGAGGGAACTATAGACGTTTTGCCCAGCCTCCACCCAGAAAAGCATGGAGACACCTACTTGGTAGTTGGTACAGAGAGGGCAGGATATTGTCCTCCTGTCTCCCTTTGCCCTACTAGAACAAGGGCTCTCTAGTAGCTCCATGGATGCTGGTTTATTTGCCTTTACCCTTGAGATGGTTTGAGTTTCCACTCTGAATTATTTTGTATATAGAGACTCCCTCCTCCCCATTGCTTATCCATTCTGAAGCCCAAGTTATCTCCTGCTTGCTGAGAGTAGCACTGGTAGTCTGTCTTTACCAGGCTGACCAGAGACGCAAATGCTGCCCCAAGAAGGCAGAGCTCTCTGCACTCAGGACCTGATGTTGCCCCCAACCAAAAGAGGCAGAGTGATTGCAAGAGACAGCTAATTCACCCCAGGACAGATTGGGGTCCCCAACCGTGCTGATAGGTGAGGACCATCAGAGCTAATAATGCTCAGCTGCAGGTACACTATTTTAAAAGGCACTTCTGAGAGGGGTGATTTCTGCTCTCGTAAGCACATTTGCTAAAGAATGAAAGAAGAAATCAGAGCTATGTAGCTTGGAAAAGGAAACACATGAAAGGCATATTGGTTATTTTCAAATACCGAAGGGCTGTCAAATGGTAAAAGGGTTAGACGCTGTATGTCCAGCAGGCAGAAGTTACAGGAGGGTTTATTTAAGCTTAACACAAGAAATCACCACAATGATTAGCGTCATTAGAAAAAGATGGGATGGGTTGCCTTGAGAACACACCCCGCTTCTCTGAGGAATGCTGTAAAAGGAATCCACTGCCCACAGTGGATGGAATGTGGATGGAGGCTGCAGCTTCAGAGGCTCCTTCCTGCCCCAGGAAGCCAGGTCTGGGGGCCGAAGCCCCATTTTAGGAAGACTTCGGGCCGGACTCCTCCCTGAGCCTCTGGCTGCCTGCCCATCCTGGGAGCTCACACTCAGTCAGACTCCCCTGGTCTCTGGCTGTGTTCAGCACTGACTCAGACGTCTGATGGCTAAATCATGAGTAGGACTTCCCGTATCATCTGGGTTTTTCTTGGGCTGCTCCTAGTCCACAACTGACCAGAAGCTGACCCCCACTTAATTGAGAAAAACTGACCTGCCTAGTATGGTCTGGTTACTAATGTCGCTGTGTCATGCCTAGATGATCGAAAAGTAGGGTAAGGTGGGAGATCACTCTAACCTACTAATGATTGCAAGCTGCTTCCCTCTCCACGTGCCAAGACAGAATTGTGGGGTCTCTACGTCAGACCATAGTGACGCAGGACAGGAGGCAGTGAGGGCAGGAGATGCTGCCTGGTTTAACAGCTGGGGTCAGGGCTGAATCTGTGTCCTGCTGAGAACCCTCCCTTCCTTCCATACCTGAGTCCATGCGAGTATTTTTTATTATTTCTTACAACACCTTTATTGAAATACGATTCGTGTACCATACAATTTACCATTTAGGAGTATATAGTTCAGTGTATATTTATAAGATTGTGCAACCAGCACCACTATCTAATTCCAGAACACTTATAATCCTGTAAAGAAACTGCATACCCATTAGTGGTCTTCATTCCTCTCCTCTCCTCCCCAAACCCTAGGTAACCAATAATCTTTCTGTCTTTCTGAGTTTTAATATTATGGACATTTCATATACATGGAATCAAACAATATATGGCTAAGTGGTTCACTTAACATAACAATTTCAAGGTTCATCCATGTTGTACCATGTTTCCCCGAAAATAAGACCTAACCAGAAAATAAGCCCTAGCATGATTTTTCAGGATGACCTGAACATAAGCCCTAATGTGTCTTTTGAAACAATGCTTAATATAAGACCCCGTCTTATTTTGGGGGAAACACGGTAGCATGTACCCGTACTTTAGTACTATCTATGGCTGAATAATATTCCATTGTGTGGAGAATTACACCTTTTCTTTACCCATTCACCTGCTGATGGGCAGTAGGAGTTGTTTCCACCTTTTGGCTGTGATGAATAATGCTGCAGTGAACATTCATGGATAGGTTTTTATATGGACATGTTTCATTCATCTTGGATATATTCTTAGGAGTGGAATTGCTGGGTCATATGGTAACTCTATGTTTAACCTTTTGAGAAGCTGCCAGACTGTTTTCCAAAGCAGCTGTACCATTTAACGGTCCCCTCAGCACTACGTGAGGGTTCCAGTTTTTCTATATCCTCACCAACTTGTTATTAGTTATCTTTTTTATTATAATCATCCTTATGGATGTGAAGTGGTGTTTCTGTGATTTTGATTTGCGTTGCCATGATGGCTGAGTATTACTTTTTATAAACATTTTTATGTCAATAAAGCATACATCATGTGAGTTTTAAGTGGCTCACTGCACCAATAAAGAGGAACACAGTTCAGGTTTTCTACTAGAAATAATCTAGACATTGGGAAAGACCCTGCTGAATGGCCCAGAGAGGCGGTTCCCAGTGCCCTGGTGTCAGGAGGCGGTGTGGATCCTGTCAGAGACAGGGAGATAACTTGGATGATTCTGGGCATAGTAACTCTCCACTCCTGGCCTCTGACACTGTCTAGCTAGAAAATGGCAGCAATCAAAAGACAGAGGTGTGGCTCATAGGGTGGTGAAAAACTGGCATCTGTGAAGGAGAGGTTTTTGTGAGGGCCCATGGTTTCTATTCAGTCCCATTCTATCTGTCTCTCATGTTCCCTAAATTCCTTAATACCCGCTCTCCCCTTCATTTAGAGCTGCCTCCGAGGAATCTACTGGCATGTCTGTGTAGGCCAGGGCTGGAGGGAGTCATTCAGTTGATTCACAGGGCAGAGGAGGTGACTTCAGCTCCTAATGGAGAGAAGTTTGAAACCACTAGAGCCATGGGAAGGGAGGTGTTCTGTCCTGACACTGCTTCCCTTCCTGGGGTGTTACAGCCAAGGCACTGGTTGGGTCCAGGGGAGGCAGAAGGGAAGGACAGCTTCCACTGGAGAACCGACCTCCCTTACCACCCTTCTGCATTCTCTTGCAGGGAGCCGTGAGACGGCCTTTACCCATGCAGTCAGCGCAGCCGGGGTGGTGAACGCCATCAGCCGGGCTTGCCGGGAGGGCGAGCTCTCCACGTGTGGCTGCAGCCGGACAGCACGGCCCAAAGACCTTCCCCGGGACTGGCTGTGGGGTGGCTGTGGGGACAACGTGGAGTACGGCTACCGCTTTGCTAAGGAGTTTGTGGACGCCCGGGAACGGGAGAAGAACTTTGCCAAGGGATCGGAAGAGCAGGGCCGGGTGCTCATGAACCTGCAGAACAACGAGGCGGGTCGAAGGGTAAGCTGGACCTTCCTGTGCCACCCGCCTGGCCCCCAACCCTCCACACACACTGCAGACCACCTGGGCTGCCCTGGGCTGAGCTCTGAGCCCTGGCCTGGTGGCCTGGCCATCCGGGAAGGGGGCTGGCCTGATTTGGGAGATTCTTACCTGTGACTGCTGACCGAGATGCCCACATTATTGGACTAATCCCTTTTAAAAAGTCCCATTTCCCATCGGACACATGCACTTGTCATTTCTTTAGCCCTGTTTATTTCTCCACAGGACATCTCTCCCTGTAGTGTTTGGGTGCAGTCTTAGGATCAGAATTCCAGTGGAGTTCTTGTCTTGACTGCCCCTTCTTTGTAATTTGAACAGATAGGGTGATTGGAAATGAGGCTGTTAGGCTTTGTCTAGGGTTTATGATTTCTTAAAAGCTCAGGGAAAAGTGGAGCTGTCTTCAGAACTATCGTCATACCTATGTGTGCAGAAACCCAGTCCAGCAGCTCGTTTAGGTCTAATGGTAAACACAGTTGTGTGCTAGCAGTTTTAAACAGACGTGGAATGTGAAGGACAGCCATCCCTTGAAGGCTCAAGTAGACAGCCTCACCGGGCACATGTAAGATACCGTGTTTCCTCGAAAATAAGACCTAGCTGGACAATCAACTCTAATGCATCTTTTGGAGCAAAAATTAATATAAGACCTGGTATGATATGATATATGATACGATACGATATGATATAAGGCTGGGTCTTATATTAGACCTGGTATTATATTATGTTATATTATGTTATGTTATATTATATTATATCATATTATTTAAGACCAGGTCTTACAGTAAAATAAGACCAGGTCTTATATTAATGTTTGTTCCAAAAGATGCATTAGAACTGATTGTCCGGCTAGGTCTTATTTTCGGGGAAACACGGTAGGACGCTCTCTGAGCCTCATTTCAATAGAAACTAAAATGGAGGTCTTGAGCTTAGCTTGCTGTATTGTCTGTGCAGAGCATACCTGGGCAATAGTGTTTTCTGTGGTGTGCTGGGGAGCGTACACGGCTCTGCCTGCGCCTTCTCACGAAGACCCACCTCTGAGCACATGCTCTGGACTCCTCTGTCCTTTGCTGCCCTCTGAGGCGTCTGCCCCAGGAACCGGGGGGGGGGGGGGGGTCAGGCAGCGTCTCCAGTGTGGAGGGCAGTGTGGACATGCATCCCGGTCTCCCGGTGGACACGTCTGAGGTCGGAGTGCCTGGTGGGGGGACCCTGTCCTGACAGAGGCCAGAGGACCACAGGCCTCTCACAGACTTCTTTCTGGGAGTGTTGTCCACATTAAGCTCTATGTCACGTCAGCTGGCTCAGGGGCCCAGGCAGGGTACTTCAGTGAGAGCAAAGATGAACTAATTAAAAAATGAGAACAGTGGTTTCTTGAAAGGAAATAAATCCAGAAATTTAATGTTGGTTCATTGGTGATTTGGTAACAGGATATGGATATATTTCTAAAAATGTGTTTATATATCAATTTTTTAAAATTAAGTCATGTTTTATAGGAGTACATAGCAAATAAACGGGACTAGAAATGTGTTTTACATGTGTCTCCCTTACATATCACATAACCCGAGGCCAGTTGTTTTTTAGCCACGTGTGGGTGTGTGGAGGGTGGTATTAACTCTTGGTGGTGAGAGGAGTTCTGGTTGGTGCTCTGAACTGTGGTTGTTACGGTGTAAACCGGGGAAGACAGACCAGAACGGTCTTAGGTCCATGGGGCTGCCCCAGTCTCCAGCAGCCCCTCTCTTCAGCAGTCCGCTAGTCAGTCTTCTGGTGTCTAACCATGAGGAAGGGAGAGAAATTGGTGAAAAAGGTTAAGATCTTCACTTTATCTCCCGAATGCCCAAACTGCATCCATTTTTCAGGGTCCCAGTTCGCATACTACCAACTCCTTGAACCATTCCCATCCCCCATAGATGGTAGTCTCCCTGCTTTGCTCTGCAGTGGAGCATTTGTGCTTTTCCTGGGGTGTGGCTTACTCTGCCTCCTGTCATGGACTGTAGGTGCCCCAGGACGGCATCACAGGGCTCACAGTGCGAATAGGGACAGGGTCACAGGGCTCACAGGATAGGCTTCTTTGCAGCATCTCTTCCTGGCTGGGCGCATGTGAATATGCAGACTCAAGTTCCCGCATTGCTTTCTAGTGAGAGGTCAAATGCATGGAAGGCTGTTTCCTGTCTGTGCTCTGAGCTGTCCTTGGGGCATTGCGACATATGCCGAGGTGACTAGGCATTCATCCTAATCTGGGCCCCCTTTCAGTCTCAGTCTTGACCCCACTTCTGCTGGCTCCTCGTTTTATTGCCCTTAATTGTTTGTTTGTTTGTACTGGGCCCTTATCTTGGCAGGACCTTCCCTTCCATCTGCCCTGTTTCTTGCAGTCCCCTGTCTGTCTCTCTGTCTTTGGCCCCTTCCTCCAGGCCCTCCCCTCTTCCACATCCCTTTATCTCTCCCTTTGCCTGTCTGCTCCACACGGGGAATTCTTGTCCCTCTATTTTGTATCCCCTCTCCAAGGAACAGGCCTAGGCCATCAGTCACCATCTCAGGCCAGAGGTATTCACCTCCCACCTCCTCACACCTACACAAAAAGTTTCTCAGGAAGGACGAAGTGGTGGCAGGGATTAAAAATTCCCTGGACTAAGATTTGACAACCAGATTTTTTTGTTTTTTAACACAATAACTGGGATTTGACCTCTTGACCACAGAGTAAATCTTGGGCATACTTTGCTAGAAATTTCTCTTGGCCTTTCAGAGTCTCCAGGAACTCCATTTTAGATATTGATGGCCAGAACAGTGGGTTGATACTGCCTTGTCACTCAGGGGCTCCTAAGCGTTTTCCAGATAAAAGCTGCCTAATCTTTGTGACATTCCTGTCAGTTATCAAACTCAGTCACACCATTAGGCAGAAGTGGAAGAAGGACTTAGGGATTTTCAGGGGCAAGATGTAAAAGTAAAAAAAAAAAAAAATTGAACATTTTATTGTTTTTTCAGTTAGCAGGAAAGGCCCCAAATTGGGATCTCCCAATTCTCCTACAAGAGGAATATATATATATAAATTTTAAAAATAATAAAGTATTTTAAAATATTATGTCTACATTACCTCTACAGTCTTTCTCCCTAGAGGAAGGATGGAATGAATGTCTAAATAGTGAGGGTCAGTGACACGCTTCCTCGGGGATTTGTTTTACTGGAATTCCTCTCCTTATTCTGTGAGGTCTTGCTTTGACTCCCCCCCCCCAAATCTCCCTAAGTGTTTGCTCCCAGTGGAGATGCTTATCCTGTTCCCTTAGTCCCGCAGGGGCAGGTACACAGTTTTCAGCCCTTAATGCTTCCTCTTTCTGGCAGCGCCAGGTGACCCCCATCTACACCAAGGACCATTTCCAGAGGAATGTCAGGCTCCAGCCCAGACTGGGGATTTGTGCCAGAAGGATAATTGCAGGCTCTGTCTTTGAAGTGCCTGTTGGAATGGGGTGTCGCCTTGGGTCTGGAGCTGCCAGCCAAGGGCTGGTGCCTTTCACCTCGAGGAGGAGCCTCACTTCCTTCTCCACCCTAAGCTGTTTTTAAGCCCCAAGACTGGAGTGCAGAAGTGCTGGACATTCTGAGTACCTTCTGGGTGGCCCTGAGCAGTATTCAGGCTCTCTAGAGCCTCAAGTTTTCCACCATAAAATAGCGGGAATAATTCCATACCAGGAAAAAGAATCAGGAAGCGTTTGACAACAGTAACGTGAGCTGATGATGGTTAAGCTGTTTCTTGCACCTGCAGTGGTCTCTGCGCAATGCTGAATAAAGACACAATCTGGGGACTGTTGAAAAGAAATCTGAGAAAAACCCTTGAAAAATGAGTCTGTACTCACTTGGTGACAATAGCTGTGGCATAAGAAAATGTTCTGCAGTGGGCTTGCATTTTATCCTGCCATCTGCGCTTCTGGGCCTGCTGCCAGGGTTATTTGACACAATGCATCAATATGCTTTCATTGAAAAGCACTTTGTAAGCAGCTTTCTGGGCTACTCTTGCTTTTACATTTTGATTTGGGATAACCCAAGTTCAAATCCACTCCACATGTTGTGGTTCAGTGACTTCTGGGGAGGATTTGTTTTCAAATGCATCACCCCCAGAGGGGGGCCCACTGACCTGCTCCTCCACTGCATGGTCTCCCTCCACACTCGTGGCCTCTCCCAGGGGTGGGGGCGGGGAGGGGGAGTGGTCTTGTTCACAGATATGATGTCGTTTATAGTGACACTCCTGATGACTGTGGAGTTAATGACCAAATAGTAACACAGAGAAGGGGACCTTTTAATTTTCAGGGGCTCTGGCTTGTGCTCCACATCATGTGAAAGCTGGACACATTGTGTTGGTGTTTATTTGTTTGCTTGAGACTTTGATCAAGATAGAAATATCCTTTTTTCCTGATGGTAAAAATGACACATTTACTGTAACAACCTTCAAGTGATAAGAAGTGGATACAGTAGGAAGGGTGCACTCACATGCCTGCCGTCCTGTAGTTGACCAGACATGGAGCTAGCTAGCCTCCCAGCATTTTTCTTTGTAAGTGCTCCTTTTGTCTGTTTTCATTCTGAGCAACTCCGGACCCTGGAAAGATCTTTGTCTACATTTGAAAAACAGCCCACCCCTCCCCCATGAGCCTCCCTCTGTACTTGGCCTCTGGCTGCTCTGGCCACCCTCGGGACACAGGATGAGCCTTCTCATTCCCTGCTTTCTCCCCGCCCTCCCAGGCTGTGTATAAGACGGCAGATGTAGCCTGCAAGTGCCACGGCGTCTCTGGGTCCTGCAGCCTCAAGACCTGCTGGCTCCAGCTGGCCGAGTTCCGCAAGGTGGGGGACCAGCTGAAGGAGAAGTATGACAGTGCCGCTGCCGTGCGCGTCAGCCGCAGAGGCAAGCTGGAGCTGGTCAACAGCCGCTTCAACCCGCCCACCCCCGAGGACCTGGTGTACGTGGACCCCAGCCCTGACTATTGCCTGCGCAACGAGACCACGGGCTCCCTGGGCACCCAGGGCCGCCTCTGCAACAAGACCTCGGAGGGCATGGACGGCTGTGAGCTCATGTGCTGTGGCCGCGGCTACGACCAGTTCAAGAGCGTCCAGGTAGAGCGCTGCCACTGCAAGTTCCACTGGTGCTGCTTCGTCAGGTGCAAGAAGTGCACGGAGGTCGTCGACCAGTACGTCTGTAAATAGCCGGGCAGCCCACCCCACCCCGGCACTCTCCTCCACTCTGCCTCACAGAAGTTTATATTATATAGAGCTATATAAATATATTTTATATTTGTATAAATGAATGGATGGATGATAAATAATTAAGAGAAGAAAATGGAAAGGAAAAGCTTATTTAAGAGATGCTGGAGATCTTTGAGGATGGACTTTGCTGGTTCTCAACTTCCAGTGGATGGAGCAAAGGTCTTTCTTTCCCTCCATTTGGCGGGGACTCTCAGGATGTAGGGACTTGGGAATATTCGCTGTCTATCCACCATGACCTTGAGAGAGGTGGTGGTTAGATGGAGAAAATGACTTTGTCTGGAAGGCTGGAGTCTTTGCTGGGTAGGTGACTGCCCTGTAACTCCAGCCTTTGGGTGAAAAGGCCCTGTGGAAGGTGGCTGGAACTCAGCTTAAATCTTTGCATCTTCAGGGTCTTGCCCAGAATATTGATCGGTTCTGTGACAGGGCCAGTGCTTTCCTGCCTTTTCATTGCTGTGCATACTTGCAGAATCCACATGACAGGAATGAGGAGAGGTCCGATGTCATCTCTGCCCAGTGACTACAATGGGACCTGCCCCACCCCAGACTCCCGGGCCTGTCTTTCCAGTGACAATTACTCTTCCTCCAGAGTTCACTAGCTCCTGCCACAAGTTCCCGCACCAGGAGGAAAGGGGGTCATTTGGCTTGCCACGTCAGGAAAGATACAAACTGAATATTTGTGCCTGAGCTGCAGAAAGCTGGGTGAATAACCAGACTGAGTGAACATTGCACTGTGCTCCCACACGGGAGAGGAAGCTCGTGCTGCTGCTGCTGTCACTTCCTCCATCAAGGGAGGCCTCACGAATGACAGGAAGCATAGCTAGGTCAGGCTCGCCTGGCCTGGCCTGGTCTCTTCATCTCTGCCCCAGATGTACAGTTTCTCTCTGACATTAAATACCCTTCACTGAAGTTTCTCTCCCTTTCCTTATTCGGACACACAATTATCTTTCATGAGTCTCCTCTTATTTTTGCCCCAATCCTTAGAACCCTGCTATATGGTACATACTCATAAATGGAAGAGGGTAGGGAAAACAGACTTTCAGAGTTCTAGGTTGGTGATTAGAGACGGGGACAGGAGAATGTTACGAGAATGAAATAGGTCATGCATTGAAATGCTGTCCCCAAGGGCTCACACCAATACTCAATAAATGGTAGCTATTACTATTACTATTCTGAACAAAAAAAATCAGAGATTTAAGTTGAAACATCGCATTTACCTTCCCCTTTCTCTTCTTCCTCCGTTGACAGCCTGCCAAGTTACCGTGAGTTTGTGTACTGGATCCTTGGTAAAGCACAGGCCATGGGATGCTCTCTGCCGCTTCCCTATATTGCCAGCTCCAGCTTTGGCTGCAGTAGCTGGGGCCAGAAGAGGGAATAAGGCAGCGCTCAGGGATCTGGGAAGGGAGATGCTATAGCCCAGAAAAGGAGGAAGAACTTACTGGGAGAGACAGTGATTCACGGGACACTGGAGTGACCAGCTTGCAGATGAGCTAGTAACCCATAAAGACACCAGTTTTATTCTAGAAAAGTTTACTTCTGGGGAAATAACAGAATTATACAGTTAACTTTGGGTTATAATGAGCAAATGATAGTACAAAACAATCTGAAAGAATCTTTCTGAGGGTATCCATGGCCATGTATCTTTAGTATCTAAAGAGGAACCTTCTGACGACATCAAAGAACATCAGCCATAGGGGTTATTTTACCTATAACTTTTTCTTTCTTCTTTCTTTCTTTCTTTCTTTCTTTCTTTCTTTCTTTCTTTCTTTCTTTCTTTCTTTCTTTCTTTCTTTCTTTCTTTCTTTCTTTCTTTCTTTCTTTCCTTCCTTCTTTCCTTCTTTCCTTCTTTCCTTCTTTCCTTCTTTCCTTCTTTCCTTCTTTCTTTCTGTATTTTTTTTGTAAGGAGGGCACAGCTCACAGCAGCCCATGTGGGGATTGAACTGGCAACCCTGGTGTTATCAGCACCATGCTCTAACCAGCTGAGCTAACCGGCCACTCCTCGATATTTTCAAGATGAGTGGTCCATGAAAGAAAGTGATGGAAGTCAGTCGGCCTATGAAAGATCAAAACCATGTCCCTGGCTTCATTAGTTGGTATTTAACCAAATAAACTGTCACAGAGATCAATAGTGATAAGAGTTTTGAAACGGTGGTGGCATTGCTCTTACCCACGTCACTGGTGTCGAGCGTGGAGAGTTTCCTTGTATCAGATGCTCAGACTAAAAGCTGAAATCCAATTCATCCTCAGAAACTACAGGAAATTAGTTGAGGATGACTGGTCCACAATCCCAGAAAGTGACACGTTCATGAAGGGGGAGGGACCATTCCTGTTGTGTGGAGGTCTTCCTGCAGAGTCATGCAAGGGATAAAGTAAATATCGAATGTTTTCTTTCTGATGTGGGGAGCAAGTCATATGTTCAAATACCAACACAGTTGTTGCAGCCACTGACAACCAGGGTTAGGAAATATTTCATTTTAGAAATAGATTGGGATGAAGTTACAGTTATTATCACAGGCTTGTTAAATCCGATGAATTAGCAGTGACGCTTGCAGGAATGCGGCTGGAGAATATGGAGACCAACCTAAAAAAACAAGTGTCTGCCCCAAACCATAGAATGTTAGAGCAGGAAGAGAACGTGACAGATCCCCAGCTCCTGGGTTTTCAGATAAGGACTTCCAAATCTTGAGCAGGTCCCAATGCTTAGTGCGTTGTAAAAATGCAGAGTGCTAGGCATCCAGCACCAGGAAGTTTTGTCTGGTTGGGGTGGGATGGAGCTGGGACTACCCTGTGCACCTTTATTTAACAAGGACCTGAGACTGCATGCTGTGGTCCAGAGACTACACTGACCTATTGTCATTAGTGTTCGCACAAGCGCCACAAGGAGACAGTCAGCCATGTCCTGATTCCCAGCCCAGGACTCTCGCCACCCCATGCAGGGTTCCCTAGTCCTGAAATGTATTATTAACATGCTGTCTAATTGAATGGTCGTTGCATGGGACATAATGCCTGGACCAAACAGTCCTAGCCGTTCCAGGGAGCCTTTCTGATGAGAGGGGAAGAGCGTATGGCACAGAGCAAAATTGATGTGCCGCGGGATGCTCCACTCTGTCCTCTGCCTGGGACTGGTGGGGGAGCCTAAGACCCATTACGAATGTAAATAATAAGGCAGTGTTGGAGAAAGGTGCCCGACTGTCATCAGTGCCCCTCTGATGAAAGTCAAGATGCAAAGTCCTAACATGGGGAACTCATTTAGTGGTCGTCCCCTCTCCATTATTTGAGGGGAAAAACAAAACTTGCTACTTGTATTAAAACTCCACAGTGGTTATTGCTTCTGAAATTCTGCCCTGCTTCCTAGCTTAAATCATTATTATCTTATTTAAGCTGTGTCATCCTCTGGAGTTGTAGGAACTAGCAAGGCATCTATGGTTGAGATTGCTCCACAAGACAGATCTTACGGCTGCAGTAGTTTATCAAGAAAAGCCTGTTTCTTGGACAAAGAGCTATACACGATCCTGAAACGGTGGGGAAAAAATAGGCATTTCCATCTTAAAACAGGTCCTGATGCATTGCCAGTCTCCACGGACACTGGATACATATATTTTGGTATGTGTATGTGTGTGTGCACGTGGGGGTGGGGTGTGCACACGTGCTCATGCACACCCGTGAACACAAGGATGAGTGTTTTTCATTGACTTTGGAGGGGAAATGGAGAGGCACTTGGGGCATGGAATATGTAAAAAATTTTAAATAACTTACCATTTCTGGCTGAGACACGGCAGAACATGGACTGTCTGTCTGTATGGGAAATCCCTGCCCTCTGCTACCCTAGTGATGACAAGCTTCATCTCTCTGGAAGGAATACTGGGGAGCTGAGAAGGGCACCTGAGCTGTGAGTGCTAAATGTTATTGTTAGTCCTTTATTATATGAGAATCTTTGCTTTGTATTTATACTAAGACAATAAATAAAGGAAGTAAGGGGTGCTATCATTCCTGATTTTACGTAAGAACTTTGGGAAATTTGCCCAAAGTGAGAAGGTTTTAGCCCAGGCATGGGGGTCCGACAGTATGGCAGGCTGAGCCCCCACAGTTAATCTTCTAGATTGTGTGAGACTTTGGGCGTTCATCGTGCAGACTGTCCACATTCTTTGCTTTCTCCCTACTGCTGCCTGCCTTTAGGTCTTCACTCTGATCATGTGCAGCTCTACCAGAGGCAGCGACAGAAGCTAGAACCAAATCAGTTAATTCAGACTTCCTAGGTAATTTTGATAAATAACTAGTGGGAGAGGGGTTGCTAAAATTATATTTTAAGATTATCTGTGAATTTAATTTTTCACTTATGTGTATTATCTACATACTGCTCCATGTTAACTGAAAGCTGCCCATGGCCAAAGCAGGTAGGAAACTGCAGTGTCACGCGAGTTTGCCTAAGTGTGGGGCCTACGAAGGTGTCAGGAGACGCCTTTGACAGCAGCACCAAGCTTTGAAAAGTCACTGTACAAAGACTGAACCCAACTTGATTTGAAAGCCAAAAGGATGATATTGTTTCAAGTGGCCCTGGCCCTTTTGTACATTTTCCACGCCTTGGGGCTTCTGCTCTGTCTATTGGGCCAAGCAGCCCTTTGCCTGTTACCTGATTTGCAGTTTCTGTCTTCTCTCATATATTTACTTTATTTCCAGAGACCTTTAGTGAAAGAGAAGTTTCATAAAGGAAGGAATTTTTAAAAAATCTCTTTTGTCCCCAGCTATGTCTCCCAGAACCTAAAGCAGTGCATAGCACAGAAGAAGCATTCAATAAATATTTGCTGAATGAATGAATGAATGAATGATTCTCACTGAACAGATGAGGAAACTGAAGGATAAGGAGATTAAGTACCCAGGGCGTTGTATATTCTGTTCTCTCCAAGTTGCAAGTAACAGAATTGGACTGAGCCAGCTTCAAAGGAGGGTGGTATTATACGGGTTCAGGAGGGTCTTCAGGAGCTGACCCAGACACCGTTGGCTGGCTCACCCTCCCTCCTCTCACTCCCTTGTGGTCCGCTTCCCCTCTGTGTGTTTCTGCAGACCAGCTTCCTCCACCCTCATGGTGGGAAACATGGCGGCCGACAGCTTCTAAGTTAACAGGCTGCAGTTCCAGCCATGGGAAGTGACTCAGAATTCCTCTTGATCCTTGTTCCAAATTCCTGGGGAGGAGCTCCCGGGCCAGAGCTCCCTGCACCACCCATCACCTTTTGTCTCAAGTCCATGAAGTGGAGGGTTTAGGGATTCATCGAGGCGGGAGAAGCTCTTCCGTCCTCATCAGCTTCTGTGCTGGTGGGTTAGATCCGAGAACTCGTCATCCAGCTTGTGGTACAGGGAGACCCCCTGAGTATTTACCCTGGAAAAGCTGCTGAGGAGTCCTTTATCGGTGAAAATGCATACTTACGGGACAAGTCCTGAGACTTTTCTCCAAGAGGCAAAAACCTGAGCCCACCAGGTGAAGAGAAAGGCTTCGGGGATGAGAGAAATACCTATTCGACTGTCTGATAGCGTTAAGGGAGTCAAGTTACTAAGCAGATGAGTCGACTAGACTCGGGGACCACCCCTGGCTGACGTGCCGTTCTACACAGCTGGTAATTCTTTTATACTGAGCTCTATTTGAAGGGCCAATGATTCCTATTAGTGATTTAAAGCTATCTTCCCTTCGAGAGTATAACTACAGTATTAATTGCTTCCTTCATGCTTTTCCTAGTTCTTCATGGTCTGAGAACTATCTGAAATACAGGCCAAGAAATATCTGAGCTGGGTCACGATTGCTAAGATTTTTCTGTAAGTCTCCCTCAGCTCCTGGGGAGCAATGCCGCAAACATTTGAAACTACATGCGGCCTATGGCTAGCTGCCTTCTGCCCTTTCTGATTTGAGAGTGCAAGCCATCCAGCCTCCAAACCTTAGGCTCTGCACAGGCAGGACACATTTGTAAAGTAGGAAGTAATTCCACTCACACTTGTAAGGTGCTATGTCGCCTTCCTCATTTATATTTTCTAACTGGACCTGGTGGCACCAAGCCTGGGCTCACGCGGCACCTGCTCTGGGCTGAGCTGCTGGTCTGTCTGGCCACACGGTGTCGCTGTTTTATCAATTTTAGCCTAATGCCTGTGGCTCACACCGTAGTTCAAAAGTTGGGCAGTGGGATCCTGGTGGATTGATGGCAGAAACCGAGTCTGGACAGCAGCGGAGTTTTAGGTTTTTCATTTGAATGAATTTGGGAAGAGTTAGGTCAGTGTTTTTCACTTAAAGAATGAGTGTGGAAGGTAGTGCAGGGAAGGAAACCATGAGGGGAATGCCAAGTCCTGCTCTGCTGGGCCATCGAGACCTCAGCGATGACAGTGGAGCATGGCCTGGGGAAGTGGCTGCACTCTAGGTATGTGTTTAACCAAGGCGTATTTCCTGCTCCTACATAGTTTCCAGGCAGCTGAAGCTGTACATGCTTGAAGGTTATCATTATGGAGGTAGGGATAACTAGCTACCATTTGTCACGTGCTTACTGTATACAGCCTGCTTTGCATATATTTTACTATATAATTCTCTCAGTACCTCTGAAAGGTAAGTGTTATTCTCCACATGTTACAGATAGGAAAATTAAGACTCAGAGACGTTAAGTGATGTTGTTCGACTTACACAGCTGATAATTGATGCTGACTCCAGAGCTCGTTCGCAGTGGATTTCTGGGTAATTACAGGGTCTAGTCACCTGAAATAAGAGGTACCTGTTCCCTTCTAAGTCTCAAGGGGTGTACAATGATCTCCCCCACCTTGCCACCATGAATTTTGAATGAAAGGGAACTTGGCAATCCCCAGTCTAAAGGAAGAGGACAACGCGTACAGGGCTAATGACAGAAAATAATGTACAAAGGGAAGCAGAGAGAGATCTGGTGGAATGCTGAGCCTGCTGCGTGACATGCCTAGGAGCCTGGAACTGACTGGGCAGCTCATGCGCTCACATTCAGTGTGAATTAGAGAGCTGCCTCACGGTGGGTTCCTTTTACAAAAAGGAGTGAGAATTTTAATTCGTTCTTGGCGATGTAGCTAACCCAGCACAAGAACTGAAGTCGTCAGGCTGGCAAGACATGATGGCCCTTGGAGAAAGCACCACGGCAGCTGGCAGGAGACGGTAAGATGGACTCTTGGCCGGAAAGGAATGAGCTACAAAGATGAACTATGGCAAGGTCTTAGATGTCAGGGCCCAAGAGATAAGAGGGATAAGGATGCCCCAGTTTAACCTGATGCTTAAAAAGAAAAAAATATTCTGTCTTCAAAGATTAGGGGGATGGGGGGCAGGTTGCTAATTGCTTGCCCCTCCATGGACCTGTAGGAACTGGGAGCAATGGGAAAAAATGGAATTAGGCTGGTGGGAGAGCTAGAGTGGGAACAGAAAGTCACACAGTACCCTGGGTCGATGACTTCCACCCCCAAGGCCAGAGCAGCATCTCCTCCCTTTGGAGAGATGCACAGGACGGGGAATGTCAGCTTTCCAGCCCTCCTGATCCCCGGTTGTTAGAATTCCCTTGTACCCCAAAAGGCTTGAAGCAATTAAGTCTCTCTTCAGGAATTTTTTTCCCCAGTTAGTAAGCAGCCAACTCTCCTGGTGGACATGTCCTTTCTACCCAGTATGCACCTAGGAGGGTAGGGCTGTGGCCAGCCCTTTGGAAGGGGCCTCAGAGGCCCACAGGAGAGAACGGCTTTTCCCTATTGTGCCACTTGCCCGAAACTTACACAAAGGGAAACTCTCTTTACATTGCCTTTCCTAGGTGTCGTGCGGGAGACCCTGCTCGCCGCGCCATTTTTCAGGCGGGGCAGCCTGCGGGGTCTCTGGTCCCACTCCCCACACAAGAACGCAGGGTATGGAGGAACACCCACGGAGCCATAGGTAGGGGAGTCACACCACTATGGTCTCACTGGAGGCTGGGTTCACCGGACGCGCAACCTGCCGTCCGCCTTTCCGCCGACAGACCGACGACTCTCCTCCACTCTCTCGACCCTGTTCCTCTCCTCTCTTCTGCTCTCCTTGGCTCTGCTCGGCTCTTCGGCAATCCTCGGCTCTCCTCCGTAGCCGCAGCAGTTATACCAGCGGCCAATCGGCTAACCGGCCACAGCCAACAGCCAATCAGCCACAGCCAACGGCTATCCACCACCCAAGCCAGCACCTTTCCACGTGAGGCCGAGAGCCTGTAAACTACTCTCTGGGGCTCTGTCCCCACACTAGGTATTACGAGTCTGAGGTTTTAAATAATGGCAGTCTTTAAAATTCAGAAGTGCTCTGAAAATGTCTGATATCAAACAGACAAGGCCATGAACTGAGCTTCTGAACCCCTTTTTCCAATTAGCTCTTATAGTCCGTTAGTCTCCATTCCAGGACTTAACTCTCCATCACAAATAAGTAATTTCTATTACAAGAAAAGGAGACAACCTAAATTATTTTCGAATTAAATGTCACATTTCCAGCCATGGGAAGGTCTCCTTCCTAAACTCAGCACAGCCTTGAAACTCTGATGTGTTGCCAGTACAGTCAGATCAGTTGGGCGTGGAAATTGCATGTTGCACTGGAATGAGGAATTGAGGCACGCTGAGGACAGGAAGGTAGGAAGTGGAGGCAGGCATGATGACTCCAGGTGAGAATATGGAGCTCTTCTGGCTCCCACTGCCCAGTGTGCGCCCACTCAGGGTACTGCCTAACTCAGAGCTCTCATCGGGGCTTCTTGTTTCAGAGCAAGAGAGAGGCTGCGGTGTAGGTCTTAAAGCTGTGCAATGAGCAGTTCTTGGGGCTCCCATCCTCTATCTGCTCAGAAAGAAAGGAGCCCAAATCAAAGCAAGATGGTTTGAAGTGTATGCAAGAGGAAGCTTGAAGTGGACATGCAGCAGGGCTTGGGTTACAGCTGGGTCTGAGTCTGAAGTGGTGCTGTAATGTGTGGATATGGCGAGAGTAGTGATTCCCCTCCCCTTTTGATGGTGCAAGGAGTTCATTGCGTTTTTAATTGCCTGTCCTTGATCAGGCTGAATTAAAATCACATGGGAACATTTTAAAATTTGGACTCCCAGGACCCAGAGCTAGAGGTGCTGATTGAGTGAATTTAGGGCGGGGCTTAGGAATCTGTTTTAAGAGATGCCTTAGGCGATTCTGTTTGTAGATAGTAGGTTTGAGAATTGCTGATAGGTTACTGTGTCTGACTACACCAAGCTTTCCATGCTGTGGGATGGTTGTTTGCAGAAAGAGTTGGGCTTGGAGGAAGTATGACCAGGACCTCAGACTGTTAGAGGTCTGAGAATGGGGATCTGGAGTAAATTATCAATGTCTGCACACGTAAGAGTAAACCTGGGAGAGGGAGTGATTAAACTGCCCTGAATCAGGGTCTCCCAAGAGACTAAAATCAGTATAGTCTGTCCCCAAATACTCCTGCATAAGATGTGCAAATGTAACTTCCTGGACCTGTGTCGTGCGGGACGGCCTGCGGGGTCTCTGCTCCCACTCCCCACACAAGAACGCAGGACATGGTGAGGCCAAAAAGGAACACCCACGGAGCCATAGGTAGGGGAGTCATACCACTATATTCTCTCTGGCGGCACTATACTCTCACTGGAGGCTGGATCCACACTGTCCACAAACCGCCATCCACGCTTGCCAGCCCAGCCGCCATCTTCTTGCTAGCCCCCATTCTCTCTCTCTCATTCTCTAGCGTAGCCACAGCAGTTATATTAGTGGCCAATGGCTCACTGGTTACAGCTGACGGCCAACTAGCCACAGCTGATGGCCATACAATCACAGTTGATGGCCATTTACTACCTGAGCCAGCACCTGTCTATGTGAGGCCGAGAGCCTGGAAACTGCTTTCTGGGGCTCTGCCCCCACAACCTGTTTCTAATCTCCACTGTGGTTAGCACTGTATTATCAGATGAGGAGGGGATTTATTTTTTTGAGGCAAACCTGAGCCCTAAGTTTGGCCCGCGTCTTTGTGTGTCTTCCCTAGCTTTGGAGAGCTGCACAAGACACGGTGCACTTCAAAAGGGACTTTGTACTCAGATTGGACAAAGCCACATGCATTGCGTGCAGACCTGAAGGAAAAGCCTCTGAACGAGGCTGCTTCCCACAGGCCGGAGCCGGGCGAAGACAGCAGCTGCACACTAGCACACGCCCCGCTGGCTCTGCCCCAGGACCAGCTGGCAGAGGCCACCTGGACTTCATGTTCTCGCTGAGCAAAGTCCCTGGGGGGCATCTCTGTTTCCCCGTTCAGCAGCCTGAATTCAGGGCTCTGAGTTCACAACTCAGCATGACTTCTTGGTGGGCATGGAGATACGGCTTTTTATTCCCGGGGTCTGAGAGCAGAATTCTAGTCCACCTCAGTTGTTGATTTGAGCAGGGCCTTGGCTTCCAAGCTTTAGTTTGCTTATCAGCACCTGGTGCCGATGCCAGCTCTGCCCACCTCTCAGGGGTTTTATAAGGCTTGGCTGGCATGGCAGATGAGGAAGGAATATAGAAAATGTACATAATCCCTTTCTTGCATTAGTTATTATTTCAATTGTGCTATGGACAACTGCGAACTGACCCAGTAATCACGGGTTAGTCTCTTGTTTTCTAAGCCCCTTGTTGTGTTTTCCCAAGAAAGTAGTAAAAAACACTTTCTCTGCCAAATAAGATTTTTTGTTTGTTTGTTTGTAACAAAAAGAGTCACGGTGGAAATAAAGGATGTCTTTCTAATAAGAGAGAGGCTATTTGTCACCAGGACAGGTAGGTAACTGAGAGTTACAGATTTCATTCCCCAGAGAAGATTAAGAAAATGGGAGGCATTTAGAGGTTGAGGATAATTTAGTTGAGTCTGGAAACGGAGAAAACGAGATATTCCCTGGAGATTCATTTTAGCTCCAGGACTCTGAGTCCTCCCTTTAGGGAATTAACCAACTTCTAAAACACATCAGCAAGGACAGATTTGGTGCAGAAGACCTGGCTTTCCAACCAACTAGCTATGTGATATCAGGCAGTTTCCTTGGCAATAAAACGGATAATGATATCGCTACCTCATATTAGATAAGGAATATGAAAGCCACTTGTAAAATATAAACCTTTAAAAGATTGAGATATTGGTATGATACACTGAGCCGTTTCAAGGCAAGATCAAAGAAAATATGATTTTTAAAAATGTACAAGATTATGACGTAAGATCTTGGGAATGCTCTCTTAATTAAAGCCAACTACAAACGCAAGGACTCGAACCTGAATTTTTTGGTCCAGGAATCCACCGTCCTTCCCTATGTCAAAACTTGGTCTTTGACCAAGACCACTGTTACTTGGTCTTTGACATAGGGAAGAATGGTGGATTGTGGAGGGCCGTAAACTGAAAAATTCCATTCCTCTTCAAAAGGGAGCCATTTTTTAACCTCCAGGCTGTTTGCCATTGTTTCTAGGGTACAAAGACCTCGGGAAACTTCAAAAGGGCACAGAAAGCTTGACTAGAAGCATTAAAGGAAGCAGGCCTATCCCTGGGGCATTCAGAAGATACAAGGACAGGGAACCAGATGGAAAGGAATCCTGGGATTGACTCTACCTACCACCAGGGCTGGATGTTGCCCCCCCTCGCCCCCATTCCCCCACCCCACCCCCCGTTTCTTTTCTCCTCACTGGCCTCAACTCCATGCTAAGGCAGCAGCCACATCAAGGGCTGAGAGTTGGGAAAGGGTTGTGACTAGGGAAGACTTCCCAGGGTCTCAGGTTAGAAGTTGGAAGGCGTTTTCTGAGGAAAGGATTTTACGCAAGGTGGGGTTTCTGTTACCATTGTGTAGTCCTTGATTTCAGGGACACAAGAAGTTCTTTCAGTCTGTTCTGAATAACAAAGATTACACATACCATTGTTTATCTGGGGAAATGCCTTCCAATTCTAAACAGTGGACTTAGAAATCTCTTTCTGAGAACAATGCCTGTTTATAAGTTGGGGACATTTTGTTCGAGTGACAGCTGGCTGGGCAGTCACAATTCTCAGGGGATGGAGGAGGTAGAGTGTCACCCCCACAGCATGGGCTGTGCTTTGAAACTCAAGTCCCAGTGTTTGCTAAAAACACACGAGCGCAGAGGTGGCTGGTCCAGGACTGCCCAGAGGGACACATGCTGTGCATGTGACAGTCACATGTCCCACCAACTGCCACCTAAGCTTCATTCTGAACTAAGGAATCTTTGGTAAGTGTGTCCTCTACTAAGGTCATAGTAAAGCACCTTCAGATATTCTCAGTGCCAACACTTTTAAAAACTTGCTCCTGAGTAGAATACTTATCATTGTTCCTTCTTAGCTTTTAACAATGTAGGGGGACGGAAATTGTTTGGAAATCAGAACACTGAGGGGGTTTTTTGTTGTTGTTTTGGTTTGGTTTTTTGCACTGCATGTAGAGAAGTGTTTTATTTATTTATTTTTATTTCAGTTATGGAGATATAATTGACATACAGCACTTACAAGTTCAAGGTATACAGCATAATGATTTGACTTACATATGTTGTGAGACGCTTATCACGATAAGTTTAGTTAGTGTCCATCACCTCATATAGATACAAAAAGAAGAAATGTTTTTTCCTTGTGATAAGAATTTTTAGGGTCTACTCTGTTAGCAGCTTTCAGATATACCACCCAGCGTGTTAACAACAGCCAGCCTGTACATCGCAGCCCAGGACTAATTTATAGAACCCAAGGCTCTTCTATCCCTTCAACTTGTGGAGTTGTAGGCAGATAGAGTCAGCTTTTGTGAGGCCTAAAGGTTATACAATCAGGGTGGGGGACCATTTTTACACTTACAAATACACAATTATGAATTGAACCTTACAAGGCAAGAAAGAGGCCTGAAGCTTAAGCTGCATTCACTTCATGGAAAATCCAACTCTGCTTCTAGGGGAAGCGTCCAGAAGATTCCATGAAAATGCAATCTTACAGAGCTTTAAGTTACTTTTCCTAAAACACGTTCACTTCTTGTTCTAACTGAATTCTGGATTTGCCCTGACAATGTCATTTAGTTTAAAACCCTCTGTTGTAAAGGCTCTTTCTTCTCCCATACCCCATGCTGGGGGGCTCTCTCTGGGTCTCCACACACCACTGTTACAGACCTTGCTCAGCAAGACTCCAGCCAGACCATTGTTTCCCATTGTGGCTCCTGTCCTCCAGCCACTTGGGGCCCCTCTGCAAAGACACGGGATCAAGACATGTGCCCCCTCCCATCTTCCTCCTAGCCCATCTCATCACAGCAAACCAGGCCAACTCATCAGACTGGCCACATCCTTGGAACTCGTTATACCCCCATTTCTTTATTATCTGACAACTCTAAGCCTAGATCGACTCTCCAACCCCAACCCCCATCCCTGCACCCCTGTCATGCCATCATGCCTGCCCTGTGATCCCATCACACCCCTTGTCCTGGACTGTTTGTCCTCTCCTGCCCTCATTTTCTTCTCTCCCTTCCCAGGGCCAGTCGTTTCAGCAGCATGTGAGTTACAAGGATACAGCCTGGACAATCCAGCCCATTGGACATGCACTTTACTTTCTCTCCCACTGGGGGAAACAGCTTCCTAGAGCTATGAAACAACCTGATTCCTTACCCACAGGGTGATAACAGTATCTGGCATCTGTATACATACAGCTTTTGTATACCCAAAGCGCTACACGGGCATGACCTCATATGGTTCCCTCCTCCCCTTGGCCAACCACTGTTTAATCTCTCTCCTTTACTCCTGCTGGAAAGTTTGCTGAAGAAAGTAGCACACCTGGGCCAATTCTCCCCGTGACGAATTCAGACCTCCTGACCTCGTTGGCTTCACCACCCTGCTCTTCAGCTGTGTTCCTCTCCCCACTGTGGTCCCCCTCGCATCCCCCACCCCTGAGGTCCTCTCCGCTGACCCTGCACTGCTCTAGCTCAGCCTACGCAGTGTCATGAATTTCTACGACTGCTCTCCCCTCTCCCTCCAAACTTGTCTGTGACTTCACTCTTCCTGAGAGCCTTTGCTGAGGAGAAGAGAGAGTTCCAGGAGGTTACTGATGTGGTTTGTATCTTGTTCATACCTCCACAAGACTCCCTCACCACCTCAGGAGAGTTATCTACGTATCTGTTTAGCCTCTTAAATCACGAGTTCTTTTAGGAAGAACTGTCTTCTTCATCCTTGCATCGTCCAGGACCTGGGCTACAACCCATTGGTCTGTGTTCCCCTACGAGCCTGCTGATGGGTATGAAGAACTGAAGCAGCCTCTGGAGTTAAGAAAGCAAAGTACAGAAGAGGAATGCATTGGCGTGCTAAAGGAATGCAGGATCAGGCTGGTCGTCTTTGTAAGCAGGGCCACCGCCATCCTGCTCTCTGGTCTAGGAAAGCGGTACAGGAGTCAGGAGACCTGGGGAAGAAACTAAAGCAGCAAAGAGTGCCCGGACAGGGTGGCCTTTAAAGTCTCCTCCTGCCCCAAGAGTCTCTCTTCCCACCAGTATCAGCTCGGCATTAACATGCTGTCATCTCAGGTAACCCACCGCTTCTCTTCTGTAACATGCAGACCAGAATGTCTGCCCTCTCCGCCTATGAGGATCCAACGAGCATGTGAAACCACAAAATCTCAATATTTACTAATATGCTAGAAGCAAGGGGATCAGAGTGCGTACAAGCTCCCTCTCCCCCAGTGGGAGAGAGAAAAGTGCTTTCTTTGAGGCTACCATTAAACCTGCTAATCATCCCTTTTCTGGTGAGGGATCAGCCACTGGAAGAAGGGTCCTGGTTCATTTAATGATTCCCTGTATTTTGTCTGTGAGACGGTGCACTGGCTGGAGGCAGCACCTGTATCTGTTGGATCTCGCACCACTTCACCACTGGCCTGCCAGTACCAAGCGGACTGCGGACATGTGTTAGAAGCTCAGTAAATATTTATGGAAATGGGGAGGAAGGGAGGTGAGAGGGAGGGAGGAAGGGAGGGAAGAAGGAGCTTAGGAGTGAAATGTTTGTAAGGAGGATACAGCCATGCCAAGGGCCAGCAGAGGTGCAGAATGTCAAATGCTGAGAAGGACCTTGGAAGGCAAGAAGGATGAGGGAATGCACCAGCCCGTGACAACAAGCACTGACCGTTTTTGTCTTGTTTTGTTTTGGTCTATTTTATTTTTTCATCTCCAATGCCTAAATAACAATACTTTATGCAGATATTTGTATTCATGGTAGAAGAGATGTGGAGAAAGCACAGGAGATCGCTGGCCATGCCCCCACCCTTACAAACTGGGGGAGGATGACTCAATGGAAAGGATGGAAATGATGTGTATGTAAAACTTTTAAAGAACACACAAAAGCACATTCAAAAATTTACACACACCTATACATCTGTATTTATCTCTACATCTTTCCCTATGTATTGGAAATCATGAGTTCACATTGACAACCATATTCAAATTTTAATTTGACACCATAAAGTTCTTCTTGTTTTTCGCCTTTCCCTTCTTGGATAGTGAGAAACCTGGTTCCACTGGGGAGTATTTTAAGGAGCTGAAAAGAGTGAAAAAGAAGTGACAGGTCACCATGGTCTTAGCTCCTCTGTGCCAGCCCCACTGCAGTGCCTCCAAAGGATAGGTCAGACTAGGGCAGACCAGCTGGGTTGTGGGGCACCCCCAGGTTATAAGAAGTCCCAGAACTGTCAGTGCTTGTCAGTACTGATTTAGGATACCTCATAAATACACACCAGGGCAAAGTTCATTCAAGGCTACCTGGAGCCTCGGAGGTTATGTTGAAATTCCACGGTTCACCTGGATTAACTCCAGGTGACTTCCAGCTATTGAGCTGACCCTAGACCCAAGAATATGAGATATGATTTGGGTTAGAATGGTATCATATTCATTTTGGTATTTGGGAGAAATGGGATGATAGGAGAGAAAGAAGAGAAAGTAATAAATGTATCGTCACTTTAAACCATTAATAAAGTTTGATAAAGTTGACAAATTAAAATTTTCCATATGGCAAGAATAGTTAAAACAAAAGATCAGCAATAAACTGGGGAAATATTTGCAGCACATATCGTGACAAAGAGCTGATTTTCTTCACATGCAAAGTACACTTAAAAGTCAATAAGACGAGGCCGGCCCGGTGGCTCAGGCAGTTAGAGCTCCATGCTCCTAACTCCGAAGGCTGCCGGTTCGAATCCCACATGGGCCAGTGGGCTCTCAACCACAAGGTTGCCAGTTTAATTCCTCGAGTCCCGCAAGGGATGGTGGGCTGTGCCCCCTACAACTAGCAACGGCAACTGGACATAGAGCTGAGCTGCGCCCTCCTCAACTAAGACTGAAAGGACAACAACTTGACTTGGAAAATGTCCTGGAAGTACACACTGTTCCCCAATAAAGTCCTGTTCCCCTTCCCCAATTAAAAAAAAAAAAATCTTTAAAAACAAAAAAGTCAATAAGACGAATTCCTGACATGGAGTAGGGCCCAGAGGGTGGGGAAGGCGAGAATGGGCCAGACAGGATTTGGGATTGCTAGCCTGTGGAGTAGCCAAAGTGCTGGGGCTTTGAATTCCAAGAGAAGGTGAACCAGAACTTTTGGAACTAGTGAGGCAACTCCCACCCCCCAACATTAAACAAATTTATGGATCAGTTTGCTAATAAGTACAGGCAAGATTTGAAGAGCTGAAGAAAAAATCAGTATTGAAACTGTCTTTTTTTAATGTCTGGTCAAGGTGGCAGAGTAGATAAGTGCTGTGCTCGCCTCCTCCCGTGACCACATCGAAATTGTAACTGAATGATAGAACAGTCAACCTGGAGAACCACCTGAAAACTAGCTGAATGAAACTTCTATAACCAAGGATATAAAGAGGCCACACTGAGGCTGGTGGGGGGCGGGGGCAGAGATGAGAAATGGGCTGATCCCACACGTACGTTTGGTGGTTAAGAATTGGGAGGGGTATCTCAGCTGCAGAGGACCCTAATGAGGAGTGAGGTGTCCCAGCCTCACACTAGGCTCCCCAGTCCAGGGTTCCAGAGCCGGGAAGAATATTCTCTACAACAGCTGTCTGTGAAAAACAGCAGCAATTCTGTTCCATCCCGGTGAGATGGAAGACTGCTAGAAACCAAGAAATCCCTGTGCACAGACTCTCTAGCTCACAGGCACTCACCCTGAGCTCCAGCAAAGGGACAACAGCTCAAAAGGCACCCGAGACATATGGGAAAGCATGGAATTGTGTGGCTCCAGGACAAGAACCGCCATTGTCCTTGTGTTGATCCCTCCCCACACACAGCCTGCAGAAGTGGGCAGGTGGGCGCCAAATCTGAATCTGCAATTAACCTGGCGAGCACTGCTCACCCCACTCTGGTGACTCCCTGAGGCCCTATGACACCCAACTCGCACACTGTCCTCGACTCTTACAGCTGATGTGCCTCACCTTCAGCCTTACCCTACAAATTTTCTTAAAAATGCTCCAAGGTCTGCAGGCCCCCAGCAAGTGGCAGCTGACCTCAGTGAGCCCTGTGCATTTTGCTGAATGGCCTCAAGCCTAGCAGGGATAATAGCCAGTCTCAGGTTACATACAGTGTGGACTCTCTCAGGTGCTCTGGGCACAGCACAGAGAGCTGCCAACCACAGATTGCTCTTTAGCTTCTACCAGGTGGCCTTAGCTGGACACAGGTAGCAGCTGAGCTTGGCTGACACCAGAGCCCCTCCCAAGAGGATGTAGAATCAACACACCCAGTGGCTGACCTCAAACCGCAACAGAGCACCACCCAATTAGTTTCATAAATGACACACCCAAAAGGAGAACTTGTCAGGCACCAGAATCCTAATGGGGCTTCCGCCCTTACAATGGGGCTCCCTCTCATCCATGAAGTCAGCCCTCACTGTGGTCATGGCCTGTCCTCAGATCCAGTCAGCCTGAAGTTCAACCCCACCCACTGATGAACAAACAGCAATAAAGGATTAACTACAACAGGAGGCCACACTCAATCTACACAAGAGACACTCCTGGAGCACTCAACTCAGGTGACCACTGGGCCCCAGAGGACACACACTAAATAGGGTCACCATGCCAAGACTGTGAGATGTAGCAGATCTACCTGATACGTAGAAACAAACACACGGAGACAGCCAAAAGAAGGAGACAAAGAAACATATCCCAAATGAAAGAGCAAGAGAAAACTCCAAAACAAAAAAGAACTGAACAAATGGAGGCAAGTAATCTAACAGAAACAGTGTTCAAAACACTGGTTATAGGAATGCTCAACAAACTCAGGGGAAGAGTAGATCAGCTCAGTGAGAATGTCAACAAAGAGATAATAAACATAAAAAAGGACAGAGAAATCATAAAAAAGAACCAGTCAGAAATGAAAAATACAATAAATGAAATGAAGAATACTGGTTTGGTGTTGATGAACTCCTTTAGCTTTTTCTGGGAAGCTAGAAGGACTCAACATCAGATTAGATGAATCACAGGATCAAATCAGTGATTTGGAAGATAAAGTAGTGGAAAACACCCAATCAGAACAGCAAAAAGAAAAATGAATAATAAAAAAAAAAATTAGGATAGTTTAAGAGACCTTTGGGACAACATCAAGTATAACAACATTTGCATCACAGAGGCACAAGAAGAAGAAAGGGAGCAAAGAACTGAAAATCTATTTGAAGAAATAATGACTGAAAACTTCTCTAACCTGGTGAAGGAAATAGACACACAACCCCAGGAAGTGCAGAGAGTCCCAAAAAAGATGAACTCAACGAGGCCCACACCACGACACATCATAATTAAAATCCCAAAGATCAAAGACAAAGAAAGAATCTTAAAAATAGCAAGAGGAAAGCAGTTAGTTACCTACAACAGAGCTCCCATAAGATTATCAACTGATTTCTCAACAGAAATTTTGCAGGCCAGAAGGGGCTACTGACATGAAATAATCAAAGTGATGAAAAGTAAGTACCTGCAACCAAGATTATTCTACCCAGCAAAGCTATCATTTAGAATCAAAGAACACATAAAGAGCTTTGCAGAAAAGAAAAAACTAAAGGAGTTCATTACCACCAAACCAGTATTACAAGAAATGTTGGAGAGACTTCTTTAAGAAGAAAAAAAATATCACATATATGAATAATAAAATGGTAATAACTATGTATCTATCAACAATCACTTTCAGTGTAAATGGATTAAATGTTCTGATCAAAAGACATAGGGGAGCTAAATGGATAAGAAAACAAGACCCACACATATGTTGTCTACAAAAAACCCATTTCAGATCAAAAGACTCACACAGACTGAAAGTAAAGGGATGGAAAAAGATATTTCATGCAAATGGAAATGACAACAAAGCTGGGATAGTAATGCTTACATCAAACAAAATAAACTTTAAAACAAAGGCTATAACAAGAGATAAAGCGATCTTTCATAATGATAAAGCCATCAATATAACAAGGGGTATATTCCTTGTGAACATGTACGAACTCAATGTAGGAGCACCTAAATCTGTAAAGCAAATATTGATGGACATAAAGGGAGAGATCGACAGTAATATAGAAACTGTAGAGGACTTTAACACCCTACTGACATTAATAAATACAACATCCAGACAGAAAATCAACAAGGTACCAGCAGCCTTAAATGACATATGAGAGCAGATAAATTTAATTGATATTTCTAGAACATTTCATCCAAAAGCAGCAGAATATACATTCTTTTCAAGCACACATGGAACATTTTCCAGCATAGACCACATGGTAGGCCACAAAACAAGTCTCCATAAATTTAAAAAGATTGAAATCATATCAAACACCTTCTCTGATCACAATGGTATGAATCTAGAAGTGAATTACAAGAAGAAAACTGAAAAAGAACGCAAACATATGAAGGCTAAATAACATCCTACTAAACAATGAATGGGTTAACAATGAGATCAAGGAAGAAATAAAAAAATACCTTGCGACAAATGAAAATGAAAACACAATGACCCAAAATCTATGGACACAGCGAAAGAGTTCTAAGAGCAATACAGACCTACCTGAAGAAACAAGAAAAATCTCAAATAAACAATCTAAACTTACACCTAAAGGAACTAGAAAACTAGAAAAAGAAAAACAAACAAAGCCCAAAGTGAGTAGAATGAAGGAAATAGTAAAGATCAGAGCAGAAATAAATGAAATAAAGTCAAAAAATTACAAAAGATCAATGAAACCAAAAGCTGTTTCTTTGAAAAGATAAACAAAATCGATAAACCTTTAACCAGACTCATCAAAAAAAAAAAAAAAGAGGACTCAAATAAATAAACTTAGAAATGAAATAGGATAAGTGACAATTGACACCATAGAAACACAAAGGATTATAAGAAAATACTATGCCAACAAATTGGACAATCTGGAAGAAATGAATAAATTCCTAGAAACATACAATCTTCCAAGACTAAATCAAGAAGAAACAGAGAATGTGAACAGACAAATAACTACTAACAAAATCAAATCAGTAATTTAAAAAACTCCCAACCAACAAAAGCCCTGGGCCAGATAGCTTCACAGGTGAATTACACCAATCATCAACGAAAAATTAACAACTGTTCATCTTAAGCTTTTTCAGTAATTGAAGAGGAGGGATAGTGCCGAAACTCATTTTACGAGGGCAGCATTATCCTGATTCCAAAACCAGACAAAGACACTATATAAAAATGAAATTATAGGTCAATATCCTTGATAAACATAGATGCAAAAATCCTCAACAAAATATTAGCAAACCCAATTCAGCAATACATTAAAAAGATCATACACCATGATAG
Organism: Rhinolophus sinicus; assembly: GCF_036562045.2. Taxonomy (NCBI): domain Eukaryota; kingdom Metazoa; phylum Chordata; class Mammalia; order Chiroptera; family Rhinolophidae; genus Rhinolophus; species Rhinolophus sinicus. Next base: position 111,371,876 of record NC_133752.1, on the reverse strand, counting down.
AGTGGGATTTATTGCTGGGATGTGAGGTTGATTCAATATCTGCAAATCAATTAACATGATACACCACGTAAACAAAATAAAGGATAAAAATTATATGATTATGTCAGTAGATGCAGAAAAAGCATTTGACAAAATCCATTATCCATTTATGATAAAAAAAAACAACTCTCAGCAAAGTGGGAATAGAGGGAAAATACATATACATAATAAAAAAAAAACATAATAAAGGCCAAACCCACAGCTAATATCATACTGAATGGGGAAAAGCTAGAAGTTTTCTTTATAATCAGGAATAAGACAAGGATGCCCCCTTTCACCACTTATATCCAACCCAACATAGTATTGGAAGTCCTAGCCACAGCGATGAGACAAGAAAAAGAAATAAAAGGCATCCAAATTGGAAAGGAAAAAGTAAAATTGTCATTATTTGTAGATGACATGATACTGTATATAAAGAACCCTAAAGATTCCACTGAAAAACTACTTGAATTAATATATGAATTCAGTAAAGTAACAGGATACAAAATTAAAATCCAGAAATTGGTTGCATTTTTATACACCAATAATGACCTATCAGAAAAAGAAATTAAGAAAACAATCCTGTGTATAACTGCATCAAAAAATAAATAAAATGGAACACCTAGGAATAAATTTAAACAAGGAGGTCAGAGACCTGTCCATGGAAAATTATAAGACATTGAAGAAAGAAATTGAAGAAGATAAAAATAAATGGAAGCATATATTGTGCTCATGGACAAGAAGACCTAACAACATTAAAATATCCATACTACCCAAAGCAATGTACAGATTCAATGCAATCCCTATCAAAATACCAATGACATTTTGCAAAGAACTAGAACAAATAATCCTAAAATGTATATGGAACCACAAAAGATTGCAAATAGCCACAGCAATCTTGATAGAGAAGAACAAAGTGGGAGGTATCATATTACCTAATATCAAACTATACTACAAGGTTATAGTAATCAAAATGGCATTGTCAGTCCTGGCAAAAAAAGACACATAGATGGAAAAAATAGAGAGCCCAGAAATAAACCCACACCCAAATGGTCAATTAATCTATGACAAAGGAGGCAAGAATATACAATAGGGTAAAGACAGTCTATTCCATAAATGGTGCTGGGAAAACTAGAAAGATGCACGCAGAAAATAAAACTAAACCTCCTTCTTACAACATATACAAGCATAAACTCAGAATGGATTAAAAACTTAAATGTAACACCTGAAATCATAAAAATCCTAGAAGAAAACATAGGCAGTAAACTCACTGTCTGACATTACTCTCAGTAATGTGTTTGTTAATCTATTTGCTCTGGTAAGAGAAACAAAAGAAAAAATACACAAATGGGACTGCATCAAACTAAAAAGTGTTTGTACAGCAAAGGAAACCATCAACAAAACAAAAAGATAACCTGATTAGGAGAAGATATTCACTAATGATACATCAGATAGGGGGTTAATAGCCAAAATTTATAAGTAACTCATAAAATTCAACATTAAAAAACCAAAAATCTAATAAAAAAATGGAGAGAAGACTGGAATAGACATTTCTGCAAAGAGGACATACAGATAGATGGCCAATAGACATATGAAAAGACGCTCAATGTCACTAATCATCAGAGAAATGCAAATTAAAACCACAATGAGGTACCTGCCCGGTGGCTCAGGCGGTTGGAGTTCCGTGCTCCTAACACTGAAGGCTGCCGATTCAATTCCCACATGAATCAGTGGGCTCTGAGCCACAAAGTTGCCGGTTCGATTCCTAGACTTCCTCGGGAGATGGTGGGCTGCGCCCCCTGCAAATAAAATTGAACACGGCACCTTGAGCTGAGCTGCTACTGAGCTCCCGATGGCTCAGTCTGTTGGAGTGCGACCTCTCAACCACAGGTTGCTGGTTCATCTCCCACAGGGGATGGTGGGCTCCGCCCCCTGCAACTAACAACGGCAACTGGACCTGGAGCTGAGCTGCGCCCTCCACAATTAAGACTGAAAGGACACCAACTTGAAGCTGAATGGCACCCTCCACAACTAAGATTGAAAGAACAATAACTTGACTTGGAAAAAGTCCTGGAAATACACACTGTTCCCCAATAAAGTCCTGTTCCCTTTCCCCCAATAAAATCTTTTAAAAAAACACACACAATGAGATATCACTTCATATCATCAATAAATCAATAAACAAGTGTTGGCCATCATCAATAAACCAATAGAAAAGTGTTGGTGAGGATGTGAAGAAAAGGGAAACCTCATACACTGTTGGTGGGATTGCAAATTGGTGTAGCCACTATGGAAAACAGTTTGGAAGTTCCTCAAAAAATTAAAAGTAGAACTACCTTATGACTCAGCAATTCCACTTCTGGGTATTTATCTGAAGAAATCCAAAACACTAAGTCAAAAAGATATATGCACCCCTATGTTCATTGTGGCATTATTTACAACACCCAAGACATTGAAGCAACGCAAGTGCTCATCAGTAGACAATTGAATAAAAAAGAAGTGGTACATTTATACAATAGAATATTACTTGACCATAAAAATAATGAAATCTTACCATTTGCAACAACATGGATATATCTAGAGGGTATTACGCTAAGTAAAATAAGTCAGAGAAAAGTACCATATGATTTCACTTATATGTAGAATCTAAAGAACAAAATAACCAAAAGAAACAAACAGACTCATAGATACAGAGAACAAACTGATGGTTAGCAGATGGAGGGGCCTGGGTGAAAAAGGGGCAGGGAGTAAAAAGCACAAATTGGTAGTTACAAAATAGGGATTATAGGGAATATAGTCAATAACATGCTAGTAACTATGTAAGGTGCCAGGTGGGTACCAGACTAGTCAGGGGGATCACTTCTTAAATTACATAAATGTCTAATTACTGTGCTGTATACCTGAATTTAATATAAAATAATATGGAATGTCAATTGTAGTTTTTTAAAAAGTCTATAAGATTATAAGCCCAAAAGAAAAATGGGCCAAGGACTTTTAAAAAAAAATCATAGAAGAAATATGCATGGCTCTCAAACACATAAAAAGGTGCTCATTCCCATTTATAACAAACTGTAAACTATATAATTACAATTTTGATAAACTGTTTGGTAGAGGATGTGCAGAAATAGGTACCCTATGCATTGGTAGTAGGAATAAAAACTGGTACTATGTCTTGAGAGCAAGCTATCAAAACTTTAAATGTGCATATCCTTTGATCCAGTGAACCCACTTCTACAAAATTATCTTATACATAAGCTCACATGTGTGTACAAAAATGTATGTGCAAGAAATATCCTACAGCATTATTTGGAGAGTAAAAAGTCCAAAAGAACCTAAATGCCTGTCAAAAGAGGGAATGAATATTAAACATGGTTATTATGTAAACTGGAAAAAAATCACAGAAAATGATACTATAGGTTGTTTTCAGACATATATATGTACCTGTGTCTGAAAAGATATAACCAATTCACGACAGTGCTCACTTCTGGGGTAGGAGGAGGGGAGTTGGATTGGGTGTAAAGCTCACTTCTTTCCTGTGAGAAAAAATAAACAAAATAGCTATGACTAAACTGTTCTTATCAGCTCTGGATGGTAGGAACCTGGCATATTACACTCTTACTTTTCTGTATTTTTCCAAAAAGCACGATACAGATCAATGGTATAAGATTACATCTTTTGTGTAAAAAGGCACCCATGTGCTTGTTTACATGTGAACTGTCTCTGGAAAGAGAGACAAGGTGAAGGGCTGACTGCTGGAAAGGGAGCAAGGAAGAGGGGTCAGGGGTGGGAGGGAGATGTATTTTCACTGTACCTTCTTACTCTGTATGTATTTAACCATTTGAATGTACTATTTAAAAATAAGAATTATAAAGAGCAAAAAACAGAAAGCATATATTAAGAGCCTGCTGCGCTTAGAGAGGAAGATAAACACTGGCCATGGCCTGCCCTCAAGCTCAGGAGTACCTCCCTTTCCTAGGAGAAGAAAGGGCTTCTATTTTTTTGTTTGTTTGTTTGTTTGTTTTCTGAATCATTGCCTGAGGTGGGTAAGGGGAGGAGGTTACAGAGAGAAAGAGATATCTGCTGTTCTCCATCCTGGCAGTGGGGGCCAAGATGAGAACTGGGAGCAGCTAATGACACACCAATTATGTCATGAACGAGGCAGGAAAAGAACACTGAAAAGATCCACTGTGATGAAGATAAGCATATTTTACGGTGGTGAGAAGGAAGCCCAGGGCCAGGCGAACTTTCAGCTAGTTATCCTGTTTTCTTTTTTTTTTCTCCCCTTCTTCCGCCGCCCCCCACCCCCCCACTCCAGTTCAAGCCGTTATTTCTCAGTCTAGTTGTATAGGACACAGCTCCCTGGCCCATGCTGGTATGATGAGCCTTGTGCTCCCTGCCCCCACCGCTGAGGAAGTTGGTCTCCAGTCGTAGGTCAGCCACTCACAGCAGCTCATGGCAGCTCTTGCCAGCTGCCAGCCGCTCACGGCAGACCATGTGGGAATCGAACCAGTGACATTGGTGTTAGGAGCACGGCGCTCCAACCACCTGCGCCACCAGGCCAGCCCTAGTTATCCTGTTTTCAGTGTCACAGTTCACAGCAAGAAAACAAAAACAAACAGGTCAGTCAATGGAAAACAGACTATAAAAATCTAACAAGCATGGATGAACTTTGAAGACATGATGCTAAGTGAAATAAGCCAGACCCCAAAGGACAGATACTGTGTGACTCCACTTCTGTGAGGTCCCTAGAACAGTCAAATTCAGAAACACAGAAAGTAGAGTGGGGTTGCCAGGGGTGGGGTAGGGATGGGGAATGGGGAGTCAGTGTTTAATGGAGACAGAGTTTCAGTTCAGGAAGATGAGAAAGTTCTGGAGATGGTGGTGGTGCTGGTGGCACAGCAGTGTGAATGCGCTTCATGCTACTAAACCATACACTTAAAAATGGCTAAAATGGTAGATCTTATGTATATTTAAATAATTTTTTTTTTAAAGTTACCCATCCACTGACTGACAATCTTGACAAGCCTAAAACCTTTAACTGGACATTTAAAGGTACAATGCTTAACCAGTCTTACTGCCTCGTGATGTTTCACCAAACCCTCTTTTATTTTTTCCTATAAATTTTCTGCCAAGAATGTGAAACATAACTTTGACATTCATATATATACATATACACACGTTACTAACACTACATAACACAATATGACAACATGCATACATACATACATACATATGAGGTATGACAATTAAGTTCGCGAATTTGTTGGCAACGATGTTGCTAACATTTTTTTATATCAGAGGGATTATTCATTATGAATTTGTACAAACTGGACAAACATTTAACCAAGTTTACTATTTGGAAGTACTGAAAAGGCTGCGTGAAAGTTAGACTACGTGAACGTTTCGCCAACAATTCATGGTTCTTGTATCACGACAATGCACCAGCTCACACGGCACTGTCTGTGAGGGAGGTTTTAGCCAGTAAATAACTGTATTGGAACACCCTCCCTACTCACCTGATCTGGCCCCCAATGACTTCTTTCTTTACCCGAAGATAAAGGAAATATTGAAAGGAAGACATTTTGATGACATTCGGGACATCAAGGGTAATACGATGACAGCTCTGATGGCCATTCCAGAAAAAGAGTTCCAAAATTGCTTTGAAGGGTGGACCAGGCGCTGGCATCGGTGCATAGCTTCCCAAGGAGAGTACTTCAAAGGTGACCATAGGGATATTCAACAATGAGGTATGTAGCACTTTTTCTAGGATGTGTTCATAAACTTAATTGTCAGATATTGTATATACATATGTGTATATTATATATATATATATGTATATATATATATATATGAAACTGAAGACAACAAACAACTCTTAGGAGAGGAAGGCAGTGAGTCTAACTCAGGTTTCCTTTACACAAGGTGGAAACATCCAGCAAACCCCTTTCTGTTTTCTGTGATGGCCTCCAGGAGAAAAGCTGCAACTGGGAGAATGCCCTCCCTCCACACTTCCTATGCAGAGCTACACCCCTTGCTAACATTCAGGTGGATGGCATTTCACTGCTTTGACCTTTTCACCAGTATCCTAACTAAATTTCTTTTCAAAGACAGTGTCAAGATATGTGTGAGCAGTGTTTGTCTCAAGCCCTGGGCTTTAGGAAGAGTCCTGTTCTTCAGACTTTGAATAGAACTAGGGCAGATGGAGTCTGGTATCTGGAAGAGATATTGGTGTAGCTTTACGCCTGCTGAACACTGGTTTTGTAACTTTCTACATTGATGGCCCAATCCCTACTTGGCCCAGGCTGATCAGCCCACTTAATTCTGCACTCACTTTTGAATTAGCAGTCTGAGTGCGAGACAAGGTGTCCTGTGGCATGTCACCCTACCTGCCTCCACCAATGAGAGGACCCCTCCTGTGTGCCCAGTGGAGGATTGGCCTCTGGACCTTAAGCCACCCACTCAGCGCACCACAGAATCAGCACCCAACCTAAGGTCATGGAAATGTCACTGCCGCCAGACTCAGAGGAGGAGAAATGGAAACACCCGATATTGACTGGGTAACCTCGATAAAATATTCCTAATCTGGTTTGATCCTTGTCTAAAAGAGCTTTTACTTCACTTGTAGTTTATTTGGCTGGCAAATAGGAACTGTGACTTAGGAGGAGGGTTGGGGAGAAGTAGACTTTTATAACAAATGGGACAATTTGAATCCTTTACACAGTATTTTCTGTTTGTATCACCTTCAAATAAGCTCTAACAAATTGCCAGAAACATCACAACCTTTTGCTTTCACAGACCAAAAAACACCTCAGCACATCTTATTTTTTCCTCATGTTAACAGAAAAAACAGGGCTCACTCTGGAGTCCTACATATCTCCAAAACACAGGCCGCAAGAGATATTTTGCTTCTTCCATACTCGGATCTGACTCTTTCTGGAAGAACTTGGAGAGGCAAGTGCTAATATCACATCCCTTCTCAGGGCTGAGAATTTGAGGGTGGAAGGGAATCAGCTCCTGAAGGAGGGAGAATAAACCAAGTCAGGAAGGGGACCCATGGGCCCTTTACAATTTTCCCTGCAGACCTAGCCTGGAAGCCAGAAGTTTTTTACCTTGGAGTAACCTTCTTATCACCTTCTCTTTACTCGCTCTTGATTTGAATAGTACCTGCCTTTCTTTTCTTATTGCATGCAATTCTCCACACTGCCCCTGGGCAGAAACCCTCTCCCGCTATTCATTCTCCTCTATTTTTATCCTCCCTTCTTTCACCTTAATGGTACAGGTCTTCCAAAACACTGGTCATTGGAGGAAATACCAATGATTTGTTCATTCATTCACCATATATTTACAGAGCACATAACTTAAAAATCACTACATGTTTAGACTTCATTCTGTTAATTTAAGAGATTGTATCATTTACTTCTCATTTGAAAAGACTTTACTCATTACGTTTTTCATTTCAACTAAGTTACCTTTTTTTTTTTCAGTATGAAGTTGTTGGCATGCTATCAGATGATGTCTTGTACAGTGTTCTCTGAGTCATGAGTCTACAGAGGGCCACACACCTGATGCCAGGTGAAAGGTCGGCCACGTGGCCTCTTTGTAATCTCTCCTCTGTAAGTGCAAAGATCACTTTACCCCGAGTTTCTCAACCAGCACCAGTATCTTAATCTTGAAGTTGGAGCAGCATAGCTTTTCCTTGAGATTCAGATGCACTTTCTCACCTTTTAAAAAACTACATTTTAGCTTTACCAATACAGCTAAATAGACAAGTATGTATCTCCTCCCATTACTTCTAGCTCCTAAAGCTGGATGTTCCTAGAGCCCCGCATCTCCCCAGGCCCATCCCAGGTCCACAATAGGGAGAAGTACACAGAAGCTTCAGTTTAAGTCCATTGCTTTGTGGACAATAAAAGAGGGTCTATGGAAAGTGACCTTCCAGGATGATCTGGCCATAATTCCTAACTGGGCGGGTCATTGTGGGTAGTTATGCCCCAGGCATGTAACTTCTTTGGTAAAAGGCTTATCTTTTTGCTTTAAGCAAGTCCTGTCCATTGTGTCTCTTCATCCAGGTTAATGCCTCTAAAACGCCTCTTTTCAGACCCCTCCTTGTAAAGGGTGACCACCCTCTAGGGAGAACAGAATCTGGTTAACTACCCTGTAATTTGATTCCCACCTTGCTTTCTCCCACCTTTGTGTTACCCTCCTTAACCTTGTCCCCTTAATTCCAAATGCATAAAAGAAGCTGCAAACTGTCATTTCTTGGAAGCATTTTTTTCAGTCTGTTGAGATCTTGCTTCCAAGTGTATCTTCTGCTTGACTCAAACTCATAAAAATTCTCTGCAGGTTTGTATGTTTCTTACATCTGACAGCTGCCACTCTGGTACCTGAGGGCCTGCCGTTCCCTCCCTAGTTCTCTCCTTTTGATGCCATAGGATTGGGTCTTCACTTGGTTTCCCTGTCTAGGTTTCTAGTTTCCTCTTGAGATTAGAGACTGTAGTGCTTGTCTGCCCAGTATTGGTTCTTTAAGGCACCCCTCACTGGTTTTATATGATCCTGGTGAGGCTATCAAGGCTGAGCCCATCTCCCTCTTAACCTCAAGGTAATAAAGTGTGGTTGTATGATGCAGGCTGCATGGTCAGAGGACTTGGTCTTCCCTGGATGTGGTTGCTGGTTCAGGGATAGGCATAGAACCCATGCCAGACCAATCAGGGCCCTTCTTAGACGTTTTTTAAAAACTAAAGTTACCTGGAAAGATGATCTCTGTCTATTAGGGCTGCTAAACTTGGAGAAAGTGAGACAAGGACAGCTAACAGCCATCTTTCTTGGCAACAGAGCTTACGTGCTAGGTAAAGCCAAGCAGAAACAAGCAAACTTCAGACATAGTGTGGTGGATTGGATTACTGCTTCCAACTTTTCACTGTCTCCCTGAAATATCTATCTATCTATCTATCTATCTATCTATCTATCTATCTATCTATCTATCATCTATTATCTGTCTAATATCTTGCCATGTGAGGCAGTGCCTCCCCTGAGAGAATAAATGGAATTTACATCCCAGCCCATGGACTTTGGACATGGCCATATGACTTGTTTTGACCAGTAAATTGTGATGGAAATGACCAGTGTGCCCACTCTAAGCTGAATCTTAAGAGTTTCCACCAACCATTATGGACCTGTTGCCCACTGCCACAAAAAGACTAGGCCCCAGGTAGCTGTTCATCCTTCTGGTGTGGTCCCAGGCTGAAGACACAGAGCAGATCTGTAGCCAACTTGTAGCCTGGAGTCCAGCTGAGCCCATCTAAGCCTAGTCAATATTAGCTTAATCATAGCCAATCTGTGAGCATGAAATAAATGGTTGTTGTTGTAGGCCATTGAGATTTTTTTGGGGGGAGGAGGGGAATATTGGGGAACAGTGTGTTTTTCCAGGATGTCAAGTCGTTGATTTTCAACATAGTTTTAGGGGGCGCAGCTCAGCTCCAAGTCAAATTGTTGTTTTCAATCTAGTTATGGAGGGTGTAGCTCAGCTCCAGGTCAAGTCGTTTTCAATCTATTTGTGGAAGGCACAGCTCACAGTGGCCCATGTGGGAATTGAACCAGCAACCTTGCTGTTATGAGCACTGCGCTCTAACCACTGAGCCAACCAGCTGCCCACTGGAAGCTCAGCTCCAAGCTCAAGCCATTGTTTTCAACCTAGTTGTGGAGGGTGCAGCTCACTGGCCCATGTGGGAATTGAACCAGTGACCTTGGTGTTATGAGCACTGCACCGCCACTGAGATTTTGAGATTACTTGTTACATAGCATTGAGATTTTGGGACTATTTGTTACAGAGCATACCTGATGAACATAGATGGCAAGTGAAAAAGAGTTCTGAATATATCATTTAAACCTCTGGATCCCATTGCATCTAAAGTCAATGCTACCCAATTATGGAGCTGAACTTCCAGTATTAGAAAACAAACAAGTCCTGACCAATACAAAAACCTTTATTAAGCTCCTAGGATTAGTAGTATTACTTTGACTAGTCATTACAAAATCCCTCTCCCAGAATGTTGGCTCTGTATCCCAGCTGGGATCCTAACATAGTCAGATCTCAGCAATTACACTGTTGCCACAGCCTTACCTTTAATTTCACCCAACAACTAACACTCTTAACCCAGTTGTATCCAGCTGCCATTAATCATTTGTCCCTTGTCCTCAGGGCTGACATCTGCCCTAACTATAGCTGCACTTGACATAACCCCTGGATGCTGCACTTTATACACAAAAGTCTTTAATTTTGATGAAATCCAGCTTTTCTCTTTTTCTTTGGTTTTATATATCATATCCAAGAAAATGTTGCCTAATCTAAGAACATGAAGACCTGTGTATTTTTCTAAAATTTTTATAGTTTTTAGTGCTTATATTTAGGACTTTGATCTATTTTGAGTTAACTTTTGTATATGGTGTTAGGTAGAGGTCTAACTTCATTATTTTTCGTATGAATATTTGTTGTCCCACAATCATTTGTTGAAAAGACTCTTCTTTCTCCCTTGACTGGTCTTGGCACCCTTGTCAGAAATCAATTGACTTTAAGCATATGGGCTTATTTCTGGACTCTCCATTCTATTCCATTGATAGATATGTCTATTCTTATGCCGGTATCACATTGTCTTGATGACTGTAGCTTTGAAGCAAGTTTTTAAATCAATTGTGAGCCCTTCAACACTGTTCTGTTTCAAGATTGTTTTGGTTAGTCCATGTTCCTTGCTTTTTCATGTGAGTGTTAGGATCGATTTTCTATTTCTGCAATAAAGGTAATTAGAATTCATAAATCTAATTCCTATCAAACTTCTCCATGAGGACTTGTCTAACTTGGTAACTGTTGTATCTCCAACACCCAGCACAAGGCCTGACCCAGAGTAGGCTCTCAATATCTAGTTGATGAATGCAAAAATTGTAGTTTAAAAAATAGCAATAGAATGTACCCAAGCCAAAAAGAAAATATTATGTATGCCTCAAATGCCGCCTGTGTGTCACTCTCTGATCAAACTTCCTTGTCATATTTTTTGCTTTTTTTTTTAAACCAATGCCTATCTGTGCCTAAACAATACATTGATAAATTTTGTCTATTTTTCAACTTTTGCATAAGTGAAATGACATGGTTGTATTCTTCTGTGACTTTCAAAGCACATTGTGTTTGGAGCTTCATCATGCAAATACATATAGCTATTGTTTATTCATTAATTGTCACTGCTTATTCTATTATGTAAATATATAGCACCGTATCTATCCATTTGGGTTGTTCCATAATGAACGATGATTCTATAACGAACCATGATGCTATTAGATGTTCCTCTATGTCTCCTAGTACCATGTTTCCCCGAAAATAAGACCTAACTGGAAAATAAGCCCTAGCATGATTTTTCAGGATGACATCCCCTGAACATAAGCTCTAATATGTCTTTTGGAGCAAAAATTAATATAAAACCCGGTCTTATTTTCAGGGAAACACAGTACATATATGCAGGAGTTTCTATACCTAGCAGTGAAATTTCTGGGTTATAGGATATTTGCATATTCAACTATACTTGGTAATCCAAACTGTTCTCCAAAGTGGTTATACAAATTTACACTCACATCTGAGTAGGTGAGGATTCTTACCAATGTCTTTTGCATTTTATTCCTTCCTTTTAGGTTCAGTTTCCTTCTTCCTGAAGTATACATTTCAGTTGTCTTTATAGAGGAAATCTGTGACTGTTAAGTTGTCCTGGTCTTTATCTTATTGAAAATGTCTTTATTTTGCCTATACTCTTGAACGAGGATTTATCTGAACATAGAATTCTGGATTGACAGTGTTTTTTGTTTTTTTCTCATCACTTTTAAAATATTATTCCATCATCTTTGGGCCTTTATTGTTTCTTCTGATTGTAAGTTCTTTGTCTTTTGTCTCCAGTAGATTTTAAGATCTTTGTCTGTGGTTCTTGCAGTTTCACCATAATATTTCTAGGTGTGGATTTCTTTTTGTTTATTGTACTTGGAACTCATTTTGATTCCTGAATCTGAGGATTCACATTGTTCCTCAATTCTGAGAAACTATCAGTGATTATCTCTTTGAATATTGACTCTCCTCCATTCTCTCCCTTTTCCTTTAATTATTATTGGAGTTGTAGCGAACATATCATCCTCTTTGTCTCAAAATCTCTATTTTTTTTCTCTGTTATTTTGTGATGCCTTCTGGGTAAATTCATCCAATCCATTGGTTTTTCTTCAACTATATCTATTCTGCTGTTAAACTTATTCACTAAGTTTTTACTTATAATTTTCAGAAGTCTTATTATTTTGCATTTCTACTTGTTCTTGTTTCATTGACTCTTGTTCTTTCTTATGTTTTTTCTTTTAGATATTTTATAATTTTAAAATACTTATTTTTATACCCTCAAATTCCAAGGCAAATGAAACTTTAACTCGCATTTACTACAGTGGTTTTCATTCCTTCTGTGTTTCTGGTACCTGGAAATGTATCTTTTTTCTTGGGTATTCAGCTTTGCATTTAAAAAAAAAAGCATGTTGAATTTATTCAGCAGTTCCAGGTGTTTGTTACAGGAGAGTTTTGAGGTCATCTGGTCTGCCAACTTGCCAAATTTGAAGTCTATTAATTAACTGTGTGTTTTAATTAAATTTTTTTTTTTTTTAAGATTTTATTGGGGAAGGGGAACAGGACTTTATTGGGGAACAGTGTGCACTTCCAGGACTTTTTTTTTTTTCCAAGTCAAGTTGTTGTCCTTTCAATCTTAGTTGTGGAGGGCGCAGCTCAGCTCCAGGTCCAGTTGCCTGTTGCTAATTGCAGGGGGCACAGCCCACCATCCCTTGCGGGAGTCGAGGAATCGAACTGGCAACCCACGTTGTGGTTGAGAGCCCGCGCTCCAACCAACAGAGCCATCCGGGAGGCAGCTCAGCTCAAGGTGCCGTGTTCAATCTTAGTTGCAGGGGGCGGAGCCCACCATCACTTGCAGGACTCGAGGAATTGAACTGGCATCCTTGTGGTTGAGAGCCCACTGGCCCATGTGGGAATCGAACCGGCAGCCTTCGGAGTTAGGAGCATGGAGTTCTAACCACCTGAGCCACCGGGTAGGCCCTAATTTAAAAATTTTAATTGTGGTAAAATATACATGCTGTAAAATTTATTAATTAACTGGGGTTTTTTTAGGGGATAAATGTACTCTTTATTTAAGAAAAAAAGCCTGTTTTTAAATACACAACTGTTTCATTTCTACATCATTATCAATATAAACCCCAATTAATTACAAAGCACTAAGATAAAGTCTAGAACAGAATTAAAAACAACAACACTAAGTATTTGTTTTTGCTATTGATACATCTCTTGGTTTTTAAAAGGTTCTTCTGTTGTTCTGTTCTATGTTTGTATGAAGCTCAACAAGTCTCAACATTTGCCAGTTCTTTTCCCAAGATCTATAATATTGATATGCATGTAAGAGATATGTGAAATATATGTGATTAGAGATAATATAATGCATATATTTAAATAAAATATATACTTATTTCTCAGTATATGACAAAGCTTTAGCTGTAAAATGAGTAAAATAGGCAGATGTAGGATTAGGTCTTTCTACAGTCCTTTCACCATCTCTAATGAGCAACTAAAATAGACATTTATAAAACATGACACAAATGTTAAATTTTCATAAAAATTGCAACAGATATTCTAAATGATAATATAGAAACATAAAAGATTGCTTAACTGATCTTAACAACATGACATGAAACCCCTACGCTTGATATAATTGTTATGCAAAATACATAGATGAATACTATCTTCTTTGAAAAATATAAAATAAACAAGCAAGACATGTGAAAATAGGCAAGTTTCCATAAATAAATGACATTTTTAAAAAAGATTTTATTGAGGAAGGGGAACAGGACTTTATTGGGGGAACAGTGTGCATTTCCAGGACTTTTTATTGGGGAACAGTAGTGTGTTTTTCCCAGGACTCATCAGCTCCATCCAAGTCAAGTTGTTGTCCTTTCAATCTTAGTTGTGGAGGGCACAGCTCAGCTCCAGGTCCAGTTGCCATTGTTAGTTGCAGGGGGCACAGTCCACCGTCCCTTGTGGGAGTTGAACAGACAACCTTGCGGTTGAGAGGACGCACTCCAACCAACTGAGCCATCGGGAGCTCAGTGGCAGCTCGTTGACCCCTCTCCAGGTGCAGAGGGTGGTGCTCACTGGCCCATGTGGGAATCGAACCAGCAGCCCTGTTGCCCAGAGCTCAGACTCTAACCAACTGAGCCACCCATCCACCCCTGAAATGTTTTTTTAAACATTAATTTAAAAAAATTTTTTAAATTGGAGAATATTGGGGAACATGTCCATCAGCTCCAAGTTACTGTTCTTCAATCTAGTTGTGGAGGGCGCAGCTCAGCTCCAAATCCAATCGCCATTTTCAATCTTTAGTTGCAGGGGGTGCAGTCCACCACCCCCTGCGGGAATTGAACTAATTGAACTAATTGAACCGGCAACCTTGTGGTTGAGAACTCCCACTCTAACCAACTGAGCCATCCGGCTGCCCCTCCAGAAGCTCAGCAGCAGCTCGTTGTCTTCAATCTAGTTGTGGAGGGTGCAGCTCACTGGCCCATGTGGGAATCAAACTGGCAACCCTGTTGTTCAGAGCTCGCATTCTAACCAACTGAGCCACCCAGCAGCACCATGAAACCAAAACAGAAAGTTTTGCTTTCCATATCATTTGAAGAAGGGAAATTATCATTTAAACAATATTCAAGTTTATTAAACAAATTTTAAAAAGTATTGTAAAATGTTTAACTTTCATCAGCTTCAAGGTTTATGTTGCTCCCAAATTTTGCATATAACTGAGCTTTCAAATCTGCTAACACCCACTGAATTGATTCCACTCTAAATTCTAGGGCATCAATTTCTTCTTGCAAATTTGTCTTTGCTTATCCTAATATTTCTTGTGTTTCTTCTTGAGAATGGCTAATGAAAACATCAACAATTTGATTAGGTATCTTTAAGCGGTTGTCATCCGCAAGCATGATATCCTCACCAGCATCTTCTAAATATTAGAGTTTTTTTTTTTTCTTAACATCTATTTCTTCCTTCAGCTCTGTGATTCTACTTGTATTCCGTACAAATTTGTTTATCTTTTGTTGATCTTCGAAAGTAACATTGACATCTTCTGCAGCCGCTTTCTTCATGGTGGCTGCCATTTGGGGACTCTATTAATTAACTTTTAATAGGATGGGTAAAACTGCAAAGAGAATGCCCTTTTTTAGTTGCAGTATTAGGAAGGACTTCTTAATAGGCTGATAGGAAGCAAAGATTTTCCAAGGGAATGAAAGAGAAGCAGAGCATGGAGGGCACAGTCTCAGAATGGTAAATAGTTGGTTTGGCTGGATCACAGTATATGGTACATGGAATAATGTGAGCAAATTTCTGAAATAGTAAATTAGACACAGACTGTGAAGGGTCTTGGCTTTCAGCTTAAGGGAATTTGGACCTTTGAAGGTTTTCGAACTTAATTCATTTTGAAGGTTAGTCTTGGCAGCAGTATACAGAGTGCTTTGGAGGGTGGTGAGATTGATGGCAGGGAGACCAATTAGGAACTTGTTGCAGTAGCTCAAAAAGAAGGTACAAAGGTGCATAACAGGCATAAAGTCTGACAAAAGCTCAGAGCTGTTGAAATGACCAAAGCATAATTGTAGTTATTAACCAAATTGGGGCCAAGAGACGATGCCAGAATAGACATATGACAGCATTCTCTAGAGCTAAGTAGCTTCCCAATGGAGTAGCATTATAAACTTTTAAAAATGCTATTTATAAAAGGCTTGTTAATTAGTCTCTTGAGCTAGCTGGAGCTCTTTGGTGATTGAACCCAGGCTTGAAAAGCATGCATCAGTGTGGTTTGATACATGGTTTTAAAACAGGGAAAAAGAGAGTAAAATAGAGAGATCCATAGCTCTACAGAATTGAAACAACTGTTCTTAGTATCAGAAGAAATGGTTTTAAGTGGTCTCCTGTTGTTTACATCTTTTGTTACCAAGATCTTCTATAATCATTGCTCTGGACTTTCGACCTCCACATTTCTTAGCAGGCCAATTTAATCACCTATTCCTACTAGGCCAGAGAGCCAACTGGCATGGTGGCGGCCCAAAATGTCCTGGTTTGCGCTTGTTCTCACACTACTCTGGTATGTGCTAAGGTTATTTTCATGTTTTCTGTGTGTGAGTCTCCTTTTGCCAAATTGTTGTAGATTATGTTATAACTTGTTCCTTAATTGGCTACATTTAAGTGAACACCAGCTATTTAGAGATGTCATATTTAGTATTTAATTGATGAGCGAACAGACAAAAAGCAGTGGGACTATGAAGCTAAGAGGTTTATTGCAGAAGAACTTGAATAAGCTGATTCTGAGAACGGGTGATGAAGATGCAGGTGTGGAGAGAGCGAGTTGTTAGGGAAGAAAGAACCTGGAAAGTAAAGCCCAATATTGCAGTTTCCCCACCAAATTTGCAACATTTATGTAGATTTGGCTTTCAACCTTTATATATTCCTTTATGTGCTTCTCTAATTGCTAGTTTTGCTCATTATGTGACAACTGGCTTTTTACATATTTCACATTTTTGGTGTGTTTGTTCCACACTGACTTTTAAATTCATACCCTCGATGCCTAGCATAGTTCTTATTACACGTTAAATATTCAATAAATCTTGTTAAATAAATGAATGATTGAATGCTGCTAAAAAGAAGCTCGGGGCAGCGGGATGGCTCAGTTGGTTAGAGCGCAAGCTCTTAACAAAGGTTGCTGGTTCAGTTCCCCCATGGGATGGTGGGCTGCGCCCCCCGCAACTAAGATTGAAAATAGAGACTGGACTTGGAGCTGAGCTGCACCCTCCACAACTAGATTCAAGGACAACTACTTGGAGTTGATGGGCCCTGGAGAAACACACTGTTTCCCAATATTCCCCAATAAAAATTAAAAAGAAAAAAAGAGGCTGAATGATATTTTGAAATCACATTTAGACACTACTAAAAGGCAGTAAGATACCTTGGCCTTCCTTTTCTCCCTTTCCTTCTCTCTATGAATATTTATTGCGCCCCCGGTACAAGCACCATGCTGTATGCTGGAAGTTACAGTGATTTACTCTTTCACCGTGAAGTAATTTGGCAGTTGATGAAAAGCTGTAAAGTCTGTTATTTAAAAATAACCAGTTTTTGGATTTGATGACATGGTACAAGTGTAAGGCTTACAGTTTTATTATTGCTCTGGGTTTACACTTCAATGAGCCATTGGATTTCAAACAAATCTGTTGTCTTTGGTAGTGGTGGCTATTTTACAATTTTAAGCAACTGGCACCTGGAGTAAGCACCCTTTACCTGGGATTGAGTTGTAAAGGTAAATGTATGGCCTTAGAGGAGCAGGGGCATTTCTCGGGCAACTTGTAAATATGTGGTGTATGTATTTATTTTTCTGAGGGTTATAGATTTGCAAAGGAATCTAAAACCCAAGAAATGTTAATAGCAATTCTGTTTGCTTTGGTACATATTCTAGTGGTTAAGTGCTTGGGTAATATAGTCCCTCTGCTTGAATCCTGGCTCTGCTATTTAATAGCTATGTGACTCTAAACAAGTCACTTAACCTCTCTATGACTCAGGGTCCTCATCTGTAAAACGGAGATAACAATAGTACTATGTCACGGGTTGTGGGAAGGATTTCACGAATCCTCAGCACAACATATTACGCACACACACACGTGTATAAAACCCTCACTACAACTCCACGACATAGTACTATTGTGTGTGTGTATATATATATATATATATATATATATATATATATATATATATATGTATATACATACACATATAAAACTGAGAAAATGCTCAGCCCATAGTATTCTCTCTATATTAGCAATTATTATAATTATTACATAGATGTGGTATTGACGATAATCATGGTAAAAATCATGATGACTCATACCTCCCTGAAGCCAGTAAAGAGTGAATGGAAAAGAACATCACAAGAAATGCTGAATAACCAGCTGACTCTTCCAGGTGCAGCTCACACAGCCTTCCCTCCTCGTTCAGGTTTAAGGCCAGCCAGACTCTCAAACCTGGGTAATCTGACTGGACTGCTGAGCTGAGTGTATTCAAGCTAAACTATAGTGGCAAAAGCAATTTGCTTTTTAGATTTAACTAAAATGTACACTGATTCTATTTTTAGCCTAGTGTTGTTTTTTTAATCCCGTGGAATATGCGTTGCTGATGCTCTACCAGTGATAAACATGGATGGGGAAATGTGCACTTTTGATTAACTATCCTAAAGCTTCTCTCTTCCAGTTCTTCCACAAAACATGTGACAATCTGAGAAATATGTTCTTTAAGTCCCTATCTCCACCCACTGACCTCCACTGCTATAAGGGTTAGTCAGATTAAGTTAGATTAGAATTTGTTCCAAAGGTCTTTAACTTTTTCTAGCTTTGAATGACCAAAGTTTTCTTTAGATAATTGAATTTCAGGGTTATTTACCTTTGTTGGGTCAATTTTGCCTCCTCAAATAACTGAGAGTGATTTTATTCCCCCATGTCTTATTATTTTTTTTAAAGATTTTATTGGGGAAAGGGAACAGGATTTTATTGGGGAACAGTGTGTATTTCCAGGACTTTATTTGGGAATAGTGTGTTTTTCCCAGCACCCATCACCTCCAAGTCAAGTTGTTGTCCTTCCAATCTAGTTGCAGGGGGCGCAGCCCACCATCCCTTGCAGAAGTCCAACTGGCAACCTGGTGGTTGAAAGCTCACACTCTAACCAACTGAGCCATCCGGCCGCCTGAGAGCTCAGCGGTAGCTCGTTGTCTTCACTCTAGTTGCAGAGGGCACAGCTCACTGGCCCATGTGGGAATCGAACCCAGCAACCCTGTTGCTCAGAGCTCGTGCTCTAACCAACTGAGCCATCCGGCTGCCCCCACCCCCGCCCCATGTATTATTTTTAAGGTCTCTCCTTTTTTTTCTTCCTACTTTTTTCTTTTTCCCTTTCTTGCACAAATAGTTGCCAAATCCTGCAATGACCACCCCCAGGAACCTTCCTACAAAAATGGCGGCTTCACTGCCTGGGCTCTGCCTGTGGAAACTAATCTACTCGGGAAACCCCTGACAAAAGAGTGCCAAGGAGAAATTGTGTAAAGTGATTTTATTCACCTGCAGGCTGTCTAGCAGACATAAAATCCTATAGATCTATAATTATTGCCTGAATCTTTTCAGGAGTAGAAGACTGAAGCTTAAGGCATAACCTATATTGCAGTGTTTTCCAATATGTGGCCCATGGCACAGGACCAGCCACATAATTTGTAAGACTCAGTGTAAAAGGAAAATGAGGGGCCTCTTGTTCAAAGTTACTAAGCATTTCAGGACAGCAATAACAGTGTAAAACCAAGTTCAGCATCCTTTTGAGGACAGAGCCCTGTGCAACTGCCCAGGCCGCATGGCTGGTGTAGAGCCCAGGGCATCAGACTCTCTGGAATCCATCCAACTGGTACACTGATTTCTGAGGCCTCCCAGAGATTAATGAATTGGAATCTCTGGGCATAGTGTTTGGGAATCAACATTCTTAACAAGCTTTCCAGATGCTGATTTTGTTCACAAAAGATTGAAAACCTCTGACCTATTTTCTCCATTTGCTTGGGAAGAAGAAAAAGCAATTCTGTTTTTCACGTGTTTGGCCTGCTTGTTTGGACAGCTACCTGAGGCAGCTGAGAGCACCTTCCTCGCACCACTTTCAACATTTATTTTTGCTCTCTTACATTCTTTCTTCTTCTTTCCCCCTTTTCTCTTCTATTCTGTGCTTGTTTGGGGCCTGCCAGTGGCAGCCCAGGCATGCCTAACCTTGGTTGATGACATCCAAGGCATAGGAATTACTAAACAAAGAGCAAGTTTGAGAGGAGACACTAAGACTTTCGATGGTCTGGGCACTTCTTCTGTAGGAATGATGTTTTTTGGTCAGATTCCCCTTTTCTTAATTTAAAATACGCTTTTACTTCTAATCCAACAGAAAAAAGATAAAAAAATTAGAGAAACAAAGCTATGGGAACAATGCCAATCCCACATCCCACCCTCAGTGACTACTTGGTCACATTCATTGGATCTGTCTGGTTTCCTCCTAAGTAAAGGCCTGCCAGTTCTTGGAACTTACTTCTGCAAATTGTCACTTGACCGAATTGTAACACTAAGGGCTCGGGAATTCAGCCTGGGTAACTTGAAGAAATAGTTCTTATCAAATTACCCTGAGTAAGCACCTGGTTGTAAATTCTGAGTTTAGCTGTATGTCATCAAGATATTTCAAGGTCAATAACCCTCTTTATATTATAGATTTTAAAGTTGAGCACAGCAGATGCTTTTTTCTTTTTTTTTTTTTTTGGCTCACAGTTTTCTGTGTGAGTTATTGCTTAAGCAGTCACTAAACAGAACAGATGTTATCTTGAATTTTTCCTTACTGAAAAGCTGACAGCTATTTAATTAACAGGTGTTTTAAATTACTCATGAAACCACTTTTTTCTTTATTGATTTTTCACCTCAATTTCCTGTTTGTTTGTTTGTTTGTTTGCTTGTTTTTGGCCCAGTATTTGTAGCTCCCTAAAGCAAAGCTTTATTACTCTATATTTTTAAAATAATGAAAAGTTTTGTGTTTCTGTTTCCATTCTCCTAGCAAAATAAGAGACTAAATGGAAATAACCCTTTATAATTTTGAAACATAACCCTGGAATTCTTGAATTTTTTTCTTTCTGCTTGCTTTTCATTTTGGCAAAGGATTTATATGCAAAGAACTCTTACAGATCAATAATAATAAGGGAAACAACTCAATTTTTAAAAATTGATTTGAACAGATTCAGAGAAAAGAATGGCCAATGAGCCTATGAAAAAACTTCAACATCATTTGTCAGCAGGGAAAGGCAAATTAGAACTATAATCAGATAATACTAATATAGTCACTCGAGCAGTTAAAATAAAAAAATCAGACCAAACCAAGTGTTGGTGAGGATGTGGAACAAATGGAAATGTCAACCATTACTGGTGAGAGTGGGAAATGGTACATGTTGGGAAACAATTTGTTGGTTTCTCATAAAGTTAAACATAAACTTATCATATGACCCAGCTGTTTCACTCCTAGGTATTTACCTTAAAGAAATGAAAACATATGTCCTCTCAAAGGTTTGTACATGAATGTTCATAGCAGCTTTATTTATAACAGTCAAGAACTGGAAATTACCCAAACATTCATCAATGGGTGAACGGGTACACAAATTGTGATACATCCAGGTTACTTAGCAATAGAAACAAACTACTGATATATTCAATAACCTGAACGAATCTCAAACATATTATGCTGAGTGAAAGAAACCAGACATGAAAGAGTACTTATTGCACGATTCCAGTGATTTGAAATTCTAACAAAGGCAAAACTAATCTGTAATGACAGAGAGAAGGTCAGTGGTTGCCTGGGACAGGACTAGGAGAGGGCTATGGACTCCAAAGGGGCAGGAGGGAATTGGGGATAGCTGGGAACGTTCTGTATTTTGAATGAAGTGGTGCTTCCATGGGTGTGTACATTTGTCAAAACTCATTTGAATGGATGGTTCCTGAAGTCCTCTGCTGTCATGGACACATCGAATGTACAGCTACACACAGAGCAATAACCTCTGAAGAAATCCAGGTACTATCTACACATGGGGTGAGTGAGAAAACACCCACATCAAAATGAGTAGGGAAGGCTGAGACACACTCTCGCCGTAAGCCGCACCCCAGCACAGTGCCATAAGTCCTGGATGTTGTATAGAAATCCTAGCTTCTCCCACAATTAGCACCCCAATTTTTAAGATTCCAAGCTGAGGGATGGGCCCCCAAAACCCCTAGCTCTGAAAGCCACTGAGGCTTTTGCAGCCACAATAAAAAAAGCAATTGTGTCTTCAGATAATTTTATGTTTGTGTGAACGTCTTAGCGTGCACTTACACAAACCTAGATGGTACAGCCCATTACACACTGTGGGGGAAGAAGAACCTTTCCTCTATTCTCAAGGTTCTTTCGGCTGGTCTAGTAATCAAATAGACATGAGACAGATTAACAAGAGAAAATAACTAAAGTCAATTACATACATATGTATGGGAGTGATACAGGACAGTTAGCATGTCCCTAGGTAGACAGGGAGGTCCCTGGTGGAATAAACAAAGAAAGCCATATCCTAAAGCTTCAGGTTTTGAAATCACTCCTTCGCTCCAGGACATAATGTAACAAGACCTTGAGGTTAATCATAAAATTCCTTTTGGCCTGACAAACGGAGCAGATCTGATAGATAAAGAGTGGGTTACTTTGCTAATTCCTTTAGGATGATGGGCAAGCAGACCACACCTGGTAGACGAATTTCATTAGAAGGCGCCAGTTCCCTTCTTCAAACAAGTTCCCTTCTCCAAACAGCTCCCCTTCCCCAAGCAGGCAAGGGAAGGTATAAAAGTAAGAGCTTTTGCCTCAGTCAGGGGGCACTCCCCATTCGGGACCCCCTCCCGCTCGGGAGCTGCAACCTCTTCTCCTGCCTCTAATAAACTATCCTCTTTTTAAAACTTTTTGCCTCTGCCTGGTCCGTGTTTCCATTCTTTGGTCTCACAAGATCCAGAGCCCGCACTCAAAAGATCCTGGCCCGCACTCAGAAACTGCTAGCAGATCCAACATCAACTACATCAGGAGCCCCACATACATAAAAGAGTCAGAAACCCCACATATGAGAGGTTCAAAGACAGAAAGAGGAAATCAGGTACATATAACATTCTAAGCTAAGGATCACCTGGGGGCTTTAGAAGGAAGGAAGGTCATTGCAAGACGTAAGAAGAGCAGATATTCAGTGGTTAAAAGTTTGCCAAGCCCAGGGGTGTCCAAACTGCGGCCCACGGGCCAACTGCGGCGCGCAATCCATTTTTAATTGGCCCGCAGCAAATTCCAAAAATATATTTAGTTTACTTAAATAAACCAGGTGAGGCAATACGTACTTCACCTCGAGTGAGTGGCCAAGCTGTTTGTGTATTTTACCGCATATGGCCGTTGGTAAAAAACGTTGAAAAAAGTTTGGACACCCCTG
Source organism: Rhinolophus sinicus (assembly GCF_036562045.2). NCBI lineage: Eukaryota > Metazoa > Chordata > Mammalia > Chiroptera > Rhinolophidae > Rhinolophus > Rhinolophus sinicus. Next base: position 111,348,729 of record NC_133752.1, on the reverse strand, counting down.
GCCTAGCCCTATAGATAGGTCAAAAAAGGCTGTCTGGGGGCGGGCCCGGTGGCTCAGGGGGTTAGAGGTTAGAGCTCCATGCTCCTAACTCCGAAGGCTGCCGGTTCAATTCCCACATGGGCCAGTGGGCTCTCAACTACAAGGTTGCCAGTTCAACTCCTCGAGTCCCGCAAGGGACAACTAAGATTGAACACAGCACCTTGAGCTGAGCTGCCGCTGAGCTGCCGCTGAGCTCCCGGATGGCTCAGTTGGTTGGAGCACGGGCTCTCAACCACAAGGTTGCCGGTTTGACTCCCTGAACGGCACCCTCCACAACTAGGATTGAAAGGACAACAACTTGACTTGGAAAAAAGGCCTGGAAGTACACACTGTTCCCCAATAAAGTCCTGTTCCCCTTCCCCAATAAAAAAATCTAAAAATAAATAAATAAATAAATAAATAAATAAAACCACTAAAAAAAGGCTGTCTGTAATAATCTCTTATTATGGGCAAGGGCACTAATTCAAATTCTTCCAGGTAGTTAAGGGGGAGGGGATGACATTTCTCTTGAGCCTGTAGGATCTTTATTGCCTTTAGCTCAAAACAATCACACACCGAAAATGTACATTTGGGTGACTTGTTCTGAGCCACTCCAACACCTAGGCCATATGGCATAGTCTATTGCTCTTTAGGGGAGGGATAATAATTTTCCTTCTACCTTTCCGGGTTCTTGGCTGAGACACCCCTGTGATAAAGACAGATTAAAGGAGAAAAACAAAAATTTAATAACATGTATACCTCCCATATGCATGGGAGAGAACCAGGAAAACTCAGTAACTCACCAAAATGGCTGAAGCCACCACCATTTAAATACCATCTTTAGCTGAAGACAAAATAAGATATTGGGGATGAGAGGAGTCAGTTATGGGAGGTTATCAGGAAAAAGACAGTAAACAAGGTAAGGTTATGCAGATCCAAGTCTTTTTCTTTGATATGCATTTCTAGAGAGTAGATTATCTCCCTATTCCTGGTGCAGCCAGGGAAGTGAGACACCTTTACAAATGTAATTTTTTTTCACAAAGGGTAATTTCTACTTGGGTTTTTAGAGCTTCTTCCATGTCTGCTATTTCTTAAAATTAACCAGCCTAAAAGAATCCTTAAACCAAAAAGACATATTGTGAGGGAAATTCTGTTCCCCTAGAAACCTGTGCAGCAAGTTACTGTACTGAATACTGTAGCAAGTGTAACACAATGGTAAGTATTTGTGTAGTGCATTGTGCTACAATGTTAAGAGGTTATAACTTCACTAGGTGATAGGAATTTTTAAGTTCTGTTATAATCTTATGGGACCACCAAGGTGTATGCAGTCCTTCATTGACTAAAACATTGCAACAACTAGAAAATGGGGTTAGCCAGAGAGCTGTGAAGAACCAAGTGGCCCTCTTGGGTTTACCATAGCCCCGATATTTATTTAATTTATAACCATTCTTTACCCATACACTATACCATTGAAGTGTGTTTTTTTTAATCACTTATTTTATGATGCTTTCCTGCAATTTAAAATGAAAATAAATCATTTAAGGTTTTCCACGGGCCCTTGTGGAGCACTCCAAAGTTATTCCTACATATATCGAGATTGTAATCCTCAGTACTTCAGTTTCTAAATGAAAACTAAGAAGTAATTAGCATTCTTTATCTTGGCAGATTTATGAAGATATATTATAACCTCTAGAAACATATTTCATAGACATGAAAGACAATTATTAACATGGACTTATTTTTGTAAACCAGGGTAAAATATAAATAGTATATTTACGTCAATTACTTGAAAGACATGTCTGTTCTACTTAAACCAACCAACTTAAACTAGTTTTTATTTACTAAGGATTAATCTTAGATCACATGAACTTAGAAAGCATTTCAATTAATTTCTATATTTCTGAGAATTTTAGAATATCCAATCCTTATAAAGTCTCCCTTTAATTTTAATAATGCCATCTGGAGGTGGAAAATTATCTCACATTTACAAGATACATATATAGGCACACACAGACAGATATAAAGAGTTGTATCAATTTTGTTGGGGCTGGCCCTGTGGCTCACGAGGTTGGAGCTCCATGCTTCCTAACACCAAAGGCTACCGGTTCGATTCCCACATGGGCCAGTGGGCTCTCAACCACAAGGTTGCCTGTTGGACTCCTCAACTCCTGCAAGGGATGGTGGGCTCTGCCCCCTGCAACTAAGATTGAACACGGCACCTTGAGCTGAGCTGCCACTGAGCTCTGGGATGGTTCAGTTGGTTGGAGCACGTCCTCTCAACCACAAAGCTGCTGGTTCGACTTCCTGCAAGGGATGGTGGACTGCGCCCCCTGCAACTAACAACAGCAACTGGACCTGGAGCTGAGCTGCACCTTCCACAACTAAGATTGAAAGGACAACTTGACTTGGAAGAAAAAGTCCTGGAAGTACACACTGTTCCCCAATAAAGTCCTGTTCCTCTTCCCTAATAAAAATCTAAAAAAAAAAAAAAAAAAAAAAAAATTGTTTTGTAGGAAACTCACTAGTTTATATAAGAAGTGTTGGATCCAAATTTTGTTTTGGAGGTGATATAGGATCTAACAGCAATTTCTGGGTGTAGGCTGGGATCCTGTCTCATGAGACTGAAGAATGGAAACATGGACCCAGGAGAGGCAAAGAGTTTTAAAAAGAGGATAGATTATTAAAAGTAAAGGGTCAGGGGTCCCGAATGGGGTTGCCCAGTGACTGAGGCAAAAGCTCTTACTTTTATACCTTCCCTTGCCTGCTTGGGGAGGGGGGCTGGTGCCTGTGGTCACACAGCAGCCTAGCCATCTGTCCCCTCCAACTTTTCCTTAGGGAAAGAGGACTATGCGGGACTGTGCCTCTTTGGGGTTGAGTTTATAATATCCTGAGTCTCTTCATCTGGTCCTCAGGAGAAGGGTCTGCGGTCAAAGACGAGTAAGATTCCTCATGGGAGGGACAACTTAAGCCAGACGGGACCCCTTTGGGACCACCATGAGCTAGTATAGTAAAAGTCAGGAGGAAGCCATTCCCCTCCTCCTTGTCCTTACGGGAAGCTGCTGATGCATGCCCCAGTTGTTGTCCTGCACCCTGTTGTGCAAAGGACCCATTAGAGCGATAAGATCTCGCTCTTTCTGCTTAGCTCATGGGATAGTTTTACCGTATGAGACTTGCTCCCCCAGGGGTTGTACACACCGCACCTTAGTCACCTGGGGACGATGTGCATCCGTTGCTTTGGGACAATTATGTGGGAATTGGAAAAATGTTTATTGCAGTGTGGTGTAAGAGTTTCGCAGACCCTGCCCCTAATCATGTGATACTTATTGTAAGAAATCAATAAATATTGACAGCGACCCGATTCAGGGCTCCAGTCTCTTGAGGCTGTGAGTCCCTTGGTCCTCTGTGATTTAACTGTATTTGAGTCTCTGTCTCTTTATTATAGTTTAACCCTCGCTTCCCTCACCTTCCCACGGCTTGTGTTGTGCAGGACGCAACAGGTGCCTTCTAATGGAATTCCTCTATCAGGTTTGTCCTGTTTGCCCATCCTGAACGTATTAACAATCCATCCTTATCTATTAGATCCTAAAGGGAATAAGGAACCCATCCTTCAGATCTGCTCCTTTGTCTGGCGAAAAGGGATTTATGAGATAATTTATTAACCTCAAGGCATATCTTTGTCCTGGAGTGAAGGAGACCTTCCAGAACCTGGAGTTTCAGGATATGGCTGCCTTTTGCTTATTCCACCAGGGACCTCCCTGTCTACCTAATGACATGCTAACTAACCTGTCTCAGAGGCATTTATCATTTATATTTGTCCTTGACAAAAAAAGTTTCAAATGACTTTCCCCCTTTTAAAATAAGGACAGTTGTTGTTAATGCCTCAGAAGAACTGGATTGACCTCATAGGTTGGTTCACAATTTTATAGCAGACTTTTTCTAGTTGTGCACACAAAAAATTAATTTAGAAGTATTAAAAGCCCTTATCTTGGACATCTTAGAGTTTTAAACATTTTTATTATTTTTATTTTTCAATTACAGTTGACATTCAACATTATTTTATATTAGCTTCAGATGAACAGCATAGAGGTTAGACATTTATTTGATTTACAAAGTGATCCCCCTGACTAGTCTAGTACCCACCTGGCACTATACATAGTTATTACCATATAATTGACTATATTCTCTATGCTGTACTTTATATCTCCATGACTATTTTGTAACTTCCAATTGGTACTTCTTCTTCTTCTTTTTTTTTTAAAAAGATCTTATTGGGGAAGGGGAACAGGACTTTATTGGGGAACAGTGTGTACTTCCACAGGACTTTTTTCCAAGTCAAGTTGTTGTCCTTTCAGTCTTAGTTGTGGAGGGTGCCGTTCAGCTTCAAGTTGTTTTCCTTTCAGTCTTAGCTGTGGAGGGCGCAGCTCAGCTCCAGGTCCAGTTGCCGTTGCTAGTTGCAGGGGGTGCAGCCCACCATCCCTTGTGGGAGTCGAACCAGCAACCTTGTGGTTGAGAGGATGCACCTCAACCAACTGAGCCATCTGGGAGCAGCTCAGCTCAAGGTGCCTTGTTCACTCTTAGTTGCAGGGGGCGGAGTCCACCAATTCTTGCGGGACTCGAGGAATCAAACTGGCAACCTTGTGGTTGAGAGCCCACTGGCCCATGTGTGAATCGAACCGGCAGCCTTTGGTGTTAGGAGCACGGAGCTCTAACTGCCTGAGCCACAGGGCCGACCCCAATTGGTACTTCTTAATGCCTTCCCCATTTTCACCCAGTTCCTCAACCCATCTGCCCTTTGGCAACCATCAGTTTGTTCTTTGTATCCACAAGTCTGTTTCTGTTTTGTTTGTTCATTTATTTTGTTTTTTAGATTTCACATATAAGTGAGATCATATGGTATTTGTCTTTCTCAGTCTGCCTTATTTCACTTAGCATAATACCATCTAGGTCCATCCATGTTGTTGCAAATGGTAAGATTTCATTCTTTTTTATGGCCGAGTAATATTTCATTGTATAAATGTACCACTTCTTCTTAATCCAATTGTCTATTCATGGGCACTTAAGTTGCTTCCATATCTTGGCTATTATAAATAATGCCACAGTGAACATAGGGGTGCATATATCTTTTCAATTAGTGTTTGGATTTCTTTGAATAAATACCCAGAAGTAGAATTGCTGGGTCATAAGGTAGTTTTATTTTTATTTTTTTTGAGGAACCTCCATACTGGTTTCCATAGTGGCTGTACCAATTTGTAATTCCACCAACAGTGCACGAGGGTTCCCTTTTCTCCACATCCTTGTCAACACTTGTTTGTTGATTTATTGATGATGGTCATTCGGACAGGAGTGAGGTGATATTTCATTGTGGTTTTTATTTGCATTTTTCTGGTGATTAGTGATGTTGAGCATCTTTTCATATGTCTATTGGCCATCTTTATGTCTTCTTTGGAGAAATGTCTATTCAGGTCATCTGCCCATTTGTTAATTGGATTGTTTGTTTTTCTGGTGTTGGGTTGTATGAGTTATTTATAAATTTTGGATATTAACCCCTTATCAGATCTATCATTGGGGAATATCTTCTCCCATTCAGTAGGTTGTCTTTTTTTTTTTTTGTCTTTTTGTTTTGTTGATGGTTTATTTTGCTGTGCAAAAAAATTTTAGTTTGATGTAGTTCCATTTGTTTTTTGTTTGTTTGTTTGTTTGTTTTCCTTTCCCGAGGAGACATATCAGAAAAAGTATTACTGAGAGCGATGTCACAGAGTTTACTACTTATATTTTATTCTAGGATTTTTATTGTTTCAGGTCTTATAGTTAAGTCTATAATCCATTTTGAGTTTATTCTTGTATATGGTATAAGAAGATGGTCTAGTTTTATTTTTCTGCATGTAGTGTTCAGTTTTCCTAACACCATTTATTGAATAAATTGTCTTTACCCTCTTGTATATTCTTGCCTAATTTGTCATAGATTAAATGACCATATAGGCCTGGGTTAATTTCTGGGCTCTCTGTTCCACTGATTTATGTATTTTTATGCCAGTACCATGCTGTTTTGATTACTACAGCCTTGTAGTATAGTTTGACACCAGGTAGCGTTATATCTCCAACTTCGTTCTTCTTTCCCAAGACTGCTGTGGCTATTCAGGGTCTTTTGTGGTTTCACATAAATTTTAGGATTAGTTGTTCTAGTTCTGAAAAATCGGCCATCTTAGTGTTAGTGGGAGGCTGACTGTCCTCGGGCTTGTTGGCCTCAGAGACAAATTTCCTATGTTAATTTTAATTTTTCCTTTGAGATCTGTAGAGTCTCAACAAAATTCTAGGGAAAACCAGACTTTACGTTCACATCTCTAGGTGAGCCAAATGCAGTGAATATCCCTTGTTGACGAAAGAACGTCTAAACCTGTAGAGAATTTTTATAAGAATTTCTTTGAGCCAAACTGATGACAGTTGCCAGGAAGCAAGATCTTGAATGCTCCAGAGAGAAACAGTTTGAAGTTTCTTTTATGCATTTGGTACTGAAAAGGAAGATTACGTTAAGGTGGGAGAAGACAAGGTGGGGATTGAATTACAGGATAGTTAAGATTATATATAACACCCCCTTATGAGTGGTTATGCTTATTGCAAATGTGTGGTAACCTATATGCACAAAAACAATGGATAGGGCTAGCTTAAAGCAAAGATAAACCTTTTACTAAAGAAGTTAAATGCCGTGGGTATGATTATCCGCTATGAGCCAGCCAGATAACCGTTTATGATCAGGTACCATGTGAAGTTACTTTCTGTGGAACCTCTTTTTCATCTACAAATTGGGCATTTTATTGTATGTAAAGTATATATTTCAATAAAGCTATTTTTTATAAATTACAAAAATTGTTCATGTGGAACCTAAAGAACAAAATAAATGAACAAACAAAACAGAAATAGACTCATAGATACAGAGAACAAAGTGATGGTTGCCAAAAGAAAGGGCGGTTGGGGACCTGGGTGAAAAAGGTAAAGAGATTAAGAAATACAAATTGGTAGTTAGAAAATAGTCACGGGGATATAAAGCACAGCATAGGGAATATGGTCACTAATGTTGTAACAACTACGTATAGTGCCAGGTGGGTACTAGATTAATTGGGGGATCACTTCGTAAATTGTCTAACCATTGTGCTGTACACCTGAAACTAATGTAAAATAATACCGACTGTCAACTGTAACTGAAAAAACAAGTTTTTTAAATGGTCAGGGAAGATGCTAATACACATCCACGTACACATCGCCTAGAATTAATAAATGTTAAGCGTTTTGCCATTTGCTTTATCTTTTTTTTTCATGTAGAAGAAATTAAGTATTACAGATAAAGGTGAAGTCCTCTTAGTTCCCTTACCTATTTACCGCCCCATCCCACTGGCAAGCACATTCATACAGTTCTGTGTTTCCTTTCTGTCCATTGAAACAATGCGTTAACAGACACGTTAATTTTATTGATGAAAACATCAAAGCTTAACAAGAACTAATGCATAGGCCATAGTCAAACAAGGTGTTAGGAGCACAACTGGCAATGAAGTTTTCAGTCTTATGCTTATTCCCCAGGGCTGTGTGACCCAACCTGTGTGGAACTGCTAATGTAGTTTATGTCATTATGAGAATGTTGACACTGCTTTTTATCTTCAGCTTTCAACATGACTATAATGTAGCACAAATGGGAAGTTAGTGTGTTATGCTGTTTCTCTAAGAGTTTTAAATGGACTACTTGGAAACTTTCAAATCCAAGATGAGTGTGATTTTTATTGCTATAGCCATTGGATATCAGTTTGATTGCAATTCAGCCAGAATATAGATATTTATGTATTTCACTCTAATTTGGCCATATAGATTACTAGATTATTTTCAAAGCAGCTAACATCATTGAATCCCAATGCTTCAAAGTCAGATTAACTGGCTGCATTTGACTGTTTTACATTGAAAGGGTTTAGAACAGGCCATCCCAAACTACACCATTTTGGAGTGTTGATTATTTTCCCCTGAAATTGAAACTGGAGGCTAAATGAGTCCAGGGCTCGTGCTGCCTGTGCTGCTCAGCCAATAGACTGACACAGGAGTTGAGTCATAGAAGAAGTGTTTATTTTCAGAGCACCGGTGGTCTGAGAAGGCAGTGTATTAATACCGCCAAACATTAACATTCTCAGACTGGCTTAGGGTGTTTAAGGGAAAATCTGGGTGTTCCTCCAGAGGCTACGTGAGGGTTCCAGGGATGTGCATGGAGTCTTCCCTGTGGCTACGTGATTCTATGGGGGAGTCATCAATCCAGGAACAACGATGGGAGTAGCCTGGAAAGAATGATAGACCATAGAGATTGCAATCAATAAGCCTGGAGGTATTAATCATAAGTTTCAGGGTAATTTTCTAAAACAGGGAACTGTATGGGACAGGGGATATTCTGAGCTCAAGCCACCGGGGGATGATCTACTGTTAAGCAATAGGTCAAGGAAAGGTGAGGCCAGGGACACGGAGAGGCCTCTACTATGAGGGTGCCAACTGGGCCCTGCTTCAAAATCACTTGAGAAACAGCAGTTTCAAGAAGGGTTCTTAGCTCTCACCCTTTCTACCTAAAAACAGGTCATAAAATTTTCCATGGGAAAGGTACCTACCTCATATCAGGAAGAGAACATTCTTTTTTTTTTTTTTTTTCTTTTTTCACCCACTTCTATCGAGATATAATTGACATCTAACATTGTGTAAGTTTGAGGTGTGCAATGTCAGGGAGGAAAAATTTTCCTCTATCCTTTTAGGTTCTTCTGCCTGGTCTAATAATTAAATTGATATGAGACAGACTAGCCGGAGCAAAACAAAGTTTAATAACATGTATACCTCATGTAGACCTGGGAGGCACCAAGGAAAACTGAGTGACTCTTCAAAATGGTGGAAGCCAACACCTTAAATACCACCTTCAGCTGAAGACAAAAGAAGATGTTGGGAGTGGAGAGTCAGTTATGGGAGGTGATAGGACAAGCACAGTAAACAACATTGATAACATTGATAGTGAAGGCAGGCCTGGTACAGTGAGGGAAACACCCTTACAAATGGAGGTTTCTCTTACAAAGAGTAACTTCTACTTGGCATTTCAGCGTTTTGCCCATGTGTACTGTTTCCTAAAAATAGCCAGCCTAAAATAATCAATGTCCTCAAAAGGCATATTTTGAGATGGCGAACTCTATTCCCCTTCAACAATGTAATGATTTGATATATACATATATTGCAAAATGATCAATAAGTTTAGTTAACATCTGAGGAAATGATTCTATTCTTGTTCTAACCAGTTTGGGAACTTAAACTTTTGAACTTTCCAGTCTTGTGTCAAGGTCTGAATTACGTCAAACCTCCAAATAACTCTCTGAGTACCCCCTGAAGGACTAAGGAAAGAATGCTTGTATCTGCAGACCACCCCACAGATGTGACCAGATCTGGAGTCCATCCTCCAGACCACTTGGCATCCATCAGTCAGACCACCTGATAGACCAGCTGTCTTAACCCAATCCCAAGGCTAAGAATTATTTGTTATTCTCAAGAATGTACTTGTTACTATAAGAACTCTTAATCTTTCTTTCTAGTTCAGAGTACTTCTGAGTTTTTGCCTAATTGTCATAGATTAAATGACCATATTTAATGTTTCTGGTTTGCAAACTCTGAGACCCTTAAATAAATCTGTAGCATTTATTTTTATTTTATTTTATTTTTTTCAGTTTTCAGAAGTCTTTTCAGGTTACTAAACAATAATATGATCAGGGAAAACCACAGCATGGTCTCTCTAAGATGGGTGAATGGGCAGAATCCTTGAAAACGAATCAGTGTGAAAAAGTGTTCAGTTATATTTAGGGAGAAAGAATTTAAATTATACTTACATATTATTGTATTATTGTATCATTTATTTTTAGCCAAAGCCTCTTTTTCATTCAATATATCAATCACCTGAGAAGAGTATTTTTATTGTGGATGAAAAAGGGAACTGTAATAAATCTAACTGAAAGTAACCTCACAGTGTGATCTGTTCATAAATTCCTATCTGGGCAGGCCATGGTGGGTAGTCATGCAATAGGCATATAACATCTTTAGTAAAAGGTTTATCTTTGCTTTAAGCAAGCCCTGTCCATTGCTCTTGTGTATCTAGATTTATACACCTTTGACATGTCAGAGTAATCCTCTTTTTCAGACTAACCACCCTCAAAAGGCTTATAATCTTGTTAACTATCCTGTAATCCAATCCCTGCCTTGCTTTCTGTGCCTTCATGAAATCTTACCTACATTTCTTCCTTAATTCCAAATGCATATAAGAAACTGCAAACTGCCATTCTCTGAGGTATTTTTCTCAGTGTATTGAGATCTTGCTTTCAGATACATCCTCTGTTTGGCTCAAATAAACTCTTATAAAAGTTCTCTACAGGTTTGGATGTTCTTACATCGACATTATCACCAGAGACTGGAAATCGATACCAAAATGGACCAGTACAAACAAAACTATTAAAGTAACCCTAATCTTCCATTAGTTTTCCTGTATATTTCCTAATCATTATCCCTCAATTTACTGTCCCTAGCCCAAGCCCCCTTGTCTTGTCACATCCTCACAATTTTTTCATTCTTTGTATAAAAAGATCTATAAGTGTTTGCGTCTAACTGCTTCTCCCGTCTTCATTTTCCTTCTGAAGACTCCTGTGTGTAGATAAAAATGTTAAATAAATATGTAAGCTTTTTTCCTGTTAATCTCTTATATCTGTTTAATTCTTAGGCCAGCCACAGAATTTAAGAGGGTAGAAGGAAGTTTTGCTTCTCCTAAAGCATATATATATAATACAATCACAGGGACTGATTTGACAATCGTTGCTCTTTTTTGGGGGTGGTGGTTTTTTTTTATGGTCCATCTTTCATATTGGCCTTTAGGCTAATTTTGAGTATTTTGTAATGATGAAGCTGTTAATTTCCCATTGTAATTTTTTTTGTTTTTGAAAAGTCATAGACACAGTTCTATCAAAGAAGACTACTAATTTTGGTTTTCACTAGCAGAATAATTTGTCCTTTTTTCTTCTTAAAAATAGTAATTGTTCTGATTAGAAAAATAATAAATTAAATCATTTTTCTTTATAGAAGAAGCAACAAAAACCAGTGCGATCTCAGGTTTAAATTCACAATGGGATCTAGAGGTTTTTTTCACCCTTTAGAGTTTGAAAGCTTCTCCTTCATTTGCTTGTTGCTTTAGATACATCTTCAATTCTCATTGGCTGTTGGCTTGCATATCATAATGGAAGCTAAGTCTGCCCCTATAGCGAGTCCAATATCATTTCAGCAACATAGAGAGGGTGCCAAAAAAATTCATACACATTTGAAGAAAAGAAAAAACTGTGTTAAAACTACACTGATGGTAACCACTTTGAGCACCTCTTGTAATTGCAGAGTCAAATGTGACTTGTATTCATCTTTTGTTACCGGTATATATTGAGTATTACAATTTTAATACAGTTTTTCCTTTCTTAAAATGTGTATACTCTTTTTTTTGGCACCCTCTTTATTGTGTGTCATTGAAGCCTCATTCTGGGATGGCCACAACTGGATTATGAATGTTGCTCACCCAGTTATGAGTTCTCCTTGTCAACAACATCTGATAATTGTAGAGATTACCACATACACCAGACTAGCTGTGCCACAGAGCACAGTTGGGTCACTGGTGACTAGTATAGGAAGTAGGGGTGGGAGGGACTCTTCTTGGTGTTGTAGAAGATGATGGATTCCACCTTCCTGTGGAGAAGTGTGACGTAAGAATGGAGAGAACATATTCCAAGGATCCTCAACTAACAATGAAGGATATAGAATTTTAGTGAATTCCCCTTGGTTGTTGTCAGAAGACAACATTTTAAAGATTAGTAGCTGAAGTACAGTTGGGGAGAGAAGCCTGAAAAATTTGCTTAGGAACATTTGGTTGTGGTATTTAGGTGAGGGATATGGGTGAAGGCAGCCATGGATGGGGGACTCAGGAATGTCCCTCACGTTGGGGATGGTGGCAACATCCTCATTAGCTGAAAAGGTATGAGCATCTTGAGGAAGTCATGTGGTTTGTTTCATCATTGTGAGCATCAGCAACTTGGAGTAGTGATCTGGGAATGGGATTAAGGTGACAGAATTACAGGTAAAATCTTGGTGGGAAAATATTAAGGCTCTTTCTCACATGTTTTAGAACACAATGGAGTGGTCCAGAGGAAGCTTCTTAGAGTAAGCACTTTGTTTTGTCTAAGCAAAATCAATGAGAGAAGGATGGAAAAGAATTGAAATCTTTAAACAATCTCTTTTCTGATTATTTTTTTTACATAGCTCTGTCACCCTTAGTAGAACTCTTATGAAGACTGAGGTTTTTTCTTTTTTTTTTTTTTTAATTGGGGAAGGGGAACAGGCCTTTATTGGGGAACAGTGTGCACTTCCAGGACTTTTTCCAAATCAAGTTGTCCTTTCAATCTTAGTTATGGAGGGCGCAGCTCAGCTCCAGGTCCAGTTGCCATTGCTAGTTGCAGGGGGCACAGCCCACCATCCCTTGTGGGACTGGAGGAATCTGAACTGTCAACCTTATGGTTGAGAGCCCACTGTCCCATATGGGAATCCAACCGGCAGCCTTTGGAGTTAGGAGCACGGGGCTGCAACCGCCAGTGCCAGCCCCAAGCCTGAGTTTCTTGTTCTCAACTTTGCCCTACCTGAGTTGGTATACTGAGTCAAAATTTCCATTCAGATACACCTGTAATCTGTTTCTGATGTACTGTGGAAGTGTATGATTATCTTCCAGGACTTCAATTTCAAAAGCTTTGTCTTTATCTGGAAAAACAGATGTCATTATTGTTATGTCTTTTACAAACTACGTAAACTTAAAAAAAAAAAAAGGTAGTATTTTCAATGTAAACTACTCCTTGAAGTGAATTAGTTTCTTTAAATTTAGTTCCCATAATTTTATTTGTACTAATTTTGTCTCTTTCAAGCTTAACTGGGTGGACTTAGTTCTAAAATACCAGTAGTAGGACTGTCTTATTCATGCTCTTTACCTCTTCAGAGTGTGATAAATTCCTCTTAGAAGTGAATGTGAAGAAAACATTTCTTCATGCTAGCGCCTATACTGTACTTCCTTTTCTTAAGGAATAAGCATGTAACCAAACCTGTTCTTGATTTCTAAGTTAGAGCTCCATTGAAAGCTCACATGTAGAAAATCACTCATTCTGGGTAAATGGACACAGTATTTAATGCTGAAATAATTTCTGATCTATTACATCAAAAACATCTTTAAAATTGTTCTGAATTATATGTATTTGAAGAGTGAATGGGCTCACGTTTGTTTTTTAGTAGTAGGGAATATATCATAATACCTTACAGTAATAAAAGGCCAACACCTTTGTTTTGGGTACGATTTGGCTAATGCTTTCGGATTTATTTCCGAAGCTTTCACAGACAGACGTCTAACAATATATTGGCCGTTGGCAGAAACACACGATCTAGCCTAAATCCCTACATTTTGGCTTCTGCCCAAGGAGTGTAACCCGTATCCATAGAGACTGGGAAAAGCGTCCACAGGCGAGGGCGGCCCCCTTTTCTTCTAATCTAAACTGCTTCCCTTTTCGGTGGGAGGGAAAGAAACGAAGGGGATTTATGTGAGCGTCGGCGGAGCCCTGTTTTCTCTCGATCCCTTGGCGCTCAATACTGTTTTGGTAGAGTTCCTGGCTGAACCACAACTCCCAAGGTGCACCCAGATTCTAGGCTGTCAGAGAAGCAGCTTCCGGTTAGGCCAGCGCGGCTGCGCACGAGGTGTGGTCTTATTGGATCAAACAGCCTCGTGCGATTCACGTCAAGGCGACGTGCGGTCGTGGAGGCGGGCAGACGCGGCGGCGGCGGTCGCGGCGGCGCGCGCACTATACCAGACGCGGTATCGCGGCGGCGGCAGCGGCGGCGGCTACACCGGGTTGGGCCCCTTCCCTCCTCCGCTCCCCCTCCTCCCCCTCCCCCCAGCTGTGGTTCCTGAGGAGTCCGAGACGTGCGGCGAGGCGGCGACAAGCTCTGGGTGAGGGTCTCTGGAGTGCGAGCGCCGTTTCCCCGGGCGGAGAGGAGGTGACGGCTGAGGGGGCGAGTGTCCCGGGCGCGGGCCAGAGCGCGCGCGCTCGTCCCAGCCCTGAACTTGGGCCTCCTAACCCGACTCGCGGTCCTGCACGGTGTGCGGCGCGGTGGCCGGAGGGGCGGGTTGTGAGGGGCCTGGATCTGCCCTCCTTTCAGCCGCTGTCACTGGAGCCTGGCGCCCACCGTCCGCCTCGCCCCTCCCAGCACAAGGTCCCGAGCTCTTCGCTCTCCTCCCTTCGTGTGCACTTGCCCTTCCCTAGTGCCCACGGAGAGAATTTATCCTGTGTCCGTTTCATTTCCGTCTCTTTGAACACTTCTAGGAATTTCTTTGGTGGCAGGCTTCGAAGGTTCCGTTTAGTGCTACTTTGACAGTACCTGGAGTGGGACGATTTCCTCACCTTTTCTTAGGTGGCGTTTCCGGCAGCCTGCTTGACCGAGGAGCTTGCGCTGTTTACGCAAGACCCGTTGAGCTTTCGTCTGTCAGTGCTGCTTTTAAAAGTGCTGATAACAGGCTTTAAATCAGTGGTAGGGGTCTGTGAGAGAGTTTGGATGGAAAACTAATGGGTACTTTTACCCTCCTCCTCGCTTTGATCTTATTTAAATGTTTGCCTCTTGAATTTGACAACTTCATGTGTGGTCCAACGGTGAATTTTGGTAGAAAGATTCAGATGTCTGTCCAACTGGGATTTTACTGGTTGATTTGACTTCATCGTAGGTCTTGGGCAATTTTTTTAGTAGAGTGATTATTTAATATTTTTATTTTTAACTTTGGTTTCCTCAGCCTTACTTTATTCCTATTATATCCCTTCCAAAAACAGTCCTCACACCCCAAAAAACATTTAAAACTCTTAAGAAATCTGTCGTAACATTTAAAATAATTTTATATGTGCTGCCGAAGCGAGCACACATTTAAAATCAGTTGATCACAAAACTCTTCTCAATGAAATGTTAAAAATAATTTTCTTCAGCCCAAAGCTTTATTTTTTGCGGGGGAAATCATAAACTTTTGTCAGTTCTGCGGATTGAAGTGTCCTCATATCAAGGACCACCTGTATGTCTCCTTTCACCGCCGTCTAACATTTATTATTACCATTACATAGATTTTTTTCTTTCCTAATTTTTCATTTCATAGAAATTTGATTTCTAGTGATGTTAGTTGTTCAGAGATGTTTTCATTCTTACAAATTTGTCAGAATGGTGATTCTCATGACCTGTAACTAAAATTATTTCATCAGTACTCGGGACTTCCACACGTGGTGGTAGCTGATTGATGGTGAATTATTATGAAATTTGAAAAAAAATTGATTTTAATATGAAAGACATTTCTTTTAGCTTCTATTTTTACTGCCTACCCACCAGTGTATATTCCTGCTTAGACATTAGGCTACTTAGTAGCAGATTTTCTCTTCTTATTAGGGTACTGGGTGAAAGGAGGATTTTCAGAGGCGAGTTTGTGTTTTTCTGTTCCTTGACTTGTATGAAATTAATAAATGGTTGGAGTTTTTTCAGTCAATAGTATCAATATAGCTGATGCACTTTCTTTGTTATACATTGCATTTTGTTTTCCAAAATAAAAATAATTCTAGTCTTTATTTCAGGTTTCTACGAACTTTAAGCATGTGGGCCAAGTCCTGCCAGCTGCCTGTTTTTGTAAATTAACTGTTTATTGGGACATAGCCACATGCATTCATTTAGATACTGTCTGTGGTTCCTCTTGTGGTGCAACGGTAGCTGAGTAATTGGGACAGAGACCCATATGGCCTGCAAAGCCTAAAATATTTACTGTCTGGCTTTTAATAGAAAAAGTTATCTGACTTCTACTTTATTTTATTAAAAATGATGTAGAAAATTAAAATGAGTCAGGAAAATATAACGGAGAAAGTAAAAAATACCCAGAATCACACTACTCAGAGAGGTTTGCTTTTGTGATTATCCTTATAGAATTTGTTAGTGATTATTTTTATTTAAATGAGCTCAGATT
Organism: Rhinolophus sinicus; assembly: GCF_036562045.2. Classification (NCBI taxonomy): domain Eukaryota; kingdom Metazoa; phylum Chordata; class Mammalia; order Chiroptera; family Rhinolophidae; genus Rhinolophus; species Rhinolophus sinicus. The sequence continues at coordinate 111,332,618 of NC_133752.1, read as the reverse complement.
GTTTAGTGTTGGTTTGTAATTTGCTTAAAAAAAATCTCAGGCTATTTTTATTAGGCATTTGAATATGTTTGTGTTTTCTGCATCAAAGATCCCACTAGAAAGGGGCTTGATGAACTAAGTTTTCCTGATTTGTCTTACTAGTCAAGATTTAAAAAAAAGTTAAGGAATGATGAATGCTTGATGATGAATAATAGACGCTTGATCATGGTGGTGGTAGACACCGTTTAATTGAGCACTTACTATGTGCTAGATAGTTTTCCAATACTTTACATGTATTGTCATTTACTACCTGCAGCTGCTCTGTGGGTACACATACTATTATCCTTATTTACAGATGAGGAAACTGAGGTACAGAGAAATGAGCTGCCCAAATTTATCAGCAGTTAATGGTGGAGCTGGGACTTGAATACATGCCATATGGTTTCAGGACTGAGGCTGTCAGTATGCCACAGAGCCTCTCCTTAGAGTACTGCTCAGTATAGAAAGTTCAGACAGCCCAGAGGTATATAATGTAAAAATTCCTCCTTGTGCTCTTTCCAGTTTCACTATCTGTAGAAAACTGTTAACAGTTTGATATAGAACTTTCCAGTTGTCTTTGCATATGAAAATGCTTACTGGCAAATCTGTCTACATATGCAGGTTTTTAAAAAATTAATACTTTATTTTTAGAGCAGTTTTAGATTTACTGAAGTTTGTGCAGGTAGTACAGAAAGTTCCCATATCCATACCCCATTTTTCTTTATTAATCTCATCTTGCATTAATGTGGCATATTTGTTACAATTGATGAACCAATAATGTTACATGGCTATTAAAATCTAGTTTATATTATAGCTCATTTCCTCCCCCCTTTTCCTCCCCTACCCCTCTGGTTCAAGCCGTTGTTTCTCAGTCTAGTTGTGTAGGACACAGCTCCCTGGCCCATGCTGGTATCATGAGCCTTGCGCTCCCCCGGCTGAGGTAGTCAGTCACTGGTCAGCCGCTCACAGCAGCTCACGGCAGCTCTTGCAGCTACTGGCCGCTCACGCTGGCCGCCGGCCGTTCCTGGCAGCACACAGCAGCCCGTGGCAGCCCAGCTCCAGGGAGAGCTGTTGTTCACAATCTTAGCTGTGGAGGGCGCAGCTCACTGGCCCATGTGGAGACGGAACAGGCGACATCAGCGTTAAGAGCACGGTGCTCCAACCACCTGAGTCACCGGGCTGGCCCAAGGCTTATTTTTTGTGTTGCAGTTTCTTAAGAAAAATGGGATCAAAGCAATCATTGTTCAGCAGTGTGCTTTTTTGAGTGGTTTTCAAAATAATAGTGCTTTTAGACTTAAATGTCAATAAACATTTTTGAGTCACTAATTTTCAGATTAACAACAAATTTAGCATTCTCCTTGGAATGGAAAGCTGGCTTGGGAGTTACGTCATTCTTTTTCTCTTTTTGAAAAGTTTGTTTTATAGCGCCAGCTGCTTCTGTCTGAAAGAATGAAAGCTTACTATTTTTTGACTGGACATTTTGGCTCTTTCATGAAGCTATTCAGCTTCTTGGAGATTTCTTGTGCTCTTCATCAGAAGAGTGGTGCTCATCAACCCATTTACTGTCAGCATCCTCCTAAGACTGCTGTGCCCCAGCCATCTTTGTCGTCCTCAGCATTCTCTGCCTCTTGCTCAGCTTCCAGACTTATGTTCCTGGATTGTAATCTTTATCATATAATTGTCCATATCCTTGTGCTCTTGATTTTATCAGTGCCTCTAGTTTTACCCTGGAATTTCTTCTGCAACAGCTAAGGATTCAGTGTTCCCACAAACTGGATCAAAGTTTTAGCAGACATCACATTCTTATCTTCGTGTGTTTTATACTGGGAAGTTCTTAAGTCATTGAGCTGTTAACTTTCATAGCACTGATTCCTCCTGTCATGACTTCCCCCACAGTTCTTGTCCATAACAAGTGGGAGGCCAAGGTCACGAGCAATGACTGATTGGTCTTTGGGACCACCAGGTGGTGAGATGTTTGTGCAGCACTCGGATCTTGTTACTTCTCTTTTGTTTGCTGCTGCTGCAGAAATTTGCAAAAAGGGATAGAGGTTAGAGAGAAAAAGCTCATGAATTCCCGCCAATCTGGTTATAAAGTTCATGAGCATTTCTTCACTTCAAATGTCTCTTTAGAGCTCTTGAGCCACTTTAGTAGTTTTTCTGCAAACTCTTGGGGTTTACGAATCAAATGGATAGCTGAAGAGTTAAAACACCTGTTTTTTTCTTTTGTTTCTGAAGCACTTTCGTAACCTCAGCCTTTTGTTGTGTCTGTAGTCCCTCCTCTGCATACTGCACTAGCATCCTGAGTCTGTCCTGTTTCTCGTGTTCCTCTTTCTCTAGGAAGAATGTCAAGGCAGCAACCAGCAGCTAGGTGACCTTAGAGAAGCATGCAGTTGTGATAACACTGACAGTCTTGGCATCATTTCAGATATTTCTCCTGTAGAGTTCAGTCATCACTTCCAAAGGGTTTGGCTGCAGTTGCATCGCTGTCCCTTGACCTGTGTACATGAAATTCTGTGATATTGTACTTTTGTATTGTATTCACTTAATTCTTGTATTTTGCACTTTTTTTCTCACTTGTCACAAAATGAGTAAATGAAATCTTGGATGCTTCTGTGGCAACATAGAAGTTCCAAGAAGAGCTCTAGCCAACCTGATGGATTGATGAGATTCTTCTGAGAGATTCAAGCTTTGCAAAATGTTATTGGGAGATCTAGATTCAAGATAGTGTAATTGTAGGAGAGCAAATCTTTCAGCTCTTGAGGAAAAGTATCTAGATGTTCTGGGCAGTAGTAACCAATCTATGCCATAAACGTCACCAGCTTTGCCAGTTCTTTGCGGGGTGTATTTGGTTGCAATTTGAAAATCTCCACATTGGATTTGTAGTGAACATTCTGCTGTAGATACTCCTGAGTGCAGGCCAAAGAGTCCACTTTATTCTGTAACTGCTGCAGGTTGCTGGGGAGCTCGTGCTTGTTTCTGCTGGGCATGTTGGTTGCAGTGTGCAGTCAGTGAGCAGTTCTCAGAAAACCCACACCACTGGCACCAGCCAACCTTTCTCAGGCTGTGGTTTGGGCTCATGCTTCCGGGTGTATGGGGAAACAGCCCTTGGGAGCTCAGCAGGTGGCGCTATCTTGGTTTATAGTAATAAGCTTTAAAAAATCATATTCATGGATAGCTTTCCAGGTCCATGCATCTGCATCTACTCTGTTCATTTGAATAGTTCTTTAGTGTTTTATTGTGTGGGTGTGCCACCATTTAATAGTGTTTCTATTGCTGGATATTTAGATTATTTAGTGTGTATTGTACATAAATGCATTGAATGTACAATTGTTGCGTGCTAATGGACTCTTTAGGGTAACTGCCTAAGGCTAATTCCTGGGTTGAAGGAAATACATTTTTCATTTTGATGTATATTACCATACTGCCATCCAGAAAGGTCACAGCAGTGTAAAATCTCACCAGAAATGTGGGTATGGGTGAGGTCCAGCTTCTCCAAGCAATTGCCACCTTTTTTTTTTTTTAATCTTTATTTGATTGACAGTTAAACATTTCTTGCAATATAGTCTATCTCACTGGGAGATAGTTTTGATTGCATTCTTTTGAAGTTGACTTAGAAATGCTTTAGGTGGGGCATGCATTCTGTAGTTGTTCCTAGTACTCCTTTAGACAGAGCTGCTCACCTATTTAGATTCCCTACTTGGCCCTTGAAAGCAGTATTCTTTTGCCAACCCTGTTAAGAGAATCTAAGAGACTACCAAGTGGACTATATATTTCTTGAGGGTTACCTTTCTTCATATCTAATAGCAATCCTGTATATAGCAGGTAGTGAGTAAATGGTCTGTTCAAAACCTAAATTAGATCGTGTTCTTTTGGGCTTACTGAGTGAAGTTCTTTAACTTTGTTAAGAATAACCTTTTCAAAGTCTTTGTGACCACAAATATAAACTTGAAAAATTGCCGTATGAAATTGTCGTCTTGCTATATGTTCTGTACCTCATCCTTTATTTCTAAAATGAGATAAATAAGACTGATTGATATCCTAGAACCTATTTGTTAGGAATAATGAACCTAACCTATTTAATAAGTACATTTAGTAGTCAGTTTTGGAAGTTAAGGAGTGAAGTAAATAGGGGATTTGTTTCATGTAACCCATGGTTTTGAATTTTGTTTTGGAGTATACCATATGATAGAGGGGATGTGTGCTGGCTAAAAGATATTACAGCTTGGCTTAATTATACATTGTAAGTGTTCTGACAGAAGGAAAAGGGAAGCTAAATTCTAGAAACTAACAGCCAGAATATCTTCGGATATCAGAAAAATACCTGTGAGAAAGGTATTTTTTAATGGACGACCACAGAAAATAGAATTTTCTTTATAGCTGACTTACAGTGTTACATATTATTGGACTCTGTATTTTCCACAATATCCATGCACTAGAAAACAAAGCATATAAAGTGTATGGTCTTGAAGAGACAAAATTAATTAGCTTATTAAATTTTGGCCATCTAGGCTTTTTCTTTTGTGTCTTTTTTTTTCTTTAAGTATATTGGCTCATTTTTTTTTCATTGGCAGCATATTCATTTTAATCCTATATGTTCTGAAAATGTAGTTTAGTTCACATGTATGCATAGTAGTTGTACCTACACACCCATTCCTTTGGTCAGGGAAGAAGTAATGGCTGTGAAAACTTTTTAGCGTGGTCGAACAGCAGGGTTACTTTTTATTTTCTTGGAATTTTTTTTAACTTAGTTTCAGGAATTTATTTATATCCTGTTTTATTCCAGAAAGAATTTCGAGTAATTTAAAATAAAAGATCCAGAAGTGGAATAAAATATTCGTTAAAAATAAATGAAGAAAAGGAGGAGGCATACATTCTGTTCCCAAGTGGCAGCATAATTTAATGACTAAGAATAAAATTTAGATTTGAATTTTCTTGGCAGCAAAAGGAAAAATGGAAATATGGTAAAATACATAGCAGTAAACTGGAAGGAGGAACATGACCAATTATCCAGGGGTAGATCTTCTCCACAGATTTTAAGGAACTGTTTAAGTTGAGCATTGCATAAAAACTGGGTTTTTGTTTTTGACTAGAGGCGCTAGGTAAAAAAGTGAGGACTAAGCATTAACGTTTTAAGCCAAGGAGAGACATTTTGTTTAGGGGTTGGTTTGAATCAAATTTAGGCTGCAGATGTGTTTTATTTGGCTAACAGATTTTTTTTTTACCTTAAAATATTTCAAACATACAGAATACAGAGACAATATAGTTAACATTCATATATTCACCGCACAACTATATTAAATCTTAACATTTTTCCATACTTTCCTTTTTTTTTTTTTAATAAAGATTTTATTGGGGAAGGGGAACAGGACTTTATTGGGGAACAGTGTGTACTTCCAGGATTTTTTCCAAGTCAAGTTGTTGTCCTTCCAATCATAGTTGTAGAGGGTGCAGCTCAGCTCCAGGTCCAGTTGCCTTTGTTAGTTGCAGGGGGCGCAGCCCACCATCCCTTGCAGGAGTGTAGGAGTCAAATTGGCAACCTTGTAGTTGAGAGCCCGCTGGGCCATGTGGGAATCCAACTGGCAGCCTTCGGCGTTAGGAGCATGGAGCTCCAACCATTTGAGCCACAGGCCCGGCTCATACTTTCCATTTTTTTAAGAAAAAGATTTCACACACAGTAGAAGCATCTTTTTGAATTATATTTCACTTTCTTCCCAGAAGTAACAATTATCCTGAATTTGGTGTTGATTATTCCTAATGCCTGTTTTTATGTAATTACTTCATGGGAATATATTCATAAATCATAATATTGTTTTGCATATTTTCAAACTTTAAACTATTTTCTGCCTATTCTGTAACTTGTTTTTCATGAAACATATTTTAGGGTCTTATGAAGTTAGTATACCATTTTTGACCTACAAAAATGACAGTTTCTATGGTTCAACCTAATTATAGTTATGATTTTTATCTGCTGTATAGTTAACATTATTTTAAGAATATAGCCAGTTTAACTTTATCCTCATGTTGACAGGTATTTAGATTGTTTCCAATTTTTCCTGTTTTAAAAACAATGCTATGGGCCAGTGAGCTGTACCCTCCACAATTGGATTGAAAAACGACTTGACATGGAGCTAATGGGTCCTGGAAAAACACACTGTTCCCCAATATGCCCCAATTTAAAAAAATAAATAAATAAATAAAAGTGTTTCCTACACTCAATATTAAAAACAATGCTACTGTTAAACAGAATACTAGGTAGAAAAGTATCAGGTTGTACTGTAGGCAGTAAGGATAAATGTTTTGTGAAATTTTTCATGGCAGAAAGCTTTTCTGAAAGAAAGGCTTATTGAGTCACATGCTAGCCAGGAAAGGACAGGCCTGGGCCATGCAGGCTAAACCACCAGCAGCAGGGCGAGCTGGAGAAGGCAACCTGTCCGCCCGTCCTGACGTTGACAGGCTCTTTTATACATTATGTTTTGGGAAATAAAGGTGTAAGTTGTTTTGAAAGAAATTTACATCGGCTACAGATAAGGGGGCAGGAAAAGGTGAAGGTGGGGGACAGTTCTAGGATAGGTGCACAGTCTTTAAGGAAGACACGTTTACTACTTTTGATTGGTGCTGGGCAACAGTCCTGAAAGTTCATGCTTAAGTGGGATCCTGTGGGGTCTGGTGGTCTCTACAGAAGTTTATTCAAAGCTCCAACATACATTCAGGAATGTGAGCAGTCTTTTGTTAGTTGGCTCACAACTGATGAAACTAATCTTGTCTCTTTTCACTGCCTGGCTGGCTGTAATTTAATTTAGGACATCTCAGAATTTTTGTCTTGTCACTACGTTGAACACTCCTGATTAGGAATCCTTGTGTACATATTTAAGATGTTTGGCAAGTTTTTCTTTCTTTTTTTAATTTATTTTTCTCAGTTATAGTTGACAGTCAGTATTATATTAGTTTCAGGTGTACAGTAGTATAGTGGTTAGATATTTAAATATAAGAAGTGATCCCCCTGACTAGTCTTACCTATACCTGGCACCATATACATAGTTGTTGCAACATTACTGACTATATTCTCTGTGCTGTAATTTACATCCTTGTGGTTAATTTATACTTCCTAATCCCTTCACTTTTTTCACCCAGCTCCTCAACCCCCCTCCCATCTAGCAACCATCAGTTTGTTCTCTGTACCTGAGTCTGTTTTTGTTTTGTTTGTTTCGATTATTTTGTTCTTTAGATTCCACATATAAGTGAGGTCATGTGGTATTTGTCCTAGTCTGACTTATTTCACTTAGCGTAATACCCTCTGGGTCCATCCATGTTGTTGGAAATGGCAACATTTCATTCTTTTTTCATAGCCAGGCAAGCTTTCAAACTGCATGTTGGGAGCCATTAATGGGTTGTGAAATCAGTTTAGGAATTAAAATAGGATAGAAAAATGTCAGGTTGTATTGCAGGCTGTAAGGAGAAATATTTTGAGAAGTGTGTGTGTGTGTGTGTGTGTGTGTGTGTGTGTGTACACACTAAGTTAGACAGGAAGTCCTCCTGGGTAAATTACTCAAATGGAGTTATTAGGTTGAGGGTATGGAGATACTGCCGAATTGCTGTCCAAAATTGGTCACTTTGCATTTTTTTTGGCATGAGAATGAGAATTTCCTGTTTCCAAATCCTTATGATCCATGGCATGTGTCAGATCTTTACATGTTTACAAATCAGATGAGTGTAAAATGATATCACATCGTCTTAATTTTACTTTTTCTTGATTAATTATGAGATTGAGCATGGTTTTTATTTAATTTATTCATTTATTTTGATTTTGACATATTTTATTCAAATACCAGTCTGATCACACATGGTCCAAGAACATTCGAATAATAAACCCAAAAGAAACAGATGTTAATGATTGGTCTTCAAACATTAAATTATAGCCAATGATGCCTCGCTTGCCTATGATCTCGCCGACATAAAACTACATCCACACCTCAGGGGCCGCCAAACCATTCAGCGGAGCTTCCTCACTGTGAGCTGTTTGAAGCCACCAGTCTGAGCACTATTGACTATTTTTTTCAAGCTCTGAGTAGCTGTCGGGATCTCAGCAGGGGTTGGAGGACCAGCTCAACCTTGGCATAGTGCCAAAATGTGGCCAATCGAGGCTTCCAGTAAGTCACAGCAGTGTTTAGCAGCGCCGGGGCCTTCTCTGCGAGGTTATGGACAAACTGGGCCATGGTTCTAGGATGGAAAGTACAGCATGTTTTTAAATGTTGAGTTGTAAACTATTCAGGTTTCGATTTCTTGAGTGGGCTGTTCTCCTTCCCCACCCCTTCCTAATTGGGTTGTCTTTTTAAATTGATGTTGGGAGTTGATTTCATATTCTGGTTATGTCTGTTAAGTGAATTGTAAATATCTTCTCCCAGTCTCTGTGGCTTATCCTTTAACTTTTTATGTGGTTTGTTTTGAATAGAAATGATTATCAAATTTATAACTATTTTCCTTATTGGTTTGCGTCTTTTGTGTCTTATATAAGAAATTTATTCCATTACCAAGGTCATTAAGAGTCTCCCATATTTCTTTCTAAAAGTTTTGGACATTTGGTTTTTTTATATTTAGGTCTTGATTCTGCCAGAAAAAAAAAATTTTTTTGTATATGATGTGAAGCAGGGATCTAATTTAATTTTTATATGCAAAGCCAATTAACTTAGCACTGTTTAACAGTGTGTGTTTTAAATTTGAATTGTAAATCTTTTAGAGATTTCAGTTCAACACAATAACAGCCTTTTTGTCTTTTCATTAGGCTGTTTCACATGTTCAAGTTTGTGACTTCTAGGCCAGAGTATGTGATTGGTTGATTACTTGATCCAGAAACAGAACCTAGAAATGTAGATAGATACATTTTGTAGATCGTACTAAAATGTCATTTCTTTTAACTACTTTTTAAATAGAAGCTGGGTGGCAGACAGTTTGAGGATATACTCTGATGAGGAAACAAGATTGTTGGTTTTTGCATTGCTGGTTAATATCTACAGACTTTGGAAATTAGATAAGCAGATGTTGGATTGACATTTTGATACTTGAAATTTCAGAATACTTACATTTAGTCATCCAGTTGCTGTGATCATACATATGTTCTGAAGTTTGAGACTTAATTTTGATTTTAGGAGAATCGATTTATAAATTTGAGTCTTAACTTTGATAGAAGTGTTTGATAGAAACCACTTGGAAGGATTTTAGCTGCATTTTTAGTCTGAGAAGAGTTGCTGTGAGGCGTGCAGATAAGAGATACATGCTACGTTTTTCTTTTGTTTTTTTTTTCATATCAGTAGTTGAAAGAAGGCCTTGTGGTTTAGTTAAATTCAGCAATATTGAGAAAGGTTGTAGATGTGAATTTTATTTCTAGATTTCTAATTGTGATATTGAGAAAGGTAACTATGAGGTTTAACAATTAAGTTCGCGAACGCCTCCTAGAAGAAGTGCTACCAACCTCATTGCTGAATATCACTACGGTCACCTTCGAGGTCATCCCCTTGGGAAGCTATGCAGTGACGCCAGTGCCTAGTCCACCCTTCAAAGCAGTTTCGGAACCCTTTTTCTGGAATGGCCATCAGCGCTGTCCTCATATTACCCTTGATGTCCTGAATGTCATCACAATATCTTCCTTTCAATATTTCCTTTATCTTCGGGTAAAGACAGAAGTCATTGAGGGCCAGGTCAGGTGAGTAGGGAGGGTGTTCCAATGCAGTTATTTGTTTACTGGCTGAAAACACCCTCACAGACAGTGCCGTGTGAGCTGGTGCATTGTCGTGATGCAAGAACCATGAATTGTTGGTGAAAAGTTCAGGTTGTCTAACTTTTTCACACAGCCTTTTCAACACTTCCGAATAGTCAACTTGGTTAACTGTCCATTTGGTACAAATTCATAATGGATTATTCTCTCTGATATCAAAAAAGGTTAGCAACATTGGTGCAACAAGTTCACGAACTTAATTGTCAGACCTATATAGGGTTCAGTACTATCCGTGGTTTCAGGCGTCCACTGGGGGTCTTGGGATGTATACTCCGCAGATAAGGGTGCACTGCTTGTATTGCTCAGGACATATTTGGTTTTGGTTAAAATTCCACTGAGTCTCTGCAAACATTAGGGACTAAATAATTTGACAATGTAAGCTTTATATTTGTGTATTTGTATTAGAAAGAAAACTTTTTAGTAAAATGGAACCTATTTTGTTTTTAGGTCATTACTAAATCGTCATTAGTCCCTAGAATAGTTCCTGGCACAGAATAAATATATAATAAATATTTGTTAAATGATTAGCTTAATTTTACTAAACCCCAGCATACTTGAAATCTGCTTATAGTTTTTTTGTGTTTTGTTTTTTTAGCAAGAAATAAAAAGGTAGTCAATTTATGGGCTATAGATAAGTTAGAAAAAAATCTTAATTTACTGGAATATAGTAATAGGATCATTTTACTTCTACACCTGCTTTTCAGGGAATTGATTTAAGTTTGGGGCATTTGATTTGATGTGGTTTCTCATATTGAATGGAACAATGTAAGCTTTTTTATCTGCTTAGAGTTTTAAACTGCCACATTACATGTAGTTCTTTCATAATGCTACTTTGTGATAATGTAGAGTGACTTATTTTGAACTGAATGCAGTTGAGACCATTCAAGTTCTTGAAAGACAAGTTCGTTATACCTCTTGAGGTGGCCATATCGTACTTTCAGAACCAGGAGTCCTAAAACTTAACACGTTGCATACGGCGGGGTTTAAATCCCTCATACCCCTCTGTTCCGGCAGGTTTTTAAAAGAAACTACTTTAAAATGCACTCTTCTTTTTAATGCGTAAATGCTTCTATGCCATTTATTATTTTTCTATGGAATTTTTTAGGATTTACTCACCTATGATGTTAGTAATCCCTCCTGGTGTGATACTGCAGAAAGCAGCTTCCTTTGTGCAGTGGGACAATATGTATTTCATGAGGTATCACCGAAGAGTTAAATAAAATAATTCGGTGTTTTTCCAAAAATAACATAATTCAAAATTGCCTAAGGGATACTAAGGTTCCAAATGTTATAAACAAATCACTACAGTTCTGGAAAACTCTGTTTATTCATACATCCACTGTTGTGAATGTAACACGTGAAATGACTCATGGGTGAAAAAATGTATCTGATTCAAAATCACTATTTTTTTAGAAAAAAAAATAATATGAATTCTAAAGTGTGCATATGATGCAGACTTTATTCATTAACGACATTTGCCCGTTAGATATTAACGAAACACAAATAATTCAATAAAATATGCAAAGTAAAAAGAGTCAATAGTAAAAACGAGAATTCTCGTTATCCGTCCTTAACGCATGGCTCAGAAAAAAACGAAGATTCTCGTGATCTGTACGCAACGTGTTAAAAACCTCAGAAAGTCCAGTGTCTTTCTCCAACCCCTTGTGTTTTAAAGCCTTAGAACTTGATTTTTAACTTTTGGGGATGTGACAAAACAAATTCAGATGTTTTTTACTGAGGATTAAAACATTTTTTTTGTCATGTTTATGGTATTTGTCAGATTTCTAAAAAGTCAAGTTTATTGAGGTACAGTTTACACTCAGTAAGGTTCACCCGCTTTTAGATGTACAGTTGTATGAATTTTGGCAAACTGTGGAAGGGTTTTTAATGGCTGAATTGGACTGGATTATTTGGTGGAAAGGCCTAAAGAAGCAGCTCAGCAAATAACACTTGGCATCTTTTTATCACCTGGGGAGGTCAGGAAGATTCCCATTGGGTATTTTCCCATGGGTACAAGAGACCAGCAGTGTGATAGACGTTCACTGCCTTTCCCTCCAGCTCTACTTCACGTGATGGTGAGATTTGCCTGGTTTTTCCCTCAGGAAAGTTGGTCAATGGAGTGGGGCAGTGAGTTAGAATAGGTTCCATGTGGTTTTACTTAAGAGTTGGCCTTCTTTATGCTATGAAAAAAAATAGTGTAAATGATACAAAGTGTTGCCTGTCTTTATATCTTTAAGATAATCTTTAAAAAATAAACTGCTGTTTGATTTGAAATGTTTCTTTGTGATCGTAGCAGTTACGATGTTATGAACATGAAGGCTTGAGAATGCCTGTTTTACCAATCTAGGTGGTGTTCCTTGTCAGTTATCAGCTGTACCATTCTTTAAAAGAGGTGTGTCAGTACAATGGCTGGGAACTTTCCCCATTTTATCAGTTACATAGTTTTTTCAGTTATCAGTTTTGTTTTGACTTTTTTCTATTCAGATATGTTTTAAGTATTTGGGAAGAATTCCAATTTCAATCACTTGTTTTATTGCTTCTGGTGTGTAGCAAGGCTTCATTTTGTCCATTTCTTTACTGTTTCTTAATATTTTCAACATTGATGTAAAATAAAGTACAAGATACTATCAATGTTGAAACTCCTTGTTTTGGCATTTAAGTGCTATCATGTATTTGAGAACAGCTTACGGTTCAGGCAAACAGGGTTTTAAAGAGCATTGACTTGGGTGTTAGGCAGACTAGGTTGATTAGGTGGATTAGGTTGCCACCTGTCGCAGGCAAGGTATTTATAACCTCGGTGTTTCGTCATTTCTAAGATGGAGGAAGTAATTGTTATCTATCTCCCAGGGTTGTTGTAAGAATTAAAGTGATAGTCCACGGGAAATGTTCTTTGTAATATGCACTCAAGTGCGTATTAGCTGTTCTCCTTGTTCCTCGTCCTCATCCAGCAAAGGTTTTGTTTTTGTTTTTGTTTTTTTTCCAGCAAAGGTTTTTGAGCTCCTACTTTGCATTCTAAACCATGCTTGGTGTTGTGGACAAAAACGTTGATTCTAAAGAAGGCTTCCTGACCCTAAGAACTCGCACAGTTCAGGAAGGAAAGACAGGCATGTAAACAGATAAATGCAATAAATTCTGGCAGGTAGTATAATAGAAACATTAATACATGAGAAGAAAGGAGTTAGTGTCAGGAGCCTGGGGAGATCAGGGAAATTAATTTCTGCCCCTGAACTTATTCTTGAAGTATGAGTAGAAATTCCTCTTTCATTTTTTTGGCAAATATTTACTGAATACATCTATTGTGTGCCAGTTGCTGTTTTAGGTGCTGGGAATATAGGAGTAAAGAAGACAGACAGATGGTGTCTCTTTTCTCAGGAGGACTTGAGCTATTAGAAGATTGATAGTGCAGTTTATTGAAATAGGTCAGACCGGAGGGGAGAGCCGGTTTGGTGGGATAATCATGAGTTCTGTTTGTTAAGTTTGAGGTGCCAGGTAGACATCCATGTAGATAAGAGATTCTATTCTTGGTGAGGAGTTATAGCAGTATCCGGGAGTTCAGTGAGAGGTTAGAGCCAGCGGTAAATATTTGGGAATGAATGATATGTATCCTCTAGATTTGGTAATAAGGAGTTCATTGGTGTGACCTTGTCAACTGTGGTCTCAGTGGGAATAGAAGCTAGATTGTAGAGAGGTATGAGATGAGAGATGGAATGAGAATGTGAGGTTTGGGAGTGGAGATGGCAACTATAGACTCCTCTTTGAGAAATTTTCTTGTGAAAAGGAAGCAGAAAAATGGTTATATTTTTACAAGTAAGGCCTAGATCTGAGTCTTGGTTTTACACTTGCTTGGATGCAGTTATTTGAATGCATTCTAAAGGTTAAGTATAAGATATATATATTTTTTTTAAATAACAGTTGACAATTTCCACATTGCACAATACAAATGAAAATTGCTTTTTCGTCCTCCCAGCCCCCCTCACAAACTATTCTTTTCTCTCTTTGATAGGAAGAGGGAGCGAGTCTTCCTTGTCATACTGTTAGAAAACACCCAGAATCGCAGCACCATGCTTTCCTGGTGAGGTACAACAAGTAATGTAAAACTGATGGAAAGAGGCTCCCCTGTCTTGATAGGTCTGGTTCAGTCGTTCCAGGCTGAGTGGGTACCATTATGGGATGGGTGGGAGATTGGGGGCCCCCGGGATCATTGGTATGTGGCCTTCCGTAGGTGGCCTCATTCCAGGAACATCATTCCAGGCATCATCCCAGGAGGAGGAGGGCCCTTCATTGGCATCATGGGAGGGCCCCCCATATGGGGTGCTGGCATCATACCAGGGCAAGGAGGACCCAGGAGGCTGGGGGGAGGTGGGATCATTGCCCCTGGAGGAGGAGGAACAGAGAATGGAGTAGGAGGTGTCTTTCCTTGTTGAAATGCTATGGTTCTGTCCATCAGGTTCTGAGCCTGCCCTTCCATCCATTTCTGCTAGTAGTCTTTCACATTCTCTTGGTGTTTCCTACCACTGCAGTGTGCCCTTTTCACAGATGGAGAGTCACGAGTGAGATACGTGTCGCAGCAGTCATAATAAAACGTTGGCATGTTGCTCTGCAGGCTCTTGGCCACTTCCAGGTTAAGGTATTTTATGTAATCTACGTGGTCCTCTCTAAAGCATTGAGGCAGATATTTTTCCTCTTGTGACATGAGAGAGCTTAGTCTAGGGAAGTTAAATGACAGAACAAGAATTTCCATCGCAGTGGAACCTGTAGACTCATTTACTTTGATACTACATACAAGGTACTTTCATTATACCAAAATTTCCCTTAAACTTTCGTGAACTTCATCAAGTCAGGTCCCATCTACCTTAGAGTTTTTAAAAGTATTACAAGAGGAGAGAGATGAAAATTCTTTTTTTTTTTTTAAATTTTATTTTATTAAATTTATTGGGGTGGAAAATTCTTTATAAGCTGTAAATTGTCATAGATTCCTTGGGAGAATCTTTACTTTTCTTGATTTCCTCTTTTGTAAAATGAGAAACTTCAATAAGTAAACAGAATAAAAATCATGTAGTTAATTATTTAAAACAAAAAAGCTAACTCATTATAGTTAATGAAAATTATACAAATAAAAATTAAGAAATTTGGAAGAAACTTTACTATAGGTGACTAAATAATAGTGTGTTCGTCTTATATTTTACATGTATATTTTGCATCATATATCACATGGTAATAATTGTAAAGTAATTATTTTAAAAATTTAGTAATATTGTATCTAATTCTGAACTTCTTACTCTAGTTAGGATAGAAAAGAATTTGGTAGACTCTAGTAAAGCCCCCAGGAAATGAGCAGAAATTAGAAAATGGATCCTTTATGGAAACGTTAAATGAGTAAGAATTATTTAATCTGGATTAGTCAAACCTTGAATTAATAGTGGTTTGCAGCATATCAGTGGATATCACCATTTCTGTAGAGAACTGAACGAAACGATGATGTCCTTTGAAGGAGTCACAGTGATTTCTAGACTTGAAGGGCTATTAAACATTTGAAGAAGCCCTTGTAGGAGATCGCCCTCCCTGGAGACTTTTCAGAATGTTTTGAATGACTGCATGAATTACATTTGGTAAGAGAAAGAATTGAACCCACTACATATTTTGAAATCATTATGCATTGGATTCAATTTTTCATATTACTTAATGAAAGAAGACTAAATATTGGTTGTGTAGATTTTGTTATTTCCATACTTTTCCTGCTCATCATATGATTATGAGCTAAGGCTTCAGCCATTTATTTGAAAAGTTAAATTTATACTTTGCAAATTCTTTCTTATAATGTGGGTGCCTCCTTTCTTCCAAACCAAAACCAAAGGGAAATGCAGAAATTTAGGATGTCATGACATTAAGCTGACATTTTAAAATACCTGTTTATCATTAGTGTTTTTTGTGATCAGAAGCTTTGGAATCTTCAGATGTGACTACTGCTATTTGAACTGTCCAGGGCTCAATGTGTGGGTAGGCTTTCTCACTGGTGATTCCATTCTACAAGGCATGATTTCAGTTAATTCTTGGTCCTTTATCTCCATTAGTTTATTTAGTCCTCACAATCACAAATGAAGTAGAGATTATTAACTCTTTTACAAATCAAGAAGCCTTCTGCCTTGAAGTTGTTAAAAATTAGGACATTAAGTTTTAAAATTCTAAGGGCCGGAGGTGTCATGTCCCTTCCTACTGATTGGTGCACGGTGAGTGGGGTGTAGTAGTCTAAGTCTAGTGACATCACTTTCTAGTTCTATTAGGTTGGTGCAAAAGTAATTGCGGTTTAAAAGGTTAAAAAATTGCAAAAACTGCAATTACTTTTGCACCAACCTAATATAATTAGATTATTCAGTGGCAGAGGATAGGCAGCAAAATATGTCCAATGGTTTTGTTGGCTTCCACTAAGGCAAAAGTAGCTAATTTCAAGGTGACTTGAAAGTTGTGTACTGAAGTTATTCCAGTATAGTCTGTCAGTCCACACTGAAGTATGCGTTTGAAGTTGGTGCATGATTAATGAGATTTCTGGTATCAAGTTCATGCTTTTCCTTGATTGGAAACCTGAGTGGTACAAACAAAATGTTCTACACGAAGGTATCGGTATATTGTGTTCCTTATTACCTCTTATTTCAGACTTCAATGTGAAGTAAAATATGGTAGATACAGATCTGAACTACTACTAATAGAATGGGAATATTTTTAGGATGGAATATTTTATTTCGACAACAGGACCAGCAAGAATATTAAAGGTACCTGAATTTCTTTTGAATACTACGTAGCTACTTTTCCCCTTTTTAATCACTAAAAGAAGTACTAGATGTGTTACCCTGACTGGCTTCAGTCTTTAGAGAACCTAGCTGCAAGATTCCTGTCACATGAACTGGCAAGGAAATGGGTTTGGCCTCTTAAAGTCAACACTTAAAAAAACCACAGTGATGGGGGAGGGAGTCCTCTGGGTTCTAGAATGTTGTTTCTTGCTGGTTACACATCATTTATACTTTGAATTTCATGCACTTTTTATACTTTTCTGAATGTATTTTTTACATCAACATAAAGTTCACTGGATAAAGAGGCAAATAGTACTATAGGAAATTTTCCTGAAATGTAACCTTGATTATCTGACCTCACAGTTCTTAAAACTTTAATTTGCTATCTTTTTTCTTTACCAGCTGTGGACCCAGCAACTGTTTTGAAATACATTTCTATCTCTGTTATGCACTCAATTTTAATGTTAATTTGATGTTTCAAAATAATTTTTTCTTTTTATTCCCCAAATAAGTATTAATGAATTGAGCTCTTCTTTGCTGATATTAATCATATATTAATAAAATTATAGAAGTGCATAGGTTAAGAGCACCAGGAATGAGACTTACTGGATTCAAATTCTTGCTCTCCAATTACTAGTTGGTGTTAGTTACTCAAACTGTGTCTTGCTTTACTTTCTCATCTATAAAATGGGGATTCTGATAGTGCCCATTTCATAGGGTTTTAAATGAGTCTTGTATATTATTTAAAAGACACAGTGTCTGGCATATAGTAAGCACTAAATACGTTGTAGCTGCTATTACTATTTTTTTATGGTAATACACATATCATGAAGTTTACCATTTTGACCTTTTTTAAGTTTACAGTTTCAGTAGCATTAAGTGCATTCACAATGTTATATAACCATCACTGATATCTATTCTAAAACTTTTCCGTCACCTAAAGCAAAAACTCTAACCATTAGCAATAACTCCCCATTACTCCCTGTTCCCAACTCTGTTAATCCCTGTTCTCAGTGTTGTAGCAACAATCTGAACTTCGTTCCCTTTTATAGCTGAATGATACTCCATTGTATGTTTTTTTTTTTTTTATAATATATATATTTTTTATTGGGGAAGGGGAGCAGGACTTTATTGGGGGACAGTGTGTACTTCCAGGACTTTTTTCCAAGTCAAGTTGTTGTCCTTTCAGTCTTAGTTGTAGAGGGCGCAGCTCAGCTCCAGGTCCAGTTGCCATTGCTAGTTGCAGGGGGTGCAGCCCACCATCTCTTGTGGGAGTCAAACCAGCAACCTTGTGGTTGAGAGGACCCGCTCCAACCAACTGAGCCATCCGGGAGGCAGCTCAGCTCAAGGTGCCGTGTTCAATCTTAATTGCAGGGGACGGAGCCCACCATCCCTTGCGGGACTCAAGTTGTTGAACCAGCAATCTTGTGGTTGAGAGCCCATTGGCCCATGTGGGAATCGAACCGGCAGCCTTCGGAGTTAGGAGCATGGAGCTCTAACTGCCTGAGCCACCGAGCTGGCCCCCCATTGTATGTTTATACCACATTTTGTTTATCTGTTCATCGTCCATGGACGCTTGTGCTGTTTGGCTATTGGGAATATTGGTGTACAAGTATCGGAGTCCCTGCTGTCAGTTAATTTGGGTATATACCTACTTAAGCGAGGAAATGCCTAGTCATGGTAATTCTATGCTGAACTTTCTGAGGAACCTATGGTAGCACTACTGTTGTTTATCGTCATTTGGTGAAATGTGTTAATGAGCTTTTTTTGAAATTAGTTTTAGTACCCACGTGCTGTTAGCATTGTGATGTGTATGTTTTATTGGGAAACTATGTGCATGGTTTTCTATTCCTTGCATTGAAATTTTTGGTGTGGAGTATTATGTATAAAACTGGAGCTGGATTTGTATGCTCTTTTTTTCCTTTTAATTAAACTTTTCATTTTGAGATAGTTGTAGGTTCACATGTGATTCTAAGCAATAATGCACAGATCCGTCATAGCCCTTGCCTAGTTTCTCCCAATGATAAAGTCTTGTAAGACTGTGTATACATAGTCTTATTATATTGCAACCATGATACTGATATTGATAAAGTCAAGATATGTAACACTTCTATCACCCCCAAGATCTTTTACGGTGCTGTGTTACAGCCTTATCCACTTCCTTCCCACTCCCATACCTTCCTTTAATCTGTTCTCTATTTCCATATTTTTATCATTTCAAGAATGTTATACAATCATGGACTCATATAGCATGACATTTTTTTGAATGGAATTACATAGTATGAAAGTTTGGGATTGCCCCCCCCCAATTTAAAAAATTATGAAATACACACAACATAAAATTTACTGCTGAACATTTTTAAGTGTAAAGCTATGTTGAACATTCATGTTGTGCAATCATCACCACTATTCATCTACAGAATTTGTTCATCTTGCAGAACGGAAACTCTGTATCCATTAAACAGTAACTCCCCATTCCCTTCTACCCCCAGCCCCTGACGACCACCATTCTACTTTATGTCTCTAAGATTTTGACTACTTTAAGTACCTCATATAAGTGGAATCATACAGTATTTTTGCATGTGTGACTGGCTTATTTCACTTAGCATAATGTCCTTGAGGTTCATCCAGGTTGTAGCTTGTATCAGAATTTCCTTCGTTTTTGAGGCTGAGTAATATTGTTATATAGACTACATTTTATATAACTATTCATCCATTGATAGACACTTGGGTTGCTTTCATGTTTTAGCAATTGTGAATAATGCTGTTATGAATGGGAGCATATAAATGTCTCAAGGCACTGCTTTCAGTTCCTTTGAATGTATACCCAGAAGTGGAATTCCTGGATCATATAGTAATTCGATTTTTAATTTTTTTGAGGAACCACCATACTGTTTTCCATAGCTTTGCCTACCTTTAAAATTGAGGGCAACATAATTAAAATCACAAAATATATGAAGTAATACATTGTAATAATTTATGTTGGCAAACAGCCCAGTTTAACTATGATTAAGTATGATATAAATAATTTTAATTCCTTTTTCTTCCTTTTGCCCCCTAGAAAATGGGACATTTAATCATTCATTCAGGAAGTCTTTATCGGATGTGTACTGTGTATCTGTTATAATTTGGGTTTCAGCAGTGTACAAAACAGAAGTCCTTTCTCTTATGGAACAAACTATTGATTTTTTAAAAATACCTTTTCTGGAATAGAGGTAGATTTTCAGACCAGAAGTGTGAAACAATTAAGTTAGCAATTTCTTCAGATAGAGAAAATTGCTTTTGAGGTACCATTTGAACAACCTTAATGCTTTTAAGCAACATGATAAGTTTAACTTATTTAGTAGTTGGCCCTCTGATTTTACAGGTTCTACACCTGGGGATTCAACAAATGGCGGATCAAAAACATTAAAAAAAAAGTTACCTTGTTTCTGACATGTACTGTGTAGTTAGGCCTACTATAGTGGTTGTGTCTGGACTGAACATGTACAGATTTTTTTTCTGTTATTCTCTAAACAATACAGTATAAGAACTATTTACATAGTATTTGCGTTGTATTAGGTACTTTTAGTAATCTAGAGATGATGTAAAGTATATGGGAAGATGTGTGTAGATTATATACAAATACTATTTCATTTTATATTTATATAAGGGACTTGAGCACCCATGATATAGTATCTGCAGGGGTCCTGGAACCAATCCCGTGTGGATACTGAGGGATGACTGTGTTATTTGAAAGGAAAGTGAAGTCTAAGGAAGTGAGAATTTTACATTTCCCAGTAGGAAGGCAGTCTGGTGCTAGTACATTTGACTGGGAGTCAGGAAATCTAGGGGTCCAGTTCTGACGTCACCACTTAGTATTTTACATACTCCTGGATTCTTCACTTTGATCCTTGCCCTCCCTACTATTTATATATACCTTTGTAAAAAAAGGATTTTGTCCACTGTTGTTGTTATATTAGTATTACTATTTTATGGTAGTAATACCCAGTTCTAGTTTCAAGTTCATTCTCTTCTGAATTCCAGATTTGTGTTTCCTGGTGTCAGCTGAACATT
Source organism: Rhinolophus sinicus (assembly GCF_036562045.2). Taxonomy (NCBI): domain Eukaryota; kingdom Metazoa; phylum Chordata; class Mammalia; order Chiroptera; family Rhinolophidae; genus Rhinolophus; species Rhinolophus sinicus. Next base: position 111,311,990 of record NC_133752.1, on the reverse strand, counting down.
TCTGTCACTTCAAATTCCATTTCCAAAAACAAATTCAGTATCGTTCACTGTGAATTTGCTTCTCTCCTTTAACATCCCTTCATCTTTTCCAGATAGTTTGTTGTTAGTATGAAGAAACTCAGCTGATTTTTGTGTGGTTTTGTATCCTGCACATTTATTAAGTTTGTTTTAACAGTTTTTTGGTGGAGTCTTTTGGGTTTTCTATATATAAGACCATGTCATCTGCAAATAGAAACAGTTTTACTTATTTTCCGATTTGGATGCCTTTTATTTCTTTTTCTTGCTTAAGTGCTCTAGCTAGGACTTTCAGTTCTACGTAAGTGGTGAGAATGGGCATCCTTGTTTAGTTCCTGATCTTAGAGGTAAAGCTTTAAGCTTTTTACCATTGAGTATGATGTTAGCTGCGGGCTTGTCATGCATGGCTTTATTAAACTGAGGTACATTTTTTTCTGTACCTAATATGTTTTTGTTATGAAAGGATATTGAATTTTATCAAATTCTTTCTCTGCATCTCTTGAGATGATCTTACAATCATATGAATGATGATCACATTGATTCTGTTAATGTGGTTTATCACATTTATTGATTTGCATATGTTGAACCATTCCAGGGATAACTCCCAACTCATCATAGTATATGATTCCTTTAATGTGCCCTTGAATTAGGTTTGCTAGTGTTTTGTTGAGGATTTTTGCATCTGTATTTGTTAGGGGTATTAGTCTGTAATTTTCTTTTCTTGTAGTGCCCATGTCTGGCTTTGGTATTAGGATAGTGCCTTGTAAAATGAATTTGAAAATGTTCCATCTTCAGGTTTTTGGGGGGAAGAGTTTGCGAAGAATTGGTATTCTTTCCTGAATGTTTGGTAGAATTTACCGGTGAAACCATTTGGTTGTGGGTTTTCTTTGTTGGAAGATGTTTGATTATTGTTGCAATCCCCTTGTTATTAGTCTGTTCAGATTTTCTGTATCTTCATTATTTAGTCTTCCTTTTATTTTTGGTAGGTTGTATGATTCTGAGAATTTATCCATTTATTTTAGGTTATCCACTTTGTTGATATATAATTGTTTATAGTATGAACAATTTTATGATCCTTTTTATTTCTGTGGTATCAGTGTTGTTGCTTTCAAGGTTTGCTCTTTGTCTTTCGAAAGTTTCAAGTGTGTGTCAGTGAGGTCTTTGAATTCATCTTACATGTAGTTGGTTGAGCTTCTTGCATGTTTATAGCCAGGTCTTTAACTAAATTTGGTACGTTTTCAGCCATTATTATTTCACGTATTCTCTTTGCTCACTTTTCTCTCCCTTCTCTTTTTGAGACTCCTACGATGCATGTTTTAGTCCACGTAATGGTGTTCTGTAGGTCCTTTAGGCTCTGTTTGCGTCTTTCTGTTTCTCAGCCTCAATAATTTCCATTTCCTATCATTAAGTTCACTGATACTTTCTTCTCTCTGCTCAAACCTTACTTTGAATCTCTTTAGTGCATTTAGTGAATTTATTTCAGTTATTGTATGTTCCATCTCCTGAATTTCTTTTAAGATTTTCTATCTCTTTTGATATTTCCATTTTTTGTTCACATATTGTTTTCTTCACTTTCTTCACATCTTCCTTTATTTTTTTGAGCATCTTTAAGACAGTTGTTTTAAAGTCTTAGACTAACGTATGTGCCATTCAGTGCTTTTCACAAGTTTCTGTTAATTTACTTTTTTTTTTTTTGAATGGGCCATAGTTTCCTGTTTCTTTGCATGCCTTGTGATGTTTTTGAACACTGGACATTTGAATATAATAATAACTCTGGAAATCAGATTCTCACTTTTCCCCAGGGATTGTGGTTTATTTTGTTACCTTTTAAAAACTGTTGCACACTGTCTCTGGTGAGGATCAGCCTGAGTACAAACTTAATGTCTTCTTATAAATTTTGCGAGCCTCTTTGGGACTGCATTGTCACTTTCTAATTTTACCCATATATGCAGTTATTTTGAATATCCTATTCTTTAATGCCTGACTTCTAAATGGGGAAAAGTAAAAAATGAAAGGGAAAAAAAGAGTATCTACCCTTTACGTTTTTTGGAAGTCACCTCATTTGGAGGGGGAAGGTCTTATAACAGTGAGGGGAGGTGTAACAATAATGGCTGCCCTACTGTTTGCACCTCAGGGATCAGAAGCAGCAGCCAGAGCACAGATCCCCATTATCTGGAGGACAGGGTTATTTTACCTACCCTCGGTCCTGTAAGCTGTGTGAAGTGGCTCCAGGAACAGATGCAGTGCGGCCTTCCAGGGGCTGGAGCTGGGGAATGGACAGCCGCCCCTGTGCTAAGAGCTGCAATTGACCAAATTTAACAATTTCCTGTCCAAGACTTCTCCTGGAAGTGGCAAGCCTTCAGCAGACTCCAGATTTCCAAAATTGTTACATCAGACAGATTCTGTCAGTGCACTTACTGATTGTTAGGTGGGGAAACAGATTCCTGGAGTGCCCTACTCTGCCATCTTCCTAGAATTCTCTAGTATGTCTTTTAAGACAGGTCTGCCAGTAACAACTTCATTCATTCTCCCCCTTCCCCCAATTTGAGAAAGTCTTTATTTCACTGTTTTTGAAAGATAGCTTTTCTGGATTATAAGATGCTTGGTTAACAGGTTTTTTTTGTTTTTTATTTTTCTCTTTGAGTGTGTTATCTGACTACTTCTTTACTGACTCATCATTTCTGCTCAGAAGTCAACTGGGTTCCCTTATATAAATAACTAGTCTTTTCTTCTTGTTGCTTTTAGGATTTTTCCATGGTGTTTCACTTAGCCTTTTTAAGATGAGGTGTGTGTGGATGTCTTTAGTTTTATTCTAGTTGGAATTGATTGAATTTCCTGGATGTACAGTTTATTTTCAGTAATTTTGCAGTTTTCTGCCTTTATTTTTTGGAATATTTTTTCTACTCTTTGCTTTTGGTGCTTTCATCATGCAGATGTTGGTGTGCTTAGTGTTTTCCCACATACTTCTGAGGGTCTCATCATTTTAATCCATTCTTTTTTCTCTGCCTTTGGTTTGCATAATCTCATTAATCTGTCCCCACGTTTGCTTATTCTTTCTTTTGCGTTTTACTCTTGATCCCTTCTACTGATCTTAAAATTTGGTTATTTTACTTTTCAACCCCATGATTTCCATTTGATTGTTTTTTTCCAATTTCTTTGTTGATAATTGTCTGTCTGATGTGACATTGTTAATCATACTTCCCATCACTGCTGTAGTCATGGTTTCCTTTAGTTGTGAACAAGTTTATAATCTGCTTTAAAATCCTTTTTTGATAAATCCAATACATGGTGTGTCTTACAGGCATTTTATGTTGCCTGTTTTTCCCCCACATGTAGTGACAAATTTTTTTTCTTGTGATGAGAACTTTTAAGATTTATTCTCTTAGCAACTTTCACATATATGATACAATATTGACTGTAGTCACCATGCTGTATATTATGTCCCCAGGACTATTTATTTTGTAGCCGGAACTGTGTACCTTTGACTATCTTTGTTACTTGCCCCGCCCCCCATGCCCCATGGATATACTTTCCTGTTTCTTTGCATGCCTCCTAAGTTTTTCTTGGCTATTGGACATTTTAGGTAATACATTGTAGTAACTCTGTATACTGGCACCCCTCCTTCAGGGCTTGTTATTGCTATTTGTTAATTTGTTTAGTGACTGATTGTATTGTGGTAGTAAAGTCTGTTTCCCCTCTAGGGGGTAGTATCCACTTTCTGATATTGTTCCTCTGGGAGGTACAGTTTTGGATATGCCCTTAGTCACTGTGGGATGGTCATGTTTTTGGCTGGGCTTTCTTGCTCTGTTTTCCCTTGCCACACCCAGCTGTTAAACTCCAATAATTGCCAGCTGATTGCGGTATTGAGTTTAAGAAAGCTCTGGGCTATAAATTGTTCTGTAGACTAATACCACCGAATTCTGGCTACTTTGAAGGAATAGTTTCTGAGGTTAGTGTTTAATTTTTGTTGTGACACCAGGAGGGCTCCTACCAGCCATTTTATTCCCTGGTACTTTTCTGCAAACTAACCTGCTGAAAGTTTAGCTTGTATCTTGGTTCTCTCCCAATTGCCTCTCACCGCAGCATCCACTGTTCTTTAGGCTTGAGTTTATTCACCCTGTGTTGCAAATAAAGTCAAGTCCTTTGGGAAGAGATTGGATGCCACAGCTCCCACCCCCTCTTCTTCCCCTAGGCAAAAATCTCTGAACCAGGGCCCTAGAGATGTGGGGATGGGGACAGTGACAAGTTTCTTTGAGTGACAGCTCCACTCAAGGAGATGAGTGCTTGGTGAGGCAGTGGGCAGTGGCCTCAGGTCCTCTGCTTGCTTCTCCCGATAATAGAACCACCAGCTCATGAACGGGGTCAGGAATGATCAGCACCCTGGAATTCTCAGCTCCCTGGTTAGGGATGCGCCTCAGTTCCACAAGTGGGGCTGATAGGAAGAAGGGAGCCCCTACTTCTAAACTGCTCATTTGGTCTTAGCCTTAGCAGAACGGGAAGTCCTGACATACTGTTCCTGCAGGGAAGCGATGCCTCCATCTGAGTGCTTGGGTCAGGGAGCCCCGTTTCTGGCTGCCAGGGTCTGGTGTGGAGTCCTGAGCCTTGGAGTTGGGAGGGCGCTGGGAGCAAGAGACACATCTCATTCTAATACCACACACTCTTGCCTTTCTTACTGAATTTTCATAGACACTCTTGAATGTTCACTTTTAAGACTGTTTCCAGAGACTTTTTTTTTTAAATTTATTGGGGTGACAATTGTTAGTAAAATTACATAGATTTCAGGTGTACAGAGACTTATAAATAATTAAAAAAAATAGTTTTCATCAATTTCACTGAGGGAGCTGGGTCAGCAAGCTCCTCACACTGTCATAGCAGAAGTCATTCTCCTGTTAACTGTTTTTTATTTTAGCTGTTTGGAGTAGGTTTGTAGTGATAGGTCATTGTGATTTTAATTTGCATTTCCCTAACAGCAAATGATGTTGAACCTATTTTCTTGTGATTATTTGCCATCTGTATATCCTCTGTTGGTGAAATGTCTGTTCATGTCGTTTGTTCATTTTCTAATTGGAGTATTAGTTTTTTTACTATTGAATTTTGAGGGTTTTTTTTTTTGAGAGTTCTTTATATAGTTTAGATAATAGTCATTTGTTGGGTGTGTGATTTACAAATATTTCTCTGTCTGCAACTTGTCTTTTTAACTTCTTAGAGTGTTTCACAGTAAAGTTAATTTTGATGAAGTCCAATTTATCATTTTCCCTATGTGGATCATGCTTTTGGTGTAAAGTGTCAGTACTCTTTGCGTAGCTCTAGATCCTGAAGATTTTCTCCTATGTTTTTAATAAAAGTTTTATAGTTTCGCATTTTACATTCAAGTCCATGATTTTCGTATAGGACGTGGGGTTCAGGTGGTGGTGGTGGTGGTGGTGGTGGAGGTGGCGGTGGTGGTTCTTCTTTTTCTTTTTCTTCCTCTACATGCTATGGATGTTCAGTTGTTCCAGCCCCATTTGCTTCTTTTTTTCATGTTTATAAAGTAAGGGCTGGGCATATTTGTGTGTGTTGTTTGGTTCTGTCTTCTGTTCTGTCAGTCTGTGTGTCTTTTCCTGTGCTGATACCACATCGTCTTGTCTACTGTAGTTATGTAATAGGCCTTCATGTTAGATGGAGGGATTCTTTCCACTTCATCATTTTTCAAGATTGTTTTAGCTTTTCTGGGCCTGGGCCTCCCATATAAATGTTAGAATGAACTTGTCTTTATCTATAAAAATCCTTGCTAATGTCTTGGAATTGCTTTAAACCTATAGAATAATTTGGGAAGAATTGACATCTTTATTATATTAAGTCTTTCAGTCCATGAATATATGTTGCTATTTGTTTAGATCTTTGATTTCTTTCATTAGCATTTTTGTAATTTTCAGCACACAGATTCTATACATATTTTAAGTGTATACTTAATTATTTAAATTTATTTGGAGTAATTGTAAATGGTATTGTTTTAAATTTGTTTCCACATGTTTATTGTTACTATGTAGAAATGTGAGTGATATTCAAGTGTTCCCTGTTCTGTTGACCTTGCTGAACTCACTTAATAGTCATAGGAGTTTTTATAGATAATTTTAAGGTTTGTTTTGAAGTGTTTCATCTCCCCCCCCCCATTGTGAAGTATTAGTTTCTTCCATAACAAACAAATATTGTGGGCTTTTTGGATGAAGGCTGTTGATATTCATATATTAATTTTATACCTAATCACTTTGATGAATTTTCTTGTTGTGATGTTTTTTTTTCCCAGTTGATTCTTTTGGATGTTATAGCTAAAGTGTCATATATTCTGTAAATATTACAGTTTTGTACGCCTCATTTTTTCCTTTTGTTTAATTATCTAAAACCTCCAGGACAGAGTTAAATAATGGTGATAAAGGACATCCTTACCTTACTGATAACTTTACCTTAGACTCTTAGAATTGATTGCTCTGGATTTCAGTGCATTGCATCCTAGTAGGAATTCATTTTATCATTATCATTAGAGAGAATGCAGATAAACTAAAATATATAGTAAATTACAGTTCTCCCCTGTGTTCTGGGATTGGGGTGTTTTTTTTTGTTAAATCTTTGGGAAACTGAGGGTTGACATGCTTTTCCCTTAAACAAGTCTGTTGAAACTAAAATACATTGAAAGGCCTTCCTGCTTTAGTATATGTAAAATGGTGAATATAATTCAGTTTGTTTGATTGAAGATTTTACAGTGCTTTGTTTTTGTTCATTCTTCTTTTATTGTACTTGTAAATTTAGAAAACGTTGATAGGACTATATGAGTATGTTGATCACAGGCCTTTCCTGGAAATTAATTTTTTAAATTTCTTTTTATCTTAAGGAGAACCTTTTACAAATTCTTTGGGAAAATTTTAATTTCTTGTCATTTGCTTTTTGTTTCTAACGGAGCATTCCATTTGCATTCTCGTAAGTGAGCAACACTCCTCCACACACAGCTCCTGCCTACGAGAAAGTTCAGTGTGGTCCTATTTCAAGGCTACTTTGCAGAGCGCTTTATTCTATTTGCTACTTTGGAGATTCTGATTCTCTAGTTTACTTGCCATGTAAATCAAATGGCTTTAGGGTTTTCCACGTAAGAAACGTCCAAACCTGTAGAGAATTTTTATGAGTTTATTTAAGCAAAATTGGTGACAGTTGCAGGGAAGCAAGATCTCAGATACCCCAGAAAATGACATTTTTAAAAATACCTTTAGAATTAAGGAGGAAACTGAAAGATAAAGATTATGTGAAGGTGGGAGAAAGCAAGCTACAGGATAGTTAACAAGGTTACGTGCTCTTTGAGAGGTCTGGAAAAGAGAATTACTTCTGGCATTTCAAAGGTGTATTAACCAGGGGTGGCCGGTTAGCTCAGTTAGAGCGTGGTGCTGATAACACCAAGGTTGATGGTTCGATCCCCGTATGGGCCACTGTGAGCTCTGCCCTCCTTAAAAATAAATAAATAAATAAATAAATAAATAAATAAATAAATAAATAAATAAAAATACTATCTTGTGTTAACCTGGATGCACAGAAACGATGGACAGGGCTGCCTGAGGCAAATATAAACCTCTTACTGCAGGAGTTATATGCCTGTGGCGTGACTCCCCACCATGGCCTGCCCAGATAGGAATTTATGATCATATTACCCTGTGAAGTTACTTTCCATCACTAGACTTGTCAGTTTTATTACAGCACCCCTTCCCTTTTGGGTCCACAGGTTCAAGGTCCCCCCCCCCCCCAGTCTTAATTTTTTTGAGTAGAAAGCATGTGAACTTCACGAGGGCCAGAAAGATCTGGGTATAAATCCCAGCCTGCTCCTCTTCACAGACTGATAGCCTTGAATAAGTTACTTGATCTCTGAGCCTCACTTTCTACATCTGTAAAATGGGAAGTAAAATACCTCAGAAAGCTATATGTAAGGATTATGTGAGATCCCACATGTAAATTCTGTGGTACAGAATTTAACTTTGTAGAGCCACAATAAATGTTAGCACCCTCTTCGCTGAAACAAAAAGAAATGGTGTGTGTGAAATAGCTTTGTGAGCGGTGAGTAGATGGGTAGATATCATTGGCATTGTTTCCTCTTTCAGAATTGGGTATTAATAGCATAGTTTATAATCTCAGTATTTATTATAATACATTTTCTCAGGCCCTTATGTGATATGCACGTGCCAGGTTTGGTAATCTTTAAAGTTTTGTGTGTGTTATTGCTCCAAAAATGTTTGAAAACCGTTAGGGAAATCCTGCAGCAAACTCACATGATTTATGAAACTAAGACTCATTCTTAGTTTAATTAGAATTCTTGGGCTAATTAATTCTTAGTGTTGTGTGCCCATATATGTGAACACTAAATACACCTTTTGTCTTCTTTTATGGTATCCAGGCCCTCCCACTTTGCCCTGCTCTTTTCCCCTAGTAAGAACTTTGAATCTCATGGGATTTATGAGCATAACATGTACCCTGGCTTCTTCCTGTTTTAGTATTTCTAGTTGGATTGCCTGTGATAATCACCTTATTTGGGTATGGAACTAAATGTCTAAAATAAGCTTTTGTGCTATGAGTTACGAGATAGAAGGTCAAGGACTTGAAATATTGAACTTCTAGGGAACTTACTGCCGTCCAGTTTAGAGAGAGAGTGATGATTTGTGAAAGTGTTTTTACCACTTAAGAACATTTGAATATCTATCAAATATTAAACATTTACGTGCATAGCACTTTCTGGGAACTCACAGGGATGTAAAAGTGTGCTCTGGTCCTGAGTTTCTATTGAAATGTCAGACATTAAACAGTTTAAATGCAAAGCATTACCAATAATATAGGCTATATAAGTCAGAGATTTTGTCCTATTTATTTCATGCAAAGTATGGTGAATTTTGGTTTCTTCACCTGTGAAGTAGAAATGAAAATACCCTATTGGGTCATTATGATGTTTAAATGAGATTGGATATGTAAAACCCAGCTATAATGCGTAAAATCCACCTATATTCTTTCTGCAGTTAGGTATGTTTATAATTGAAAAAGCAATATGTGGTATATGGCAAAAATATGCAGGTAGAACAAAATGAAAAGTAAATTTTTTTTCTCACTCCAGACCCTAGGTTTATTTCCTACACATTTTCCTACCAAGAGCACAATTTTGAATATTTTCAAATAATTATTCTGTGTACATATACGATTATACATCTATGTAATATAGTATATATACTATATAATATATACATGTTGTCTTAACCCTGACCTTTTCATTTAAAAATAGATTTGACAGTCTTTTCTATCAGTAAATACAGGGTTTTTTATACATCATTATTTTGTTATTAATGAGTGCCGAGTATTTTATTATTTGAGTGTTATAATAGTGTAAACTGTGTCTCCCCCCAGCACTTGTTTAATGTGTTTATTTAAAATATGTTAATTTAAAACCTTCCTCTTCTTAGGGTCATCTCTCTCCTGAAAGCCCATCCTCCCAGAAAGAAGGGACAGAAAGACAGCCCTCTCTGTAAGAAAGGCTTGTGTATCCCATGAATGAGACAGCGGAAAACCGCCTGGAGTGGAGCAGGACTCCAGAGCCCGACATACGGCTCAGAAAAGGACACCAACTTGATGGCACTAGGACGGGTGACAATGACAACCACCAAGGAGACTTGGCGCCCATTTTAGAGGCGTCTGTTCTCTCTTGCCATCATAAAAAAGTAAGTTGAAGTGGCAGGATGGTAAACAAAAATTTAAAACAAAAATTTCTGAGACTGTGGCTGGAGAGAGGTGGGGTTTTGAAAAGGAACCTTGAGCACGTTTGTAGTTTTTGTTTAATATAATTTGAAGTCTCGTATTCTTAAGTCAGCTAGGTATTATTTGATTTCATAGTTAGGCCTTTTCTGTTGACACTTAAAATCATACCTAATGTGCTTTATCTTGTTGAGCCAGGAAATGGGTCCTGTAGCGCTTTAGTGACGACATTGAAACCAAAGGGCAGCTGAGTCCGGGGCGCGCTCCCTGTGCTGCTCCACACAGGAGGTGGGCTGCGCTGCGGGGTAAGCGTTATATGTCAGAGCGCTGTGTGCGGTCGGAGCACCGGTGGGCTGAGAAGGCAGTGGTTCACACCTTCAAAACTGCCATAACATTCTCAGACCGGCTTGGGGTATTTAAGGGAAAATCTGGGCGTTCCTCTAAAGGCTATGTGAGGGTCCCTGGGGTCTGCATGGAGCCTTCTCTGTGACAGTGTGGCTCTCCGGTGGCGTCAGCACAGCAACCCAGGAACAATGATGGGAGTAGCCTGGAAAGAATGCTAGACCATAGAGATTGTGATCAGTAAGCCTAAGGGTATTAATCATAAGTTTCAGGGTGATTTTCTAAAATTGGGAACCTCTGGGGTGGCCGGTTAGCTCAGTCGGTGAGAGCATGGTGCTGGTAGCACTAAGGTCACCGGTTCAATCCCCGCATGGGCCACTGTGAGCTGCACCCTCCTTAAAAAAAATAAATAAATAAAATAAAACTGGGAACTGGGTGGGATGTTCTAAGCCTCTATTATGGGGGTTCCAACCGGGGCTTCCTTCAACAATATAAATGATAATTTATATTTTTGGACAAATTCTGTTTACATGCTGGAACTACTGCAGATATGGTTTATCTCTAGTGCATACCTTGGAATTCAGTACAGTTCTGGAAACAGACGGTAGATTTTAAACTCTCCTTTCACATCTCAGAGAAAAGAGCAGCTTTTAAGTTATTCACAACTGTACCTAGAGAGAGCAAAGGTCTAAATACCTGTGAATAGCACCCGAAAGTCATTGGTGTAGATGTTTTGCTATGTGCTTTGGAACCTTGAAATTACTTAGCATGTGTTCAATGTTGTGGCTCTAGTACAGTGTTTCCCACACTGTAGGTGGTCCCCACTAGTGGTCTGTGAAATTATCTTTGGTACTACAAGCAGTGTTTAAAAAATTAAACAGTAGAAAGAATAAAGATTATTGTGCTAAATGCATATAATGTACATTTAAATAAATTATGTTATTTGATGAAATTGTTTAGTTTCATACAGATATGCAGAGGGTACCACTGTATACACATTTTAAGAAAGGAAAACTGTATTAAAATTTGTAATACTCAATATATACCGATAACAAAAGATGAATACAAATCATGTTTGACTTCTGCAATTACAAGAGGTGCTCAAAGTGGTTACCATCAGCGTCCAGACACTTCTGATTACGGCAAACTACTGCTTGAGCAACGTTGACCAAAGTGTCCATTTGTATACATTTTTTTGGCACCCCCGGGGTATTTGAGCTATGCTTTGGAAGTAGAATTGACACAGTTTGCTGATGGATTGGATGTGATGGTTAAGGGAGAAAGAAGGGAGAAGAATGACTCTGAGGTATGATGTGACTAGTTGGATTGATGGAGGGATGGTACTGTGTTTTGAGATGGGAAACACCAGAGAGAATGAATTGGAAGATGAAGCAGTTCAGCTCAGCTGGGGGGAATCAAGAGTTTGCTTTGGGCCATGTTAAATATGAAATACCTGTGAGACAGCTTAGTGGGTATGTCAGGAAGGTAGTTGGGTGTAAGCGTGGTATTCCAGAGAGGTCTGTGCTGGAGATAATCACTTACAAAGTAGCCTCAATATAGATGATATTTAAAACTATTGAAATGGTTAAGAGGGGAAGATTGAAGAGAGACAGATAGGAGAAGGGCCCTAGGACCCTGCCTGAAGAGCACCAACCAGCAGCATTCACTGGGCATTTCAAGGAGAGAAAGCAAGTAGAGGAAGCTAAGAAAGAGAAGCCTGTGAGATAGGAGGAAATGTAATATCACAAAATGCAAGGAGTATGTCAAGAAGGAGGGGAGGGGGCTGTAGTTTGTGTCTAGTGTTGCTAAAAGGTCAAGGAGGAAAAGGAGAGAAGAGTGACCATTGGTCTGGCAACATGGTGGTCACTGGTGAACTTAGCGAGACCTATTTTGGTAGCGAGGTGGAAACAGAAGCCACTGGAGTAGCTCACATTGTGAATACCGGGTGCAAGTGTTCATGGCTGTGTAGGAAGCAGTTTCTTCTCTGTCATAGAAAAGCTGTTTCAGACGAGTGAACGGTTTCCAAGTGTGTTTCCAATGTGCTGAAATTCTTAGAACTTTCTGGTTTCCATGCAGAATCATAACAATTAGACTTGCATAAAACCTTCAATGTTTTGCTCATTCCTTCTTAAATGAGGACATTTTGTAGTCTACTGATGGCAAATGTATAGATGTAAGTATTTATTTTGGGAGTATTTTTGGATTACAAGCAGAATACTTGCTAAGACTAAAAGTGGAGGGTGTCAAGGCTGAGTATTTTCTAAGTCTAGATTTGTGGACAGTCTTTCCTGGATTTTGGGGGCTTGTGCTGGGAATCCATGCTTTGCTTGCTTTTCCTGGTGTTTTAAATATCAAAATGTTAATTATGAATTATAAAACAACTACCTTCAGTGCACATGTTCTGGTAACTTTTGATCTCTAAAAATGTTCATAATATGCATATTAAATAATATTAAAATTAAAAAGCAGAAGATAAAATTGTACTTAATATAATTTATAGACGTATAGACTGAAATTTAGAGTTATGTAATAGTTAAATGTTAGTGTACCGGAAAAGCTCTTTTCCGGTTAGTTAACCTTGGCTGCAGGAATGACTGCGCTGAAAGCCCAGTCACTCACAGTAGACATTACGCGAGGGCTGTAGGTCAGATGTGGTTGTTCTCAGTGGCTGTTCTGTTGCAGATCAGCTCCACGTGTTGTCTCGTTCTGGGACCCATGCTGAAGGAGGCTGCCTGGGATGTGTTCTCACGGCAGATTGCAAAATCCCCAGAGAACAAGCCACATGACACATTTGGATTTAAAGTTTTTTGTTTTTTTTTTTAATTTATTGGGGTGACAATTGTTAGTAAAATTACATAGATTTCAGGTGTACAATTCTGTATTACATTATCTATAAATCCCATTGTGTGTTCACCACCCAGAGTCAGTTCTCCTTCCATCACCATATATTTGATGCATTTAAAGTTTTTGCTCATATGTGGTGTGTTATACCTGCTTACCTTCCATTGGACAAAGTAGTCAAGTGGCTGGGTCCAAAGACACCAACCTGGAGGGGAATTGTGTTGCTCTGTGAGTAAATAATTGAGAATGTTAATAATATATAATTAGCAACAATTTCTAAAGGAAAAAAAGCATTCCCTACCCCAGGATCTTTACACAGGTTATTATACTTCATGTAATAAATTCTCGGTGCTGAGTTTGATGCTGGTTGTTCCCCAAAGCATATTGGGTCATTTAAGCAATGAAAGCTTTTCTTCTGCTTCCTCTGGTTCTTCCTTGGCCTGTCCTCTCTATTCATTGCAACTTCTGTTCTACATTTAATCTATATACAGTACTGTCCCCTTGCTGCTGATTTCAGGGTTTTTAGTGTAGAATAATCACGGGAGCTAGAAAAGAAGGGGATAGAGTTAAAAAAAACTGCAATTTTGAGACCAAAATTAAAGACATAGTATTAATTTCATCAAGTGACTTGAAGAGTTCCATATACTGATTTTTTGTTTGTTTTTAGAGAAAGGATTCATTTCTTCTAATTTGCAGTTTTGAAGTAGAACTATCTGAACTGTTAGCAAGTAGAGTGTATCCTTCTAAATGATTCTAGTAATGCCTTAAATTTGTATGTAGCACTTTCATAGATACTATCTCATTTGCTTCTCAAAACTGCACTCTGAAATAGGAAGAACAGATACCTCTTTTTGAAAGTGGGTGAAAGTAGGATTTAGAAAGCTTAGAGTATTTGTGTAAGGTCACGTGGCTAAATGAGGCCATGTGCTAAATCTCCTGACTGCTCTTTCTGCCGAACAGAGCTGCCTCTGTGACACTTGGCACCAGACTGACTTCATGTTTCTCAATTCCAAACCCTGCCCCTGGGGGTTCATGTTGAGCCCAGAGGTTAGATTCAACCATTGGTACTTGTTTTTCGGAGGAATTGTAGCACACCTCATTTTCTGGTAAGCCAGGTTAATTTTGCTTCTTAGATACATTCTAACCTTCTAATGGATTTTCTGTTTATTTTGAAAGTAAATAAACCCAATGTAGCTTGGTGAAGTCCTTCACATTTCTAATGGTTTTGCATCATTTTCTTTGAGTATTTTTTCCCCTCTTTTTAAGATAGAGAACTGAACTAGGTTGCATAGGCTTTTAGAATAATATGGTGGTTTCCTTAGGCTCTCTAGTTGCATTAAATGCCAGTTGTGCATGGGATAAAAGTGTAATAGGAAAGGCAACAGGGATGTCTTTTTAAAATTATAACAAATTAAGTGAAATTTTGCATTTGTAAAAATAAGGTTTAAAGGTAGTTAGTTACCAGCAGGTTCCTTTAAGTCAGTGAATCTATTAGGAGTTTATTATCTGATCACCTGTGGCCCTTTAAAGAAGCTAAGTACAAATGTGAGAATTTCATTCCAGACCTCCTGAACCAGAATCTTTGGATCCTGGACATACGTATTTTTTTAAAGCTTCACAAGATGAATATGTTCATTCTTGTTTAATAACAAGTGCCTACAGTAATTAGTTCTGTTTTATTTAAAACGGTTAAAATATTAAAAACTTCCTGTGGGGGCAGAGCCCCAGAAAGTAGTTTCCAGGCTCTCGGCCTCACATAGACAGGTGCTGGCTCAGGTAGTAAATGGCCATCAACTGTGATTGCATGGCCATCAGCTGTGGCTAGTTGGCCGTCAGCTGTAACCAGTGAGCCTTGGCCACTAATATAACTGCTGTGGCTACGCTAGCAGAGGGAAGAGAAGAAGAATGGGGGCTAGCAAGAGGATGGCGGCTGGGCTGGCAAGCGTGGATGGCGGTTTGCGGACAGTGTGGATCCAGCCTCCAGTGAGAGTATAGTGCCGCCAGAGAGAATATAGTGGTATGACTCCCCTGCCTATGGCTCCGTGGGTGTTCCTTTTTGGCCTCACCATGTCCTGCGTTCTTGTATGGGGAGCGGGAGCAGAGACCCCGCAGGCCGCCCCCCACGACAAATGGCGCAGCGAGCAGGGTCTCCTGCACGACACTTCCCAGACACATGCTTTACAAAGGACACAGCAGGATTTTGGGTTCAGAGAGACCTGGATTTGAATCCCTGATCTCTCCTACGTCATCATTTCCCAGCTTTTTTTTTGTGTGGGAGGGTCCTTACAAGAAGGAACAACAAAAACCTTATTGAAGTATAATAAGCACACAGAAAAGTGCACATGTCATAAGTGGATACTGTGCCGGTTGGACACACCTGTGTAACCCACACTCCCAGAGGTCCCCCAACCCCCACACACAGCCTCCCGGTAGTCACTGCCTATTCTTCTCTCCCAAAGGTAACCATTATCCTGATTTCCAGTGGCACAGAGTGGTTTCGTCTGGTTTTGTTTATATAAAGTACCGTTCAGTACATACTCTTGTGAGTTTTTTCACATTTGTGAAATTGATGTGTTTACTTAGTGTAGCTGGAGATTGTTCATTTTCATAGCTCTATAGTATTTCTTTGTTTGACATTTGTACCACATTTCATTCTATTGTTGCTATATACCTGGAGTAAAATTGCTGGGCTAGAAATGACTCCTTTCCTCCTTTAAATATGAGAAACATTTAGCAGATTCCCGGCATGATAGTCCTATTTTTAATATTAGTTTGAAAAAATACTTGATCGAAATTAACTATGAATTTAGTTCATCTTGATTTGTATTTTGTAAATCCCTACAGCACCTGCCATGTTTCCCCAAAAATAAGACCTAGCCGGACAATCAGCTCTCGTGTGTCTTTTGGAGCAAAAATTAATATAAGACCTGGTCTTATTTTACTGTTACTATTATAGTAAAATAAGACCGGGTCTTATATTAATTTTTGACGCATTAGAGCTAATTGTCCGGTTAAGTCTTATTTCCTGGGAAACATGGTACATGTATTTAAAAAATAGTAGCACCTACATGTAAGATAATCTCATTAGGTTGGGAACCAAGGTACTACTTAGAGTTATGTAGCTTCCTTTTAGCTTCAATTTCTTCATTTACCGCACTTCATCTGGATTTCCACGCTATAAATTGGAGCTAGAAACACTCTTTTCAGAAGGTTGTTGTGAGGATTTGATTTTTAATTCATAAACGCAGTTAGTACAGTGTCTAACATGTCGTTACTACACAATAAATAGTAATTCTATTGCCCTGTCCTTCCTTTGTCATAGTACTCAGCTGGTGTAATGCAGTAAATCCTGGGAAACACATCCTAAACTTGCCCATGTATCTCAGCCACCCTGGACTTCAACAATATTTTCACAAAGGTGACTTCTAAAACCATCATCTTAGTACTGGCCTCTTTATTAATTGGACCTTTAACTGTTCCAAATTAAACTAATTTAGCCCACTCCCCGCCCCTACCAGCTTTTCCTTCTGACTTCCTAATTTCTGTTAGATAGTGCCAACTGTCTTTTAGGTCCCCAAACTGGGTTCCTAGAATGTCAGTGTCCACCTGACCACAAGTCATTTGCTTTAGTAGATGCACACATGCGTTTGTTCTTTCTGCAGATGGCTTTAGTTTCTTTACCGTGTGCTGGCATTATAGGAATACAGAGATAAGACATGTTTTTTACCCGTAAGCAGCTTACAGTCTAGTTGGAAAGACAGACAAATACGAGTACATTTGTGGTACTGGGTGCCTGTATGCACAGGGTACGTTGGGAGCAGCTCTTCTGCAGGTGGGGATCTGGGGAGGCAGAACTGGAGTTTCAGAGTTGGCCAAGAGAAAGGCAAGAGCAGATGTGAAGACTCAGAAGTAAGATAACATGATGCTTTCAGAGAATCGTGGTAATAATAATAGCTAACATGGACTGAGTATACATTGGGATATGCTGGTGTCTTAACCTATAAAATGTTCAGCGTAGCTAAAATAAACAATCAAGGGTACAAGGAAATAGAGGATTTGGTAGCAAGTAAACCTAGACCATTGGGGCCTGAAACCCAGATCTCTAGACTCCCCGTCCAATATTCTTCCATCGTCCAAAATTCTTTTGAAATGTGTAATGTGTGTTGGTTGAAGTCAATAGGCCATTGCTTCTATGCCTCTGAATCTAAAGCTTCGGCTCTTTTAACTATGTTCGCTGGAGTTTATAAGTTAAGCATTTTGTAAGCTTCTTCAGACAAAACATAAAAGAGGCGTTTTAAAACAGGTTACCCTTATCCTTAGTTTTATGGCTTTACTTCACATCTGAGTTTTCAAGGTGTTAAGTCGAATAAAGAGAGCAGCCTTTGTGGTTGTCCCACTTTTTCTCTGCTCCAGATTCTTCATAAACGGGGGATTAGGATCCAACTTTTATTCGTTCAGCCTAGGAATTATTCTGTTGAACTGATTTATTTTAACCAAACATATATAAGAATGCCACTATTAGTTCATCATAAGAAAGCTAATTTATTAATAGACTCCTGCCTGCCAATCACTTCATTTTCTTTTCTTGAGGAAGTCTTAGGAAATTCAGTTAATATTAGAGAGAGTTGCTGTGTGAAAGTAAAAAAAAAAGGATGATTAAAAAAAAAAAAGCTTTTATTTATTTTAAGTGTGTTTTTTCAGGACCCATCAGCTCTAAGTTAGGTAGTTGTTTCAATCTAGTTGTGGAGTGTGCAGCTCACACTGGCTCATGTGGGGATCGAATCGGCAACCCCAGTGCTGTGAGCATTGTGCTCTAACCAACTGAGCTAAACAACCGCCCGTAAAACAGATGATTTTAAAAGATCTTTTCCATCAAGCTTTGATAGAGATAACTACGTTAAGTCCTCACTTAACGTCATTGATAGATTCTGCTACTTTAAGTGAAATGACGTGTAATGAAACCAATTTTATTATAAGCTAATTGATATAAACAAGAGTTACGTTCCTGCAGCATCTCATCAACATTATAATGAAATGACATTATTCGAGGACCTCCTGTGTTGTGTACAGGCTGAGTATGTTTC
The DNA here is from genome assembly GCF_036562045.2 of Rhinolophus sinicus. Taxonomy (NCBI): domain Eukaryota; kingdom Metazoa; phylum Chordata; class Mammalia; order Chiroptera; family Rhinolophidae; genus Rhinolophus; species Rhinolophus sinicus. The sequence continues at coordinate 111,293,958 of NC_133752.1, read as the reverse complement.
TAGGAAGGCCAAAATGAATGTTCATAAAGACTAGATATTATATTTATTCCATTGGACGAGAGCACGGTCATCAATGCTTACTCTTTCAGTTGTTTTTTTGTAGACATCTTAATTTTCACTAACCCTTGTGTTGGTATTTGTTAGCTATATTAGCTTGCAAATGCCTTTACTACACATTTCAGATTTCTAAATTTAAGACTGGATTCAACCTGTCACCTCTCCAAAAAGACCATCAGAATAAGCTGGTGCTCAAACTAAGCCAAGTTTATTATGCAGTAAGAGTGAGCATTGCCCTGAGTGAGTCCTAGTGGTGTTTAGAAAGGAGAGGTTATAGATGGAGATTTACAGGGTTTTGGGGTCGGGGTTCTAGTGGTTTAAGGCAGGTCTTTCAGTACAGAGAACAGATTGGCATTGGCCAGAAGTCAGTGATAGGATAGTTTAGGATTGGTGGAGTGAGTGTTAGAGCAGAGTTTGATAAGTGAGCAGGTTTGTGCAAATAGTAGATGTTTAGCATGATCCTTGACTAATCATGTCACTTCTTTGAAAGTCTATCCGTGACTGGTTATTGAACATGTTCTTCATTTAGTGTACAAGACAGGAGTGTATAGTTGTGTTGCTTTCCAGTAATAAACCTATGTAGCTTTTTATAAAAGTAATCAAAAGAGGGATAAAGATAAAAGTGAAGCAAAGATGTGAAAAAGATAATGCTGGAAGTTAAAAGTCAAATCCACCATAAATGGAATTGTAGAAGACATAGCCAATTGTGGGAATGTTGACGCTGCCACCATGGAGTGATTTTAGATTTTCAGCCAGAGGAACTTAGGAACAAGTATGCAGGAAAACTTGGCAACATAAATGAGTAGTGTTTTTGACAAAAAAGGATGAAGATGTCCAGAAGAAAAGTGATGCAGGCAAAAATGTCAAATTAAAGGAACTCAAAAATATTTCATGACACTGAAAGTGCAAAGAATAAAATGTTGAAAGCTGATTCAAACTTAGGAGTCTGACAGTTTGCCAAGGCACAGGAAAGATGCCCACTTGGTATTGGGAGTCACACAAGAAGGCGCAAGCGCTGTTCCAGTTACTCTTGGCAAGGTTTTTATGAATAAATAAGTAACTTTTAAAATATACCATACTATGTAAATACTAATTTTACTATTTTTTAATTTCCCTGTACATTTAAAATTGGCAGTTTTTAGTTTTGACAAAATTTTTTAAGCTCATGGAATAGTCATTTGGTTAAGATTGTTTTACGTGATGTGGGCTTGCGCAGTCATTTTTACTATCCTGCATTACCGTGCAAAGCAAGGTCTGCCTGTATGTGTTGTGGTTTTTTTGTCCAAATGTCTATTACCTACAAAATCAGGCAGTTTCATAACTAGGAAGCAGTACAAATAGAAAGAATAGAGTCTGAACTTTGGAATTATGTGGACTTCAGTTGAACTTCTGACTGGCATTTTCTAATTGTGTGACCTTGAACAAATCCCATACCCTCAGGTTCCTCTAAAATGGTACTGCTCAGTGAATACTTTAAAATGTTTTGAATGAATGCTGACCAGGTAGCCCTGACACGAGTAACCACTTATTAGTAAATAGCTCACTTATTTATTAGCACCCTTCACAGTGAAGTATCTGATAAAATATTTCTTTCTGATGTAAACACATAATACTGGGCCGTGGCATATATAATTTGAAGTGTGTAGACCCTCTCTTGTCATTTCTTTAGATCAGTTTCTCAACCACTGTAGTCATTTGGCTAGATAGTTATTTGTTGTGGGAACTGTCCTTTGCACTGTATGATGTTTAATAGCATCCTGGCCCCTCCTACAAGATAACCAGCAGCATTCCCCACACTTGCAACAAGTAAAAATGACCCCACAATTGACAGATGTTGGGAGGGGGCATGCAAAAATTGCTCCTAGTTGAGAACAACTCCTTTAGACTTTTAAAGTCTTTTCTTAATTTATTTCTCTCCTTTCCTGTTTCCCTTACTTAGTGTGGTCTTTTCTGTTGCCAAGTAGTTTTTAAATGCACATTTAATAATGCTCAGCTTGCTCCGCCTTTGTTATCATTTCAATGCTCACCTTTGCCTTCCAGATAAAGCCTAAAGCCCCTTAGTATCAGAAGCCTTTAAGGGGCTGGTTCCTACCCAACTGCACCTCCATTACTCCCCACATCCTAGTTTTTAAAAAACATTTTATTGGGATAATTTAAAAATACCCAAATCTTAAATGTATAGCACAGTGACACTACATATGTGTGACCACCACACGGATCAATATTCAGGCTATTTCCATCACTCAGAACTTCTCTTAGGCCCCTTTGCACAGTAAGTAATCCCTCTCCATCTCACCTCAGGTTACCATTGTTCTGACTTCTCCCAGGATAGTTTTACTTGTTGCTGAACTGACTACGGAATCATACGCTACACACATTATTCATGATCGGCTTCTTTCACTCAGCATGATTTTGCTACTTAACCATGCTGCCTGTGTGTCAGTAGTTTTTTTTTTTTTTTTTTTTTTTTACAGTTTTTTGTGTGTTGTTTTTTTACAGAGGAGTATTCCATTTTATATTATATATATGTATGTATATGTATATGTATCACACTTGTTTATTTTCTTGATAAGCAATTGAGCTGATTTTGGTTTTTGACTATTCTGAATAATGCTCCTATGGACCTCTTTACCTTCCTTCCTAAATTATTTTCTTAGTATGGTAAAATATATAACAAAATTTGCCCTTCTAAAATATATAACATAAAATTTGCCATTCTCACCACTTTTAAGTTGGTGAGCACTAATTCAGTGGCACGAATTACATTCTCAGTGTTGTGCAACCATTACCACTATTTACATTTTCATCTCCCCAAACAGAAACTCTGTACCTATTAAGGAATAGCTTTCATTCCCTCCTCCTTCCAGCCCAGCCCTTGTGAACTTCTAATGTACGTTCTGTCTCTATGAATTTGTCTGTTCTAGGTATTTCATAGGAGTGGAGTTGTACAATATTTGCCCTTTGTATGTGGCACAGTTCATTTAGCATAGTGTTTTCAAGGGTTCATCCATGTGGCGGTACATGTCAGAACTTCATTCCTTTTTATGACTGCGTAATATTCTATTGTATGTATACGACACATTTTATTTATCTGTTGTGTCATGCTTTTTCTTTCCTCTGTGCTTTTGGGTACTTGCTATTACCTTTACCTGTCTTGCCTTTCCCCTCTCCTGTCTGACTCTTGAATATATTTTTCAGGGCTTGGTTCAGATGTTACCTTTCTAGAAAACTTCCCAACACTGCCAGAGTTAAGTGTTTTCTCTATTTGCATCTAACCTTTTTCATACTGTTCACCAGCTCATTGCCTTAGTTACTTACATGTCATCTCCACTAGGTTGTGATACCTGCTTTAATGTTCTCAGTACCTGGTCCAGCATTATTATAATAAACACCATCATTTATGTGTTGCTTTCTGAGTCCTAAGCCCTATGATAGATTTTTTATGTATTATCTTTGATCCTTAAAACAGATGTGCAGTGTAGGTACAGTATTGTAAAATCCTTGCACAGATGAGGAAACTAATGCCTAGAGAGATTGTGTGAAATCTTGTCAGAGATTACAGAATTTATCAGTAGGCAATATTTATGTAGCATCAGACTCACTCTTAATTTGTCACGGCAAGCCACCTTTTCCTACAAAATGTTTGAGTAAATGAATAAACAGTATTTTGGCCCCTGGCTGCTGTTGGATCCAGACCATACATCCTATATTCTGGATGTACTTCTGTTTTCTTTCAACACACATGTATTAGCTCTGCTGAAGACACAAAGCTGTTCTTTCCCCAACAGCAGTGTCATTGTCGTCCCCGTCCCCCCCCCCACCCATGACTGGGAAGTTGAACCATTCACCTCTTTGCTGTAGACCTGTGTGGTGGGGAGGCGCCCCCTCTCGTTTCCTCAGCGACGTCTGTGATGTTAGCTTAGGCGTGTGGATGCCCTTTCTCGGGCTAGTGAGGCTGGCTGACCTTTTCCTGTCAGCAGTCCTCTGTGGATCCAGTTGCATTCACCTGGTATAGTCCAGAGTAACTGCTTGTAAGTATCCCAAAACTAACAGGTTTTACTTAGTTAGTACAGGAAACATTTAACTGTAGTGCTGTTTATGTGCTTATCTGTTGTTCTGTGGGAAATGCTGACACAATTTATTTGTACAAGAATTAAGATTAAATCCTTTTTTTTCCTCTGTGAAGAATCAGATGCATGTTAAACATGCATAAATATTTGAACCATTTTATATTCCATCTATAAATTTATATTTTATACTTTAAAATCAGTCTGCTAATCAGTCAAGCTGTTGTCTATTTTTCAGTTTTCATGGAATTTTATCATTTTTATTTTATATTTAATTAGGCACAATCCCGTTTAATTTTTTATTGAAAATCTTTTAAAACATTAATTTAGCCATTGTGTAAATATATAAAATATTGCACTGAGCTGTTCTGAGGGCCATGAGGAAGAAGGCAAACATAGACACTTAAAATCTAGTTTAGGAAATGATACACTAAAAATGTAGGATTCTCTTAAACATTAAATGAGACAGTATTTGTCAATACAACAAGAGCTGTAATCAGAGATTATATTAGTTGTCCAGTAAAGGGTACAGACTTTTAAGTGCTAAAGAAGTTCAGGAGAGGTAGTTGCTATGGGTTAGGTAGGGCGTACATTCTCTGGTGAAAATTACTTCTCATTTGCAGGGAGTGAAAAACTCTTCAATAATGTAATGCTTTGTAACCCTCCAAAGGGCCACGGCACATAAACAGATATATGTGTATCTGTGTTATTACAATTTTATGGGGACGGGAGAAGCAGTCCAAAAATGTTGGGGATGTAGAGGGGGGAAGGTGGCAACCATGAAAGAAAGGTTGAGGAAAGCTAGGCTGGGTAGTTAAGGAAGATTTTTAAATAAGAAATATGATGGGATGGGCATTGGAGGATAGATAAGTAAGTTTTAGGTAAGTAGAGAAGAGGGGAGGTGTTTTATTGGTAAGAGTGTAGAGAAGCAAGTTGAAGATAGTTTTCTTGGAGAACGTAATTTATAAAAAACTGAGGTTGGGTGTGTAGCATGTCTCACATGTTGCTTGATAGCCTTTAGTTGTTTAGTTGTCTTGAAAAGTGAAGAGTAGGAAAATCAAATCTTAGGATCTTTTTTTTTTTTTTAATAGATTTTATTGGGGAAGGGGAACAGGACTTTATTGGGGAACAGTGTGTACTTCCAGGCCTTTTTTCCAGGTCAAGTTGTTGTCCTTTCAATCTTAGTTGTGGAGGGCGCAGCTCAGCTCCAGGTCCAGTTGCCATTTTCTAGTTTCAGGGGGCACAGCCCACCATCCCTTGCGGGAGTCGAACCGGCAACCTTGTGGTTGAGAGGATGCATTCCAACCAACTGAGCCATCCAGGAGCTTCGGGGCAGTTCAGCTCAAGCTGCCGTGTTCAATCTTAGTTGCAGCGTCCCCTGGAGTGCCTTGCGGGACTCCACCATCCCTTGCGGGACTCAAGGAATTGAACTGGCAACCTTGTGGTTGAGAGGATACACTTCAACCAACTAAGCCATCCGGGAGGCAGCTCAGCTCAAGGTGCTGTGTTCAATCTTAGTTGCAGGGGGCGCTGCCCACCATCCCTTGTGGGACTTGAGGAGTTGAACTGGCAACCTTGTGGTTGAGAGCCCACTGGCCCATGTTGGAATCGAACCGGCAGACTTCAGAGTTAGGAGCATGGAACTCTAACCGCCTGAGCCACCGGGCCGGCCCGGATCTTTTTAAACATGTTTAAATTCAGGTGTTGTGGTCGATTACCTGTTGCCTCTGCATCTTCATCCTTTTCAGGTAGTTTCTGATGAGAGGTGGAGCGTCAGTTCATCATGCAGTCATGAGTGATGCTGTTTATCTAGCAGACTCTTCGTTAGAAATGGAATTACAGTTCTCTCGTGATGTCATTATGCACAGAATAGTAAATAAGTAATAAATAAAATTATTTACAGAATCACAGAACTTTAGAGAATGGAGAAGACTGTAGAGATGGTTTAGTTTAAACTCCTCCTTTTAGATAGAGATGAGAAAATTGAAGCTCAGAAAGGTTGAGAGACCTATATAAAGTCTCATCGATATTAGTTACGACTTGGATCTCCTGACTTCTATCTAGTCCACTGTCCTTCTCACAGTGTCATTCTGTCTAAACTAATGTGAAACTTGATCTGGAAACAAATGGTAATATTAGTGATTTATCCCCTAAGGTCTAACCAGATTGTCATATTTCCTTAAAGAATGTGGAAAGACAATGGGTGCTGGAGTTTTTTACTTTTCTGCGTTACTTGTTTTAACCTTGGGCAACTTATTTAACCTCTTTGCCTAATGTTCTTTATATGTTAAATTAGATAACTTATCTAATAAGGGGGTTGTCAGGTATAAAGCCCTTTCCTTTGTGCTTCACATAGTTTAAGAATTTAGTAAATTTTTTTCTTTTCCCCTAGAGCACTGACCACATTGTATTATGATTATTCATTTTATAACCAAGCGGGATTCTTCAGTGATTCCTGAACTTTACATATTTAATTATATTATATAGTCTATGAATATAATTCTTTTAAAAAAATAATTTTTAATTACAGTTGACACATTATTTTATCATGTACAACATTCATGAATATAATTCTTAAAAAACAAACAATTTAGTCGACCCCAGGAATTTGCTACTGAAACAAATATAGGAATGCTGTTGTTACAGTTCATTTGTCTATCAGAAAAGAAGTGAGTAACTATTCTTTGTGTTTTAATATTCTTAATTCTATAATAAACTGACTTTACTTCCTATATTGTTACTTGTCTTGGGCCTTGTTTTGACCTTAAGAGAATTTCATTATAATTTTTCCAGGAAAGTGTATCTGTTGATTGTTCCATGTGGCTCCTGATCTCTATCCCTGATTGTTGCTCTAATTGCCTTGCAGAGACCTGAGGAACACGAGCCCAATGATGAAGCCTGTCAGGAGGAGGAAGGGTTTATGGGTATGTCCCCTCTCTTACAAGCCCATCATGCTATGGAGCGAATGGAGGAGTTTGTGTGTAAGGTAAGATGGCAGTTTCTTGTCATTTCCATGCTGTGTGATTAGCCCTCTCAAGCAGAAACCTTTAAGGACAGTGGCAGTACCTTACCCTTTGGTTTGCATTGGGGATAATCTGTGGGAAAACAGAGACAGGAGCAATATCATGATTTTAACCCTGTTCGAGGCATAATGCATTTGCCTGCAGCAGCCATGATGTTTTGGGGAAGCTAGAACATCCAACTGGGAAACAAGTCTTTCCTGAAGTATGTTAACAGACTAGAGATCTTACTGATCGTTTAGATAAGACAGGATGAACAAGATTGGGTGTGGTTGATGCCTGGAGATACTAAAATGCCGTCTCCAAGTCCCTTGAATCTATTCTGCTGTTTGACTGTGGTGGCAAATGTGCTACTCTTTCTTGGGGCCCTAGGGGTAATCAGAGTGCTCTTTAGATAGAAATTTCCCAGTTTTCATGCATGTCTAGTATTTTCAGTTTAACTGGTATATTTTCTGTCTCTAAGATTTTTCTTCCAATTCATTATCTGATTCGTTAGGACCTACTGTGGGGATAATTGGGGTTGCTTGCTTAGAGAAAATAGTCAGGGACACTAGTAAATTTATAATAATTTGCTTAATCTGATCATTCAGGGCCCTGGCAGGTATGATCTAAAGTCAACATAAGTCTGTTAATGTGTATATAAATTCATGTATTAAACATTTCTGGTGAACTCTTGATGATTTAGAGAGAAATTTTTGTGACTCAGCTTTTTCATGGGTTTTATGAAACCAAGACTTCATACATGTAGTCTTAGATCCTGAAAACTAAACTTAGGTGTTTTTGCATTCACAGTGACACTAGAAATAATCGGGGCCAATTAACTTAGAATGCTATACTTTGGACCAGAGGATGAGAAGAGAACATTATAATCTGAATACGATTTATTCCTTCCAAGATAAAGGGATGGGCGGGAGAGTGGCGGGGGAGGGGTATAAACATTTGTGGGTTTACTTAGAAGCCCAGGAAATTTTAATCAGTGTTTGAAAATTGGTGAAGAAAAAGTCAAGCAAAACACTAGATCCATTCTAGTGATGGCTGACTCAGGAGAATTAGCGCAGAAGGATACAAAAGATTTATTTTTTTCAAAAAGCAAGCTTGGTGTTAAATCTCTCAAAGTTGAGCATTTAGTGTCGGGGCCATTAGGGATTTTTAATATTTATGTATCAGTGGGGTACTGTAGCTAACTTGACTGCCGTTTTGTTCTCTTTCTGAACTAAGAGTAAAGAATAAAACAACTTTCAGTTTAACAGCTAATGGCAGAATAAATAGGGCTTTTTTTTCCCTGCAAACTATGATTTACTGAGGAAAAATGAGTGGGACACAAATATTGATAAACCATTCGCTTATCATCCCCTAGCAGTTTGTGCATGAGAACAAAAGGAAGAGGCGTCATGTTACACGGTGTTCTCTGGGGCTGCTCTCCCTGCCTGGCTATGAAAACCGTACTTGAAAACTAACCATGTCCAGTGACATGAGGATTCTGTTTCTGGTTTGGAAACAAGTAAACAGAGACAGTTTAAAATGGAGTGTCCTGTGGCCTTGCTGGTGTACTTTTCCTTTAAGAAAAGCTTTTCTTCTAGGAATAGGGGAAATCAAAACATTTTAGTCTTTATAGAGTGTCCAAGTTTGATCGTGGTCTCTTTTTTAAACAGTGTTTCTCCAGGGCCCATCAGCTCCAAGTCAGTTGTCCTTCAGTCTAGTTGTGGAGCTCTGTTTTCAATCTTAGTTGCCAGGGGTGCAGCCCACCATCCTGTGTGGGAATTGAACCGGCCACCCTGTTATTCAGAGCTTGCGTTCTAACCAGCTGAGCCATCTGGCTGCCCCTTGATCTCTTTTTTTTATTCAGCCTTCAGTTGCTGTTATTTCACCAGCATAGCCTGGCCCATATAGAAATAGGAGGTGTACTGTTTTTTAAAAAAGTGTTTTGTGCATTATATGGTCTAATACAAACCCAGTGGACCATTGCTAAGATGTTTGATTTAGGCAGGTTCTTTGTCAAGCTTATAAATCCACCTCTTCGTCCAAGCTGTGATCTGCTCTTTTTCCCCAGGTGGTAAGGATTCCTGTTAGAGTTGGCATTTGGCTGACTGCAAGTAGAGAATGAGGGTGCATTGTCTATTGAATATAACACTAATTCTGTATAATTAATTAGAAAGTACAACTCCCTGGCTCAGATTTTAGGCCACTAGAATGCTTAGACCCCTAGAAACAGTGAGGGGAATCACCCTGACATTACCTGTGCATATAGCTAGTAAGAAACTAGTTCTCTGTTCTCTGGGACTAGGGAAGGGGAGCACGCGAGCCTTCTGTCTGTGGTAACAGTACGTAGCTGAGCTGTGGTTGCCCACTGCGCGCCGCCGGGAGTGTGTAAGGACCGATGTGTCTTCCTCTTCCTCTCAGAAAATAAAATTCTCCCAAAGGAAAACTGAGCTGCAACATCTTGTAAGGTTAATCTCCTTTTAAGGTAACTGTCCTTTTAAACCTCACCAGGTTTCAATTAGATAAAAGAAATTGAGTATCTTGGTGTCTGTCTCTCTCTCTCCACAGTCCTATAGGAAGATGTCAGACAGCTGTTTGTACAAGTGGTGGTCATGTTAGCGGTAGGCATTACAAATCTAGTCTTTCGGCATTATTTTATTTTATTGGATATTAGGGACAAGCATAGAACGGCCAGAGGAGCACCCATAACCACAGGCCTCAGGTTTTGAGTTGGAAGGTGAGGAGGGAATGGGGGGATGGGTTAGAGAGAGTGGGTGAATTTTAAGAGAGTATTAAGAGGGCCATTTCTGTTCTTAAATTTAGTCCTCCCTTTGGAGTTACACATAGAACTGTCAGGAAGGATTCAGGAGAGCAAAGAATAGGAAAGTGTTGTGGACAGAAGGAATGGGCACAGTAGCTGGTAGCTCGCCGGGAATCTCTGTGAAGCACAGCAGAGACAGAACCCCGTTTGTGTGGCCAGCCATGTTGTTTGTCACAGGAACCCTGAGGAGCGCAGGGTAGGGTCAGTGAAGCTGAAGCCTGTAGGCCCACCGTGTGCCTGGTAGTTTTCCTTCCGTCTTTCTGGCTAGCAGGAGCAAGTTAGTGTAGGATTAGTTAGTGATCCTTGTGGTGTCAACTCTCTGCTGAGAGACTTAAAAGAAGCAGAGTACGGAGGTTGACAAACTTGCTGAGGAAGGGATACCAAACTCCTGCTCTGCTCCCTTTTCCTTTAGAGTCTGATGGGGGGAGGGACAATGAGGAAAAGGTAGAAAATGGGGGTGAGGGCAAAGGGGCTTGAAGGGCAGCGAAGGCTTAGCTTCCTTGCCATCTCACCAGTACCAGGAGGGGGTATTAGCCACAGATTCTCCAGTAGCCTCTGGGTCCATCAGGGTTAACCACCTGTGGGTGGAGGCTGGCCTTCGCTAACTCATTCATGAAGTCCTTTGGGTCATTCTGTTTGCTCCTCATAACTTTCTTACAAAGTAATTGAAGCACTATTATCCTCATTTTATAAATGAGGAAACTGGCTTGGTGATTTTGTGACTCAAGCTCGTTCAACTAGTTAATGACAGATCCAAGGTTTTCTGACTCCTACACTCTTTCTTTCCTGCTTAATGTTTGCTGTGGTAGGACGAGAAGAGAGTAAAGGGAGGAGGAGAGATTTTAGCAAAAGGCACAAAAGTATGATTCTGTGTACTTTTTCCACCCATAGGAATGTTAAGTTTAAAAATGGTCGTATTTAATATCAAAGGGATTTCTCAGAGGTAAAGTCTATTGTGAAGGATAAAGAAGGGGAGTCTGTGGATGAGACTCTGGACTCCTCACCCCACTTTTAGCCAGACTGAAACAAGTTGGAAATCACTCTCAAGGGCATGCTCTATAAGTTCACTTGCCTGTTGTCCCTTTTACTAAGAAAAGTTCTCATTTAAAACATATCTTTTTTGATCAATCTGTTTTTTTAAAAACTCAGAATATAGGATGTTATACATTTTGAATGTGTTTGTCTTTCTAAAAGTAAATTATATTTCTCATAAGAAGATGTAAGAGATTGTGATAAGAGATTGTTATTTGGTACCCGAGTAGCTAAACCGACAATTAAAGCCCCCAAGGTATTTGGTAACGTTCTTCTTCCAGGTTTGGGAAGGTCGATGGCGAGTAATCCCTCATGACGTGCTCCCAGACTGGCTCAAGGATAACGACTTCCTCCTACACGGACACCGGCCCCCAATGCCTTCTTTCCGGGCCTGTTTCAAGAGCATTTTCAGAATACATACGGAGACAGGCAACATCTGGACACATCTCTTAGGTATGTGATATCCATGGTGGAATGAGTTGGTCATTCTCTTTATTTCCCATAAAGTTGGTGGTAAAGATGGAAGTTTAAAGTGTATTTGGGATTTGCCCTTTTGATTTCTGAATTTCTAATGATGCAGTTTCACTGATTTACTCTGTGGTTATCCTAGTTCGCAGTATGATTTTATTATAGCTAAGTCATATTTTTCTCTACTAGGTTTTCAGACAGTGTCTGAATGAGGTCAAGGGAAAGGTGCCATACAAAATGTGGTATAATATGGTCAGGAACAGTGAGGGGAAGGTAGTTATTTATTTAACAGAAGTAAGCTGGTTTTTCAAAGTCGTTACTTAGGATATTCATAATTTCAGTTTGGCTTGAAGTAGAATGTGATGTGTAATATTTTTTTCCATCACGATTGTATATTAAAGAAGGAATATAATGAGGGAAAGAATAATCTTTTCAACAAATGGTACTGGGGGAAACTGAATAGCTACATGTTAAAGAATGAAATGGACTTCTACCTCACACTATATAAAAATATACCAAATGAATCAAAGACCTAATCATAAAGAATTAAAACTATAAAACGATTAGGAGAAAACATAGATATAAATCTTTGTGACCTTGGGTTAGGTTACAGTTTCTTAGAACTGACATATGCAACCAAATGAAAAATGGATAAATTGGGACTTCATTAAAATTAATAATTTTGTATGTAAAAGGACATAATCAAGAAAGTGAAAAGCTAACCCACAGGATAGGAGAAAATATTTGCGGAACGTGTATCTGAAAAGGGTATGGTAAAGAACTCATATAACTAAACAGTAAAAAGACAACCCAATCAAAAAAAAAATGAGTAAAGCATCTAAATAGATCTTCAAAGAAGATCTACAAATGGCCAATAAACACATGAAAAGTTGCTCAACATCATTAGTCATTTTGGGAAATGCAAACGAATACTTTGAGAAATGGAGTGAAATACTACTTCACACTCACTAGACTGTCTGTAATCAAGAAAATGGAAAACAACAAATCTTGGCCAGGATGTGAAAAAATAACAACTTTCATAGACTGTTGGTGGGAATGTGAAATGGTGCAGCTCCTATGGAAAACAGCTTGGTAATTCCTCAAATAGTTAACAGAGTTACCAGCAATTCTCTTCCTTAGGGATATAATGAAGAGAATTGAAAACATGTTCACAGATAAACGAGTGCACAAATGTTTTTGGCAACATTATTTATAATAGCCAGAAAGTGGAAACAACCCAAATATCTGTCAACTGATGAATGGACAAATAAAATGTGGTATGTCCACATATATGAAATATTATATGATATTGATACATGCTACAACATGAGTGAGCCTTGAAAATACTATGCTAAGTGGAAGAAGCCAGACCAAAAGGCCTCATATTATATGACCTATATACATGAAATGCCCAGAATGGGGGAAAATCCAGAGACAGAAAGGAGGTTAGTAGTTTTCTAGGGTGGGGATTGGAGGAAGGGCGATGACTGGAACAGGCATAGGGCTTCTTTGGGGGGTGATGAAAATGTTCTGGAATTGAATGGTAGTGATGGTTGCACAATCTTGTAAATACAGAGTTCCCCAATATCCGAGGGGGATATGTTCTAAAACCCCCAGTGGACGCCTGAAACCACAGATAGTACCGAACCCTATATACCGGGGGTGCCAAAAAATGTATACAAGTGACACTTTGGTCAGTGTTGCTCAATCAGAAGTGTCTGGACGCTGATGGTAACACTTTGAGCACCTCTTGTAATTGCAGAAGTCAAACGTGACTTGTAGTCATTTTTGTTACCAGCATATATTGAGTATTACAATTAATACAGTGTTTTCCTTTCTTAAAATGTGTACACATTTTTTTGGCACCCTCTGTATATACTGTTTTCCCTATACATACGTACCTATGATAAAGTTTAATTTATATATCAGGCACAGTAAGAGATTGACAACAAAAACTAACAACAAAATAAAAACAATTATAACAATATATGATAATAAGTTATGTGAATGTGATCTCGGGCCCGCCCGCCCCCCCCATAATGGATCTGATTACTGAGACAGCTACTAAATGACTAACAGGCAGGTAGCATATGCACACTGGAGAAAGGGTTGATTCACGTCCTGGTTGGGACGGCGTGAGAGTTCATCACACTACTCAGTGCATAATTCAAAACTCACGAATTGTTTGTTTCTGGACTGTTTTTATTTAATATTTCAGACTGCTGTTGACCATGGGTAACTGAACCATGGAAAGCGAAACTGTGGGTAAGGGTAGGGGGGGACTGTTGTATACTAAATAATTTCTGGCCTCACCCCATTTGGCTTGTACTTCACATTTGATTTCCACTGTGCTCCCATATTCCTACCTGCTAGTACAGTGAGAATAGAATAGACTATGAAATCAAGTTCATGGTCACTTCTAACTCCAGGGTAAACATTCTATTAAATGAATCAAACAGAATCATTTAGCAAATGTCTAAATTCTTAATTTAGGTGCCTTCCTGTGTTAGGTGGCCCTTCCCTAAGCAATAAGAACATCTTACTGTGTCAAAAAGTTTAAAAGCTGGTTATGAACTAGACTGAGTAGGCATTTACTGTCCTTAATTCTTCAATCTATTGGGCCAGTTAGGACCACAGAAGCATAAGGTGCTCTGACAACTTCTTCGCAGGGTTTGGAGGTATTGGAATTCACTGCAAAAGCAAACACAAAATGGACTTTAAGAGCTGGGCTCCAGCATATGTGTCAAAAACTTTATAACTGAAATTTCATACTAGATCTAGAAGTAGAAGTGGACTGACGTAGTCTTCTAAGAAGTAGCATTGTCTGGTTTGTTTTTGGATTACACTCGTTAGATAAATAAGTCATTATATTCTGTATACTTAGTTTCTGAATCTGAGGAGTATATGATACCAACAGTGTTTGAAATAGCCAAAATTTTGGATAAGCTTCAGTATTTAGAAAATTTTTCTAATGGAACTTTCGATCCAGGTATCATTGTGATTGTGAAGGATTGACAACATACTCAACATATAACACTGTCTCTTCAAAAGGATAATCTCTTCTCTCTCCCTGATACTCTTTTCCTAGGTTGTGTATTCTTCCTGTGCCTCGGGATCTTTTATATGTTTCGCCCAAACATCTCCTTTGTGGCTCCTTTGCAAGAGAAGGTGGTCTTTGGATTATTCTTCTTGGGGGCCATTCTCTGCCTTTCCTTTTCATGGCTCTTCCACACAGTCTACTGCCACTCAGAAGGGGTCTCCCGACTCTTCTCTAAGTAAGTATCTGTAAGGTCCATATTTTGATCAATAATTTAGAGTTACGGCTAGCTCTGGTTATGGGGAAAGAATTGAGACATGCAGTGAGCAGTCATTTTTAACACTGAATGGCTTTGTGTTCCTTTCCTAGACTGGATTACTCTGGCATTGCTCTTCTGATCATGGGGAGTTTTGTTCCGTGGCTGTATTACTCTTTCTACTGCAACCCACAGCCTTGCTTCATCTACTTGATTGTCATCTGTGTGCTGGGCATCGCGGCCATTATCGTCTCCCAGTGGGACATGTTTGCCACCCCACAGTATCGCGGAGTAAGAGCAGGTAAGGGCATGTGGAGGGTTTACATTGGCCATTTAGTTATTTATCAGTCATTTAGTAAAGGTCCACATTTGCCAAACATTATGCTTTACACTTGTGATGCAAAGAGAATCAATCACAGTTCCTGTTCTTGAGGTGTTTGTGATGTAAAACTGTTCATTTGTGTCTTAAAGCATTGGAGGTGAGTTGTGTGAGCTGATGTGTAGTTTACTTTAGTGTGTGGCCATGCTCTCTGGTGAGACAGGGCTCTGTAACCCTTGTAACATTAATGATTCTGTTAACTCTCTGTTTGAAGTGTCCTTTTCTGTAGTGATTTTTTTCTTTTTTTTTTCCTTTGTATTTTCATTTTAAAGTTTGTAATCTGCTTAAGTAAGTAAGGCTTCCCTTCATACTGATTGTGTTCTACTAAATTAGGCACCGTGCATCTCTTCTGATGTAGCATGAAGAGGCCTTTTATGTTTAGGGGAAAGTCTGTGTAGCCAGAGAGCCTATGGAAAGCCACAGCCTCCGAGTGCCTTGGTTGAGCCTTGCTGTAGGAGGACGGGCTTTACCGACATGTGTTTGTCTCCCCGGGGACTCGGGCATCCTTAGAGCCAGGGCTGTGTCTTGAATTTTCTATCCCTACCATCAAAGCTGGTGCCTACTGACAATGAACAAGAGTATTATTAAAAGGAGTATTTTTCCTTTCAAAAAATCAATTTAGTATTAAAATCCAAGCCGTGGTTCGTGTGCAGTTACCCAGCCGGTTATAAGTTAGAGTTCACTTCATGTAATGATCGCATTGCAACATGCCCCCCTCTTCCCTTTCGAAGTGTTGCTGTGAGGAAACGAGCAGTGCTCACGGTTGACTTTCATTCTACTTCACTGTGGTAGTAAGCCTGCTCAAGCATGAAAGGTAAGAGGTCTTTGCTGAGCAGCACTGGACACCCTGCTCTTTGTACACACCAGAAGGACCGAGTTCCTGAGCTCTGCCCTAGAGAACGCCAGGCCAGACCTCCGCAGCTTTGGCTCAGCACACAGCGGAGGAGAACAAGTGAGATGGCAGGATCGTGCTGGCTTTTCTTCAGGGAGGAGTAGCGGTGGGAAACAGTCTTCATTCAGGCCTGCTTGATGCCTGCTTGATGTTACATCTGCACATGTGTGAGATGGCGTTGCCACTTCCTCTGCTCTTGTCAGTGCCCCTTTTAGTTATAAGCACATATGTGCAGACGTAACACTGTGGCACAGCAGCAGCCTATTTGGTAATGGCTACAGCAAGCAGTGGGCTCCTTGTCTTTTGAGAAAGCTTACCAAGTGGTGGTTTGTTTTGCAAGCTTTGTTCCTAAGTCTCTGTGTTAAAGTGTAGAAGCAGTTATGGCTCTTGCAAGGAGTTCGTGTGGCTGGTGCTTTGGTGGACACGCAGATTTCAGAGTGGTTTTAGACCAGTTGTCTTCAAACTTTTTTGATGACATTTTCTCTTACAACCCTGAACACACACACACACACCCCTACATAAACTCACAAAAATATCAATTACACAACTTTTATAACCTATTGCTTAACTGTGACCCAGTCTGATATGTGTTATATTATTCTGGTTCATGAAAAAAATGCCCATCCAGACTCATTTAGTTGATTTTATCTTCTGGGTCATACCCAGAAGTTTGAAAAACATTGCTGTAGATGATTTTGAAGGCAGTAGGGCTTGGTGGGGTGATTCTGATAGACTTCTGTACTTGATTGGTACTTTTGGGCCTGGGAGCTTTCAGAAGCATCCCCTACTCGCCTTCCCCAGCAAAAGAGGACAAGGCTTGGAGAGGTGAACCTCTAGCTGACTGTAATTCTGGCTGTGGTTCCCCAAAATACTCGGGGAATTCATTAGCACCAATAACTGCCTTTTGTTTCTTCACCTCCACCTCTCAATCTCTCATTGTACCTCCTCCTCAATCCCACTTCCACCCCAGGAACGGCTGCGGCTAAAGGGAAGATAAAATATGTAAAATTGCTCTGTATCGCAACCTTGTCTAAAAAGGCAGCATTTAGGGAGATGTAAACAAACTAGGCTGTCTGTTCCTAAAACACTTTGAATGTAAGTCTGAGGGCTTTGAGGACTGCTGACCTGTGAAGCTCAGCGTCTCACAGGAGGCTCCTGCATTTGTAAATGGATCTGTCTTCTAGAGCGCAGCTGTGCTGTCTTGTCTTGTGGGGCAGTATCCCAGAGTTTGAAGAACTGTCTTTTCCCATTCAAACAAGAAGCTAATGTTGCACCCTACTTGGAAATACTCAGTTTAGAGAATTACTGGTTCTGTGCTGTAATAGTTAGTTCTTTTTTAGAATTGGATGGTTTTATTAACACAAATATAATGTGCGCACAAGCTGTCTGTCTATTCATTTTCTCGGCTGTGCAGCCTGGCATTGGGGTTGATGACAATGGCTGGCTGGGCTGCTCTTTGCACCATGGCTTTGTGGCTGTTTGAGGAGATGCTGTGACAATCTCAGCACAGAAGATTCATTGCCCAGCAGCAGCAGCACAAGCTCCTTGGTGGTGTGGACCAGGAGCTCCCGTAAGCCACTGGCAGCACGAGCTTGGTTTTCTTTTCCTCCCATCACCAGTGTTGGGCATCAGGCTTGGGCCCCTGAATCTTCTGTGCACCCTATTGTGTGTCAGCACCCTGGGTTTCTGCCAGTTACGCTTAATTGTGACATACCGGTCTGACTGGTGCAGGGTGGACTTCTTGGTCTTCCTTTTGATGATCTTGGGCTTCATGAGGGGTCTGAGGGCGGCATGATGCTGCGTAGGAGATGGCCGCCACCTCCGTAGGCAGCGCCACGGGAGAGAGCTGTAATAGTTACTTCTTGTTCCTCATTTCTCTTATGCATTTTTGCTTTATTCTTTTCGTGTGGTCCCCTAGGAGTATTCTTGGGCCTAGGCCTGAGCGGAATCATTCCTGCCTTGCACTATATCATCTCGGAGGGGTTCCTGAAGGCTGCCACCATAGGGCAGATTGGCTGGTTGCTGCTCATGGCCGGCCTCTACATCACGGGAGCTGCCCTGTACGCCGCCCGCATCCCGGAGCGCTTCTTTCCCGGCAAGTGTGACATCTGGGTGAGTATGATTGGGTGGTTCTCGTGTGTACTTGTCTATCTCTTAGAGCGTTAGTGGCAGGCTGGGAAGTGAGGTAAGAGAAAAAGCTTTACACTCGAACTCGAGAGCTCTTTATCTGAGTCCTAACTCTCCCTCATTAGCTGGATTTCTCTGAATGATAAGTACAGTAGTAACTACATGTATTGAACACTTAGGTGGTGCCTGGCACGATACTGAGTGATCGCATTCCAGAGACTACCTCACGTAACACATTAGCCCTATAAGGTGTAATGACCATATCAATGTTTCCATTTTGCAGATTGGGAAATAGGGCTTAGGGAGATTATATAACTTGTCCAGCGTGCCTGGCTCTTCAGTGTTTGGAGTAGAATTTTAATCATTAGGCTAGTCTCATGCCAGCGTCTAAGCTCCTGTATACTATTATGTACTGTTAAGTCTTTTAGTCATTCTTTGTCTTAGTTTCCTCGTTTATGAAATGAGGGTGATGGACCAGGTTTTTACCAAAGTCCTTTTTGGGACCAGACTTTTACGTAGGTCCTTTTTGATCACCAAACTGTAGTGATTTGTAATGAGAGATTGAGTGTATATGTGAGTTTGGTTGGAATGGGAGTTAGACATAACTAGATTGTGGTTAATGGTAAGAGAGGAGGAAAGAGAAGGGGAAAGAAAACATAAGGGACCAACAGATGGAAAATTTGGTAATAGAAGACGGCCTGAAACGTTTTGACCAATGCAGAGTTGGAATGCTGTGTGACAGGAAGTCTGACCTGTGGAATTCTGTTCCTCGGCCCGTTGCTGATTAGTACCGTGTAGTCCAAGTTGATCATCTAGTCTCTTCTATCCGTAAAATGAAGATAATGCTTGTTTAAGCAATCTTTTGAGCTTCACATTAGCCAATTTATCTCTCTGAGATTGCCTTCTCATAAATTTGACCTTGATATGGGAGATTTTTACCTTTTCCCTCGTTTTTGGGAGAATGAATTCCCATTGGTTTCCTAGGAAACATCTCTTTGGATGTGACTTATGGATCCTTCTAGTTTACACTTTTAAAATCAGTGTCTTTCCCTTGA
This sequence comes from Rhinolophus sinicus, assembly GCF_036562045.2. Classification (NCBI taxonomy): domain Eukaryota; kingdom Metazoa; phylum Chordata; class Mammalia; order Chiroptera; family Rhinolophidae; genus Rhinolophus; species Rhinolophus sinicus. The sequence continues at coordinate 111,274,768 of NC_133752.1, read as the reverse complement.
TAAGTACTGTTTTGCCGCTGTGCTTTTTCATTTTGAGACCGTAATGAGAATAGTGTGATTTTTGAAGTGATGTTTGGTGCACTGAGCAATTTCATAATCCCTTTTGAGGTATGACCTAGCATTCAACAGAACAGGTTAAATCAGAAATAACATCACGTTTGTAGACCAGCTTCTGACATGAGAAGGAAGTAAAAGGCCCTGCTTTCCTAGTCGTCTGTTGTTCATGCAATTCCAGAGTCACCATATCTCCTGGCCCTGTCTGTACCCAATACTGGAAATCCCTGTCGTTTCCTAATAGAGAGCAACATTTAAATGACCAGAGTCCATGACAAAAACGTCCATCAGCAGTGACAGAAACGCCCTCTGTGTGACTGGAGCCCACTGCTAGGCATCAGGGGATCCTGTGCTCTGCTGGCAAGAGGGTCTGCCGACATCGTTTGCCCGAGGTCACCAGTGCTCCAGTGTTAAGTGTGCATGTTTTCATGGCGAGACCTTAGCGGCAGTACCTTGATTTCTTTGGGGACAGCTGGCCTTCAGTTCAGCAGAATGTGATATGCCTAATGGAGTTCCAAGACCTGTGGACACCTCTAATCTGAGCTCTGTTACACCAGCTCCCTGCCCTCCGCTCAGCAGAAATGATCTTAAGAATCTCAGCAGACTTTTAATAATGTATGGATTTCTCTACCCCCACCCCCTTTTTTTGCCTCTAGTTTCACTCTCATCAGCTGTTTCACATCTTTGTGGTTGCGGGAGCTTTTGTTCACTTCCACGGTGTCTCAAACCTCCAGGAGTTCCGTTTCATGATCGGCGGCGGCTGCAGTGAAGAGGATGCACTGTGATCCTGACCAGCGGCCAGGACCTCGACCCTGGCCCAGGGCCTGCAGCCCGCAGGCCTCCCTTGCTGGCCTCTGCTGCCGATGCCAGAGGAGCCACCAAACTCTGACAGCCTCATGGGTTTCGTGACTCCCCAGGGGTTCCACATGGCACACAACTGAGGAGAGAAAAACAAAAATAAATCATACCTCAAAGGAAGAAGTGCATCAATTGGGAGGAAAGGAGAAGCGGCCCTGACCCGCCTTGTCCTCGGGATTCCCCGATCGAGGGCTCTGCACAGACCCTGGCAAACTGGCTTCTGGTCCAGATTGTATTTCTCTGAGGAACAGGTTAGCGGGGGGTTCATTCTTGTCCCCTTTCTCTCCTTTAAACAATAACACAGACCAATTTAGGTGAACATTTATATCCTGTTAAGGGATGGGAGTGTGATTTTAGATGCTCTTTTGGGAGAACAAAGAAATTAATGTAAATAAGATTTCTAACGTACTGTTTAAATAAGAATTTATATAAATGTTTAAAACATTGGGGTAGGGGAGGGAGGGAGAATTTTTGTATAGATTGAAACATGCAAGTACCACACACTGTTCCAATTTTGCACAAAGTGACTGTAGGAGGATCAGGTGACAGCCCCAGAATGTATGGTGCCTTGGTGCACCCAGGTGCCTTCTAGAGGCTGACACACCTTGGACCCGGGGGGCGGGGGCTGAGAGCACAGCCCCAGCCCGGTGATCACATGACCACTCATGCCTGAGAGCCTGTGGGAGTCCTGAGGTAGAGGGAGGTGGTATGTGTTTTCTCAGTGGAAGCTGCACATGAATGGCTAACAGGATGTGTCAAAGGCTAGTTAAGCTGTTGTGTGGCAGACTGACTTGTCACTATGCAGATGGCCCTCTCCAAGGAGTGGAGCTACCTGCTTGGGAAAGGCAGTTATGCTGGCGAAGGGGTGGTGGAGACAGTGAGAGGAGCTCTGGACATGTTAGCAGGGAGGCTGAGGTGACTACTGCCTGGCATCCTGTTCAATTTGGTGGTGATTTTTATCTGATTGCAGGGATGCACCAGCTTCCCAGGTCCTTGTTATGGAGCTTTAGAACACTCTGGAAATTTCCCTCTATTAAAATCACTGCCCTAACTATCTTTCCTCCTCCTGGGAATAAAAATCAGCCTTTCCCTGGAATCGTAGTTACTGGCATGGAGCCAGCCACAAGAGATTCTGCCTTGTCACGTGCCTCCTGAGCTCACTTCTGTAGGTTGGGTGGTGTCTCCTTGGCACTAGGGAAGACAAGTGTCACCTCTGGTCCACTGTCGTGGTGAGCCTCGGTATGACACACACGTCAGCTCTCTTTGAACAAGAAACAATTGAACTCATGGAAAGCATGCCCAATACCCACCATGGAGTTATTAGCATTCCCTGAACCCCATTTCTAAAGGGATGGCAAGGGGAGAAGTTTGAAAAGGAAATTGTATGTTATTGCCAGGGAGTCTGGTAGAATCTTTAAAACTGATTTGAAGAGCTGCTGGAAGTAAAGGAAAAATTGCTTATGTCTAAGAGGTTACCGGTCTGGTGTAAGGAGAGTGGTGGGGGAGGCTCTGGCTCATAGAATTCTGATCTTGGCTCATAGGCGAACCTCCCAAATATCACTTGATTCTTGGGTTACTTACTGTCATCCAAGACTTGGTGATTGAGTTACACCCTGGGGACTGTGGGTGTTAGAACTAGATACTGAGGCCCTAAGCGTAGGTCAGGCATCCTCGGCTGGGTGTTTGGAAATACGGGAAGGGCATCCTGTTTATTCGGTTTATTCTTGGTTCTTTTTCTCCTTTCTCTCCCCTTCCAATCTCCAGCAAAAGCTGGGGACCAGGAAGAAAGAATCCATTGTAGAACTTGGCAGGAACCTAAGAGTATTTTGGTTCTGGGTAAGGTCACTGCCCTGGGTGCTAGGTGGACTCAGCCAGACTCAGTGCCTGACCGACTACAGAGCAGTATTACGCCCCGAGGAAGCAGACTGGCGGGCACTGGCCTCTGAAGGAAACTTACTGAGCTGTGTGAAAGCAGCAGCACCTATCAGAAGCCAGGCTTGCTCTTTGGTCGTGCACTTGGGGACACGGGCTACAAGATGCAGCCCTGAAGCATCGCCAGCAGAGGTAGCTGTCACCCGACACCCCACAGGAGCAGTGGAATCTGGTTCAACATTAGCACAAACCCTTGGGGAAAATGAAGTTTAACATCAGCTGTATAATCCAGTAAAAACCTCCCTCTTGCCGGTGTGTGTGTCTGTGTGTGGAAGTGAGTGTGCCCCTTTATACGTGTGTGTCTGCACCTCACTACCAACAGCCTCACTGCACTGGCTCCTGCAGTGCCCGCTGAGAACCCCCCAGGTTGGCGCCTGAGTGCCTTACTCTCAGCAGTCCGAGGCTTGCTTGCTCTGTGCAGATTTTTAATTTTCTTTTTTGGCCCTAGGCTGATTAGGACCTCTGAAGCTTCATTCTATCACCATTAAATAGTGGCCTTTTTCAGTATTTTTCCCCTTCCCCTTTATACATTGCTGAAGCCACAAAGCACATTTTCGGGGATCATAGAAGATTGGGGTTTCAGAAAGGCATCTGTGCAATGGTTTCATTCACCTGGGATTTCCCTACTTGCTGTATTCTCGACTTCTAATAAAAAAACCCAAATGGAATATGAACTTGTTTGGTGTGTTTTTTTACTGTCTCAGCTTACCTCCTCATGCCTCTTGACACTTCTTACTTGAAGCCTTATTTCGACACTGAAGCTTAAGGAATTTTCAGGAACTTCCCCGTCTGAGTGCACAAGTCAAAGTGCTTATGTCCAGCTCACTCCCCCCCCCTCCTTTCTGACCACGTGTAGAATGGAGGGGAGAGCTAACTCCAAGGGGGCAGTTCCTAATTTATTATTACAGTTCATCGAAAGAAAACCTAAGATGTTCACGTTGTGCAAAGGGATCTGTTAAAACGCTCGATGTCTCAGCATCGTAACTGCCACCCTATGAACTGATCAGCTCACATTTCATAGGTGAGAAAACAAGCTTAGAAAGGCCAAGGCTGATGGCCGCCACTTTTGTTAAATAGTCTCGTATATATTGACCTAAAAGTTTTGGGGATTGTTAACCCTTCTATGTAATTTGAGAAAGAAGAGGAATCCCACCCCTTTTGCCTTAGGTAAATTTAGTTTTTGCAGGGGAATTTCCAGTATTGGGCTAATATGTCCACTCTGAGTTTTCATTATTAAGTACAGATAAAACTTAAGGGTTTCCCTTATATTATCTGGGTTTAGAGCACTGGATGACATTCTGCTCTGGAAAAAGTCATCTGAGGCCTACCAATAACCCACTTGGTCTTTTCCTAGTCTTTTTCTACATGCTGTCTATATACTCCTTGCTCAGGTGAGGTCCGTGGCTATTGTAAAGGAAATAGGTAAGGACAAGTTTGAATTTTGACTTTATTGAATGCTAGGGCTCTGTGTGGCCTAGAGAAGCCTCTGGGCCGTGTTGCCCTAAAATTACCCCGGAAATAATATCCTTGTCTCGAGAATATTTTGCTTCAGGTACAGCACATCCTATATTTTTCTTCCCTCAGTGGGAATGAACTGTGGACCACCACTCCCTGTGTCCTAACTTTTCCTGCCTTAAGCCATGACTTGGTGAGACAAGCACAGTCTGGCTCTTGTAATTTCTGCTCCTGATGGCATGGAGCATGCTCGGGGACCCAGGAAACAGGCAATTAAGCTGCAGGACCCCGGAAGCCTCCTTACTGCCCCCCCAGCCATCCCTGCTTCGGCTGCACTGCCTGGAAACAAGACGATCAGAGCCCAGTTCTACCATTTCCCTGGTAACAAACAAGATTTCCCCATCTTCTGTTTTCTCACCTGTTAAATGTCTTATAAAATATCCTTGGCATCTTTCCCTGAGATGCTCTTACAGATCAGCATTTCTCAAGTTTCCCATAGTGATTGGCTGGCTGGCGTTTATGCCAAACTTGCTCTAATTCCTCCCCTTTGTGGTCTGTGACCCTCTTCCCCCATATTTACTTTTCTGACTTTAAAGTATGTCCATTCCCCCTTGTGAACTCAAACTGCATTGTGAAGTGGCTATTGAAGCATTCTACCTGAAAGCACTTCTATTAAAATATGCAAAATTATTAGGTGGATTTAGTTTTACTGTATCTCTGTACTGAAGAAGGAGGGCCTGACTGCAGCCTTGAGGTCTTGGTCATCCAACGATGTGCAACATTTGTAAGAAAAGAGATTTCAAGATTCTGTACCCCAGACTTGTCATTTATTAAATGCCTTTGGTTTTAATTTGTTCAAACCTGAAATCAGGGTGATGGCTCGCCAGCTTTAACAGGCTGCCACCTGCTGTCCTGAGTGATTCTGTTAAAAGTAGAGGAAGAATAGTTCTGACCTCCAAGGCAAGACTTCTGGGTGAAGAGCAAAGCTAGTTTACAGAGGTGGTCTGGCCATTGGTTCTGAAGGGATTTCCGGGCCTTGTAGTCCACTCCTGGCCACACAGAGGCGAAAAGCAAGGCCAGGATCTCCCCCAGCACCTTCTAAGCTTAGTTTAAAATTACATGGCTAAAGTAGTTGGTAATTGCCTGAGAATGCTCTCACTGGTTGGGTGGGGAAGAAGAACTTCTCAAAGCCAACACTGGCTTGTCCCAGAGAGACCAGCAGTGTGGGAGGCTGTGGTTGAGGTCAGATGCTGGCCCAGAGAGGTAGTGGGTGGCCGTGGCCCTGGAAGGGGGTGGGGGCCTGGAGCAATGCTTGAGAAGTGCTCGTGCTGCCATTCCTGTCACAAAGAGGTCTAGCTCCGAGCCACCGCAGCCAAGGGGACCGGAGGAGGGGTTCCTCACTGCTTTCGAACCCACCTGTGCTAGGTGGACACCTGTGACCTATTGTTCCTGGTATCCAAACTAATTTCTTTGTTCCCTCCTCCATGAAACAACGTAATAATAATAATAGGCTTATTATATGAATATCACAGTCAAACCTCACAATAGTCTTCCAATAGTTGACAGCCAATTTTCAACTATGCTTCAGTTTCTTGGTCTGTAACATGTGGCTAAATGCTGGTACCCAATTCAGAGGGGCATTGCGAGGTTGAATGAGTTAATACCTGTTATTTACCTGGTACATGTAAACCATAGCTATTCCTAGCTTTATTCTGCCACTTAAATGGGCTGAGTGAGCGAGCTTGAGTTGGTCTCTTTGAGGTTCGATTTCTCCAACTATAAACAGGCTGTTGTTACCCTACCTCTCAGGATTGTTGTGAGACTTAAATAGTGGAAGTCTCCATTGTGTGGAAGTACCATTGTGTGGTTGATAATACAAGGCATTTTACAAATATCATAATGTGTTTTATTGAGTTGGCTTACTCTAGAGAGAAGTGGGCCAATTACTGGTGGGATACTTGTACCTTGAAGTTGCTGCGGGCTGAGAAGGCGGGTCCTCCAAGGACTGCTGTCTCTCATGAGCCAGGTCTGGGGGAGGGAGGAGGAAATTCCAGGGCGGCAAGACCCTGGAGATGGTGTTTGTGTGGAGAGTGAGTTCCCAGATTTAGCTTCCTTCCCTGTGGACTCTGCTTGGCAAATTGGTTCCCAAAATTTCCATCCCAGGAACAGAGCCAGTGGTCAGAAAAAGACCAGCATGGGACTTGGCCCTCCTGGGGCGTCTGGAGCTGGCCCTCGGGAGACCCCTCCCCTTGCCACTGGGAAGGACTGCTCTTTTCCCTGGGACTTCTCTGCTTGGCCCAGCTATTCCTACGGCCTCCGCTGAGCTCGCATTATCTTCCACTGCGCCAGCTTCTTCTTACCCTGTCGGCTTCTTAGAGAGATGCAAAATTTCCTTTGAGTTGGGACTTTGCAAAGAGGTTTTTAGAAGTTTTTTAATAGCAATAGTTTGCAGACATCACATGCAGTCATGTTGATGCAAAAGGATTCTAGGTCTTCCCATTATGATTCACTTCCCTGCCTTTTCTCTCTCTCTCTCTCTCTCTCTCTCTCTCTCTCTCTCTCTCTCTCTCTCTCTCTCTCTCCATCCCTCCCCCCCTCACACACACAACTTCTTTTGGGCAGCAGAAAGAAACCCAGCTGCCTCACCATGCACCCCACTTTGAGGAAGCTGTGTTTCAGGTGGGGGCTTGTTCTTGCCCTCGCCTCGTTCCTGCTGTTGGTCTGCTTCTGTTCCTCCTTCTCAGTACCTTTAAGACCTTGGGTTCTACTGAAGACCAACCAGGTTCATTAGAAACAGCTGACCCTTCCTTTGGCTGGGTCTGGACTTCTGGAGAATAGATGGAACTAAATTCTTTTGTCTTGGTCCAATTTGAGCTCATGCTAGACTCCCGGAAAGGAGGTAGAAAGGATAGGAGAATGTCCATGGGGATGGGGTGGGTGGCCCCAGGCTCCCTGGAAGGTCTTTGGGAAGTGGTTTCTGGTTCCATCCAGCGATCTTGGGGGGCAGGGACCATTAGCTCAAGATGGAATGAGCGCTGACCTGGCTGATAACCCAACTACAGTGAATTGGATCCCACATCAGTTGCTGACTCTTTAAAATGTCTCTGGAAGGATCACCTTGTCAAAACAGGTCAGACTGGGTGGGTGTCACTGCAGCAGCTGGGACGGTAGCACCCAGGCACACACAGGCAGCAGGAGCAGGGGGGGAGAGGCTGGGGTGTCCGAGGTGCCACCACAGTCCTGGGCGTTCTCCTGTGAACCGAGCAGACGTGAGAGGGCAGCATTTAAGGTGATGTCCCATTCCAGCCAGAGGAGGCAAGGAGTGGGGAGGGGGCTTTAGAACTAATAGGGGCCAAAAGCTGGGGAAAGAGGGAAGTTCCACGAAGTAGAGGAAGCACTGCCATCTTTCTTAGACCCCCTACCCTGTAGGGGACAGGAGAGGCTGTACACTCAGCCCAAGAGCTGGGCGCAAGACTTCTCTGCTTGTTCCCCGTCTTGGCAGTGGCTGTGGGGTCATCCTTTCAGAATGACTTCAGGAGAGCCATCAACTCTGGGCGCATCTTGATGTGGGTTATTTGTGGCTGCCATGTCCAGCGCAGATTAGAGCATGTAAAGCGCCCAGTTGAGGGCCTGCCACGTGGTGGGTGCTCGATAAACTTGGTTACCACTGGCATTATGCACACAATGGTTTCCTCCTGTTTGCCCAGATCATTCGGAGCTGAGCACAGCAGCAGTGAGGACAATATGGGGAGGTTGCAAGTTCATTTACCAAAGGCCCACGCCCTGGGAACAGCAGCTCTGTGTAGAAGGCCCCGTGGGTCCTGGCTGGCTTACTACTACTTGGATACATGTGCATGAATGCATTCATGTACACTTGCACTCCCAGGTGTCCACGCACGGATATCTGCAGGTGTGTGGACACAGTCCCGGAGCCATGGATTTGGGGGTGAAGACCAAGCCCCCCCCACCTCTGCTAGCCCCCACCTCTGGATGGAAGGCATGGCAGGAGTCCGGCCGCCGGCGGAGCTTCTGGGAGCGCATCCTGTCACACTTGACAGAGGCATTATGTGCAGAATTCACTGTTAAGGTGAACATCTCATGACCGGAGCTGCTCCTGGAGACTACATTCTGGAAAAGCCTACCCATGGTGGGACCAGCTGCTGTGCAAGTGGCTTCCAGGGTCAGGAGGCAGCGCCCCGGGGCCTGGGGGGAGGGTTGGAGAGCAGTGATGCTCTGTGGGGGAGGTGGGCTAGGAGGCTGGCCTCAGCCTCCAAATTGGAGCCCCCCTAGCTCCTGCACCTTCACTCCTTCCTCGCCCCGCGCATCTGGGAAGACTGGAAGGATATATTTGACTTCTGTAGCCTCCTGCAGGACTGGCGGGAAGATGCTACAGTCACAGGTGGGATCTGTCACCAGGAGGAGAAGGCTGCTATTGGGAACCTGTTGCATCACAAATATCCTGCAGTAAAGAGAGGTGGGGTCACAGAACTTCTCCATGGAAGGCTTGACATTGGGCTTCCAGGGAAGAAGCTTCTGGAGACTTCTAGTGTGGAGTTAGGGTGGTAGGGGAAGAAATGGAACCGGGAGGCAGTTCAGATCAGGGGCAGCTGCAGGAACAGTCCTGGGCAACTGACTCAGTCCAATTGACTTATTTTACCCACAAGCCTTTGCAGTTGTGCTGCTCCTTTCCCAGCAGATTGGAGGTGAGGAAGTCCGAACTGGGACATTTTTGAGAGCAAAAGTAGTTGTTATTTAATATATGCAGGGACAACAGGCATAAATCAGGGCTGTCTCAAGCCAACAGGGATGTGTGGCTATCCTCGCTTTGGGTGTGTGATGGGGAAAGGCCCTCTGGGGAAGATGCAATGTCAGTCTTGGCCACAAGGTGGCACAGTGCTCCACTCTTGTCCCAAGAAAAACCACTGTGTTAAGGTTTAAAACCCTGCCCAGTCTCACACACTAGTGAGAGATGGAAACTTGACTCTGCCGGATGGCCAAGGTCGGAGGTGTTACACTATAAAATAATTTGCTTAAAGTCTGGGGTCTCTCGGGGACATCCTGGGAAGCCCTGGAGAATGGAGGCTGGCCAAGGGGACACCCTAGAGGAGGCCATTGCCTCTTGGCCTAGGACAGAACTTCCCGAGGTCAGGGGTGGGAGTCAGCAGGACAGAACTTTCACTCAGGCCTCCTGCCTCCCTGGCCAGGGCCTGGCAGAGCGGGGAAGCCAGCAGCCTCTCCATGGGAGAAGGCCTGAGTCCAGGCTCGGCCACGCGGGCTCCAGGCCTGGGAGTGGAGATGCCCGAGGCGGTCTGATGATGCCAGCAGCCCTCCTCCCGCCCGCCCACCCCTGGAGCATCTGCAGGCTTTCCTGTTCGTTCCTCTGAACAGACAGATTTTGAAGGGAGAGATGACTTGTTTCTTTCCTCAAATCTACCTTGCCTACCAGAGTCTTGCTGATGAGTTGAGCTGGCATGGCCTGACACTGAGCTGCCATGCAGGCGTGAGACAGACACTGAACTGTGGGATCATTTCTCTCATCTGGGTGGCTTTGGGGCCTGGTGGTGGGGTGGGGGGTTGACTTACTGACAGAGATCTGGCCTCCGACCACCGTTGCCCAGTCGCCCTAACCGCACCAGGTAGTCCACCGTCCCCAGCTGGTCTCCTCCCTCATGCCGTCTGCCTCAGCCTATCTCCTTCGGGAAACAGACCTCTGGAGCATGGCCTTTCACTTAGAGCACCCGTCCCTTCCCCTACTTTGGAGCTGGCTCCCTGTGGGTGGCCCAGCCCTGCCCTGAGGCTGGAGGCCGGCAGAGCTGCCTCAGTTCTTACTTCTGGCAGGCCCCACACTGGATGAGCCCGTTGGCCTCCTGAAAAGCCCTCTGGTGCACAAACACAGGGTACTCCGTGTCGCAGGGCTGCAGCACGTCCTGCTGCTTCTGCTTGTGGGCTGCAGGGAGACAGAGGTGCGGAGGGGAGAAGGGGTCACCGAGTTGGAAGCCGTGCTGCGGGGAGAAGCACGTGATGGAACACAGCTCTGGCTGCCCAGGACATGGGGCCCAGCACAGGTTGGGCACCATGTCACACGAGGCCAGGATGTCACAGGGTGTGATGTCACATGGGATGAACCGTGTCACATGGAGCAGTGGTGTGTCCCAGCGTCAACACTCCAGCACAGGTGCGGCCACCATGCAGTGAGATGTCCCCTAGCCTGCTGCGGGTGGCACCCTGTTAGAAAGCTCTCAGGACATGTGAAGCACAGGTGGGCTGGGAGAAAACAGGGAGGGAAAAAGAGAATAAACAGTGCATCACAGTGGAAAGGGCAGCAGAGGGCGCCAGAGGCCTTGGGTGTCAGCTGTGTGTGATTGATACATAGCCCCATGACCTTGGGAAGCCACTTCCTGACTTTGGAAGCCAGGATCCTCATTGTAAGCTGAGGGTGGGGCGGGGGCGACAGTGCCTCTTCTCAAAGGCTCCTTTCAGCACTTAGATGTCCCCTGTCTGAGAGGAAAGCAGAGGTAGTAAGAGTGCCAAGGTGTGGTTTGGGGGAGACTATAGCCCCTTAATCCCATCACCCCAGCAATTCATCTGCGGGCAGGTGACATTTCTCAGTTCTAGCTAAAGTGCTCTGTGAGTGCAGGTCCTGGACGAGCCCTGGGCCTGCTCTCTGGTCCTTGCGGCCGGCAGGGTGAGAACATAGCAGGGAGGGCCAGCGCCTGGCCGCCAGGGGCTGGAGGAGAGCTGGGCGAGGTGGGGTCCTCAATGTGTTGAGTCTCCAGCTTTTGGGGCCCTCAGTGCATGTCTGTGTGGTGCACTTGAGTCCACTCAGAAAGGACTCAGCACGAAGAAAAGTAGAGGCCCTGGGAGGCTGCCCTGGAGGACCCGTGTTCACTCCTGAGGGGCGCAAACAGCACACAGGGCCCACTCACAGGCTGAATGGCATCATTTTTGTGCAAAATCACAGCGCTGTTTTGTTAACACAGTACTCCTAGTTCTTCAAGGCACTTTCCACGCCTTTCCTTTTGTTCTCAGGGCCTGTGTGTGAAATAGACAGGGCAGGCAACATAGGCCCATGTTGCAGATGTGACCTTCTGCAGGGTCACAGAAGGCTTACGTGGGGAGCTATGGTCTCCTTAACTCCCAGACCCAGCGACTTCCCACAGACCTGATGGCAAGAGGGGAGGCCAGTCTGCAGCCGAGAAGTCCCAACGGGGAGGAAGAACCACAGCGTTAAGCTGGGGGTCCGCACACGTGGTCAGGCTTCAGCTCGGCGCTCCAGGCTCCCTCAGGACGCCAGAGTGGGCGCTCTGGCTGACGCCTGCAGATGCTCGCCCCTGGCTCCTCCCCTTCCGGGCCCAGTTACACTGACCGCGTCCCCAGTGGGGGCTGGCTCAGGGCGCCTGTCTGCCCTCTCAGCTGAGCTGCTTTGTGCAGTAGGTCATCTCAGTGGTAACGAGAGCAACCATGCCAACAACGACAGGCTGAGTGGCTTCCCCACGGTCACACAGCTGGGAAGGGGCAGCAGGGCCTGCTCCCAGCCTAGGCCCTTGGACACCCAGCCCAGTGCTGTCTCACAGAGGACATGGATGACGGGCGTAACCCGGCCTGCTGGGCAGGGCGGGAAGGAGCTCCAGGAACAGCTGCCCTGAAGATGAGAAATTCTGATCAAGCAGAATGAGGGAGATCATTCTCAGCTTGTGCAAAATGCAGCCGCTGGCAGAGGGGCGCTGTGTCCCCTGCCCTGTGTCCCCATGCAGAAGGGAGGAGGGGTCTGCTTCTAAATGGGTGGTGACACCTGGTTCCTGGTTCCTGTCACAAACACCAAGTGCCTGTGAACTGCCCCCAGAGCGGTCCTGTGAAGACTGTGGGGTGTGATTTCCAAAAGGAGTCTGGAAACAGTCGGGAACTGGCCACGTGAGCTCAGGGGCAAGGACGCCTCCAGCCGCCCAGAGGTGGGAGCACAGCCATAGAGGACAGCAGTGGAAATTGTTTTATCATCAGGAAGCCAAACTCTGTGAGAAAGAAGGGACAGGGAGTGCAGCCCAGGCAGTGGAGAAGTGGCAGAACCCATGGAAAAGGCTCTGTAAGCATGGAGGGTTGAGCAAAACCAGCTAACGCGAGACAGTTCTGAGTGGTACGGGAGCCCTGGGCCACCCATGGCGTGGATGCCATCGAAGTCCTTTTGCATTTCAGGATCAGCGGGCCTCATTGTCCTGGAGGTGTGGTCCAGAGTCACTGCTGGCTGACAGTGAGGACATTTCTTTGCTTTGTGGTCAGGCCTTTGGGGGACACTGTCCTCAGATAGACGGTCACCGGAGATACATTATCCTAAGAGTGTCCCAGTGATCAGACACGGCCCCTGCCTGCCACCCCCTTAACCCGAGCACTGCTGAGGGCTCGGGAGACACCTGAGTTGACAGCACCACTATTCGTGCTCCTCGGGGTGACCTGGTGGCTGCTCACCTGCATGTGGTCACAGCCACTGGATCACATCGCCCTTCCCTCTTGGAGTTGTAAACGTTCTCACCCGCCGAGGTGGATGTAGTATCCCATCCTCCCTGGGGTAGCACTGTCTTTGTGTGGGATAAGGTCTGGGCTACCTCCCCAGCCCTAAGGAGTGGGGCTGTAAACTGGGAGAGGCCCCAAATCAGGGGTGCCCCAGGATGAGGAGAACTCAGACCCCTGAATGCACTCCTTTAACAGAGAGCTGAGGACAGGCCACTTGCAGCTCCGTGCCACCCCACCCACCCCGCTGCTCCTCCGTGGGCGCTACTTACAGTGATGGAACACAGCTCTGGCTGCCCAGGACATGGGGCCCAGCACAGGTTGGGCACAATGTCACACGAGGCCAGGATGTCCCAGGGTGTGATGTCACATGGGATGAATGGTGTCACATGGAGAAGTGGTGTCCCGAGATGGTATGACGTCACACACAGAGGTGAGAGCAGCCAGGAATACAGGGCAGGTGATGAGAGAAGGCCAAGCAGGATGAGATATGAGCAATGAACTCTCCAGAGTCCCCATCCCCTCTGTCTCCCACCCGGAGGTGACAGGTTTCCCACCAGCTGACTGCAATGGCATTTGTATCAAACACAGGCCGAGCCTTCGCATGTGCTCACCCGCGGCCCCGCTGTCCGCTTGCCAAGAGCCCCAGGCACTCCACTCCAGCAGGAACCTGTCAGACAGAACTGAAATTGGAGACCTGCATGCTGGAGCCCCAGGTGGTCCCTGGTCCAGGCCCTGTTCTCTAGGATACATTTCTCCCCCTGAGGGCTCCTGGATGAGCAGACAGGTGCCCCCGGCAGCAGCATGAAGGAGAGGACCCAACACACATGGTCAATTCTCCCTGGGACCTTGCCCTCCTCCCCTGGGGTCGTGGGGACCTCAGACACCTCTGGCTCAAAGGGCTCCTTCAGAAGCCACACCCGTGTGAAGTCCCCCAGCCCCCAGCCTCAGCCCCCTACTCACAGAAAGAGCTCATCAATCAGCCATCTGGTCACAGTCAGGAAGGCAGAGATGGGCTGGGAAAGAAGGGACATAGGCTGACCCCAGGTCTGGGGACGGTGCTTCCCTCAGCACTACCATTAGAGACCACAACCCTGGGCTGCCCCCTCCGGCCACCCCCCCACCCCTTCTCAGCAAGGGAAGCCTGGAAAGCTGAGTTATCAGGGCAATTGATGTTGTAGTGCAGACAGCTTGGGTTGGACATTCCATCAGGAAGGCCAGGCAAAGCCTCAGCCTGACGAGCCACTTGGTGACGTTTCTAGGATCCCTGCTGATCTCTGTGACCACACTGGGAGGTGAGGTGATTCAAAGAAAGGAGCTACAGTCTACTCTCTCTGCAGAGGGCCCTTATTTCATGAGCTGCCAGAATAATTCCCTGAAGCCCCAAGGCTCAGCCCTGCGGGGCTAGGGTGGGAGCAGGCTGCATGCAGAGCTCCGCGGTGCAGGCAGAGGTGGGAGAGGACTTTTGGTCAGAGTCAAGAGTGGGGCCAGATGCTTGAGGCTGGTGAGACCAGGGACCAGGTGACCTCATTTTAGGGGAGGTGGAAGGATATGTGGGGTGACACTCACGCTGACCAGGGGCCGGGCGGCACTGTGGTGGTGACTCAGGGGTTTGCACATGGCCTGGTAGTCATACATGGTCACTCTGAAAACCAGAGACAGCATATGGCGAGTCCAGACCTTCCCCCGCCCGCCCCAGGGCGTCTGCTGCAGGGTTTTCATTCACCGGGGTTCCTGACTGTGCATGAGTTAGGACAAGCAGATCAGAAAACAGCATGTGCCAAAAGAAAACGAGTAGCAAATTTGGTTTTCCTTCTAAGGACCCGCATGACCTTTTGCCCCTCCGCACCTCATGTCAAGTCCCTGCCTTCAGAAGTGTTGCTTTTGCGCCTCTGGGGCTCTCACTATGGATTTTTGAGGTCAAGATCCTGAGGTCTGTCTGGACTGTTTAGCATCAGATCCTGCCTTTTCTGTGTGTGTTCAGACTGGGGAGGTCCTACTTACTGGCTGAACACCCCAGTGCTGAGAAGCTGCGTCATAAGAGCACCGTCCACTTCTCCCAGAAATCTTCCTATCTGGGAGGGGGGTGGGGGGAGAGAAAGAGAGAGAGAGCGGGTGGAGACATCTAAACCTCTCACCTTGGCCCAGTGCTCATTTCTGAGCTCCAGACTTCAGCTACCAGTTGGGTCTTCCCTTCAAATGCCCTTCAACATAATCAAAATGGGATCCATCCCACCCTCTCTCCTCCCTTTAACCTGGTCCCCTGCCATATTCTTATCTCAGTGCTTTTTAAACACTAAGTTATAATCCATTATTTGGCTATGAAATCAATCTAGGGGCTGCAGTCACTTTTTTCTTTTTAAAGGTGTAGAATTCCTTTGAACAAATCAGTGAATCACTTGCTGTAAGGTTAAACAAGGTTTTGTGAAACTTGATTGTATATATGCGTGTGTGTGTGCTAGGTCAGATGTAAAATGTATTTCTTTCTGTGGGAAATGGTCACAGAATGTTCAAAAGTGTTCTCTGTCTCTTATACTGGATAAATAGGTTGGAGAACTCTGGAGCTGCCTTTGATTTCCCCGCCCTCATCTCTCTCCCGCATCCCTGCCACCAGCACCCCTCTTTTTCAGTTAATCAGTGTTTCCTGTGGATCTGTCACTCACCATCCCGACGCCGTGGATGGTGACTTAAGCTAAGCCCTGTCCTCTCCACAGAGCACTGCGCCCTCGTACCTGGGCTCGCCCCGTCCCCAGTCCCAGCTGCCAGACAGTCCTCACAAACAGCTGGGATTTTGTCACTCTCTTCTTTGTTTCCTAGAACAGGAATCCCCTCGTCGCACCCCACCCCCCCAGCCCCTCCTTCATTACCCAGTCAGCCAACATGAGGTGAGCACGTCACACTGTGCCAGAGCATGCGCCAAGCCAAGCGGCCGGGGCAGCTCACGTGCACGCCTGCTGTGCAGCCTCAGACTGCCCTCCAGCCTCACTCCTGTACGGTCCTCGCACCTGCCCTGCCTCTTGCTCCTGCTGGCGCCCGCCATGGCAGAGTGGAAGAGCTCGGACCTAGGTGCTGGATTTTTATTCAAATCCTGGGTCTGCCACAGCCTGCTGTGTGACCGTGGGCAGGTTGTGAGAAAGATTGGTGATAATGTGTGCCAGGCATCTGGCCCACAGTGCATGTTGGGTAAGTGGCGGCCAGTGTGACCAGGAGACATGAGGGCCGTGGCTCTTCTCCCTTCCTGATCAGCCTTCCTCAGCCCTCACTCCAAGGAGCTTTCCTCCTCCAAGTCCCTCCACTCTCATCTTTCCCGTCAGAATTAATGCCTCTTTCCTCTGCGCTCAGAAACTGATAGGCTACTGACAAAAGCACACAGGAGGCAAATGAGCGTTGAGAGGACAAGATCTGTAGGCTTGTCTGAGCTCTGCTCTCCCTGTGCCTGGAAGGCCCATGTGTTCTGACTGGGGGGCCTGAGAGGCTTCTTTGCGAGGGCAGTGGACAGCAGGGGGACAGCAGGGAGGAGCTGAGGGCATTCCAGGGACAGAAGGGCAAGCCGGAAGGTGAGAGGCATCCAACCCTGCCTGTTCCTCAAGGTGCAGCCTGAAGCCACCTAAGTCCCTCCAGTGGCAGGGATCACTGCCAGCTGGGGGTCACTTTTTGCTGCCCAGTCACTGTGTGTGTTCCTGCATTACCAGACAGCGGGATCCTAGCGGGCAGAAATCCTCCCTGCTCCACAGACCACACAGTGTCTTGTTCACAACAATCAGTGCATATTTCCTGAAGGAATGTACGAGCCAACAGACAGGGAATGAATGAATGCTATGAGTATTCTGCTCCCTGGGAAAGTGCTGAGCTGGAATTGAGGCTCCTGATGAGGCTGGCCCAAATTCCCATAAGCCTGTCTCCTTTTCCTCCCTAACTCTAGACTTATTCACCAAAAAGCCTGTTGTTCAGACACTTGATTCTAAGAAAGGGGGGTTCCTGAGAGTAAGGCAAGCTCTTAGACACTGGAAAAAATATATCCTCTTTTGTAAATAAACAACTCAATTTCTAGGATATGTCACTCTGGCAGAGAATATATCTATCCTCCCCTTCTTTAGTGGGCCATCCCGACTTTATGGTAGCAATAAGCTCAAATAAAAGACTACATTTCCCAGACTCCCCTGCAGCTGGGGCTGGCCAATGAAATGTGAGTAAACATAAGGGTGGGACTTCCCGGAATCTGTTTAAAGGGGGATGACTCTGCAGGGGCTGCTCCTTGTTTATGTCTGTTGCCCTCCCCCTTCTTCTTGTCTGGAAAGTGGACAAGAAGGCAGCAGCTCCTATAGCCATGTTGTGGGGACACTTGGTGACCATACCATACCAGGCCTGGGCTGCCTTCGTCCATTCTTTATGTGAGAGAATAAACCTTTAATTTGTTTAAGTCAATGTAGTGGGGACTCTATTCCTAACAGCAGAACACAGATACAGTTTCATTTGAACTGAGAGTGAATCAGTGCCTCAAATAAGTAAATTGATCAAATTTCCTAAACCTGCAAAGCCAAGGTCCAAACATTCAACCTTGGGTACCCTGTCAATTTAGGCCCCCCAGGCTGAACATGGAGGGCTCCCAGAGCACAGCACGGCAGGGAAATGCAGCTTCTTCACAGCCACAGGGGCTCTGGGAGCTCTCCCTGCAAGCTGGGTTTACTCACAGCAGGGCCGGGCTCTGCTTTCACTGGCAATAACCACACACAAGCTACGGTCCATTGGGCTGCTCGGGCTGGAGCAAAGGGCCGGGGGCTTCCTGAGCTTCCAGTCTGTGATGAGGCAGGGGTGAGGTGAGGTCCTGTGAGGTACCACCCAGGAGCCTGGAGCAGAAAGCAGATGGGCCAGGTGGCAACCAAGAATACAGAACTGATGAGTAGCCCAGGCTTGGGCAAATTTGCGTGTCTGTGGGAAGCCGCTGTCCCCAGAGAGAAGGGGGACCAGAGGATGAGTGGGGGCGAAGATTCTCTCTGGTGTCCGAATGGAGCAAAGGTCACATGGCCTCCTTGGCTAGGGACAGCCTCAGTTTCTTCTTCTCTAAAAGCGGGATAATTCACCCTCTCAAGGATGTGAGGATTAAATGAGTTACTACAGTGGAATCATTGTGCTTGGCTCCTAGTGGCTCCAGTCCTTTCAAGCCTTCCTGCTGTACAGCCAAGCCCCCCACCCCTCAACTGCCTGGTCCCTTGACAAGCACCTTTGGCCCCACAGTGGGACTGGAAAAGGTGCAGTGGGTGCCAACTCCGTGCTCTTGGAGAGCCTCTGCCGCCATCAGCCATCTTGGTGTCCAGGTGACGCACTGAATTTCACTCTGGAGGCACCAAGCTATCCAAATGAGACTGCCCTGGGCCCAGGAAGGTGGAGTGTGGGGGAGTCCAGGGACATGCTGAGGCAGGCAGTGAGGAGTGGGGGCCTGGAGGGGCAAGTTCAGGAGTGCATGCAGGGCGGGGAGGCCGAGGTTTCTCCTGCGCCCACCACACTGGGAGTGATGTGAAGACAGTCTGTCATGCCCTGTGGGCAAGTAGGACAAAGCGCTTAGAGAGACGGAAGGAGAAGGGGAGCCAAGGCAAGCAGAACTGAGGCCCAGGACAGGTGTATCAGAAGCTCTGTGAGGGCAGAAGCGTCGCCTGGTCTGAGGACCCTGCCAGCCCTGGTGAGGCAGGAGGTGCCATGCTTTCTGAGCATGTTAGGCACTTAGGGAGAGCCCCACACTGGGGTGCCTGGTTTTGTAGCTCTGCTGCCCCTGTGAGGTTCATTTGAAGCTCCAGTGTGTGGGTGCTATTCACAGGCAAATGACAGGACTCAGAGTCCCCAAATCCAAGGCGACAGGTCCACTGGAGACATTACAAAGATCTACAGAGCTGCTGTCACTCTCCTTGCCCCAGATGTCTGTTCTTTTTCTAGGCCCCAAACAGAGGGCTGTAATCCTGTCATTTCTAGCTCTTTATAATAAGAATGAGCCCCGAGCTGGAAGAAAGGCTCAGTGGGGCCAAGCATCTAGTCTAATCGTAGGCCTGGAACACCACCAGAACCAGGAGGGAGCCAGGCCTGGGCTCTCAGGCAGGCTGCAGATGGTGCCCTGGGGCTCCTGCTAGCTGGGTAGGAGGTGTCTGTGAGGAAGGGCTGGGAAGGACGTTGTCTGGGGAGAATCTTTGCATCTGGAGCAGCAACAGCCTTCTCTCCCCAGGCCCTGGACAGACGTTGGCAGGGACGAGGCATGGCCTGGACCTTTGGCACGTTGCCCAGTCTGGAAAGCTCACCCAGGTTAACAGCAACCAGCGTTAAGGCGTAGGCAGTGGTTCTCAGACTTCACACACCGGAACCACTGAGGGCTTGTTATGGCACAGAGGGTGGGCCACCCCCAGTTTCTGACTCCTTCGATCTAGGGTGTGGCCTGGGAACATGCATTTCCATCAAGCTCCCATTTGCTGCTGAGACTGCTGGTCCCGTCCCCGGCCCCCAGCTCCCCCCACCCCCCACTCCCCTTGAAGCCTAGGCATAAAAGGGAATTGGGGGAAGGAATGAGCTGGGGAGAGGGCCCAGGTCATGTGCCCTTGGGGGCACTTGGCTGTGTTTCGGGTGGGGCAGGTTTGGGTGGGTGGGTAGGAGCGTGGGGTAGTATGATTCTGAAATGGTCCCCAGTGGACCCAGACTCTTGACAGTCGTGCCCTTGTGTAAGCCCATCCCCCTGAGTGTAGGGTTGACCTAGTAACTTTCTTCTAGAGAATGGAACATGGTAAAAGTGACCAGATGTCACTCCTGAGATGAGGTTCCCAAGACTGTGACTTCTGTCCTGCCCTCCTCTCTCTGCTCTTCTTGGCTTGCTTGCTGCGATGCCAGCTGCCATGTTGAGAGCTGCCCCTCTGGAGAGGCCTACCTGGCACCCGAATCCTGCCAGCAGCCAGGAGTGAGCGTTGAAGCTCAGCCTCCTCTAGTCAAGCCTTGAAATGACTTGAGTGGAGCAGCCTTGGCTGACAACTTAATTGCAGTCCTGGGAGAGACCCTGAGCCAGACTTACCGAGCTAAGCCATACCCGGATTCCTTATCCCCAGAAACCGGGAGATAGTAAGTCTTGTGGTTTTAAACCATTACATTTTGGGGGTAATTTGTTATGCAGCAATAGATAACTGTTACATAGTTACTGAATGAATAAGTTTAAAAAAAAAAAAGCAAAAATGGATGGATGGACAGCCTGTCCAGGACACCTTGTGTATAGCGCTGATCTCTGGCCTGGGTGTTACTCTTCTGGCGCCTTCTCATAACCAGACATGGCTCAGGCCACAGGGTCGGAGCTGTCCAGAGTGAGGAAAGAGGAGCCCTGTCAATATATTGCCGCTGCTAGAACCCTGACACTAGCCTTGGAGCTGAACCCGGGAGTCTGGAATGCTGGGCCTTGGTTTTCAGGGTCCTAGAGGCATCGGTCCTCATTCTATAAGACTCAGACCAGCACAGCACGGTGAAGGAACTCTGCCCCGAGCAGGAATAGAGTGACCTGGGGTAGGCGCTCGGGCAGGAGGCTGACTACCCAGGAGACCCCGACTTGCAGCCTGCCACACCTTCCAGAGAAAGCCACTCTCCCTGGGGTCACCCACCTTGCCCAACAAATTCTCAATTTCCATCAGAACTCATGCTCTCCCAGCTTGGCTTCTGTCACCACAAAGTTTTTTTTCTAGAAATTCCTTTCCCCTCATATCACTGGTCTTCTCTTGTAAGTCTGGCTTTTCTGTAGCTGTGAATTTTGGGGTTAAAGAGCCTCAGTTTTCCTCTGGTATAAAACGAGACAAATACATCACCAGAGATGATCAGGGAAAGCCCCCCAGCACTTCCTGGGGCCTCACAGTGGGGGAGGGAGGAAGGGGAAGCAATGGGCTGTGTTAGAGGTGAGGGTGACCAAGCACAGTGGGCATTTGGTGCCTGGAGAAGCTTCTACAAGGTCACAACCCTGCTAATGGAGATTAGACTTCACTTCATTTCTACCCTCTTCACTTTACAAAGGATTTTAAAAACTCTATACAAAGATAATATGATAGTTGAGGAAACAGGGATAAATAAGCTAAGTAAACACACACTTTATAAAATATGTCTCTGAAAAACTGTTTGCTAGCCCCTCTGATCCAGAGTTGTACCCAGTGATGTCATGATTTGTGAAGACATGTGAGCAAGTGGACACCAGGACCACAGTGAATTATGCAAAGGGCCCTTGGGGTGCCTGTCCCTGGGCCCCACTCAAGCAGGCGTCAGCAAATGAAGGCCAGGGGGCCAGATCGGGCGCTTGAGCTAACAATGTGTTTCTATTTGCAAATGGTTGGAAAAAAATAAAAAGATTGATAATATTTCATGACACATGAAAATTATGTGGAATTCAAATTTCAGTATCCATAATTAAGTTCTGTTGGAACAGAGCCACGCTCAGCTGCTTCCATGCTACAACTGCAGAGCTGAGCAGTCGTGCCAGAGCTGGTCTGGCCCGGAAAGCCTGCACACGCTCTCTGGCCTGTCAGCAGCCATGTGCCGACGCCTGCTCCTCCGGCTTGGCTGTCCTCTCCCTGCATCTGACCGCTCTCCTCCCCAAGTGCCCAGCTTGCCTTCCACACTCACTCTGAAACTCGGGCCCTTGAAAGCCAACACCACAGGGACCTGGAGACACTGCCAGTCTCCGTTCCCCAGGGCAGCAGGAGTCAGCGCATGAATGATTGAGAGCATCGGATCAACCCAAAGCCTCTTTCCAACCACTAGTTTCACCTTCTGTCATCACCCATTTTCTCCCAGGGTGATTGAGAAATACTAAATGGGCTGGTGCTCTATCCTGGGAAGGGTGACACGGCCAAAAGGGGGCATGAAAGGGACAAGGAGGAAAAGAGGTGCCCAGGGAACCATATGAATGATTCAAGTCCTGCAAGAGACGTCTTGATGGCCAGCTCACGCCCAACCCCTACTAGAGAGGAGAGTGGGTGACACCATCTTCCTCTTCACTTCTGCTGCTCAGGCAAGTTCCACAGAAGTGGGTCATTGAGAAACTGTCCTCCAAGAGTCAGATGCCATGACCCATTAGTGCCCTTTCCTCATTTGCCCTCTTTCCCACATCTCCTTCCTACGCCCTGGTTCCTGCCATGTTTGATGACTTCTTTGGACCCTGAGGCCAGCTCCTGTGAGGCCAGAGGATGGAGACAGTCGTGGCCACGACCTCAGCAAACCCAGCCCATTTCCCCCAGCTCTGCTGACACCCCAGGCGCTGAGACTCCGAGGACTAGACGTGACCTTAGAAATCACATAGTGCAGCCGTCTTATTTTAGAGAGGAGGAAACCGAGGCACAGATAATGGAAGCTGCTTAACCAAATCACATATCTAATTAGTGGCAAAGCTCACACTGGACCAAATACTATATCCCTTTGACTGAGGTTCAGCTTGGAGACCACTTCAATGTTTCTGGCTTGTTTTAAGGAAATACTTCACGTGAACATATTCAGGTTTGGTTCAGGCTTGAACAGGCTTCTTTTTTAGATTGACTTCTGGCTAAATAAAGAATTAATTTGGGGGCCCAGTTTGGGGCTCAGCAAATGCAAAATTATAATTGTACCTTCTCTTTTGCCTTTCTGAGCACACATGGGACCCAGGGAGACAGCCACATGCCTGATTAGGTGTGCGAGCAGGGCTCTGGCTGAGATGGAGTGCCTCCATTCCTTGATTTCCCCTTTAGCAAACAGAGGGTCAGGCTCGCTGGGTTAAAATAGAATTTTCCACAAGGGAGGTCCAGACAGGAAGAGAGCACAAAGTGGGAAGGCCTGGCCCTTCTGGGCCCCAAGAAAGTAGGAGGGAAGGGTGCTGTGGTCTGAATGGACCCCCCCCCCCCCACAATTCCCATGTTGAACATAATCCCTCAGATGATTGTCAAGGGTGGGGCCAGAGGGAGGTGATTAGGCCATGAGGGCAGAGCTGTCAGGAATGGGGTTAGTGAAAAAGACCCCAGAGGCTTCTTTGTCCCTTTTACCACATGAGGGTACAAGGAGAAATCAGCCGCCCGGACGATGGCCCTCACTCAATTATGCTGGCACCTCACTCAGTTATGTCAGATTTCTGACCTCCAGAATTGTGAGCAATACATTTCTGTTGCTTAGAAGCCAACCCGCCTGTAATTTTCTGTCATAGCAGCCTGAGTAGACAGAGGGGCAGGGGAACATGATAGAGGGGAGGGAGCAGTGGGAGGGTGCTCAGGATTCTGAGGGGACCCCTCTAAGGCCACGCCCTCAGTGACACAGCCACAGCACAGAGAACGTGGGGCCCTGAGAGACAGCGAGCTGAGCCCCTCCTCATGGTGTGCACTATTTCCCTATCAACCACTAGAGAAGGCCAGATTAGTTACAGACAAATAAAGAAGTAATATCTCAGTTGAAAAGTGCATGAATTTTGTAATCTTGCTATGTTGATTTTGGTTTCAAGAGGAGACCTCATTTTCTTCAGACCTTTCACTCTGCTTGGCTCTAAACCAGGATTCCTTCCTGGGGCCATGTCCTTTCTTTGATGACATGGCTGCGGGGTGACTTGTCTCCACCCTCACTCTACTTCCAGTGCCTTACCTCCTGGGGTCTCTCTGAGATCAGGATGAACCCGTTGTGGTCGATGACGAAACAGTCCAGGTCCTGGGGAGAGATCCAGAAGGGAGGTGAGGCCAGGCCCTCCCCTGACCCCTGGGTCCCGGGCTCATCCTGACATTTCGGAAGGCAGACCTCCATGTCCAGTGAGAAGGTTCCCTTGGTAGAGCCCAGCCCTGCATGGAAGTAGGGGAGCTGGCCCATCAAGAGGCTGTGGGTTGAGGGGCCCATATGTCCCACTTCTACCCTCCTCACACTGGGGAAGAACTTACGCTGCCCTGGCAGCTCTTTGGGCACGGTTCATCCACAGCACTGCACTGGAAGGAAGAGGAGACATGGTAGATTGCGCGTGCCCGTGTGTGCATATGGTAGGTGTGTGAGCGTGTCTGAGTGCTGCGTGTGTGGTACATTTGTGTTGCGTATGGGGACTGGTGAGTGTGTGTTTATGGTATACTTGTGTTGTGTGCACATGTGTACTATGGCATATATGTGTATATGTGTGTCTGCCTGTGTATGGTATATGTGATGTGTATGTGGTATGTGCAGGGCATGTGTGGTGTGTGATGTGCGTATGTATGGTATATGTGTGGGTGTGTGCACATATGTATTTGATGTGTGTGTGTGTCTGGTATGTATGTGGGTGTGGGTGTGGGTTGCGTTAGTAGGTCCGGGCACTGGAGCAGGACCCTTGCCGGCTGGCAGCAGCCAAAGCACACAGGGTCAGCTCCTCTGAGGGAGCCACAGCCCCAGCAGCTGTGGGTGAGGGGAGGAGGTCAGCTGCATTTCTGGGCCTCATGGGGGGCTTTTTACTGTTTGTCACCAGGCAGGATGTGGTGGCTGACTCCAGACTACTGGGCTGGAGGTCCTCCCCCCTCCAATCTCTTCCATCTTTATTGTCTGGCTCCCTAACCTTGCTCAAAGTGAAAGGGGGCCATGGAACAGAGGGGGCTCGGTGCCATGGGGCAGATTCAATGCCAGGGGAGCTTATGGGGGTACAGTGAGGAGCCCTAGGAAGCCCGAAAGAGCCTGAGTCTGAAGGCTCTGGGAGTAGAGGCAGGAAAGGAAGAGGTGGAATGGCAAGAGCTATGGTAAGCTCAGCGCCTAGTGGGCAGACCATGGACGGCTTGGGTCTTGGCTGGAGGGACTGAGGGGAGCAGCCATGAGGGGGCTTTGGAGTATCAGAGATGTGGTGAAAGGCAGGCCAGTCCCAAAGGGGACCCTGTGTCCTGTCCTTTGTCTGGGGTCTAACTTGAGAGAGCACTGGGTGGGAAAGGCTGGGACCAGAGACGGGC
The DNA here is from genome assembly GCF_036562045.2 of Rhinolophus sinicus. Taxonomy (NCBI): domain Eukaryota; kingdom Metazoa; phylum Chordata; class Mammalia; order Chiroptera; family Rhinolophidae; genus Rhinolophus; species Rhinolophus sinicus. Next base: position 111,250,061 of record NC_133752.1, on the reverse strand, counting down.
TGCTGACAGAGGCACGGGAGCTGAGAAAGGCGGAGAGCTGACAGAGGGCCCAGGAGGGGGCCAGAAGGGAGAGCTGGGGGGAGTGGGTCTGAAAGCACCAGCCCCTCCTCACCATGGAGATGCCGGGGTCTCCTGCCCTGCCCTGGCCCTGCATCCGTCACACCCACCTGCTGTGTGGCCGCCCAGAACGTGCGTTGTAGTGACTCCAGCCTCATTTGGATGCCCACGGCTGCAAGAAAGCAGGAAGAAGGAGGGTAAGCCGTGAGTGTGTCTTGGGGGAGGGGAGTGGTGGGTGGGAGGGAAGAGAAAGTGAGAGAGAAAACAGATTGGAGTTACAGAGAGGAGGTGCATTGGCAGGCACTGAGAGGGGAGCTAGCACCCAGGCAGAAAGGGACGCGGAGGGCTGAGTCAGATGTAGCGAGCGACCTGAGGTTCCTGGGCCGTGGGGGACGGGAGAAAAGAAGACTGACTGGTGGCTGCTGTCTCTCCACAGCAGACAAGACCAGAAAATGACCCAAAAGGAAGTTGAGGCCTGAGTTCTAGAGAACAAGAAGGACGCATTCATCCTTGAATCTCGGGGAGCTCGAGGCAGGTGCACTGGGCAGATCGTGCTCCTCTTTCTCACACGTGGAAAAGTAGAGGCAGAGAGACCCAGCCATTTGTTCAAGGTCACATGACCAGAAGTGGTGGGACTGGAATTCATGGCCACTGTGGGTTGGGTAACTCCTGAGGCTGCCTAGATGTCCAGCCTGATGTAACAACCTGTCTTGTACCCAATTTCTACTCAGGACCTCCCCACTTTGCTGAGGGTCCTAATCAGAATTACCATTTACCCAGATTTGCAAGTAGGTTCCAGAAAGCTAGAGACTCTACCAGCCTGTAAAAGCTACTCTTTTAATGACGCCACTTACAGGGGTCACCCATACCTCTGGTTCCCAAATAAGGGTAGAGGATGCAAGCTGGTGCTCACATCCTAAGAGAAATTTGGGGTCAAAGAAAAGAAAGAAAGGCAGCTTATACTGAAAAGCAAAAGAAGAAACAAACTAGGCCGACTTCCTACTGCCTGGGATAATAACAGTGAAAACGTGTTGAGTGCCAGCAACCTTTACATCCATGAGCTTGTTTCATCCACACAGCAGACCCATTCTATTATTATTCAGACTTCATAGCTGAGGAAACAGAGGCTTACAAAGATTATGTGGCTTGCCCAAGTCACCTAGCCCCCAAATGCAGACTGAAGACTCACTGGGTCTGTCTCTAAGGCTCGTAACCTCTCTATTCTCTAGGCCTGACTCAGTCCTGGTGGTCAGGAAGGAGCTGAGAGGCAAGCAGTCGTCCACTTGGGGCTTCAGTTCCTCCCATCTGTCAGATGGGAATGCGTCTGGGTTCCCAGCCCTTATGGCATTTTCATGAGGCATTCTACAGTGATCCCAATTGGCCATTCATTGGAGAGATTTTCCATCACCGTCATCCTGACTTCCTGAGACTCAGGTGGCTCTTCTAAAACGGACTGGAGTTCCAGTATGGCACAGGCACATATATCCTTTTGTTTTTTTTAATATGAAATGATTCTGGAGAAATGTGATGGAGAGAGAGAGCGAGAGAGAGAAGAGAGAGAGCGCAGGGAAAGGTTAAGGTGCCAGAGTTCCAGCCCTGGGTTGGACTAGAGCCTTGATTTTCAAACTTTAGCATGCATCAGAATCATCTGGAAGGTTTGTTGAAACCTCGTCCCAGAGTTTCTCATTCAGCAGATCTGAGGTGGGGCCTGAGAAGTGCTCCCAGGTGATGCTCATGCTGCTGGTCCAAGGACAATGTTTTGGGAACCACTGTTGTAAAACCCCATTGTCTGATTGGACTTTCTGAGATGATGCCCCACACAGTAGCCACGAGTCACATGTGACTATTAAGCCTTTGAAATGTGGCTACTGTGACTGAAGACCTGCACTGAAAATTTTTAATTTAATTTTAATTAATTTAAATTTAAATAACTACATGTGGCTGGTGGCCCCCATCTTGGATAACACAATTTTTGAGCAATTCTGAATTTATAGGTGAAGACACCAAGGCCCCTCCCTTTGGCAAGTTGGTGGCTGGAACTCTGGCGGGCCTTCCTGAGCAAGTCCTGTGATGTGGGAACAGTTGGGTTCTATGGGGGCTTCTTTGTTGCTTCAAGGACCAGGTGGCTGAAAGGTGTGGGAGGGAAGGAGACAGATAGACCCACTTCTTGGTTCATAACAAAGACGAGAGCCACAAACACAGTGGGTATGGTCAGCAGGTGAGGCGATACTGGGGGCTCAGCCCTGGCTGCCATGCCCCTTTATCCCTCTCACATTTCTCTCAGTCAGAGGCTACAGGTCCCCCCCTCACTCACTCCCCCTTATTCTTCCTTTTAAGATACCTTTGATATTCATTTTAGGCAGATTTCTTTCACCTATAGAAAAAGGCTGAGTGAAAGAGGAGCAACCTTCTATAAATTGTCAGAGAGGAGTCACAGTAAAGCTTAGAATGATCAGATCTTTCGGATTTAGGAAATCTCATTTACCCCTGTCCTTGGCCTCAGACTATTCCTAGAGTGAGACTCTGCTTTTCTACCTATTGCTCAGCGCCAAATCTTGTAGAGTCATGACATTTCTGAGCTGGAAGAAAGTCTATGATTCTAACAAAGGGAGTCTTGAGAGGATGGGGTTAATTCTTCCCTAAGGAAACAGGTGTTTGAGGCTCTTGAGTGGAAATGGCAGGAGTGGGGCACAGAGCAGATTCTCCCCCACCAGGTTCCCTCTCACAGTTGGACCATAAGCTCCTCCAAGCAGCCTCTGGGTCCTTTCCATCTGAGTATCCTTTGCAGAATTTAGGACATTCCAACTGCCTACTGATCTCTCCTTGAGTCACCAATAGGCATTTCAAACGTCACAAGTTCAAAACCTAACTCTGGCTTTTCCTTCCAAAAGCTGACCCTCCTTGAGGTTTCCCCATTTGGGGGATCATTCTCTGCCTAGTTATCATTTTCCCCACCTCATCCAAGTTCTGTAGACCTCATTCCCAAACTTCATACATCTGTCTATTTTTCTCCCCATTCCAGCTAGCTACCACCCTGGGCCAAACCATCATCTCTCTCACTTGGATTAATAGACTACTAAGCGGTCTCCCTGCCCTCCATGACCCATTCTCCACACAGCCATAAAAGTGGTCTTTCTGAAGATCAAATCATGTCACTCCCTTGCTGTAAACTTTCTAATGCCTTCCCACAGCTCTTTGAACAAAATCTAAACTCCTTTGTAATATTGCCTTTAAGACCCTAAGGAGTTGGCCCTGCGGATGTCTGATTTCAACAGGAATGATTTTCTCCCTCATACATGCTAAGCCCGCTCCCACTCTGGGGCGTTTGCAGCAGCTGTTCTCTCTTCCTGGGATGCTCTCTCCCTAGAACTTTACATGGCTGGCTCCTCTTGTCATCAGCTCTCAGCCCAACGCCATCTCTCAGAGAGGCCGTTCCTGACCTGCCCAGACAGCGCAGTGCCCCCCTTCGCCACTCATTCTCTAGCTTATCATTCGGTTCATTTTCTAAGCAACATGGTTTATTTATTTTATTTCCATTGATTGTCTCACCCCATTCGAATGGGGGCTAATAGCAGGCCAGGCGGTTGAGTTCTGATTCCCTAGCACCTAGAATAATATGTAGCACATAGTGGGATGCAATAAATATTTTTTGAGCTAAATAAAGAAATACTTGTGAATTCCACTGAGTCAGGCACTTGACCGGGAAGCAAATTCTACAAGACCCCTCTGCCCTTTGCATCAAGTGTTCGGGACCTTGCTGGCTTCCCTCCTCTCGTATGCAGCCCTACCCTCTTACGGATGCTGGACTTGAGATCCTGGAGACTTAGCTGTGCTCTGCTTCCTTTGAAAACCTAGGAGGAACCCCACCAAGAAACAGGGAATTGAGGTGAGACACAGAACTTGCTCATGGTAAGAACCGTTAGATGCTGGTTGGTATGCAGTGGGGAGGGTGGTGAGCAGCATGGGCATATCCTCAAGCACAACCCTGACGACTTGCACCCCTTGGCTTTAATCTTTTCAAATCCTTCTGTTCAGCTCCTGACTCACACCCCGAAAGGTGCTTTTCCATCCCAGACCCCGAGAAAGCCCAACCTTCTCTCCTGGGAGAACTTTACACAGCTCAGATTGCTGTTCCAGGCACTTGCTCCCTCGGGTGGTTGGCTATTGTCAGAGCCTCAGTGGACCCTCCCCTGGGGACCATCATGCTGGCCGTCCTCCTCCGTGTACCTCCTAATAAGCCTACTGTGTGCAGGAGATGACACTCACGGTGCTGTTCTCAGGCAGGCTCAGAACTCGTGGTGAAGAGAGAGATCCTAATAGCAAAGGGGCCCAGGGAACGTGGGGCTTCCCCCACATCCCGTGGGTTATTAAGAGACACCTCCTCATGCCTGTGCACGTGGGTCTTTTAGACCCAGACCTGGGTCCCCAGGGACCGGCCACAACCTGATACAGAGAAATCAGACCCCCGTACCCCGGCCCGAGCCTGGCCTGTCCCACTCCCCCGTTGTCTTGCTTGCTTCTCCACAATGATCTGTGCCTTCCTCCAAAGCAGCTTTTCTTTAAGATCTCCTTGGCTGGCAGACAACCCAACAAAGAGCCTCAATAAGACCACAGGCGGCAGACTGTTTATCAAGATGAATCTCTGCTCTGAGTCCTGGCTGTCACCTTGGTGCTGCTTTGTCGTCACAGGAAGCAAAACAAAACAGCTGTGCACACGCACACTCGTGTACACCTGTGCATACACAGAGAAGTGATCCCTGTCAGGGGCCATGCTCCCAGGAGTCAGAAACTCCGTCTTTGCCCCCTGGCTCTCATATCTACTTGGCCCATCATCTTTCGCCTGTGCCTGAAAGCCCAGCTGGTGAGGAGGGGCCACCTTTCCTCATAACAGCTGGGGAGTCTGCAGGCACTCTGTGAGTACTTGGATCAAAGAGCACCGTTGTGGAAGGGAGGAGACCAAAGACGTCAATCACTCTACCTCCCCGTTTTACAGGCAGGAAACTGAGGCCCAGGGATGTCAGTTAATTAACTAGCTATCAGCTAGTTAATAAGCAGCAGTTTAGACTCTGAGTCCCCTGATGCCTAGACCTGGGCCCTTCCTTCCCATTCCTCTCAGCATTGGGCTGGGTGAGGCAGAGGCCCTCTTCTAGAAATGCTTGCATTGTAGGAGGGCAGGCAAACCAACCACAGAAAGCTGCTGTACATTTTCTGTGATAACCACAGGTTGGCCCAAAGAAAGGCCATATATCACAGAAGGAGAAGGTCAAGTCCACGGACTAACCAGGCAAACTTCACAGAGGAGGTGACGTTCTGATTGAGTTTTGCAGGAGAGCATTCCAGCCTCAGGGAAGGACACGCTTTCAGGGGCTGTGTGTAGGGGTAGGTGGAGCATTTAGCTTGAAGGGCAGGGTGCATGTGACACCTGTGTAGGTGAGACGCACAAACTTGCAGGAGGTAAAAGATGCTCTCTCTTCCTGGGCCAGCAGCCCAAGCCCTCCAGTGACGTGTCGCCCAGCAGAGCAGATGGAAAGGACAGTGCAGGAGCTTCCTGTCAGGGCTGTCCAGTCAAGTGGGTTTCTCAACCTGCACCCTCAGTCCTCATGATGAATCCCCCAGGAAAGCAGGCAAAACGGAAGAGGGACACTGGGATACGCCTGACATATTGCCACCAGGCTATAGTATCTGCCATCAGGTTGTCTGGCCAGTTTTAGGAACTGCAAGGAAGGGTCATTGAGGGGTCGGTGCCCAGGCTGGGCTCCTCCTCTGGATTAGTTTCCTTTGCCTGTGGATCAAACACTGGCCATCTCTTGGAATATCAGTGTCTGCAACGTCTTGTCCTGATTGGTTAGTAAAGAGGTCTCTGAGTTCTTGGATACCAGTCTTACCATTGTATGCCTAGCCCATCTAGATAGGAGCCCAGAGAAGCCAAGCCCGGAGAGGCAGGGGCTGCATTTGCCCTGGTGCTTCAAGGGCGCCCCCAGGGCACCACGGACAACCTTCCCACCAGTGCCAGCAGGTCCTGAGGCATCCAGCCTGCTGGACCCTGCATTTTGCTCCCCTAAATAGCCTGGGTCTGTGGCCCCTGAGACTCAGTGACCTCTGCGTAACTAAGTGACTTTCTCTGTGAGGCTCAGGCTCCTTTGGAGGGCTGGCAGGCAGACGGGCCCCCTGTGAGCCCCTCCAACTACCCTGAAATAAATCCCCCTTTGACTGAGAGAGGGATTTAGTTTTCCTTCTCCACAGGCGGGATGGGAGATACCTCCCTGCACGTCTCTGAACAGGAGAGTGACCCAGCTTCCCAGGGGGCTTCTCTGCCAGCTGGCTCCTGCCCCTGTTTCCCCAAAGGGAAAGGCAGAGAGGGGAGAGAGGCTGAGGAGGGGCGCGGCCAGAGGCGGGGAGAGCCTGGAGGAGCCTGGGGGAAGGAAGATGGAGGTGCCTGGTAAAACCGCGTTCCTCCTCCCTGGAGTTGGGAGCAATGAATCTATAGGCCTTTTTTTCCACTGAAATGTGAGCATTTCAAGGGTGAGCGCTGCCCTCCCCGGCCGCGAGCGCCTCTGGTGTGTGTGCGCCTGTGTGCGCGCTTTCCCCTGTGTGTGCTACTGTCGCTGTCATCACAGATGTACCCCCAGCTGTCACTCCATTGCTCTGTCTCTTTGCTTGCTTGCACACGCGTGCTCTCTCCTCCTCTCCCCTTCCTTCCCCTCTCCTCTCCGTCTCCCTCTGTCCCTCCCTCTTCCCTTCTCAGTTTGTTATTGACCCAGCAGCCCCATCCCCTTGGCGGCAGCGGCAGCATTCCTGCTTCCCCGTGCTGTCTGCTGCGTGCCAGGTCCCCGCTCCCGGTGCGCTGGGGACTGACAGTGCCCACTGTGCTCTGCTTGCCAGTGCTGTCTGGATTTCTCCAGGAATCCCAGGAGGGACTCACTGGATGGCTCAGAGCTACTTGATTTAAGGAGCTCGAGGTCAGGGTGAAAAAAGGTGAGTGCTGTGCGTGGTGGGAAGAGATGAAGGGTTGGGGGGGTGCAGGGTGGCTGGGGCATGGGGACTGGGTCCCATCACCCTGCACAAATAGCAGCTCTGCTCCTGTGTGAGGGTCAGGGAAGTGCTCAGGTTGGGACATCTGGGCAGCCCAGAGATCCAGGGCACAGGGAACTCCGACCTCACCATGTTGGAGATGTGAGCTAGGATTCTGCTAAGATGGGGAAGCCAGGGAAGGACAGGGGGGAGGAGGCCAGTGCCAGTGCCAGGTGACAGGCCTGTGTGGCATACAAACCATCCCTGCGGCATGGAGACAGCCAAACAGGAGCCCTGTGGTGGCACTCTGCATGCCCGGCTCGGCTCAGCCTGAGGAACCTGTGTGCTTGGGAAACGAGATGCTGGTGACAGGGCTGGTACAGAGCGTGACTGGGGCAGGCAGAGGCCTGGGTACAGACCTCAGGGTCCTTGCCCTCAGTGTGGGGTGGTGGCCTCAGGCAGCTGTCCTTGGAGAAAGTGGCAGAGGAACCCTTCCGGGCTGGACATGGGTCCACATAGCTGTGGGGGAAACTGAAACGGTGCTAGTGGGGGCGTGGCTGGGCGTGGACCAGGGAGAGCGCCTTGCAGCTTCCTTGGTGAGCCCAAGGCCTTACTCCTGGCCCACCCAAGACGCAGTGGGTGTTGTGGACTCAGCTTGGGAAGATTGGGCGGTCTACAGGCAGGCCATGCCTACCTGGCTTCTAGACCCATGCCTACATGGCACAGACACCCTGAGTTAGAGCAGGACAGCCATTCTCAGCAGTCCTGAGGCCATTCTGACAATGCTGAGGGGGTCTGACCAGGAACCCTCACCTCCTGGCTCAGTTCCAGTCAGTCGCTTTGCCTTGTCCCCGAGCTGTGTGGTCAGCATTTCTGGGGTGATGGTGGTGAGGCTGGTGCCTGGCTGTCAGGGCATGTAGGGCATCACCTCTCTGTGACTCAGATCGACACTCTGCAGCTTAGATAACTACCCCGCTGGGGGAGGGGAGGCAAGCTGAGCACGTGGAGATAGGTGGGGGAAGTCCAGCCTGGAGGGAAACCCGCAGCCGCTTCCTGCTCTTCCCACCCCTCCTCCCCACCGTCACAGTCTCTGGCACTGCCAAGGAGGGAGACCAGGAAAGCCAGCTGGGGGTGGCAGGAGAAGGAGGGAGGCTTCTTAAGCAACCGGTCTGGTTTCCTTGGGATTTGACTAAAAGCTGTGTCTGGGGCCCAGACGAGCAAACCCTGTTCCATTTCCCAGGCAGGCGTGTTGGAGGGAGGGTGCTGGGTTGGGGCTGCTTTGGGTTTCGTGGGCAGCATGGGGAGGAGGCAGAGGGGTTATGTGATGTTAGGGTACCTGGGGAGCTCTGGGCTGGGCAGAGGGGAAGGAGTGTAAATAGAGCAGCCTCTCCCCTCTCGGGGCCTCCGCCTTCGGCTGCCAGCCCAGCCCTGGGACCCCATCCACGGCCTCCATGATCACGTAGCTCATTCAGATGGGAGAGTGATTCCCATGAGAGGTGACTTGGGTTTTCCTGTCCTGTGTTCCTTAGGGTCTATTTGGGACTGGGAATGTTTGATGAGGAAACCAGTGCAGGAAGTGTGGGGCTGAGAATGAGGCATGTGTTTTAAATGAATCAGGAGCGTTTGTCTGTTCCAGGTATCAAAAGAGAGGTTTTCAAAAGCCTGCTTCTGTGCTGCCTGGGCAGTGTGTGTTATGGGGGGGGGGGGGGGGAAGAGCAGGGAAAAGATTGAGCCTGTTTCCAGGAAGGACTCGAATGACCAGGCTGGCAGCAGCAGGTGGAGAGCCCAGCCCCCCACGACTCCCACCACATGGGGCTCAGCTTGGGACTCCCCATTGTCCAGGCCCTTCTCTGCCCTCCTGGGGTGGGGAGGACACTGTCCTTGCAGCCCCAAGGAGTGGCCCCAATCTTAGCCGTGCCTCCCACTAGCCTGTGGCCTCCACCTCCCTGTAGAGCAAAGGAGGTGCAGAGAACAGTGCAAAGGCCCTTTTTGTTTCTAGTTCAGTAAGTCTGGTGCTGAGGGGGACCCATGTCCTGAGTCGAGGACCCCTGACCAAAAGGCAATACCAGGGAGGGTGCACACGGCAGTACCAGCATGCCGTCCCAGGGCTCAGGGACCCCGGTGGAGGCACAATGGGCATTAACCGGCTGAGTGGCTTGGACACTTGCCTTAGGAGGCTGGGCATGCAGAAGCATCAGAGGATGGGCGTGGACACCAGCCTGTGGTGGGTGTGTTGGCTGTTTCTAGCTGGAGTGTGAGCCCACTCATGGGGCAGAGGCACCGCAAGGTCAGAGTTGCTCGCCATCTTACCCTGAGTGCCTACAAGGAATTGGTGGGGGCCCAGGGTGAGGCTCCCCCAACCCCGGGGAAAGCAGAGTCCTCTCCACCCAGGTCTCCAGGGGACGCTGCACCCAGTTGGCTCAGCAGGAGCATGTGGAACCTTCTGCTCTTACAGCTGCCTCCTGTTTCATCACTACCTCCCCACCCCCAGCTTCTCAGCCCACCTTCCTCACCTCAGCCCTAACCCTCCATCAGAAGGGCTTCTAGAAAGCCCTCGCCACTCCCTGGACCAGACCTTGGCCTCCTGGGGCTTTCCCCCCTGCATCTGTGATATTTCTGGACAGAGGGTGGCTGTGGGGGAGAGCTGGCTTACATCTCAGTCCAGTGTGGCACACAGCTTGCTTCTCCATCAGTGGGAGGGGTAAGAACACCTGTCATCCCAGCTTTAGTGAGAGAGCAGATGAGGAAACGCCCGTGAAGTATTGCACAAACGAAAGGTTGTATCTCCCTTTTCTTGTCTTTCCCTTCGTATATTGGGCATGAGCAGGTAAAGAACAGAATGAACCTAGCAGCCCATAAAGACAGCTGAGTTAGGGGCTTTGTTGCCTGATCATTCGGGCCCAAAGCTTTATTTTTTTATTACCTAACTTGAGGGAAGTTACTTAATTTCCCTTGCCGCAGTTTCCCCATCTGCAAAATGATGTTAATAATAATACTAACCTCAGCGAGTTGCTATGAGGACTAAGAACACTATACAAAGGTGTTTGTGGCCATGGAAATGCCTTCTCCCCACACAGAGACTTCTGGCAGGAGGTGCTCGTGTCAGTATCCTCCCCCTTCTGCGCAGGTCACTGCCACCCCCTGGCTGGTGCCTGGCTTCCAGAGACTGACCAGCATGGCCTCCTGGGAGGTGCCAGGGTCTGCTGGGGGAGCAGTGATCCACCACAGTGCTTCTCAAACTTAAATATGCATACAAATTGTCTGGCTCATTCTGAGTCCGTTGGCTGGGGGAGGGGCCCGAGATTCTGCATTTCTAAGAAGTTCCTAGGTGAACCTCTGCCCCAAACTTTGAGTAGCAAAGGGTTAGAGCACACAGCGCCATGTTTCTGGTTCTCAGGGGTTCCCTCACTTGACTGTTTTTAGATCCTCAGCCCCATCTTCTAATCCTGGTTCCCTCAGCAAAGCTCATTGAAGGAGGCCCAGGGTCCCTGCTGGGCTGCCCTTTCTCTCTGGTATCTCTGTCTCTTGGACTGGGACAAAAAGCCCCATGAGGATTAGGAGCAAGTCCAGAAAAGTCACAAGGCTGTGGGGCGTGGAGGCAGGAGATCTTTTTGGCAGAACCCCTGACTCTTTTTCCATCCCCCATTCTCCACCCTGGGTGGGGACTGCCCTCCATGGCGAATGGCGTTAATTTATTCCAGCAGCCAGTCAGCACCTGCTGAAGCAGCTGCTCTGCAAGCTTCCTAATATAGGTCACCCCCTGCCTAATGAGGCTGGATACTTCTGGGGAGTGGGAAGGGGTCCTTTGCATGGAGGTGTGCTGGTGGGCAGCAGGCCAAGGAGCTAGGACATGCTGGGCTCAAGCATGTATCTCCCTACAGGTCACTGCCCTGGTGCCCCAGGAGGCAGGGTCAGCTCCCCAGGAAACACAGGTACCTCTCCCCCCCCATGGACCTGGGGCCTTGTTCCATCACATTTCTCCAGAAATACCAGGCTCAGTAATGTCCTGCCACCTCACAAGATGCCACCTGTGGTATGCATTGTGGTGTCTTGCCTGATATTCAAGGCTGGGGATAGGCATGAGCACCTCACTGGACGTTGCCGTCTTCACTGAGTAGTGCTTGCTCGTCAGCCCCTGGGCTCACATCTGGGGGGACACAGAGGCCAGGGAAGGGTGGGGGTGGTGGAAAGGGGAGCCTCGTTGAAAGAGGAGCTCAGGTGGAAATAGGGCCTGGGCTCAGGTGAGAGGGGTTCTCTACCACCTGCAGGAAGCTGGACAGCGGGGGGTGCAGAGGCTGGATTGGATCCCTAGCCCTGTGTGGGTCTGAGCAGAGCCCATCCTGGGTGAGGCACTACCCTGGAGGGTTTGCTGTAGACTGGAGGTGTCCCTGTCCATCTGTCTGGGGGGGCTTTCAGGAACTGCCAGGAGTCTTACTCTGCTGCCTGAATGTTGGGTCTGAGGAGGAGGTTTAGAGGGCTGCCAGCAGGGCACGCACATGTGCACCCGTGCCTGCATGTGTGTTAGCACATGCCTAACTGCACAGCTACCTGTGGGTGTGTGTCTACAGCACATGCTGTGTTGGGAGCTCCAAGCACGTGTCTGGGAACCTGTGTGTGCCCCACTCTGTGCACACATCAGTGTCTCCCCACAGAGGCCATGTTGGGTGACAGTCACTGGGGAGTGGACAGGCTCAGGAGCCTGCAATTCTGTCCCTGATCGACCGTGTGACCTTGTGCAAGGTGCTCACTATCTCAGTGACTCGGGTGGCCGCTGACTTGCCTAATACGGTGTGGGCTCTCTGAGTTGTTGATATGAGGGTTCTTGCTGGAGTAAGAGATTGTTCTGAGGGTTAGTTCCTGAGGGACCTGTCTGTGACGGACGTCTGGGAAGGCTGTGTGTGTGAGCATCACGTGATGGTCCATAGGCCTGGCACAGGCTCGGGAAGGCAGCCATGTGCTCAGGCATCGAGAAGTCTGCTCAGATGCGAGGTATGTGGGACCAGGAAACAGCTGCCCCGCAGGCCTGCTGCTGGCTGCTGGTGTTCCCTCACATCTGTCACGGGCTCAAGTCCACACTGGGCTCATTCACCTGAATGATTTTCTAAGGTAATTTGTGTACAATAGATAGAAAATGTTAACTCTCCTCCCTTAATCAGATTGATCCTCACAGAAATTCCACCCATGAAATATCACCACCATCACTTTTAGAGCTGAGGTAAACGAGGCCCAGAGAGTTTGCCATGTTTGTTTAAGGTTGCACAGCTAGGGAATGACCTGACAGGGATCTGAACAACACCTGAGCTGCTCTAAACATCACCCCCGTGCCTCAGCCTGGGCCTTGAAGTCCGTCAGGAGGCAGCGTGGAGACCAGGCTACTCCCCACACCTCACATCTGTGCCCAGGTGTGGAGACACTGCCAGCCACTGCCTGGAGCCCTCCTGATGTGGCAAAGGGGAGAGGAAACACAAAGCCCAGAGGAGACAGAGCCCCTCCCCTCCTGAGCAGGCTGTCCTTGCTGGAGCACAGCTGAAGGTTCTATGGGGGCTGCTGTTTTCTAAGTGGGTTCTGCCGCCCTCTGGGAGACAGCTGTAACCAGGGAGTCGGGGGAGAGAGGCAATGAGACCAAGAGCTGCAGTAGGATCCTAAATGCCTGAGGGAAACCCTGCTTCACCCGAGACTTCAGATCTGAACACGCTAGCTTCCCAGGAGCTCTTTCTACCTCCTCAGCTGTCTGTTTAACTCTGCCACTGGCTCTTCAGGCTCCCAGAATTAACCAGGCCTGTGGGAGGAGGGAGAGGGAGACTGAAACCAGGAATCATCCAGGGATGAATTTGGCAACCAAGGAAGTCAAGCTCCGGGAGCCAGCCAGGGGCAGTGGTTGACAGGATGCTGCCTTAGGGGGCTGGCAGCAGCCTCCCCACCCCACCCCCATCCCATTCCTCACCTTGCCCTCTGCCAGCTGCGGTGGCAGAAGAGGGCTAGTGTCCCACTCATGAGTCATTGGGTTGGGGCAGAGCAGGTCCTTGAGATCCTTAAAAAGCTGAGTCTCCCTGTTCTGCCCTCTCTGTAAGAGAAACCTGCTTTCTGCACCCCTGGCCTGCTCCTTCTGGGCCGCCATCTCACCCTCTCCTCTGTGTCTCTGTCTTCTGTATGAGCAGCAGCTGCAGCGTGAACCCCTGAGCTGGTGAATCTTATTATAGAGCGGCGGGCGGAAGACGAGTGCTGCAACTTGCTCTCAGGCGAAGGTGGAGGGGAAGCAGGCAGTCTGCGGAGGGGCTGCTCTCGGCCTCCTCGGGGGCCATGGTAAGAGCCACCTGTGACCTCACTCTGCTCACTTAGCTGAGATGTCCCTCAATTTCCCCGCTTGTGACATGGAAAATCCGAGACACAGAGGAGGCCATATCACTCTGAAAACATTTTAGAGACCAACACACCAGAGAGGCAAGAAGAAGAGGCAGGGGAGGCTGGGAGCAGGGACCCAGGGGAGCCTGTGGGACAATTCCCGCATCTCATAGCCCAGAGCTCAGCAGGAGCCTCAGACTGGGACGCTTGAGCCTGCACCCCCACGCAGCCCAGGGAGGTTGAGGGTTTCCTGGCTTCTTTGCCTCTCAGTCCTCTTCCCCCCACCCAGGAAATCATAGCTGAGTACAGGAGAGGGAATGATGAGGAATGTAAATAGACACCAGGGCCCTCTCCCTAACCCCTGGGCTGGACGGGCCTGGGACTCGGATGCCTGCTTCCGCTCAGCGCTCTCTCTCTCTCTCTCTCTCTCTCTCTCTCTCTCTCTCAGGACTGACCAGTAGCACATTGCAAGGGGCTCCCCTGTCCCCAGAGGTGCAGGGCCGTGAGAGCCGTGGCATTCACCATGCTGGTCCTGGGCAGTGGTCCTGAGCAGAGGATCAGGCTGGTCCTGCAGTGGAGGCAGATCTCCTGTGAGTACGGTGGGTGGGGTGGGGTGGGGGACCCGGCAGAGGGCTGAGCTGGGCTTCCAGTGATGCATCTGGGCTGCAGGAAGGTCTAAGACGCATCTTCCTGGGAGGCCCAAGGACTGGCTCTGGGAATCCAGGGATTACCAGCTACAGCCCTGCCATGCCAATGGCATCTGTGGCAACTAAAGAAAGTGTAGCTGCTGGGGCCTGAATGGTTAGATCAGGAGCTGGAGGCCATGACAGGAGGTTCTGTCTCCCTAAGTTGGTCTGTTGCTGTACCCAGGAGGGCCACCCCCACCCCCAGCTGTCCCAGCTTATGCGAGTCCTGTTGCTCTAAAGGCCCACCTCCCTCTTATTGAGCCGGGATGTCTGCTGGGTGAACCTGAACCTTCTCTCGTGCCTCAGTCTTTCCAACTCAGAAATGGAAGCAACTAGCGGGCTCTTGGGATGGAGGGCTGGAAGGGACCTTAGGGATCAGGTCCAACCCTCCGTCTCCCTATCAGGAAACAGGCCGTTCGTTTTCCATAAGGAAGTTTCCACAGTTGTCAGGGTGAAAGAAGCCCTGAGAATTCTCTCTCTGTGAGGTAAAGGGACAAGGCCAGGGAGGACAGGTTTGCAGGGCACATGGTAAGAGGTAAGAAATGGTCCTGACTTCTCCCCTCAAACAGTCAGCCTGTCATGCAGCTGCCTCGCAACACAAGCAGCCTGAATTATTCACCATGCGAGTGGCTCATCCCTGAGCAACTCAGATCCCCTTTCAACCTTGGTCTAGAATCACTCAACACCTTGCAATACAGGATTATGTTTTCTTGTCACTAGGGCTTTTATGCCACTCAGTTTCTTGGAGGTGGGGGAATGGTGGTTTCTAGTTGTGTGGAACCTTTTGAGAGGGAAACTGGATAGTTTGAATTTTTTTCTGGAGAAAGTGAAGTCTGAAGAATGTTGATTTTCAAATGGCATGGTGGTGGGCAGTATGGAGCTGGCTGACCTGGAAGCAGATGGCTCAGAAGGGTGAGAGGGTGAGAGGTAACAGCAGGTACCCCTACGTGGCCAGGAAGGGTCACCAGTTGGCTTCCACGGCCATACCTGTGTTCATTTCCCCTCAAGAACAAAGAGGCTCAGGTGACAGCTTTGCAGTGTGTCTTTGCTGTCATCGATCCTCCAGGCAGGGGAGGGATACAGCCCCACCCTGTTCCTTCCAGCTCTGACCTTTGGAACACGGGACAACGGGACACCTCCCAGACACAGACTCAAGACCACCCTATCCAGGCACCCAGGCTGGGGTGGCTGCTGCCTCTCTGGGTGGGGCCAACTGGCAGGAGCTAGTCTGCACGTCTTCAAGGCTTCTCCAGCTGGGGTCTTGCCTCTGGGCATGGTGTGGCCGACTGGGTGTGGCAGAGCTCTTTGGAGCTCATTGCTGTTCCCTCTCACAGTGGGAAGGCCTCTCTGATACCCAGGAGCACAATTAAGGGGGTTTTGCAGTCATGTTTAGAAAGGGCTGCTGGATGATGGAACGAGCAGCTGCCCTGTTGTGATTGTTCTCTGAGGGCCCCCCAGCCCTTCCACAGGCTGGGCCCTGAGCTTGCTACGCAGAGGGTCCTGGGCCAAATATAGGACCACAGAAGGAATGCTGTTACAGGATCTAGCCTGCAGACATGCTACCCTACAGCCCTTAGGAAAGAGCAGGAGCTCAGGCAATAGGCATGGATGGCTTTCGAATGAGAGTAAACATGGAACTTGTCCCAAGTCTCATGATTAACAGTGGCTCAGGTGCTTGTGTTCTTACACATAGAAGTCGAATTGTGCAGCTCATCCTTGTCATTTGCGTAGGGGTCTCTGGACTGGACCCTCGGTGGGCTGGGCTCCTGGCTGGTCCTCACACTGAGCTGCCAGCCCCATCTTGGATGTAGGACTCATGCAGATCTGACACACTGGGATGTTGTAGGGGCAGGATTGGAGGGTCCCTTTGTGTTCCCCCTTCCATGCATGGCATGTCTTAGACGAAGTTGGGGGTAGGGGTGCAGAGGCGAAGGAAGCAGCAGTGTGGCCATTTTCTTTTGGAAAGAGGACCTTTCTCCCGGCAGTGATACTGGGAAAGAAACATGGGAGAGGTCTCTCTGACTTCCTTATGTCCTTTATTTTGTCAACATCTATGGTGTCAGTGACCCAAGTTCCTGAGAAGATCCGCTGTGGGAGGCCCCATGAGCTGAGGCATCTTTGTGGACCAGCATTGCTTGTCCTCTGGACTCAGCTCTGCCACTCTGCAGGATCATAGTCTATGAAAGCGATTTCCTTGCCAGATGTGCTGTGAGGCAAGGAGCCCTGCTGCCACTGTGTGATGGCCATTAATACAGAAGTGCTTTGGGTTTGTTAGGCACCTTTTTATGGGGGCAGTAAATGTTTGTGCATTGATTATGGCTTGGACCAAAGGAAATCAAGCTAAGAGGCCTTTATGATATGAACTAGCAAGGAGGGAATAGAGGCAGGAGGCAGTAACCCCTGCCTGTCACTTTCTTTCCACCTGTCTGGCCACCCCCAACCCCTACCCCTCCAGGGATCACCTGCTGGATCACCCTGTATGCCGTGGAGGCCCTCCCTGCCTGCCCCTTCTCCTGTAAGTGTGACATCCAAAGCCTGGAGGTGGATTGCAGTGGTCTAGGCCTCACCGCCGTGCCCCCTGATCTGCCCGCTGCCACCCGAACCCTCTTGCTCTTGAACAATAAGCTGAGTGCCCTGCCAAGCTGGGCTTTCGCCAACCTGTCCAGCCTGCAGCGGTTGGACCTATCCAATAACTTTCTGGACCAGCTGCCAGGCTCCATTTTCGGGGACCTGACAAATCTGACAGAGCTGCAGCTGCGCAATAACAGCATCAGGACCCTGGACAGGGACCTGCTGCAGCGCTCGCCCCTGCTCCGCCACCTGGACCTGTCCATCAACGGTCTGGCCCAGCTGCCCCCAGGCCTTTTCGACAGACTCCCGGCACTGCGCTCCCTGTCGCTGCGCTCCAACCGCCTGCAGAACCTTGACCGGATGACGTTTGAACCCCTAGCAAGCCTGCAGCTGCTGCAGGTTGGGGACAACCCCTGGGAGTGTGACTGTAACCTGCGTGGTTTCAAGCACTGGATGGAATGGTTCTCCTACCGAGGTGAGCAGAGGCAGCCCTGCCTGGTATGAGGGATTGGGAGGGTCACCCCTCACCCAACACATTTCCTGAGGCTGGGCGCTGACTCAGGGCTGAGGTAAGCGGAACAACGGGTGGCCCTCCTCTCCACTAGCCGGATAGAAGGGTCCCAGCCAAAACTCCTAATGACCAGCAGGAGAGAGAGGCCAGGGCACCCCCCTCCACTGCTGCCCTTGCTTCTCTGTGTCCCCCTCCCTACTCCCATTCTCCTTTCTCTTCTCTTTCCTTTCAGATGGACTCACTGTAATTTGATCTCACTTTCGTAGATTTCATGAGGGAACTTAAAGACACAGTATAATTTTTCTCTGCATCCCACTTGGTATGGCTCTCGGCTTCTCCAGCAAGCCGGAGAAAAGGAGGAAGAAAAACCACCCTTGTTCTTCTGAATACAGCAATCTCTGAAATAGTTTCGGGAGGGTGGGATACAGTTTAAATCCACCGACAAAACCAAATTTTCATTTTCATGATGATCTCAACTCCCTCTCCCAAGAACTTTTGTTATCAAAGCTTTTAATAAGAAGCCAACTGGCTTTGGTTTTACTTTCTTTCCCTTCCCCCTTTCATTAACCAGGAAAGTTCTATAATGACCTATGAACTGATTAAATGAAATGGAAAAGGAGGGCAAAGAAGTAAGCACAGTGGCTAAAAATGCCAGATCTGGGTTTGATTTGTGGCTCTGCCATTCACTAGCTGTGTAATCTTGAGAAAGTTGATTAACTTCTCTGTGGCAGGGCCTCAATCTGTAAAATGGGATGAATAACAATATCTATCTCAGAATCATTGTGAGGATTAAATAGGTAATGCATGTAAAGTGTCTTAAAAAGTACTTAACATTAAGTAAGTCCTCAGTAAAACTTCTCATTTATTTGTTCATTTGCTAGTAGTAGTCATAATATTAAGTGGACTTAGTAAGACACAGTTTGGTGCCCAGCATAAAGCAGAGGCTCAATGCATATTTGAATCAATCAGTATCAAAACTCTTGGAAAGAATGCTAACGCTTTTCATCAAAGTCTCACTCCTTTTGTTTCATACCCAGCCACAATCTCAATTAGTTGCATGATATTCTCATGTGTAAGTTATTAAAAACACTTTACTCTCTATTATGTGCCATAAAATGTTAGTAACTGTGATAATTTCTCCCATTTTTTGTGAGTGGGGAAATAATAATGAATATTTGTATAGTTCCCAGTTTACAGATACCTTTTCATGTACATTATCTATTTTAATCCTCATACAGCTAATTGGGTTAGCCTTCTTATTTTACAGCCAAGAAAACTAAGACTCGTAAGCAATTACATAAGTACATAATTTGCACAAGATGACATAGGCAGGATTCACCCCTCGGGCCTGTGGAGCAGGAAGACAAATCTGCCCGGTCAGCACCCAGCTCCTGCCTGTACAAAGGCAGCCCTGGACACAGCCCACTGGGTGTAAGACTTGCTAAGGTCACGCAGACAGTCAGTGGCACAGGAAACTAGTGGCCAACTGTCTTCAGAACCCGACCAATGTGCTATCCCTAGGGAATGTCCCTGCCCTTTCATACAGTTATAAGGAACTAAGCTCGCGGCACAACACGGCGTGGAATGGGAATGTATATTTTCAGAAGTTTTCAACAGTAGTTTCCAACCTTGCACTCCGTCAAAAAAAAAAAATAAAAATCCTGGGCTGTTTTCCTCAGCACCCTGGGAAAAGACTGATGTCTGTTGTATGCAGCAGCTGGGCTGGGACAGGGAACTGGCAGTGACGTCGTGGGAGGAGTCAAGTCCATTCACAGGGAGTCTATTGCCTGCATCTAGATTTCACTGGAAGCTGAAAAGGGGCCAAGATCCCTGTCTGACTTCCCAGGGTGAGGGGGTGGGGGGGGGGCGGTGTTCAGGCAGCTCTTTCTCCTTAGCTGCCCTCTCGCCCCACCCGTGTTCTGCATCTCCTTGGTGGAGCTTGGCTGTGTACTTGTGTACCCATCGCTGCCTGCACTGCTCCCCCCGTTAGCACTGGCCCCCCTCCTTTGGCCTCATGGGTCTTCAGGATTCCCTGCTAACATGCTTCTGCACTCAGCGATTCTATGGTTGGAGTGCTGGTGGGGTCATTGGGTTGCTCTAAAGAGGAAATCTTGTACAACCCATTTTCTCTGTGGTCCAGGTACTCTTAGGAAACTGAAAGGTCTTGCGTGAAAGAGTGGTGGCCTTTGGCTTTTGTTTTTTTTGTGAGTGGAAGAGGCCTGGGGGATAACACACTGTGTTGAGCACAGACAATACTTGGGTTTGCAGATGGGCGGTAAGCAGGCAGATTCAGGGCCAAGGGGAGAAGTGGAACTGTCGTCCGGCAGGGCGCTGGGCTCTGTCTTTGCACTGACAACTCTTTTCCGAGCACCTCCACATGTCGGCATTGTCTCCCCCGTGTGTCAGTTTGACTCTGGAGCAAGTAGTCTTGACTGAGATGGTTGTGTGCTTCTCTGTATAATGGGAAGCATGGCCATATCCACTTTGCGTGGTTTGTGCACGGAGTCAACGATGTGATGCAGGTGCCTCACTGGCCCGGCACCTGGCACAACAGATCCTACTGTCCCTCCGCCTTCCTCTCCAACCATGAGATCCCAGTACTGAGTGCCTTGCCAACAGAAACTAGCCCTTCTGGGCCTTCTGCTTTGGGGACCTGGGGATGGGGCGAGGGAGTCCAGCTTCTGGGTGCCTGGTCAGCCCTTCCTTTCTTCTCCCCAATGTAGGGGGCCGCCTGGATCAGCTTGCCTGCACCCTCCCCAAGGAGCTGAGGGGGAAGGACATGCGCATGGTCCCCATGGAGATGTTCAACTACTGTTCCCAGTTGGAGGATGAGAATAGCTCGGCTGGGCTGGATAGCCCCGGGCTACCCTGCACCAAGGCCAGCCCAGAATCTGTGAAGCCCAAGCCAGGGGCCGAGCCCGAGCCCGAGCCCAGCACAGCCTGCCCCCAGAAGCAGAGGTACCGGCCCGTGAGCGTGCGCAGGGCCATCGGCACAGTGATCATTGCCGGGGTTGTCTGCGGTATCGTCTGCATCATGATGGTGGTGGCTGCCGCCTATGGCTGCATCTATGCCTCCCTCATGGCCAAGTACCACCGGGAGCTCAAGAAGCGCCAGCCCCTCATGGGGGACCCGGAGGGTGAGCACGAAGAGCAGAAGCAGATCTCCTCTGTGGCATGAGAGCCCAGCCCCACCTGGCCCCGGCAGGAGGAGCAGGGGAAGCCCATGGGGATTGCTTCAGGAAGGGCCAGCATACCCTTCTGTCACAGTCCCCAGCTCTGCTTTCCTCCCAGCCCTCCCACAAACCAGCCACAGTGTGAACTTCTAAGTCTCCGCCATTATGCTCTTCTCTGAGCCACCAAATCTTTGGAACACCTGGGGGATCGCCCTCAGCTTCCGGCCACAGGGAAGAAAGAACTGTGTGCAAGTGGAGGCTGCTGGACTGAGTTCTCCCATTGCCCTTCCTGCCCTGGGTGTGGTCACAGCTGGCTGACTCTCCCTGCCTCTTGCCCAACCCCCTTATCTGCATTTAGGGGCTTGGGGGGGGGGAGCGATACCGGACCAGGAGCCCATTTCTGCAATTGTCTTCTAAGCCAGGAAGATATTCTTCACTACCCCTCAGTGAAAGTTGGGTCCAGCTTTCCAGTGCTGGTACCATTACACCCACCGTGTCATCTGGACATAGTACTTAGAAACATGATGCTGTGATTATAACACAGTCCCTTGGCTGAAGCCATTATGTCCCTATATCTGCTAGAGACCACGCCAACCAACCACACTGCTCCTGGATTCACTAATTTGTCTCATATAAACTCACAGCATCACCAGCGAAATCACATCGATTGAAGAAATCTCACACACACACACACACACACACACACACACACACACACACAGTCACGTGGAGACAGAAGTTATGAGAACGTGGGAAGCAGAAGCATGTCTCCGCCTTGGATCTCTAGCTGTCTGACCATAGAACCTTTTGCTTGCTTCCCGCAATCTGCTCAAGTCAACATGGGGGAGAAACGAAACGGACAACACGGGATGCCTTGGAGATCCTCTAAAGTGGGCCAAGTGGATGAGCCTGCTCGTCACCATGGTAACCCTCTCACACCTGTCCTGCTGGGTTTTCCAGGGACACCAGCTCAGAGGCCTTGAAGCTGCAGTGCCTGTGGAGAGCGCCTCCTAAGAGCCCAGTGCTGCCTGCGTGCGTCACTGCCAGGCCCTGTGGGGACACCCACCAATTCCACTCCTATAGCCTGCAGCCCAAGAATCATTGCTCTGCACCTCTCACCCCTCCAGCCTCAGCATCTCTGGACCTGTCACCTCGGGTGGGGACTGGGTCATGCTCTGTGATTGGTGGCATCTTGGGAAAGCCGGTGGCCTTTGCTGGAGCTCACTGCCTGCCAACATCTCCCGAATAGACCCAGGAGCAGGTCACTCTGCTCAGAGGCTTCAGTGGTGGGGCTCTCTTTCCCACGGTTTGGGCTGCTCAGTCTGGCTCCCCAGAGGTCTTCATTGTACCTGGACTGGGGTCTGAACCAGAGCATGGGTCAGGGGTCCTGTCTGCTCTTTTGCTGGAACCTATACCAAAGGGGCAGAGATACCTGCTTGCAGGGCTGTGGGAGGGGCAGTGAGAAGAGGCCTGTGCAGGGTTTGGGGTCACAAGTCTTCTTTTCTGGGTCTGCCACCCCATCTTGTGAGTCTGACCCAGGTGAGTACTAGTCTCCCTCTGCCGGGCACTGGTTTCCCATGGCTCCCAGAGGGGTGAGATGTATCTGGAGGGGTTCTGGCTCTAAGACACGCTCTCTGTGGTGGCCCAGGAAGAGGTCGCCAAAATATGAGGGTCTGAGGAAGGACAGGGCAGGACAGGGCAAGCCTGGACCCTTCCACCTCATAGAGGAGCTCCGTGGGGGCGTGGGGTGTGGGAGGAGGAGGAGTGCTTTTGAGAAGGTCATTCTCCAGTAGGGGTACAGAGGGAGCCCCAGCACAGGCTGCTAGATGCGCTCCCTGAGGTGGAGGCAAGTCTTCCTTTTTTTGGTTTGCCAGCTAAAACCAGATCTAGGGATTTCCTAAAGGGAATGGGGGGAGGGGTGGGCGTTGTCAATGGTGGTCTCTTCATTCTGAGAAGATTTTTAAAGGCAAAATTATATTTCTGGTTTGTTGTTTCAGAAGACCAATAAAGACTGTATTTTCCTATGTACTTCCTGGTTTCCTTGGGTGAGGAGGGTAGGTGGGTGCTGGGAGAGTGGCTTCTTGCCCTTCGCCTCCCAGGCAGCTGCCCAAAGTGCTGCCAGATGTCAGCACAATGTCCAGAACTCCTAAGACAGATGGGGGCCTTGCCTTGGGGGGCCCCCAGGAGACAGTGAACAGGCACCACAGCTGAGTGTGTCAAGCTCGCCCACGTGATGGCCTGACGGCAGTATACGTGAGCCTCAGGCTGCTTTCACTGGGAAGCAACGGGACTTGTGGAGTGAGGAAGGGGAGGTGGAGACCCGTCACTGCTCTGCTCTGCTCCCTGTGGGGGCTCATCCACCCTAGCTGTCAGTCAAGGGCAAACCCACACTGGCAGTCAGGGCAGATGGGCCCATGTGGCGGAAAGGTATACATCTGTGCAATGGGCGGGAGGGGAGGACTCCCTAAGGGCAGTTAGGGGCCTTCTCTGCGGACTGGCTTTTATCAGCTTTGGTGATGTTGGTGACATTCGCTGACATGAAGGAAGAGCCCCATGTCACCTCTTACCCTCTTGGGACAGACAGAAGATACTTGGAACAGACAGAAGAGAGTACCTTACAAATATGATCTCTCGGGCTTACAAATACGATCTCTCCGTAGGGGTCAGCAGGCGGGGAATCAGGATTAGGGACTGCAGGAGACCAGGAGAGGAGAGGAGGGAGAGAGAGTATGCCCTCTGGGGTTGCTCAGGTACGCCACGCCCAAGTGACCCACCTCCAGGCCTGGACTGGCTTCTGGCTGACTGTTCATTGGTTTTCAGGGACCAAGATGGAATTTTCTCCTTCCTAGGAGGCCTCCTTTGGATGAAACCCCAGAGAGCCAGGAGCAAACCTCAGGGAGAAGTGAACCATC
Organism: Rhinolophus sinicus; assembly: GCF_036562045.2. Taxonomy (NCBI): domain Eukaryota; kingdom Metazoa; phylum Chordata; class Mammalia; order Chiroptera; family Rhinolophidae; genus Rhinolophus; species Rhinolophus sinicus. Next base: position 111,226,798 of record NC_133752.1, on the reverse strand, counting down.
AGGGTCCCCATTCCTGGAGGTCAGCTGGACTCCTGGCAGGACTGGGCTGTTCCCCTTTCTAGGTAGTGATAACTGTGGGGTGTTGCTTTCCTGCAACTCTAACAGGTATAGCAGACCTGAGGACCACGTCTCCCCCGAGCCCCACTGCAGAAGCAGAGGACAGGGGCCTCACAAGCCTGGCACAGATCTGAGCAGTGCATAGATGTGTTATTCAAGTTGCCGTCCTGAGGTCTGACGGCCCGTCCCCACATGGGCAGGCCTCTGCCTCTGTCCGGAGCCCATGTGTACTGCAGGTCATATGTTAGAGACACATGCAGATTATGGTGCCATTGTCATGTTTGGCAATGTTCCCCAGCGAGGGCTTAGAGGGCATGGAGAATTGAAACTAGATCCTGAAGAAAGAGTTAGATTTCTAGAAACTTTGCATCAACTGTTGATAAATCACATGCTTAGAGATGAAAACGACCCCTCCTCATTTGTCTGCCCTTCTGTACAAACCCATGGCATTACACCCGCAGTTGCCTGGCACATAGCTGGCCTCTGTAGCTGGTCCGACTGTCTTCTCCTTGCTCAGTGCACAAAACCACACCTGCAGCCCGCCCATCAGACCCCACGCGCACCCGGTGCTGCAGCTCACAGCACACAGTGCCACCAGTTTCCAAGGGCTGAGACAGCCAGGAGAGCAAACCCTGCTGGAGCTTCCAGCCCCAGGATCGGGAAGGCTGAGCCGCAGGCCAATGAGAGGAAATGACAAAAGCAGAAATAATGGTTGAAGTATAAGGTCTCCAGGGCCTTATCCTTTTCCTGTCACATGTTTGCGCCCCAGAGCGTCAGAGGGATTGTCTGCAGTGCGTTAAACCAGAGGCACCAGGACACAGTTTCTATGGCAACACCTCACAGCTCCAATCCAGCTCTGAGTTAAAAATGATATCAAATAGTTGGAGAGTGCAGGAGAGCACAGCCGGCGGCCTGACCCTGCCTCCCTTCTCTTCCCTAGACTTGCAGGTGTGTAGGAGCTGAGACGGCCCCTGCCATAGAGTGAGCAGGACAGGCACAGACTCAGGTCTTTAGGGAGACAAGTCTGCAGTCAAATTTTGGCCTGGAAATGGGTCTGGATTTGGCCTGCAATGGACTAAGGGGAAAAAAAGCAGCCAAGATGGCGTGGGTCCCTTCCAAATGCTGGAGTGGTGCGTCCTGAAGGCTGTCTGTGATGCAAATGTTTCCTAGCACAGGTGTTGAGCCACGTCAGACCGAGTCATTCTCCTCTAGCTCTTATCCCAGAGCAGAAAGCAGTCCAGCAGCCTGACTCAGGACGTCCCTGTGCCCTCCTTGAGACAGGAAGCCGGAGTCGGACTCTCTCTGCCTGACCCCAGCCTGCTCCTCTGTGCCATGGGCCCTGAATTCAGCCTGAGGGGAGGAGGTGCACTGATCCTGCCTGCCCAGTCCCGGTCCAGCTGCCGTGTGGCTAAGTGGTGCCCAGGGAAACAGGACATATACCTGACTCACGGATGCATGATGGCTGGTGCTTGAGTGCCCATTGGACCGCACAACATTTTAGAACACAGACGGGTCTGAGGCAGGCAAGCTGAAACCAGGATAAGGAGGCTTCATCACCCAGGCCTGATAGCTCTCAGGCAGTGAGGCAGAGATGCCAAGGGCTTTTTTTAGGCACCAAGAAACCACAAAGTCAGTGGCAGCTTGTGAGGGTCATTGAGTGCTCTAATCACATTTGAGGCATTGCAACACAGGTTCGTGAATCTGGGCCTTAGAGGGAGGCAATCTGAGTTCAAATTCTGGCTTCATTAATTATTAGCTGTGAGACTTTAGGCAAATAACTTTTCTGTGTCTCAGTTTCTTCGTCTGTCAAATGGAGCCCAAAGCCTGGACTTCACTGGTTCGCTCTACGGGCTGAATGAGACTGTGCGTGGGAAGCAGACTCCCAGGTGCCTGGCCCATGCTGAACACATGTGCTCTTAGTTAGGGTTTGAGTCGCAGCCCCGTCCTCTCATCAGAGGGGCGCGACCCAGGGTGGTGGACGGGGAAGCAGCGTGCAGATGGTGGAAAGGAGGTCTGGGTTGCAGTCTCTGTCCAGTGTGAACTTCAGCAGATGTCCTAACCATTCTGGGCTTCATTTTACTTACTTCATAAATTCTTTCAGACCTAAGGCTTTACTGTTTCATAAACAAAACGGCTTGGGAAGACTCCACAACTCTCAGTCCCACATTTCACCAGGAAAATGGACAGCCGAGGTCGGTGGCCCCAGACCTCAGGCGGGGGTCCTCCTGCTCTATCTGTGTGCCTTACTCTGGACATTGTCTCACAACTTCCCGGCCTCAACGGCACAAAGGGCAGCTCCTACCTGCAGCAATGGCTGTCTTCTTGTCCACTGTCACGGCTACAGCTGTGCTCACCGTTACCACCACAGGCTCACTTGGACTTCCTGGGGAAACGAAAATTGCCAAGTCACTTTCTCAGCAGCTGGTGAAGAGCAGTGGTTGGGGTAGGCTGAGAAGACAAGTATAAATACCCGGTGAGGGCATTCCTTGAATAACTGAGGGGGTTGTTTGAGGAAGTTGTTGTTGTGACAGCTCTGTTACCACCAACCACTGGTCTTGGCAGAGCACCCCGTAAGGCCAGACCCTGGCCCCTTGCTGTGCAGATCTGAACCTGACACATAAGAACATTGTAACCCTGGCCACCTGGATAATGCAGTGCTGTCAGTGGCACCAGGACACTGTGAGTTTGCTCTGTCTAAGGCAGCAAACCTGCCTGCTTGTCGCTGTCTCACTTGAACTCGGGGACCCTGCTGTGACTGTCCTCTTGGCATGTGTTCCACTTAGAAGATGTGCATGACATCAAATGACTCTTTCTAGCAGAAGGACAGGCTGCATTCCAGGGCTCGGTGGTGGCTGATCCTGGATTGTCCTTCATCAGTCACATGAGTCAGGGTGACACTGACAGTCCCTTCAGGAAGCCAGAAGCCAGACGCTGCCTCAGGCACAGAAGGCTGCTGGTGACAGATGAGTCCCAGGCACACATGCATTCTGGTCATTGTGGCCCACCCGCCACCACCACAACATCGTCCCACCACGTCTTTCACTTGACTTTCAGCTGGTTACTGTACTTCTGGGACACCACAGGACTCCTGAAGGGCAAGGAGCTTGCCTTGAGTTGCTTTTCCACCTCTTTTAGGCAATTAGCCACCATAGGTACAGAATGTAGGTGGCAGTTTCAGCTCTACATTAAAACAGAGCTTTCTGGCTCTGAGGTGGTGCAGGCCAGTCCCTGACCGTGGACATCTTAATTTTCATCCATCCATGGACCTGGATTAGCTTTTCAAAACACTCTCGCCTATGGGTCAAACTTCATTACTAAAAATTCCAAGAAAGGGGAAAAATTTTATCATGTTCTCTCTTGTTGGAATGTCATCATATCAAATGTTGAAACAAACAGGTTATGAGAATCTCGTTGTGTGGAGATTGTTATTACAGTGTCAGTTGTAATGGAACTTAAATTACCCACTAGTTTCTTGTAGCTGCTATTTTGCTAAGATTACCCATCCTACCTTGCTGCAATCAAATATCCCACAGAAATTTAAGATTACTCTGATTCTTGGAACTTACAATATGTGACGTTGTCTTTGATTATAGGAATTTGCCAAGGGACCACAGTAGACCCAGAAGTCAGCTTCCTCGTCTGGCTTCCAGAAATGTCTGGGAGATATGGATGTGGCTGATCCCATGCAGTATTCTCTGGCCTGCGGGATTCTTTCGGGGACAGGCCTGCCACTGTATGTGTGTGCCACTGGCTAGTAGGAAACACCCAAGTGAGGTGTGGGGCTCCTAACGACATGGTCTCTGGGGACTTCAGGAATTTCAGCACCTGGTCACCTAGCAGCTACGTGGCCCAGCACCTGGGGTGAACGAGCAGGTTACCAATTGCTGGTGAGGTGGGCTGTGGAAGCAGGAGTAACAGGTCTGAGCCACCTGGGCTCTGGCGAAACTCTGCTCTGTGCTGGCAGGTTTCTCCAGCGCCGACAAGACAGCTCGGTGTGGGCAGAGCTCAGCCCGCAGGCCCAGGCAAAGGGCAAGGAGTCAGCCTGGGAGGCAGAGGGAAGCCTCCTACCCTGAGCCAGCTCCTCTGCCTCCTGCGGGGCCCCTCCCCTTACAATGAAATTGTTTTCTTTCTTTGAGGGAGAATGGGGAAGTGCAGGGCTGTCCATGTGTCTCTAAGCATATGTAGGAGCTAAGCCAGGGAGCCAGGGTGTGAAGAAGGAGCGCGCTCCTGCCTCCCCACTCAGCCGTCCCCTTTTAGGGTTGCCAGCTTCCCTCTCTTCTCCTCGAGGCTCAGTTCCCACCCACCCGCCCTCCTACCTCACCGCCACAAAAAGCTCCCCCAGCAGCTAGCAGGCACACCCCAGTGGCAATGCTGGCAGAAGGGAGCCAGTTGCCTTGTGCTGGGGGCAGGGGCCAGGGCCTCATCCCAGAGAACCCCCCCCTCAGGACCCTGGGGGAGCCCCTCCTTGGGAGCCCTTGGTGCTGTGTAGATGGTGCCAGGAAGGAAGAGCTGCCTCAGTCTGGCTCAGGAGGGGCAGTGTGGGAAGGGCCTTCACCATGGCTTTGAGGACCTAACCTCCCTCGGAGCTTTTACTGGGAATGACAAAAACCGCTATCACCCTCCCCTTTCTGCCTTCCACTCAGTACAGTAAGAGCTCGGACTTTGTTTTAGGCTGGCTCTGTGGCTTTCTAGCTGTGTGATCCTGGGCAACATGCAGAACCTCTCTGAGCCTCAGATTCTTCTGCGTAAGAAGAAGGGGAATAACAGCACTTATCTTACAGGGCTGGACAGATTAAGCGTGCACGTGTAGAAAAGTGTTTTGTAAAGCACATCGGTGATACATCGGTGGGAGGAACAGGCATAGGATCAAGAGGGGGCCTCCGGCACAGCGTGAAAGGGCATCCAGAGGGTGGGCAGGGTTACTTTCACCTGGAGGGTTTAAGGGACTTTCAAAGACACTCAAATGTCTAGAAACAGAAGAATCTTAGAGATGAACTCGTCCAATATTCTCCTTCTTGGAATTTTGGCTGGTGTCCCATTCTTCTTGACTTTTGGTCAAATCTTTTTCTTCGTTCTACGGATTTTTAACCTCCAGCTTTGACTGCTGGCCAGGGAGTACTGTGGCCCGCTTACGGGTATATGCAGGGTAGAGACCAGCCACATGGTACCGCCGCAGTAAGCTTTCTCAAGGCGCTGTCCCGTGTCAGGAGGAGGTAGGAGGGAACTCGGGGATCTGGATTGCCTGCTCCTAGCCCTAAGAGCACTGGAAGAGGGGAGCCCTGGTTCCACCCGGCCCAGGAGCACAGGGTATGGATTACCTGGTCCCTCTGCTAAACGGAGGTTGAAGACAAAGCTGCCAGCAGGCTGCTCAGCGGCCTGGCGGTACCACAGAGGGAAGTGGTCCATGGTGAACACGCTGGTTTCATCTTCAGGGGTCAGGAACTTCCTGCAAGGAGAGAGATCTGGTTCCTCCCCCACCTCTGGGAACATGCTCATCCCTTTTTCCTTTTTCATACACAGTCATCTTCTCAGGACCAAGACAGTGAGTCCCGTTTTGGTGGAGCTGCAGGTAGAAAATAGTAGCTCCTAAATTGGTATTGCCCAGACAATGTCCGCAGAAATTCTTGCCAATTCCAGAATCAAATGCTGTCACATCTGATGGTGGCACATTCGTAGCGAGAAGAGGTAGAGGGCCTGTGTTATGAAAGAATACTTTCCATTTTTATGTACACTCGTTTGTCTGCAGCATTTATTTCTTTTGAATATAGCCTAATTTCTTTTTGTCTGGCTAATTAGTGTGTCAGTGAGGAAATTGTGTAGTCAATTCCATCAGTGAGCTAATACAGGAGTGTAAATTACCCCAAAATGGTTACTTCAAAAGTCATTGCCTCTAGGTTTTAGAATGCATTATGAGTTTCCTTTTTTTTGGCGCAGCTTTACCTTGCTAATTATGGTTGCATTCCCTGAACACATACCAGCCGGTAGAAGGGAGTGGCTTACATGTTCCAGAAGCCAACCTGCCTTGTTGCACAGTTCCTGGGCTGCCATCTCATCACGGTTGATGTGAAGGGAGCCCCCTGGAGTTGTGCAGTGTACATGCACTGTTTGTGGCAGCTGGGTCCGTGACCCAGGAAGGTCTGTCTGTATGAGATTTCCCTCTTCCATTCTTAGAAACCTTTCAGAGATGGTGCGTGGGAATGCCAAGATGCTTTCCCCCGTCACACTGCCAGGTGTGGCTCACCAGTCCAACCTCAGCCTGACAAGACACAGACATACGATTTTCTGATTGGGGTGAAGTTTAAGGAGAGGAGAAAGTACGAGTGGGTGGTGAACTTGAGGAGGAAAATTCCCCACACTGTTCAAGGCCTTAGGGTGAACCCGCAGTTTACCCACGAGTCCAGTCCATCTGAGTTATTTGCTGTGTCTCTGATGGGGCCATGGGATAGGTGAGCAAGGGAGGGAATAGCTGCCTTCTATTTCTGCTTGTCAGGGAGTGAGGAGAGGTGGTGAGAGGGAAGAGCAACTTAATTTGTTTTCCTAGAAAGCCTCAGCTTTCTAGCAAGCATGGCTCTGTCACAAAGTCCTAGAAGAGGCTCAGAGATGGCGCTCCATAGTGAGAGGAGCAGCCAGTGGGGCGCAGGTGAAGACATTGGGTCCAGTCTGCTCAGGAGCCCCTCGGTTCTTCTCCTCCAGATGCCTTGTGGCCCCCCGCCTGCTGCCCATTTCAGTCTCAGGGTTCGCAGAGCACAGAGGGCTCTTTCCCTCCCCCTCACACCAAACCCTTCTCTGGGCTCCCACCCTCCCTTTGCTGCAGCACCTGGTGGAGAGGACACTGGGTGTAGCGGGATTCTCCCACAATTCGGCCTTGGCTTGGAGTAGGGTTTTCAGCCTCAGCGCTACTCACATTCTGGGCCAGACAATTGTCGTAAGGGCTGTTCTGTGCACGCATCCTTGGCCTCTACGCACGAGATGCCAGTAACAAGCCCTCTCCCCCAGTTGTGACAACCAAAACTATCTCCAGACATTGCCCAATGTCCCTGGGGTAGAGGTGGGGGGGGGGAGTAAATTGCCCCCAGTTGAGAATTGCTGCCTTAGGGGATGGGGAAATTGTCAACAAAAGAGGGCACACAGCCAGAAGATTTAGCCTGTTGTGTACAGACCTGTCTCAGGAGGAAAACAATTTGTGGGTTTCCCTCTGTGGAAGTGATTAACCTTCCCACTTCAAGGTCTTGGCTGCTCTCTTGCCTGACTGAGTTGCCCCCCCACCCCTCGGGGACACCTCCAGGATGGGGCTAACCTGGGTGGAAGGGTTACTTTATGACCCTGTAAGTCCCAAGCCCTCCACCCTCCCTGCACTCCAGGGGTCCACATCTCTGCCTGCTCACACGCTGCAGAAGCATCCTCCAGGGATCCCGCGCCTGGCACCCAGCAGGACTCACGTGTCAGAGACCTTCTCGGAGCCTACGTACAAGCTGCGCCTGAGGAGGCCGGCCCGGGTGCCCAGGAAGGCCATGTCTGCCACGCGCTCCGACTCCCTGTGAGGCAGACAGAGCAGGCGTCACCGCCACACAGCATAGTGGCAGGTCCAGGAGGAGGCCACAGGGAGCCCAGGAAGAGCCGGAGGACTTTTTGGGCACCTGGCCGTGACTGGGGTGGGGCTGAGGGCAGGCAGGCTGGTTTCTCAGGTCATCCTGGCTCCCCTGGGCAGCACCTCCCCTTGTTAATGGGGTCCCCTGGTCCTCTACATGTCTGCTTTTTTAAAATCTAGTTCCTAATTTGTCTGTTCAGCTTTTGGAGGACTTGGCTCTGGAAGAGACAGTGACTCAGGAAAAGAGATTTTGTCCTGGGACCTAAGGAGCAGTAACTTCTCATGACCGATGCATACGCAGCACCCACAGTGTCAAAGCCCTTCCACACGTCTGCCTTGTCATGACCCGGGAAAGGAGCGGGAGCACACACTGTACTGTCTGCAGCCTCCTAAGGGAAGTCCCGATGGGCCCCATAACCTTCACAATGAGACTTGAAAAAAATCCATTAGCTAGCTGGAGTTTCAAAGCCACTCGATTATGTAGATGCACCAGGTGGCCGTCATTACCTCGTTTTTTTTTGCATTTCCAAAAATTGTATTGAGGTATAATTGACATAGAATTATAAGATATTTAAAGTGTACATTGTGGTGCTTTGGTATACGTATACATAGTGAAAGGATCCCCCCAATCTAGTCAATTAACACATCCATCACCTCACATATTGATCTGTTTTTGTGTGTGTGAGAACATTTAAGTTCTACTCTCAGCAAATTTCAATTATACAATTCAGTGTTATCGCTGTTGCCACCATGTTGTACATTAGATCCTCAGGCCTTATTCATCTTACCGCTGAAAGTTTGTACCCTTGTACCAACCTCTCCCTATTCCCCCACCCCTCAGCAACTATTTTTCTACTCTGTTTTTATGTTTCACTGTTTTTTTGTTTTTGTTTTTTTTTAGATCCTACACATCTGGCTTATTTCACTTAGCATAATCTCTCAAGGAGGTCCATTCTTGTTGTTACAAATGGCAGGATTTCTTTCTTTCTCATGACTGAATAATGTACCATTGTATATGCATATACACCCACATCTTTTTTTTTTTACATGGGCCTCTTGCATTGAATTTTTTTTTTTTAATTTCAGGTGCACAAAACATGTAATAATTAGACATTTATCATTTATATCTCCCACACAGTGACAACCCTCCTCCCCCCATCCACTACCCCTCTGACATCACACAGAGCCATTACATTTCCACTGTCTCTATTCCTGATGCTGTACTTCACTTCTTGTAACCATATATATATATATATATATATATAAATAATTATAGTTGACACTCATTATTGTTCAGCTTCAGGTGTACAGTGCAGTGATCAGGCATCTACATCATCCCTGAGGTGGTCTCCCTAATGAGACAAGTGTCCATTGGATACCCTACAAAATCTTTACAACATTATTGATTACATTCCCTAAATTGACTTTCGTATCCCCGTGGCAATCTTGTGGTTACTGACTGTGCTTTCTAATCCCGTCACCTCCCCGCTTATCTCCATCCCCCCATCTAGCAACCCTCAATTTTTCCTCTATGGCTCTGAGACTGTTTCTGATTTGTTCATTCATTTATTCTTTTCTTTAGGTTCCACATATAAGTGAGATCATATGGTATTTGTCTTTCTCTGTCTGACTTATTTCACTTAACATAATGTTCTCTAGGTCCATCCATATTGTTGCAAATGATAAGATTTCACCCACATCTTCTTTAACCATTCATCCATTGATGACATGTTGTTTCCATATCTTGGCTCTTGTGAGTGATGCTTCAGTGAACATGGGGCTGCAGAAAATGTCTTCGATATTCTATTTTTGTCTCCTTTATCTATATACCCAGTAGCGGGATTGCTGGGTCATAACGTAGTTCTATTTTTTATTTTTTGAGAAACCTCCATACTGTTTTCCATAGTGGCTGCACCAATCTATATTCCCATCAATAGTGTCAACACTTGTTATCTTTTGCCTTTTTGATAACATTCTACCAGGTTTGAGGTGATACCTCAAACATGATGATTAGTGAGGTTGAGTACTTTTTCATGTACCTGCCGGCCATTTGCAGGTCTTCAGAAAGACATTTATTCAGATCATCTGCCCTTCAAGAAAAAAAAATCAGATTGTTTGTTGTTTTGTTATTGAGTTGTGTGAGTTCTTTATTTTGGATATTAACCCCTTATCAGATATATGATTTGTACATATTTTCTCCCATTCAGTAGGTTGCCTTTTCATTTTGTTGATGGTTTCGTTTGCAGTGCAGAAGCTTTTTAGTTGCATGTAGTTCCACTTGTTTATTTTTGCTTTAGTTTCCTTTGCGTTTGGTGTCAAATCCAAAAAGTCATTACCTAGGTGATGTCAAGGAGCTTACCCCCATGTTTCTTCTAGGAGTTTTATGGTTTCAAGTTTTATGTTCCAGTCTTTAATATATTTTGAGTTGATTTTTGTGATTCGTGTAAGATAGTGGTCAAATTTCATTCTTTTGCATGTAGCTGTCCAGTTTTCCCAACACCATTTGTTGAAGAGACGATCCTTTCCCCATTGTATACTCTTGGCTCATATGTTGTAAATTAACTGACCATATATGTGTGGGTTTATTTCTGGGCTCTCTATTCTGTCCCACTGTTATGTGTTTGTTTTTATGCCAGTATCATACTGTTTTGATACTATAGCTTTGTAATATAGTTTGAAATCAGGATGTGTGATGCCTCTGGCTTTGTCCTTTCTTAAGATTGCTTTGGCTATTTGGGGTCTTTTGTTGTTTCATACAAATTTTAGGATTGTTTGCTCTATTTCTGTGAAAAATGCTATTGGAATTTTGATAGAGATTGCACTGAATCTGTATATTGTTCTGGGCAGTATGGACATTTTAACAATATAAATTCTTCCAATCCATGGGCATGGGATATTTTTCCATTTATTTGTGTCTTCTTCAATTTCTTTCTTCACCATCTTATAGTTTTCAGTGTACAGGAGTTTCACCTCCTTGGTTAAATTTGTTCCTAGATATTTTATTCTCTGATGCAATTATAGATGGGATTGATTTCTTAACTTCTCTTTATGAAAATTTATGAGTGTACAGAAACACAACTAATATTTGTACATTGATATTATATCCTGTAACTTCACTGAATTTGTTTATTATTAATAGTTCAGTTTTTTTAATGGAGTCTTCAGGGCTTTCTATATATAACATGTCATCTGCAAATAGAGTAAATTTCACTTCTTCCTCTCTCTCTCTCTCTCTCTCTCCTTGCCTAATTGTTTTAGCTAGGACTGCCTCTACTATGTTGAATAAAAATGATGAAAGTGGGCATCATTGTCTTGTTCATGATCTTAGAGGAAAAGCTTTTAGCTTTTCACCATTTTTACTGCTGAATATACTGTTAGCTGCGGGCTTGTCACAGATGGCTTTATTCTATCACTCCTAACTTTATAAATATTCCTGTCACTAGCCCAATTTATTGCAGGTTATTACCTAATTTCTCTTAGTGGTTGTATTGGTGTTTTTAGTGAGTGTATAAGGTAGCCAATACCCAAAACATTGACAAGGAGAAGTGTTTCTTTCATCGAAGCTCAGCTGTGTGGCTGTTGGGGTTTCCCTAATGGAATTCTGTGATGGAGACTGCACCATGCAATGTCAGCTGATAGTACTTGGGGCTGGGTGGGCCCTATGCACCTGTTTATCTCTAAAAAGCTTCCTGATGAAATTCTTTATTCAAAAGTAGAAAGACTAGTCTAATGAGACTACTGCATCTATAACTCAGTTTCAACAATTACCAACCCATACCAATCTTGTTTCTTCTACAGCCTCCCCGGCCTCTCAAATAAATTGTTTTAAAGCAAATCCCATATATGATTTCATTGGTAAATATTTTAATTTCTATCATTAAAATATAAGGAATGAAGAAACCCTCAATATCATTATCACACCTGAAAAACCCTCACAATTCTTTAATGTCATCAAATAATCCAATGAATTTTTTTTAAGTTTGTTTAAATCAGAATCTGACTAGGGTCCATGGTTGATATGTTTCTTCTCTTTTTCTAATATATATATATATATATATATATATATATATATATATATATATATATGTAATTTATTTATTTATTAAACTCTGATTCACGTACCATACAATTCATCCATTTAAAGTGTACAATTAGTAAATGGTTTATAGCACATTCAGACTGTGGAACCATCACCACAGTCAATTGCAGAACACTTTCATCGTCCCCCAAGGAAAGCCCATACCTATTAGCAGTCATCTTTAGCCCCTAAACTTTTTCTCTCTTCTTTTCCTTGCAGTTAATTTGCTGAACTAGGTCATTTGTAGAGCGTCTCACATTCTGGATTTGGCTGATTGCAATGCTGTGGTGTTATTTAGCATGCTCTCTTGTCCCTATATTTCTTATAAACTAGCAATTAGACCTCAAGGCCAGATTCGATTCTGGTTTAGTTTTTGCAGGTGGTGTGTTCTTCATCAAGACGCACACACTATCTGATTGACTAGAGGTTGCAAAATAGGGATATTCCTTCCGTATTTTATTTTTACCTGAAATACCTGAATAAAGAAAACTTTCTCCTCATCAATGTTTGGTTATCCTGAGGTATAATTGGTACAGGAGAGGCAGGATAAGTAATTGAGTCTGTTTATTTACCAGTTTTCAGAATGAGTTTGTTTCCTAACATCTTAAAAGATGACTAATAAAGTCATTTTTTTAGTATCATTATGAACATAGGATTTTAAACATATTTAATGTGTTTTAATCCATTGTAGTTGTTATTATTCTTGTTGCTCTAACTGTCCCATCTTTGGGTCAGTGAGAGCCTCTTCAGGTTGGCTCTGGGGTTCTGTGGGCACAACCTCATTAGTCTTTAGTAACTTATTGCCTCTGATATGACAAGATGCTTCCAGCTCATTTTGTACATTTTCTGCTCTTTTCCTGGAATCAAATATTTCTCCAAGAACCACTCACTCATTTTGATGAGGACTTTTTAATGTGGACATTGAATGTCCATAATCTAGATCTGAGGTGCTCACTGAGGTTGGTCCTTTCAGTGGACAGAGCTAGGATATTCTTTTTGTTTCTTTCAGAGAAAATACATCATGAGCTCACTGACATTTCCAATTCCTTTTTAGCATTACATTTAAACTTAATTTCTTTGATTTAAAAAATTTGCATCTCTTTTCTTTATTGCTGAAAATACTGGTTACTAATCACATTAGCATAATACTTTTTGCTCTATCAATCTACATAGTTTGAGAATAACAGTGTCAATATTGTTTCTAGCAATGTGGTTATTGAACAGTTTAAGGTTTTATTTATTTATTATTTACAGTTTTGTGTTTTCAAATCCCTTGAAAGAATTCACCTATGTGTGATTATTTCATGAACTTGATACACAGCTAAGTTTATTTGCTTCACTTGCTTTCATTTTTTTTATTAGTTTCAGGTGCACAAAACAATGTAATAGTTACACATTTATCATTTATATCCCTCACACAGTGATAACTCCCCTCCCCCCATCCACTACCCCTCTGACATCACACACAGCCATTACATTCCCACTGCCTCTATTCCTAACACTGTACTCCACTTCTTGTGACTATATATACATATAAAATTGTTGACATTCATTATTGCTCAGCTTCAGCTTCAGGTGTACAGTGAGATGATCACATTATGTTAAGTGAAATAAATCAGAGAAAGACAAATACCATATGATCTCATTTATATGTGGAACCTAAAGAAAAGAATAAATGAATGAACTAATCAGAAACAGTCTCAGAGACATGGAGGAAAAACTGAGGGTTGCTAGATGGGGGCGGGGGGTGGGGATAAGGGGGAAGGTGAGGGGATTAGAAAGCAGTCAGTAACCGCAAGATTGCCACACGGATACGAAAGTCAATTTGGGGAATGTAATCAATAACGTTGTAAAGATTTTGTAGGGTATCCGATGGACGCTTGTCTCATTAGGGAGACCACCTCAGGGATGATGTAGATGCCTGATCACTGCACTGCTTTCATTTTTTAGAGCTTATATTTTAAAATTTAATTTTGTTTTATAATGATATAAAGCATTAATACGGCTCCAAAGTCAAATATGCAAAATAAGCCATATTCAGAAGAATCTGTTTCCATCTCCCTGTACTTTCACTCTTTGTATAAGTATCCTTTTTTTGGTTTGTTTATTGTTCCATTAAAATATGTATACACAAAAAGTTGGATGATTAAGTTCACGAACTTTCCAATGTGACACACACACACATACACACACATACATATATGTAATATGTACATATATGGAATGAAATACAAGGAATGAAATATATACACACATATGTATGAAATATATTTGCATCTCCTCTTTTTAGATAAATGGGGGTGGAGGTGTTATATAGACTTTTCTCCATTGCTGAGATCATTCCATAGCAGTATATGGAGATATTTCTCATTTTGTTTTCACTCAAACATTTACTTTTAATTTATTATTCAATTATAGTTGACATATTATATTATATTAGTTTCAGATGTACAACATAGTGATTAGACAGTTATATACTTATGAAGTGATCACCATAAGTCTAGTACTTACCCAGCACCACATATAGTTACTACAATCTTATTGACTATATTCCCTGTGCTGTACTTTACATCCCCGTGACTATTTTTATAACTGGCAGTTTGTACTTCTTAATCCCTTTCACCTATTTTGCCTGTCCCCCCCCCCCAACCTCCTTCTCATCTGGCAACCATCAGTTTGTTCTCTGTATCTATGAGTTTATTTCTGTTTTGTTTATTCATTTATTTTGTTTTTTAGGTTTCACATTAAGTAAAATCATGATTTTACTGTCTGATTTATTTCACTTAGCATAATATCCTCTAGGTCCATCCATATTGTCACAAATAACAAGATTTTATTCTTTTTTAATGATTAACATTCCATTGTATATACCTATGTACCACATCTTTATTCATTCTTCTATCGATGGACACCTAGATTGCTTCCATATCTTGGCTACTGTAAATAATGCTGCAATAAACATAGAGGTGCATATATCTTTTTGAATTAGTGTTTTCAATTTCTTTGGATAAATACCCAGAAGTGGAATTGCTGGGTCTATTTTTAATTTTTTGAGGAACCTCCATACTGTTTTCCATAGTGGCTGCACCAATTTACAATCCTATACAGTGCATAAGGGTTCCCGTTTCTTCACATCCTCGCCAACACTTGTTGTTTGTTGATTTATTGATAATAGCCATTCTGACAGGTGTGAGCTGACATCTCATTGTAGTTTTAATTTGCATTTCTCTGATGATTAGTGATGTTGAGCATCTTTTCATGTTGGCCTTCTGTATAACCTCTTTGGAGAAATTTATGTCCTCTGCCCGTTTTTAAATTGAATTGGATTTTTTGTTTTTGATGATGAGCTGTATGAGTTCTTTATAAATTTTGGATATTAACTCCTTAATGCATATATCATTTGCAAATATCTTGTCCCATTCAGTAAGTTGCCTTTTTGTTGGTGGTTCCCTTTGTGGTCCAAAAGCTTTTAAATTTGATGTTAAGTATCATTCATTTATTTTTGCTTTTATTGTCTTTGCTGTAGGAGACATATTTAAAAACTATTGCTAAGAGTGATGTCAAACAGTTTGCCTATGTTTCTTCTAGGAGTTTTATGGTTTCAAGTCTTACATTTAAGTCTTTAATCCATTTTGAGTTTATTTTTGTATATGATGTAAGAAAGTAGTTTATTTTCATTTTCTTGGGCATGTATTTGTGTAGATTTCCCAACTATTTATTGAAGAAACTGTCTTTACCTCCCTTGTATATTCTTGCCTCCTTTGTCATCAATTAATAAACCATATGTGTGGGTTTGTTTCTGGGCTCTCTATTCTGTTTCATTGATCTATGCATCTGTTTTTATGCCAGTACCATGCAGTTTGGGTTACTGTAGGTTTGTGGTATGATACTTCCAATTTTGTTCTTCTTTCTCAAGATTGCTTTGGCTATTCAGGGCCTTTTGCAGTTCCATAGTAAATTTTAGAATTATTTGTTTTAGTTTTGATATTTTGATAGGAATTGCATTGAATCTATAGATTGCTTTGAGTAATATGGACATTTAACAATATTAATTCTTCCTATCCATGAGCATGGTATATCCTTCTTTTTATTTGTGTCTTCTTCAAGTTTTTTTTAAGCAATGTCTTATAGTTTTCTGAGTACAGGTCTTTTACCTCCTTGGTTAAATTTATTTCTAGGTATTTTATTCTTTTTGATGCAAATGTAAATGGGATTGTTTTCTTAATTTCTCTTTCTCATAGTTTGTTATTGGTGTATAAAGTGCAACAAATTTCTAAATATTAATTTCGTATCCTGCAACTTTACTGAATTCATTAATTCCAATAGTTTTTTGTGGAATCTTAAGGATTCTCTCTATATAGTTTCATGTCATCTGCAAATAATGACAGTTTTACTTCTTTCTTTCCAATTTGGATGCCATTTAATTTTTTTTCTTGTCTGACTGCTGTGAGATATTTCTCATTTTTAACATAGTGTTCCATTATGTGGATCTACCATGGTTTGTTTAACTAGGCTTTTACTGATGGATATTTAGGTTATTTCCAATCTCTTACTGTTATAAATTGTGCTGTAATAAATAGCTCATGTGTATATCTTTTTTTTTTGGTATTTTTATTGGTATATCATTCCTAGAAGTGGGATTGCCGGGTCAAAGTATAAAGATATATGTAATTTTGTTAAATATTGTTAAATTCTCCTCCATAGGTTTTGAAACATTTTGTATTCTCACCAACAATATACACAGATGCCTGATTTCCCACAGCGTTGCTAACTGTGCGCGTCAACAAACTTAAATGGTTATCAGTCTGATAAGTGACAAAAATGATCTCAGTACAGTTTGAATTTGCATTCCTTTTATTATTGAGCTAGATTGAGAATTTTTTCATATATTTAAGAACTATTTGCATGTATTCTCTGTCCATATCTCTTGGCCATTTTCCCTATAAAGTGGTTGGTCTTTTACTTCTATATTTTTGAAGCTCTTTATGTATTACAAATACATAATATAGGGATTGTAACCTTTTATTTGTTTTACAAGTTACAAACATTTTTCTGATTTGTTATTTCTCTTTTCATCTTGCTCATATTTTTATTTTTGCCAAATGAACATTTTTATGTTGTTAAATTTACTAGTCATTCCCTTATTGCTTCTGAATTTTGAGTCATCATTGGGAAAGGTTTCCCCACTCTACATTTTAGAGCACTTGGCTCATGTTTTCTTTTAGTACTTATATGGTTTCATTTTTTTTTTTTTTTACATTTAAATCTCTGAGTCATTTGGATGTTATCCACTGATGTGAGGAAAGAATACAATTTTATCATTCTCCATATGGCTCTCAAACCAGTTATTGAAAAGTCCATTTTCCCCTCACTGACTTGACATGATGTCTTTGTAATATACTAAATTTCTACATGCATTTAGGTAAATTTGTGGATTTTCTATTCTGTTCCCTTAGTTTACCTGTCTATTCATATGTCAATACCACACTTTGTAAGTTGTAGAGATTTTGTAATATGTCTTAATATGTTGGTAGGACCAACCTTTCTTTGTTCCTTTTCTTTTTCAGGGATTTCCTGACTATTCTTTCCTGTTCTTCCAAATAAACTTGATAATCAATTTATGTGGCTATAGAAAAAATACTTAAGGCATTTTTATTGGGATTGCATTAAATTTATAAATTAACTTAGAGAGGATTAATATCTTTGTGATGTTGAGTCTTCCTATCCAAAAATACTGAATATTTTCCCATTTGTTCAAGTCTACTTTTATGTCTTTCAGGATTGTTTTATAACTTTCTTTATGCAAGTTTTGGGACATTTCTTATAGTTTATGCTTAGGTATTTTATTATACTTTATATTTAGCACTCCTAAATAGGCCTTCTCACATCATATCTTATATCTGGTTTTTATTTGTATAGAAAAAGGTTATTAATTTTTGAATGTTCATATTATAAACTACTACTCTACTAAATTCTCTTACTGTGTATAGAAGTTTTCCTGTTAATTCTTTTGGAGTTTCCAGGCATGTAAACATATCATCTTCTTAAACAGAGATCACTTACATCTTCTTTTGCACTCCTCATTGCTTCTGGGTGCATCCCTCACCTAACTGTACCAGTGAACACCTTCTAACCTTGTTGAATAGTAGGAGGGAGGCAGGGCCTGTGTGTCTTGTTTCTGTCTTTACTGACAGGGCCTCTAGCCTATTCAGATGTTAACTTTTAGGCTTCAGTCAATTTTAATTTTAATTTTATTGAGTGATTTTTAAAAAAATCATGAGTGGATATTAATATTTATTCAATATCTTTTCTGCATCTATGTGGGTGACGATATGATGTTCCCCCTTAGTTTTATTAATATGCTATTTATGTTAGTTTTCCAAGTTACCTTTTCTGATATATACCCTTGGTAAGAATATTTGCTCCTCAATGTTGCTCGACATGAAAAACGTCTCTGGCTAATCTCTGAATTTGGAAAGATTAAGGTCGTGCCCCTTCTTTCCAAACCTAGTGATCCAGCCCCTCTATGGGAGTCAGGACAGTGCAGGGGCTAAGATTCTAGACCCCAGAACCAGGTGGCCTGGTATTGAGTCCTGCTCCACCACTTGTGAGGCATACGACCTTGAGCAAGTTGCTGATGCCACTCTGCCTTGGTTTCCTCATTTGTAAAGTGGGAACAATGATGGTACCTATAATGGTCATAGGGTGGGGTGTGAGGCTCAATGTGTCAATGGACACCAAGTACTAAGACCAGTGCCTGGCCCATGGTGCTCTTTTTTGTTCTTTAGTTTATTTAATTTTGTCTAGGTAACACACTCACATGGTTTGAAACTGTACCAAGAAGTTATACAGTGAAAATATCCCTTCTATTTCTGTTTCAGCTGTCCATTTTTCTAATCAGAAGCAACCAATGAGAACTTTTCCTATATAGCCTTCCATATATACCTTATATATATGCACACATATGTACTATATTTTGCCTTCTTTAGACAGAAATGGTAGCACACTATGCACAGCACTCTTCATTGTTCCTATAAAATTCTGTTGGTGTTTGCATTAAAATATTAGGTTGGTGCAAAAGTAATTGCTGTTTAAAAGATTAAAAATAACAGCAAAAACAGCAATTACTTTTGCATCAACCTAAGTAACATTAGTTAATTTATCAAGTGTCTAAGGGAGGTTTGACATCTTCATGATGCTGATGTTAAGTCCTCTTATTCAGGAACAAGGTGTGGCCCACTGTGTTCTTAACCTCATCAACATCTTACACCCTCCCAACACGCACTCGCCTTTTATCGCTTCTTTCCACCTGTCTACTAAACACAACAGCACCAGGTAAATATCAGGAAAGGGACTGAGAAAACCTCAGGCGCTGGGACATACTGAGGTCAAATTTGTACTTCATGGTACCTTGACCTCACCTGCTGGAAACAAGGCACTGATCTGCTTGGGGTCAGAGAGGGGAGAGGGCAGCAAGATATGCTGTGTGTGGAAGCTTTGCCCAGGCCCTGCTTTAACTAGGGCTGTGTGAAGATTGTCCTCATTCCCCCACGTCTTCCCACCTTCATCACCGTTCATCTTAGGCCAAAGGACGTGGGTGGTCTCCTGAGCTGCCAGCGGACGAGTGGGAGGGACCCTGACTCAGCCAAGGGAATGCCGGGCGCCAGAACTTTTTCCCTTGCGGGAGCCCTGCACCCCAGCAGGTACGTACCCAGAGCTGTTGAGAACCAGCGCTGTCCAGTAGGCTTCCATGGGCGCTGTCACCACCGCGTCAAACAGCACCTCCCGCACCAGCTCCTCGTCACCTGGGCGCAAAAAGCAGAGGAGACCAATCCACTTATTTCCCTCGTGATTATGGATACAGCTCATCTGCCCTTCTGAGGAACCCTGAACTTTAGGGAACAAGATGTGCCTCATAAACGTGTGTGTGGAGCACGGAAAACCACCTACATGAGCTTGAGGAAGTCGCCTCACCTCTTCCAGCCTTCATGTCCTCAACCCCATACAACATGCGAGTAGAACTAAATGATTTCCAAGCCTCTTTCCAGTTCTAGTGTTCTGTGAAATTAGGAGACTCCCTCGGCAATATCAGACCTCGATCTGTGCCCAGCTTGCCTCTCCATCTCCACTCTTAGCTGCTCAACACACTGGCCTTGTATCAGTTCTGTGAATTTGAACTTGCCTTGGAGTCTCCGCATATGCTGTTCAAATGGCCTAGGTGTTCTTTTTCCCACTCTTTGCATGGGTGGCTCTTTCTTCCTCTCTCCTTAAACTATTTATTTAGTTTAATGAGGTGAAATTCCCATAACATAAAACCAACCAATTTAAAGTACACCATTCAGTGGCATTTCATTCCTTCACAATGACGTGCAGCCATCACCCACCTCTGTCTAGTTCCATGTTCTCATCACCCCCAGAGAAGATTTCGAACCCATGAAGCCATTTGGATGGTAAGTGATATTCCTGACAGAGGCCTTCCCTGATCATCTGTTTAAAGCAGATCCCATTCCCCCCCACCCCCATACAGCACCCTACGCATGGCACTAACCACAATGTGTGATAACTTACTTCTACATATATATGTTTGTTTCTTTATTGTGTGGTTTCTCCACTAGATTACAAGCTCCATGGCAGCAAGATGACCTGTTTGGGTCATCTCTGTAGCTTCAGGCCTGGCACAGAGCACATGCTCAGTAGATTTATTCATGGAATGAATGTTGGGCCCTCATAGCAAGTGGAGTCCTCTCTTGGGGGTGACACTTATGTGACAAAGTGACCTGCTCCTTCTTCCAAGAGGAAGAAGGACCATGCTGAGGGTGTGCTCCCATGGTTTCACCAGTGGCATTAATGAAGGGGAATTTAAAGTTAGTCTGTGAACCAAGTGTTAGGAAACGATCAGAGACCACAGGCTGTAAGAGTCCTGCAGAACACGCTCTCTGCAGAATAGAGGACTTGGGAGGGCAGAGCGTCAGCTGCTGGCCCAGGGGGCTCACTGCTCGGTGGTGGTAGGGACAGATCTGATGGGTAGGCTGACGTCTTCACACTGTGTGAGGGTCCCTTCAGAACCTTAATGGTGCTCTTATAAAGAGGCGTACAGAGATCCCAGTCCCTGACATGGGGATATGCTCATATATCACAGTTCCAGAAACACTCACCAGCGTGGCCCCATACAGAGCCTGGCTCTGCCAGGAAACCTCTCTGTTCTCCCTAAGCCATCAGTGAGTTCCCAGGACAGAGCTACTGGGCAACCCTCCCCACCCCCAGCCCACCCTGCCTGCAAAGTCCTGAGCTGCGGGGTCCCAGAGGGAAAGCCCTGATGGGGCAGACAGTACGCACACTTCAGGTCTGGATCCTCCCCTGTCAGGAAGCGGACCATGGCCTCCAGCTGGCTGAGCTTTCGGTGGGCAGGATCGATATCCGTGATGCAGTAGATCCTGGAAACCAGGGGAATCCACATCTCCTTAAACAATTCTGCCATGCTTCCTCCCACTCTCTCCTCCTCGTGTGCGGTGACTTTCCCACTTACCAGTCTCTGGCCAGGGTGAGATCCGGGTGGAGGAGGTCGTGCAGGCCTGAAACCAGAGCTCACACTCAGTATGGTGTGCTCATGCACTGGTGTGAGGATGTGCACCTGAACGGTTTAGAAATAACTGCCAAGAAGCTTCTTCAGGGAAGGGCTGGCCTTATTCTTCCTGGTTTGCAGCTCAGAGTAGGCGCTCAGCCGTAGGATGGGGCTGGGTTTGCACAGACTGTGCCTTTGTCTGTGTTGCTCCCACTTCCTGAAATGCTCTTTCTCTCCATTGCCTCATGTCGTATTAGGGTCTCCCTCAAAGGAGCTAATACTTTGAGACCTGTGATTTCAGCTTCATTGTACCCAACTGAGCTAAATGGGCAGTCAAATGATGAGCCCAGAGATGAGCATGTCTGTTTCGTGTAATGTCTGTAGCCTCGTGCCCAGCACAGCACCTGCAATGACCATGGGCTCAGTACAAGTTTGTTGATTGAATGAATAAATGAAAAAATGCCCTCCTGAGCCCTTACTCAGTGCTCAAACATAAACAGGTTTGTTAAATTGAAGGAAAGGATGATGGAAATGCCCGGGGAGCACCTGTGGTATCACTAACAGGGGTACTGGACTGACATAGACACAAGGTAAGTAGCTAACAGGTGACGCTCCTTTCTCTACCGCAAGCCCAGTAAACCCAGTCGCGTCCATGATTCCAAGCCCCTGGATCACTGGGCAGGCTCACCCACAGAAGTGGGGGAGGGGTAGCACGCTCTGTTCACTGCAGTAATGAACCTGGGAATATCTGGGTAGGGAAGAAAAGTATCAGAAGGAGGAAGACACCTTGGGGGCCTAAGGAGTTTGTTTTGGGACCAGTGGAAAATAGGGAAGGAGAGCATGCCAACGTTTTGGACACATGCTGTGAAAGGGCGAATGCAAGGGTCACAAGGGAACACGGAAGGAGTCATCTAAACCAGCCTGGATCAGGGAGAGCGGGTCTGCCAGGGATAGCTCCCAGAAAAGTGACATCAAAACTGGGACCTCAAGAGTGGGTCCAAGGTAGCTGGCATAAGAGGGGGGAGGCTGGAGAGGATAGCATTTCAGGGTAGAGTGCGGCACTTGGGAAGAACCTGGAGATTAGTGCGTGGAGAAATGAAAAAAAAGCAAAAGGACATTGAAGGTCCTTTAGCAGTGATACGATCTGATTTGGCATTTCTAGAAAGATCCTTCTGGCAAAAAGAAGTTCAGAAAAAGGAAGAGGCTGCTGTGCTTATCCAGGAGAGATGACAATTACTAGGGCGGTAACAGAGAGAGGGAGATGAGATACATTCAAGGGATGGTAAAGGCGGAAGGGACAGAATGTGGGCTTGCCATAGAATTGTGAGCACAGCTTCCAAGCACTTCCTGAGGTACCCCTGAATCCTGGACAGAGGTTCTGCTCTCTCAGGGTGCTCAGGCCGCTGCAACACGAGCAGGTTTGGTTACGGAGGGTGGGGCCCTTCTCTCCTAGCCTCCCCCACCATTTCCCGCAGCTCCTCTCAGGTTCATTTCCTATAAGCTTCCTGTCATGGGTTGAACTGCGTTCTCACAAAAGATATATTGATGTGTTAACCCTCAGTATCTGTGAATGTGACCTTATATGGAAATAGGGTCTCCGCAGGTGTAATCAAGTTAACATGAGGTCATTAGGGTGGGCCTAACCCAAGACGCCCAAGGAGGGAAAGCAGAGACACACAAGGGGACATGTATAATGATGGAGGCAGACAGAAGAGCTGCAGGGCCAGCTAAGGCAGCCTGGGGCCAGCAGGAGCTAGAATTGGTGGGAGGGGTCCTGCCCTGGGGGTGCTGGGGGGAGCCTGGACTCCAGAACTGTGGGAGAAAAGGTTTCTGTTGTTTAAAGCCACCAATCTGTGGTCCTTTGTTACAGCAGCACGAGCAGACTGCTACAGACCTGCTCCCGTCCTCTTCCCGCCTCCTTTCTCGTGCCTTCTGTGTAGTCCTCAGACAGGTGAGATTCAGCTCTGTTCCGAGACGCACAAAGCCACCCAGAAGCTGACAATGCTCAGGGAGGCTCTGTCGGTTTGATGGCTGACTGGCCGGTCCCTCACACTCCTGGTGCCTGGGACACAGACCCCCCCTCACCAGGCAGCCCTGCTCTGAGAGGCTGCTCTCAAGCCTGCGACCTGGAGGCTCTCCCACCATCTCTGCCCGGGGCTGGCCCTGCTCAGCATCCCAGAAGCACCACTTTCCCCCTCTAAACTGTCCATCAGTACTTGCCGCCGACCCACCTTCTTCCACAGAAGTGTTTCCCAGAAGGATGTATTCTCCGTGGCCCTGGGACAGCACCACTCCCAGACTGTGGGGAGAGCAGAGAACCCATGTTCTCATCAACAGCCAGTGCAAGGCAACCTCCCAGCCCACATCTGTCCCTCACTAACTCCAGTTTATGAGCACTCCAGGCCCATGAGGAGGGGTATGCATGCCAAGCCCCTTTGTGCTGCTGGCCTCACAGGTTGTCCCCTCGAGAACCAAGGCAGCACTTCTATTTTCTCATCAGCCTTTCTTCCTGAGAAGGACCGTGGAAATTCTATAGGCCAAAGTTTCCCCTCAGCTCCCATTTTAATCAAGATGCATCCCGAACCTCTCGGGGACCCCCTGAAATGTAGAAGGGTCTTTATATCTCACAGGGTCCCACAAATAAGAGAGTCCTTTCCCACCTAGTAAATCCCACCATGCCTTCCTCTCTCTCCTCATAGAATATCGCTTGTGAGCCTTGGCCGAATATCTGAATCACCTAGAATGCTTCAAGAGATACTAGTGTCCAGGTTCCATCCTAGAAATTCTGAGTAAATTGGTTTGGATGGGGTCTGGGCAGGTATTCTAATCAACAGTCAGGGCTGGGAACCACGCTTTATTGGAAAACGAGGTAACTTAGAGGTAAGGGATATTACTTTCCTAATCTGGATGTTACCTAGAGCTGAGTATTTATACAGTTGGAGGAAATCTAGGAGATCTTCAAATTTGATCTTTCATCTAACAATTGTTTACAACTGCATGCATTAAGAACATTAAGTAATTATGTCATTAAATCCTCTCAATACTACCAAGAAGTAGCTACTATTATTACCCCCATTTTACAGATAAAGAATCTAAGGCACAGAGAGGTTAAGCAATTTGGCAAAGGTCACACAGCCTATAAGAGGTGAAGCTGGGATTCAAACCCAGGCAGGTTGTTTCCAGACTCTGCACATTAGAACTATACTGGCAAAGCAGATCTAGACCTCTCTGGGTCTTTCTCTGTTACCACAAATTTGCCAACTAACTATGAGTAAATTCATCCTTAGACTTGAAAGCTGTACCCTGAGTTGTTGGCATCCATGTTCCAGCGACCTGTCTTCCCTATAAATACTACACGGGTTCCTTACCTGAAAGGTGTGTCACTGATGTCTGTGAAGAAGTAGTCATTGGTCAGGAAAAGAACTCTCTTCTGAAAAAGAAAGGATGTTTGCTGGAGAGAAGAATGCCTGACTGCCACCCACCTCCTCCACTATGTCCGTGGGGTGTCATCGCCTCTGTGCCACTTCCCTCACTTCTGATCCCTTCCCTGACCATCAGCAGCATGCCTCATCCCATGCCGCAGACAGAATCATCGCAGGCCCAGCAAACTGCAGCCTTGGGGGTGGCCTGACCGAAGGACCAAGGGCCAGACCTGTGCTGTCCCATAACATGGCCACCAGGCATGTGTGGCCACTGAGCCTTAAAATGTGCAAGTGAGGAAATGAATGTTTAAATTTCAGTTAAGAGAAATTTAGATTGTTATGCGGCTAATGGTTACTGTATAGGACAGTGCAGGTGCAGACAGTGATTCCAGGCTCACCTGGAACCAGAGTTGAATATTTACACAGTTGGAGGGAACCTAGGTCGTGCTAAATGCTTCTGGAGCTCACATGTGTCCAACTCACCACCAACCTTCCCCTCTCTTGAATACAGCCAAAGGAGAACGGGGTCACCATTCTCTCCACTACCCCCCTCCCAGGGCCATGTCACCCTTTACAATTCCCTTTTCCTTCTAAGGCTGCCATCTTTAGGTTTCAGTTGAATTTGCATAAATTAGGATATCAGGTAGTATATGCAGTGGCTAAGGGCATGGGCTGGGCATTAGACAGAGCTGGATTTGAGCTGTGTGCTCTGGGGTAAGTCACTTCATTTTTCCAAGCATCAGAGTTCTCATTTATAAATCAGGATTAACAATAGCGTCTCTTGCATACAGGTGCTATGAGGTCGTGAGTGTGTTTTTAATAGAAGGGGGTGGGTCTAGGGAAAAGCAAGATTTGCTCTGGGCTCTAAAGTTCTACGGATTGTCTGGTCCACGGACTCATGTCATTGGGAAAGCCACATGTTGCACTTGGTTCAGGAGTTGTTTTTATTCCCTTCACTTCTTTTCTGGCTTTTTTCCACTTTGGAATTGGAGTAAGATGTTGAAAGGGACACAGGGGGAGAGGGGCGGGAAAAAAAGGTTAGTTTCTATAGCAAATTGGCTCTAGCCCAAATCCAAATAAACAGTTCTCTGGCACTGGCTTCATCCCAGGTGATGCCCTCCGGCCCCTCTGCTTCAGTCGGATGCTCTCTCCAGCTTCCCTCCCTCAGTAGTCATGGGGCAGTCGGGAGCCAGCAAGGACGGCCATGGGTTTGGGAGCCTGGTACTCCGGGGTGAGGCTGGCCTGAGTGTCGGAACTGGAGAGCGTCTCTTAAATTTTTCCTTTTTTTTTTTTTTCAATCAAAGAAAAAGGCAAAATGCACAGATCTTAAGTGTATCATTCCATTAGTTTTGGTAAATATATACAGCTATGTAATTATCTCCCCAGTCAAGATATGGAAGGTTTGCATTCTTTATAATCTCTCTGTCCCCTTCTTGTCAGTCCCGATCCCACCCCTCCATGGGTGAACTCTGTTCTGAATTCTATCACCGTAGATGAGTTTTGCCTGCTTTTTTTCGCCTTCTCTTTCTCTTTCTCCTTCTTCCTCTTCTCCTTCTTCTCCTGGCTTAGGAGCAGTTTATTGATTTTCTTTCAGTTTGCCTGTCCTTATAGTATGTACTCTTTTGTGTCTGACTTCTTTTGCTCAATGTGATGTCCTTATGCTCCATCTATGCTGCTGAGTGTGTCAGCAGTGTGTGTCTTCCTATTGCCGAGTAGATCTCCAATGTGTGAATACATTAGTTGGCTTTTACATCCACCCACTCATGGGCCTCTAGGGTGTTTCCAGTTTGGGTCTATAATGAATAAAGGTGCTATAGACATTCTTGAACCAGTCTTCTTGTGGACATACTTTCATTTCTCTTGATAAATACCTAGGAATAGAGTTGCTGGGTTGTATGCTAAATGTATGTTTGCTTTTATTAAAAACTGCCAAACAATTTCCCTAAGTTGTTTTATTATACTTCAACCAGCAATGTACAAATTCCAATTTCTCTACATCTTTGTTAGCATTTGGTGTTATCAGTCTTTTAAACTTCAGCCATTGTAGAAGGTGTGAAATGGGACTTCATTGTGGTTTTAGTTTGTGTTTCTCCATTGAGTGAGAGCTGAGTATCTTTTCATGTGCTTATTGGTCATGTGTGTTTGTGAAGTGTCCGCTCAAGTATTTTGACCATTTTTATTGGGTTGTTAGTCCTTTTGTTAATAATTTGTAGGAGTTCTTTATATATTCTGGGTACAATCTGTACCTTGGTTTTTCATTTTCTAAATGGTGACTTTTTTGTTGTTGTTAACAGATCAGGCATTTAATTAGGTTCTTCGTAATTAATTTGGAACACCAGTTTGTGAGGATAAACCCCATCTGTGAGAGCAAACACAGAGCAGAGGTAGCCCTGGAGCTGAGGAACAGCTTCGGTTTTTGGCAGAATTTGCAAGTCCATGGCTTTCTGATCAACCTTGCGCTGCTCTGTAATCTGTATTTCTCTTTCTCTGTGTGGAAGATCTTCCCCTCCTGGTGTCTGGGTTTATGCAGGCTTCTTCTTCTTGAAGTAAGCAGCGGTGAGATGTTTGGGGATTTTCACACCACTGATATCAATTTTGGTGGAGGTGGTGATGACAAATTTCTGGTGTGTTCTACGCAGCGGAACTCGATGCAGGGACAGAGGTCCAGTCACAAGTAGCCATTGCTCAGCTGCTTCAGGAAAACCACCCTCTTGCCTCTGTGGCACCAGTGAGGATCATACTGGCCCCAAGTTTTCTCAGGTGCTGACTGAAGGGCTTCTTGCCATGACTCAGCAGCTTTCAAGGCACATCTGCAGTAGGATAATATCTAGGCATTTTGTAAAGTTTAACCACTCGGATGCAACCATTCTTGTCTCCACCAACTGGTTTTGTGACAGTAGCAAGAATCTTCTCCTTTTTCTTTTCAATCCTCGCTTTAGCTGCTGAATACTTCCTCTTGTACATAGCCTTTTGGGAACACATAGCCTATTGGGAATATCCACTGATTCCTCTGACCAGGACAGGGGATTGGCTGCAGTGGGGCTTCCCCTGCTTAGGCATTTTGGCCTGGAGGTTACCCAGAAGGGTAACCTTGCACCAGCGTCAGCTTTTTTGGCTTCAGGTTTCTTCTCCTTAGTGTCCAGCTTCTCAGCTTTTTCACCCGCCATCTTGCAAGATGGGGAAGAGCTCTTAATGGTGACTTTTGATGTGCAGAACTTTTTGCTTTTGATGAAGTCTACTTTATCAAATTTTATTTTGTGTTTAGTGCTTTTTGTGTTTGTCTAAAAAAAATCTTTGCATAATCTCAGGTTGTGAAGATTTTCTCCTATGTTTTCTTGTAGAAGCTTTATAGTATTTGCTTTTACATTGAGGGCTATGATCCATCTCAAATTAATTTTTGTGTATGTCGTGAATGGCTCAGAGTTTATTTTTTTCATACACTTATTCAGTTGTTCTAGCACCATTTGTTAAAAAGACTTCCCTTTCACCATTGATTTACTAGTGTCTTTATTGAAAATCATTGACCATGTGAGTTTATTTCTGGATTCTCAATCCCTTTGTCTATTCTTATGTGAATACTACCTTGGTTAGTTACAATAGCTTTATAGTTAGTTTTAAAATCAGGTAGTGTGAATCATCCAAATTTATTATTCTTTTTCAAGGTATTTTTGGTCATTTTAGGCTCTTTGCATTTTCATATAGATTTCAGAATCACCTTCTTCTATTCACCTTCTTCTATATCTAGAAGAAGTCTATTCAAATTTTGATTGGGATTGTGTTGGAACTATAGATCAATTTGGAGAGAATGGATATCTTAACAATATTGATCTCACAATTCATAAACATGGTTATATCTTTCTCTGTATTTAATATTTTCTTTGAAAATGTTCCTGCAATGCTCTGTCATTTTAAATTATTAAATTTAAATACATATATACAAACATGTATGTAAATTTATACCTAAGTATTTTATGTTGTTTTATGCTATTGAAATTGGAATTTAAAAATAATTTCAATTTTCCAGTCAAGATGGCAGGGTAGGTAAATGCTGTGCTTGCTTCCTCTGATGACCACATCAAAATTACAAATAAACTACAGAACAACCATCACTGAGAATTGTCTGAGGTCTAGCTGAATAGGAGTCCTGTGACTAAGGACATACGGAAGAAGCCACCCTGAGACTGGGAGAAGGGTTGGAGACCCAGAGGAGCAAGGGGTCCCAGCCCCACACAGGCTCCCCAGCCCAGGGTTTCAGTGGTGAGAAGAGGAGTTGCCACAACTTCTGGCTATGAAAACCAGCAGAAATTGTGGCTGGAGTCCCAAGTGTTCCTTTTAAAGTGTCCGCACACATACTTACTCACTGATGGACTCACTTGCTCTGAGCTCCAGCTCTGGGGCAGCAGCTTGAAAGGTGCCAGGGAAATCCAGGGAGGAGCTGAGTTGTCTGGCCTCAGGGCAAGGGCGGGAGGGACACTTCTCTCCCAGACAGGAGTACTGGTGGAAGCCATTTTTCCTTTGACAGCCTTCCTCCCTCCCAGCATGAAGATACAGACAGCCACCATTCCTGAGTCTCAACTTGGCTAACATCAATTGACCCACCTGATGATTCACTGAGACCCTGCCCCACCCAACGTGTGGGCCCACCAAAGCTGCTTCCAGTGGCTATTCCACACAAATGGCCTGTCTTGGCTCATGCTGCTGACTTTCCTAAAAATCTCTCAAAGGTTCACAAACCTCAAACAAGTAGCATCTGGCTTCAGCGTGACCCACAGCTCTTTTTTTCTTTCAATTACAGTTGATATACAATATTATATTGGTTTCAGGTATACAGCATAGTGATTAGACATTTATATAACTTACAAAATGATCACCCCGATAAATCTAGTACGTAGTTGACACCGTACATAGTTACTACATTATTCACTATATTCCTTATGCTATATTTTACATCCCCATGACTATTTTGTAACTGCAAGTTTGTACTTCCTAATCCTTTCCCCTTTTTGCCACCCCCCCAAACCACTGCCCATCTGGCAAACATCAAAATGTTCTCTGTATCTATGAGTTTGTTTCTGTTTGGTTTGTTTGTTTATTTATTTTGTTCTTTAGATTCCACATGTAAGTGAAATCATATGGCATTTGTCTTTCTCTGTCTGACGCTCCACTCAGCACAATACCCTCCAGGTCCATCCATGCATGCTGCCGCAGATGGCAGGATTTCATTCTTTTTTATGGCTAATATTCCATTGTATATATGTACCACCTTTTCTTTATCCATTTATCCACTGATGGACAGCCAGTTTGTCTCCATATCATGGCTATTGCAAATAATGCTGCACTGAACATATGGATACACATGTCCTTTTGAGGTGTGTTTTGGGTTTCTTCGGATAAATACCCAGAAGTGGGGTTACTGGGTCCTTCTTTGTCTCTTGATATAGCCTTTGTTTTAAAGTCTATTTTGTTTATTATAAGTATTGCTACTGCAGCTTTTTTCTTCCCATTTGCATGAAATGTCTTTTTCCATCCCTTTACTTTCAGTCTCTGTGTGTCTTTAAATCTAAAGTGAGTCTCTTGTATCATATGTAAGGGTCTTGTTTTCTTATCAATTCAGACCTCCCTCCCACCATGTCTTTTGATTGGAGCATTTAATCCATTTACATTTAAAGTAATTGTTGATAGGTATGTAGCTATTATCATTTTATTATTCATATATTTGATTTCTCCTCCTCCTCCTCCTTTTTCTTCTTCTTCTTCTTCTTCTTCTTCTTCTTCTTCTTCTTCTTCTTCTTCTTCTTCTTCTTCTTCTTCTTCTTCTTCTTCTTCTTCTTCAGGAAATCCCTCTAACATTCCTTGTAATACTGGTTTGGTGGTGATGAACTCCTTTAGCTTTTTCTTGTCTGGGAAGCTCCTTATCTGTCCTTCAATTCTAAATGACAGCTTTGCTGGGTAAATTAATCTTGGTTGTAGGTCGTTGCTTTTCATCACTTGGAATATTTCCTGCCACTCCCTTCTTGCCTGCAAAGTTTCTGTTGAGAAATCAGCTGCCAGTCTTATGGGGGTTCCCTTGTAGGTAACTAACTGCTTTTGTCTTGCTGCTTTTAAGATTCTCTCTTTGCTTTTAACCTTTGCCATTTTAATTATGATGTGTCTTGGTGTGGGCCTCTTTGGGTTCATCATGTTTGGGATTCTCTGCACTTCCTGGGCTTCTATGTCTATTTCCTTCACCAGGTTAGGGAAGTTTTGAATCATTATTTCTTCAAAGAGGTTTTCAGTTCCTTGCTCTCTCCCTTCTCCTTCTGGTACCCCTATGATGAGAATATTGGTGTGCTTGATGTTGTCCCAGAGGCCCCTTAAACTATCTTCATTTCTTTGGATTATTTTTTCTTTTTGCTGTTTTGATTGGGTGTTTTATGTACCTCAATTTCTAAATCACTGATTTGGTCCTCTGCTTCATCTAATCTTCTGTTGATTCCCTCAATGTATACTTTTTTTTTTGTAATAAGTTAAAGTTTATTGGGATGACAATTGTTAGTAAAGTTACATAGATTTGAGGTGTGCAACTCTGTATTATGTCATCTATAAATCACATTGTGTGCTCACCACCCAGAGTCAGTTCTCCTTCCATCACCATATATTTGATCCCCCTTACCCTCATCTCCCACCCTCCTCCCTCCTTACCCTCTGGTAACCACTAAACTATTGTCTGTGTCTATGAGTTTTTGTTTCTCATTTGTTTGTCTTGTTCTTTTGTTGTTTTTGGTTTATATACCACATATCAGTGAAATCATATGGTTCTCTGCTTTTTCTGTCTGACTTATTTCGCTTAGCATTATAATCTCAAGATCCATCCATGTTGCCACAAATGATACTATTTCATCTTTTGTTACTGTCAAATAGTATTCCATTGTGTATATATACCACAACTTCTTTATTCATTCATCTATTGAAGGACATTTTGGTTGTTTCCATGTCTTGGCCACTGTAAATAAAGCTGCAATGAACATTGGAGCACACATGTCTTTATGGATAAATGTTTTCAGATTTTTTGGGTAGATACCCAGGAGAGGGATTGTTGTGTCATATGGCAATTATATTCTTAATTTTTTGAGGAACCTTCACACTGCCTTTCATAGCAGCTGCACCAACTGACATTCCCAAAAACAGTGTATGAGGGTTCCTTTTTCTCCACAGCCTCTCCAACACTTGTTACTATTTGTCTTGTTGATGATAGCCATTCTAACTGGGGTGAGGTGATATCTCATTGTGATTTTTATTTGCATTTCTCTGACGATTAGTAATGTTGAGCATTTTTTCATATGTCTATTTGCAATTTGTATGTCCTCTTTGGAGAAATGTCTGTTCAAGTCCTCTGCCCATTTTTCAATTGGGTTGTTTGTTTTTTGTTGTTGAGTTCATGAGTTCCTTGTATATTTTGGATATTAGCCCCTTATCGGAGGCACTGTTTGCAAAAATCTTCTCCCATTCAGTTGGTTGCCTCTTTATTTTGTCGATGGTTTCTTTAGCTGTGCAGAAGCTTTTAAGTTTTATATAGTCCCATTAATTTATTTTAGCTTTTACTCCCCTTGCCTTGGGAGTCAAATTCATAAAATGCTCTTTGAACCCAAGGTCCATAAGTTTAGTACCTATGTTTTCTTCCATGCAGTTTATGTTTCAGGTTTTATGCTTAGGTCTTTGATCAATTTTGAATTAATTTTGGTACATGGTGACAGATAGCAGTCCAGTCTCATTCTTTTGCACCTGGCTTTCCAATTCTCCCAACACCATTTATAGAAGAGGCTGTCTTTTCTCCATTGTATGTTTTTTGCTTCTTTGTCAAAAATTATCTGTCCATATTTATGTGGGTTTATTTCTGGGTTCTCAGTTCTATTCCATTGGTCTGTGTGTCTATTTTTCTGCCAATAGCATGCTGTTTTGATTATTGTAGCCCTGTAGTACAAGCTAAAGTCAGGGAGTGTGACACCTCCAGCATTGTTCTTTTTTCTTAGGATTGCTTTGGCTCTTCTGGGTCTTTGTGTTTCTATACAAATCTGAAGATTTTTTGTTCTATTTGTTTAAAAAATACCATTGGGGTTTTGATGGGGATTGCATTAAATCTGTATATTGCTTTGGGTAATACAGTCATTTTAACTGTGTTGATTCTTCCAATCCATGAGCATGGAATGCTTTCCATTTCTTTGTGTATTCTTCAATTTCTTTTAAAAATGTCTTATACTTTTTAGCATATAGGTCTTTCACATCCTTGGTTAAGTTTATTCCTAGGTATTGTATTATATTATATTTTGTTGCAATTGCAAAAAGAATTGGTTTTTCTAATTTCTTTTTCTGAGATTTCATTGTTAGTATATAGGAATGCAATAGACTTTTGTACGTTGATTTTGTAGCTGGCAACTTTACTGTATTCATTGATTGTTTCTAATAGCTTTTGGTGGAGTCTTTAGGGTTTTCTATATATAGCATCATGTCATCTGCAAAGAGCGACAATTTAACTTCTTCATTCCCAATCTGGACGCCTTTTACAGTGGTACCTCGGTTTTCGAACATAATCCATTCTGGAGACCGTTCGAGTTCTGAAACGTTCGAAAACCGAGGCACAGTTTCCCCTTAGAAAATAATGCAAAATGGATTAATCCGTTCCAGACCTTTAAAATTAACCCCTAAAACTGCAAATTAGGATGAATTTTACTATCTAATGATACCATAGATCCATAAAATTTATGGCATTTGTAAAGTGAAATGTTTGTCAATGGAGACGTTCGAAAACCAAGGTACCACTGGATTTCTCTCTCTTGCCTGATTGCTCTGGCGAGAACTTCCAACGCTATATTGAAAAGCAGAGATGGTAGGGGACAGCCCTGTCATGTTCCTGAATGTAGACCAATGGGTTTCAGTTTTTCACCATTAATTATTATATTAGCTGAGGGTTTGTGATATATGGCGTTTATTATGTTAAGGTATTTTCCTTCTATACCTATTTTATTAAGGGTTTTGATCACAAATGGATGTTGTATCTTGTCAAATGCTTTCTCTACATCAATTGATATAATCATATGATTTTTGGCCTTTATTTTGTTTATGTGATGGATTGCATATGTTGAACCATCCTTGTGCCCCGGGGATGAACCCCACTTGGTCGTGATGAATAATCTTTTTAATGCATTGTTGCATTCAATTTGCTAGAATTTTGTTTAGGATTTTTGCATCTGTATTCATCAGGGATATTGGTCTGTAGTTTTCTTTATTTGTGTTGTCCTTACCAGGTTTTGGTATCAGGGTAATGTTGGCCTCATAAAATGAGTTAGGGAGTACTGTCTCTTCTTCAATTTTTTGGAAGAGTTTGAGCAGGATTGGTATTAGATCCTCTTTGAAGGTTTGGTAGAATTCACTAGTGAAGCCATCTGGTCTCGGACTTTTGCTTTTGGGAAGGTTTTGGATGACTGATTCAATTTCCTTACTGGTGATCAGCCTATTTAGATTTTCCAGTTCGTGATTCAGCCTAGGAAGGCTATATGTTTCTAAGAACTTGACCATTTCTTTTAGGTTATTGAGTTTGGTGGCATGTAGTCCTTCATATTATTCTTGGATGAGCCTTTGTGTTTCTGTGGCATCCATGATAACGCTCCGTCTTTCATTTCTGATTTTGTTTATTAGTGTCTTTTCTCTTTTTATCTTAGTGAGTCTAGCCAAGGGTTTGTCAATTTTATTAATCTTTTCAAAGAACCAGCTCGTTGTCACATTAAGTTTTTCTATTGTCTTTTTGTTCTCTATTTCATTTAGTTCTGCTCTGATTTTTATTATTGCCTTTCTTCTGCTGACTTTGGGTTTCATTTGTTCTTCTTTTCCTAGTTCTTTAAGGTGTAACGTGAGATTATTTATGTGGGATTTTCTTGTTTCTTGAGATAGGCCTGTAATGATATAAATTTCCCTCTTAAAACTGCTTTTGCTGCATCCCAAAAATTTTGGTAGGATGCATTTTCATTCTCATTTCTATGTATCTTTGATCTCTCCTCTTATTTCTTCTTTGACCCCATCGTTCTTTAAAAGTATGTTGTTCAGTCTCCACATATTTGTGTTTTCTCCTCCTTTCTTTTTGCAGTTGATATCCAATTTCAAAGTCTTGTGATCAGAGAATACGCTTGGTGTGATTTCAATCTTCTTAAATTTGCTGAGGCTAGTTTTATGTCCCAATATATAGTCTATCCTTGAGAATGTTCCATGTACGCTAGAAAAAAATGTATAGTCTGATGTTCTAGGATGAAGTGCTCTATAAATGTCAATTATGTCTATTTCATCTACTATGTCATTTAGGGCTGCCATTTCTTTATTTATTTTCTGTTTGGATGATCTATCCATAGCTGTCAATGATGTATTTATGTCCCCTAGTATAATTGTGTTTTCATCAATATCTCCCTTTAGTTCTGTTAGTAGTTGCTTGGTATATTTCGGTGCTCCCTGATTGGGGCATAAATATTGATGACTGTTATGTCTTCTTGTCGCATAGTCCCCTTCACCATTATGAAATGTCCATCTTAGTCTCTTGTTACCTTTTTCACCCTGAAGTCTGTTTCATCTGATATCATTATGGCTACACCTGGTTTTCTCCGGATACCAATTGCTTGAGTGTCAATTACCATGCTTTCACTTTGAGTCTATGTTTGATCTTGTAGCTGAGATGTGTCTCTTGGAGGCAGCATATGGTTGAGTTTAGTTTTTTGATCCAATCTGCTACTCTGTGCCTTTCTATTGGTGAGTTCAGTCCATTTACATTTAGGGTGATTATTGATATGTGAGGATTTCCTATCATTGTATGTTTGGTTTTCTGGTAAGACTGTGTCTCCATTGTTTCTTTGCCTTTTTGTTGTTGTCTATTATTTCTGTGTGGTGGTATTCTATGATTTTTCCCTCTATTTCTTCTTTTATTACATTATATATTTCAGTTCTGGATTTTTTTTTTTTGAGTGGTTAGCATTAAGTTTATGTAAAAGAAAGTTTGATATTTAGAGTATTCCATTTTCTTCAGCATGCTTACTTTCTCCATTCCCATATTCCGGTTCAGGCCTTTAGTCTCTCCCCTTTTATGTTTTGGTTGTCACAAATTATCCCTATTTATGCTGGTCAAATAGCCTCCTACAGTATTTCTTGTAGTGCAGGTTGTATGTTAGAAAATTCCCTCAGCTTCTGTATGTCTGGAAAGGTCTTTATTCCTCCTTCATATCTAAAGGATATCTTTGCTGGATATATTATTCTTGGCTCATAATTTCTCTCTTTCAATAGTTTGAATATTTGGTTCCAGTCCCTCCTGGCTTGCATAGTTTCTGCTGAAAAATCTGATGATAATCTAATGGGCTTTCCTTTGTAGGCTACCATCTTCTTTTCCCTGGCTGCCTTGAGGATTCTTTCTTTGTCGTTGATTTTAGACAGCTTCAATACAATGTGCCTTGGAGAAGGCCTGTTGGGATTGATGTAATTAGGTGTTATATTTGCTTCTTGGATTCGAAGACCCAGTTCTTTCCACAAGTTTGGGACGTTCTTGTTGACCATTTGTTTGAATATATTCTCTGTTCCCTTCTCTCTTTCTTCTCCTTCTGCTATGCCCATTATTCTTATATTGCTCTTTCTGATGGAGTCAGAAAGTTCTTGTAGAGTTCTTTCATTTCTTTTAAGTCTCAAGTCTCTTTCTTCTTCCATCTGTGTCATTTCCAGGTTTCTATCTTCGATGTCACTGATTCTTTCCTCCATCTGGTCAACTCTACTACCTAAGCTGGCTATTTCATTCTTAATTTCTCTATTGAGTTCTTAATCTCCAGAAATTGTATTTGTTTCTTTTAAAAAATTTCAATCTCTTTGGTAAAATGTTCATTTTGTTCTTTGATTGTGTTTCTGAGTTCATTAAACTGCCTGTCTGTGTTTTCTTGCATCTCACTGAGTTTTTTTAAGAACTAGAATCTTGAATTCTCTGTCATTTAAGTCACATATTTCCATATCTTTAAGTTCATTTTCTGGAGACTTTTCATTTTCTTCCTGAGCTGTCTTGTTATCTTGGTTATTCATGGTAATTAGTGATTTATTATTTCTCTTCCTAGACATCTACAGGAGTGGGTTCTGCAACAGGTTGATAAAAAGAGGTCTTTCTTTTGTTTTCCAGTATGTGTTGGTAGAATGTTTTATTTTCTCTCCGGTGCAGCCTTTTATTCTCTCTCACACTAGTATTATATTTTCTCTGCACTATTCCGCCTTCTCACACAATGGGGGGATTCCCTGGGAGACGGCTTCTCCTCTGTGAACAGTTTGCCTGGGTCATAGTCCTTGTGGGGATGCAGAGAGCTTCTGAACTTCCAAAGCTCTTCCTGCACCAGATTCAGAGCCCGTATGTTTCAGCAGTTCTGTTTACTCCTGCAGGGATCTGCCCAGATAGGTGGGGCCAGGGGTGGGGTGAGTTGTGAGAGGTGGCCCAGAGCAATGGCGGCGACCACCACCACAGCCAGTGCTGCTTCCATAGCTTCCTCCCCTTTTCTGGAACTAGTTGGGCTGCGAATTTGTGTCTGTGGTCCACAGTTCTCAGGACAGCAAATATTCTGTTCTTTTGATCTGACACCGCTACTGTTTCGCTTCTAGCACCGGGCAGGTGGGGGCGGGGCGAGCTCTGGGAGGGGGGGAGGGGGCGGCTAGTCTCAGTGCCTAAGGCTCCGTTCTCTGCTCGGCAGTGCGGGCTTAAACCACCGTTTTCAGCCTTCTTCCTTCAGTCTTTTCTCCGAGGCCTCTGCTGTGAGCATTGGGTTCAGCCGTGTTATATGCTGTCCCCTCAGCCCTGTGGGCCATAAGCGGGGCCCTAGCAGTCCGAGTTCTTCCCTCTCCCGCAGCTGCGGTAGTTCCGGGAAGCAGCAAGCTCGGAGCACTGAGCTGGGTCTGTGTCCTGTGCCTGTTCGCGCGAGTCGCCCACCTGTAGGTGAATTCAGTAGTGGGCCTCTTCGTCTTGCCTGTCTGCTGTGCAGGGAGTCCTTTGTGGAGTTTAGTTGTTCGATTTGTTGTAAATTCCAGTGGAGATTTACAGAGGCTCACCTCACCCCGCCATTTTATGACGTCATCCTCAATGTATTCTTTTTTTAGTTGTTGTATTCTTCATTTCTGACTGTTTCTTTTTTACTTTTTCTATCTCAGTTTTATGTTTCCTATCTCTTTGTTGAAGTTTTCACTGAGATCATTGAGCATTCTTATAATCAGTGTTGTGAACTCTGTGTCTGGTAGACTGTTTGTCTGCATTTATTTAGTTCTTTTTCTGGAGTTTTATTCTGTTCTTTCATTTGAGACATGTTTTTCCTCCCCCCCTATTTTGACTGTCTCCTTGTGTTTGTTTCTATTTATTAGTTAGAGGTGCTTCGTCTCCTAGTGTTAGTAGAGTGGCCATGTGTAGTAGGTGTCTTGTGGGGCCCAATGGCACAGTCTCCCGGTCACCTGAGCCTGGTGCTCCAGATATGTCCCTTGTGCCAGTCGTGTGTGCCCTGTTGTAGTTGAACCTTGGTTGCTGTTTGCATATCAGTGGGAGGGACTGACCCTCAGGCTGATAGGTTATGAGGACTGGGTGTGACTTTAATGGAGGAGCTGTGGTGCAGGACCTGACTACAGAGCAGGATTTGCTTTAGCAGATCTCTGGTGCCTGCCCAGTCTGCCCTTTGGGTGTGCCAATTATGGAAGCAGCTGGGTGGTGCTCTGGCTTGGTCTGAAGTTGGCCAGCAAGCATGCTGGCCCTGGGAGGGGCTCCACCACAGGCCAAGTCCAGCAGCCACATTTGCCCTGCCCAGGGTCACCTGGCATGAGCCACAGAATGATAAGAAGATGTCTTCCATCCATGCTGGGCTTGCAGGTACCTGGGAGAGGCCAAGCCACCAACCAAGGCCAGCTGCCTGTAGCTTCTTTTAGGCTCTTCCTTTATCTTCGATTTTTCAGCAGGTGTACTATGATTTACCCAGGTGCAGCTTTCTTTTTCTTTTTCTCCTGCTTGGGGTTTGCTGATATTCTTACATCTGTTGGTTGATGTTTTTCCTCCAAATTCAGGATATTTGGTGCATTATTTTTTCCAAACACTTGTTTTCTGCTCCACTCATTCTCCTTTCTTATGGGATTCCAAAAATGTAGGTTAGACCACAGGTAACTGAGGATAATTTGTTTCAAAAACTATTTTCTGTTCTTCAGATCAGTTTATTTATATTTGTCTGTCTTCAAATTCACTGCCCACTTTTTCTCCAATCTGCTCTTAAGCCCATCTAGTAAAAATTTCATTTCAGATATTGTGCTCCTCAGTTTTAGAAATTCCATTTGGTTCTTTTGGTGGTTTTATATTGTGTCAAATTAACAAAGCTGGAACTACACTTCCAGACATGCTTTCCTGTGTGGTTGCAAGTTAGAGTTGGCCAAAAGAGGAGTTTTCATGAGATTTGTAAGACAGAAGTGAAGCAGCAACTGTCACATGCTAAAGGTAAGTACCAGGCACTTGCATCTTGCTCTGAGTTTACCTTCTTGTCCTGGGGCAACAGCCAGAATCAAAGCTTCCTCAGCTGCCAGTGCATCTCCTCCTTCGGTTACTCTGAGATCTGAGCCCAGTGGCTGTAGCTCCACGAGAAGGGCACTGGCTCCTTCTGCAGGTCACCGCCATCATGTGGTTGGAAGTAGTGAGACAGGTATAGAGCTTAGTTTTCCCTCATGGGTTTCAGTTTGTTCTTGCTTTCCCCCACATGTCATCTAGCTAACCTTCCCAACTGCTGGCCCTGTTGACCTATGATGACTTCAAGCCCACCACTGGATGCAGACACACCAGCCTTCCATAGAATTCTTCACCAGCTCCCACAATTTCAGGTCTAACCCCTAGAATAAAATCCTATATTCATATCATTTGTAGTGATTCTATTTCTATGATCAAACCCTAATCATTTTTTTCTGCTGAGATTCTCCATCTATTCATTTATTATGACCATCTTTATAAAATCCTTGTGCATGTTTATCATATCTGTTTTAAAGTTCTTCTTATAATTCCAACAACTAAGTCATCTCTGGGTCAGTTTTAAGACTGATTTTTCTCTTAATTATGTATCACATTTTCTTGTTTCTGCGCATCTGATGATGTTTATTGTATATTCGATATTGTGAAGAGTAGGTTGGAGACACATTGTCCTCCTCTGAAGAGCATTGATTTTTAATCAGCAGATAAATGGTTGGCTGGTCACCTTGAGCTTATGGGGGACTGGATTTACATTTTTGTTAGGGTGGTTCTGTGTCAACTTTGTCTTTAGATGCAGGGTGAATCCCTGGGTCTTGACACATAGTCTTTACTCCTAAAGTGTAGCTGTTCTGTGCTTTCAAAGGAAATTCTTAGGTGTTTATTAAGCCTCTCTACCTTGGTGTGACTCAGACTCCAAATTTTACTACCACAGGCAGCAGCTAAATTCCCCTTCAACTCGTTTCTACCTCCTTTTGGTCATTTTCATGTGCCTTTAAGCTTTTTTTTTTTTTTTTTTTTAATGTTTTGTCCAGATTTATAATTGTCATCTGCTGGAGAGGTAGCCTGATGCATGCTGGTCCTTCACGACTGAAATCAGAGCTTTGAGCTCATCTTGTAAGACTGAAGCAAAAGGAAGCGAGCAGGAGGGGATGGGGTGTCCCTGAATCCTATTAATCCTATTAACAGAGAGAGAGCTGCAGAGGTTTGGAGGATGAAAGTAAAGATAGCTTCCCTTTGTTGGAAAAGAAAATTGTGTGTGTGTGTGTGTGTGTGTGTGTGTGTGTGTGTACA